>NC_040076.1:148460895-149066431 GCF_003369695.1 Bos indicus x Bos taurus
AGGCAAGGTTTCCATCCGAAATGTTAAATAGGTAATTTTTCTTAAAGCTGAAAGTTTAATAGTTTGATTTTTAGGGTCACTCAGTAGATATAAGGGGCTTCCCTGGTGGCTCAGGGGTGAAGAATCCGCCTGCCAGTGCAGAGATTGCAGGTTTGATTCCTGGGTCAGGAAGATCCCCTGGAGAAGGAAATGGCAACCCACTCCAGTTATTTTGCCTGGGAAATTCCATAGACAGAGGAGCCAGGCAGGCTACAGCCCATGGGGTCGCAAACAGCTGCACACAACTGAGAGACTAAGCAACAGCAACAACAAAGTAGACAGAAATGTCCGAATAGCCCAGGAGACAGAAGGGCCTGCTCTGGTGGGAAGAAGAAATAAACCTGACTTCCTTTTCTCCTTGGAACAAAAATTTTTGGTGGCCCATACCACTATTTATTCTGTTTATAAAGAGAGGAAAAAAGACGAGCTTAAGCAGACCTAGATTCAACTTCAAATCCTGTACTTTCTAGCTGAGGGACCTCAAGGTGTGTTTCCCCATCTATGAAACGGCAATACTGCCGCCTCCTAAAGCTTTAAATGGCAGGACTGGGTACCATTCAAGATGGCGGAGAAGGAGGCGGACGTGGAGTGCATCTCTCTGCACAGATGCGTCAGAGCAACATCGACAGAACACAGGCCAGAGCTTTAAATGTTGACACACAGTAGGCACTCAACAAATGTTGGGTTTCTGCCCTCCTCCTGAGCCCTGTACGATCTGCAAAGACACTTCTAGGAGCCTGGGCCTGTGTTCCCAAGAAGTGGGACGGAGGACAATTCTCTTGAGTTTATTTGGGGGGAAGGTCTATTCAGTTTTTGTGCTTCTGAGGCTGTTGTAGCTTTGTTTTGGGGAAAACAAAAAAGAGAGTGGAGGGGCTTCCCTGATGGCTCAGTGGTAAAGAATCCGCCTGCCAATGCAGGAGACGTCGGTTCAATCCCTGATCTGGGAAGATCTCAGAGAAAAGAAAAAAAAAAATAGACAAGGTTAAAAACAAAATAGAGACTGCACTGGATGACGAAAGTATGCAGTTAAGTTCTAAAGAAGAATCCTTTAGGGAACAGGATGGGAAGGAATATCAGTAAGGACAAAGAAAATTCTGAAGGGAAGTCAATAACACACAGAAATCTAACTTGAGAAAGAACTTTCTCTTATGTTCCCTTTTTACTTTTCAACCTTGAGGCTCAGCTCACTCAGGTCTGAGCAAGAATAAAGAGTTCTGCTTGTCTAAACAGCTGCTAAATCTGAAAGCAAACAGCTCAACTCTTGTGCTTCTTCAGCAGCATTCCTGTCAATAAGCCCGTCTTTGCTCGACTGGTACAACAATGCCAGATTGAGGCACCCGCTCATCTCTGCCCAGCATAAGGGGATTTTCAAAAGGCCATTCTAACAACCGCTCTCGCAATTTCTGCAGCCTTTTCAAAAACACAAAAATCGAATTCATTTGGCTCACTGTTTCAGCTCTCCAGCTCAAACTGATTTTAAAATTTCCCTTTTGCAAATACTGACGCTGGGAACACCATCGCTGCCTCAATATAAAATTATTGTAGTTTTCTCTTTTGCAACAAATCATCATTGTTTTAGCAGTGGAAAACTTCAGGCAGAAACCTTAAGAAATACTACCTGGGGTTCAGAATCTACAAACAGCACCAGATGCCAGAAATCTTTTCAACACCAAAGTTGCAAGGGCAAAAGTTTCTTTTTATAAAAAAAAAATCAAGTGTTTAGCACAGGACACGGTATAAAAAGTGACCAATTAATAAATTACAACTGGTATTCATAAAAGCACAAATCTAGTATAAACTCATCTCTATGAATCATTTAAAGGAATCTCAGTGCTAACAGCATCAGCACAGAAATTTATAGTAAGCATGAACAGTAAATACAAATATATTTATGTTTTATACATTATTATAGTAGATATAAATAGTATCATTTATTATCCTAATTGGTCTTAATTCACTAAAGTTGCACATTAAGCTAAGTAATTGTTATCTAAAGTACTTCAATTTTTTAATAAGCCTGAAGTAATTTTTAAAACTAAAATAACCCTCAGGTTGAAACTCCAAATAATTGTAGTATTACTGAGCTAGAAAGAAAAAAAAACAGCATAAAGAAAATCCTTTAATATTCCATATGCCTAAAACACTTAATTCTTTCAGTTGGATTTCTTCCTGTTGACAGCAGCAATACATATTCACAGAAGAATTTTTTTAACATTCAAAAAAAAAATCACAAGAAGTGGAGGGGGTCCTCCCATAATTCCATTTCCCACAGAGACCTGTCTTTAATATTAATATATTCAGGTAAACTTTTCTCACCTTCTTTCAGTTTATGCACAAACCATATTTCTTTACTTTTTTAAAACAAAACTTGGGTCATACCCTGGGTATTGTTTTTCTGATCTGTTCTTATGGGTTTTCTTGTTTTTAACAGCTATACATATAGTTCTAACAAACTATACAGTTAATCAAATGCATATAAAATTTAACCTATTATTTGTAGTCACTGAGACTTCCTCTGTTTTTCTGTATTATACATAGCGGAAAAATGAACATGCAGACATGTATTTAAATCTCTGTGCCCACTGCGTCTTCTTGGTTTAAATTCCTACAAATTGAATTATCACAATATATGTACATTTTAAGGCACATGTTACACAAGATGTACCAGAAAGTTTATATTAATTCTGTACCAAGAGTAAGAGAATACGTTTTCACCCACACCTTTGCTCAAATAATTTTTTAATCTTTACAATTTGGGCTGCAAGAAATTATGTCTTTCCCTACATTTATTAATAATGATATTCAGATGCTTTCCCATATTTTGACTGACCACCTGCTTCCATTGGGAATTCACTTCCTTTACCCATTTTTTAACTGAAAAACTTTTTGTTTACTGAAAATATTAATCCTTTCACTAGTATCTATTGTGCCAAATATTTTTCTCCATTGGCCACCCATTTCACAGTGTTGCTTTGCATACAGAAATTTATTACTATACAGAATCCTATCTTTTTCTTTTAACATTTATCTTTGGATTTGGGGACCGAGCAAGGACTTTCCTATGCCAAAAGCAAATAAACAGGAGGTTTTACATATTGAACTAATATTGGGAGGGCAATGATTTTGATTGCAGTGATTGAGAGGGCAAAACACAGCTAAGGAAAGAAAGAAGCAATCCCAAGGGAGTGAGAAAGAGGTGAGAAGGCTTCTAAAAATAACATTTGGCAGACATCGGCTAAATGCAAGTCTAATTTGCCTCTTAGTTAATGAAGGAGAAAATGGAGATGGTGAAGGAATAAAAGGTCCATTCTCAAATGGTAATAATAAAATCCCTTCTGAAGACAATAACAACATTCTTGTTATACACCGAAATCTAATCCTAAAATAATAAAGAATATATTGATATAACAGCACTGTGAATAAATTCCATTTAAGCTGTGTTATTCTAACAATGACCCAGAAAATGTTGGAACTGAAGGAGTTTGCTACGTGCCCAGTTTGGGAGGACCATACCCACTTGGAGAAGCACAGGGTCTCAGTAGCATACCTGGAAAAGGCCTTTCTGTCTGCAATCAATTAATCAATAATTATGCACCAAGAGGCTAACTTGTACATTGTTTATGATGAGATCATACATAAACACAAGTGCATGTAAGCTAAATTTTACTTATTTCAAAAAGTTTTAGAAATCTATAAAACTCGGTTCATTTTTCTAGTCTTTAAACAGTATCATAATCCCATCAGGCTCCAACAGAAAAGAATGAGTCTGGCAGCTTCTTGGCCAAGCCCCTGCACCTCCCTCCTGTGGGAGGACATGGAACCTGTGGGAAGTCTGGGTGGGAGGAAGCCAGAGACTTGCCCAGACCAAGAAACTACAACCTCTTGGGGGGTTGGGGGTCGGGGGCAGAGCAAGAGATTCCCAGAGCTTTCTCCCCAGACTCTACTGGCTCTGTCTGCCTTCACTTTCTTTCCTTTAAAAAAAAAAATTTTTTTTAATTTATTTTTTTAGCTAACACCAGGTCTTAATGTGGCAAGCAAGATCTTTATCTTCATTGCAGCATGCAAACTCTTAAGCTGCAGCATGTACAATTTAGTTCCCTGGCCAAGGTTCGAGCCCAGCTTCCCTGCATTGGGAGCCCAGAGCCTCAGCCACTGAACCACCAGGGACATACCTGCCTTTGATTTCTACTCTCTGAGCTCTACCCTCCAACTTTCTCCTTAGCAGATACACTTCTCTGCTCAAGTTTACCCAAGTCTTAACATCTAAAACACTCGGCAGTTCCTGACACAAAGTAAAAATTAAAACCCAGGAGAGACAGCTTTGATGCCAAAATGTCCCTAGCCCCAAAGTGTGCTTACCCTGTTAAAGAGCGACCTTGGGTCAGCTCTTTCTCTCCCAGGACATTCACAGGGTTTTACACTTCATTTCGTTCCTCTCACTTCTCTTCATGGTCAATGCCACTCCCTAAAATGGGTATCTAATGGGAGAGATGATGAGGCAAAGTAGAGGCGAGAACAGCCTTCTACATTTCAGAAACATGGATTTTAAAAAGCAAAAATTAGGAAAAAACCAAACATACCACATTTTTTGGTATAGGTAATTTTTTCTAAGTTTTTTAAAAGTTAACGTTATATAGTACAGTGCCACCCGATGACACTCATAGAGTAAAAATGCTTCTGAGGGTGCTATTCACCCTCATACAGCATTCTTTTATGAAGATAAGAAGAATAATTTTCTTTTATTTAAGTGCTTCCATTTTTAATCTGTAACTAGTTTAACAGAGCAGATTTTATCCTTTGCTGCTTGTCATTTTAAGGAAAAACTTTAACCGCGATAAATGGTGTTTTTCCCTCAGTCATATCCAACTATTTGCGACCCTATGGACTGCAGCCCGCCAGGCTCCTCTGTCCATGGAATTCTCCACGGTAAGAATACTGGGGTGAGTAGCCATTCCCATCTCCAGGGGATCTTCCCGACCCAGGGATAGAACCTAGGTCTCCTGCATTATAGGAGGATTCTTTACTGTCTAAGCCACCAGAGAAGCCGTAAGTGAGGTTATCAGAAAACTACCCATAAGCTCTTCTAGACTATCTGGGTTACCAGCCACCTGAGACTGGAGGTTCATCCCTTCCTCCAGCTCCCTCTGAAACTAGAAGTCTCCTCTCCTGGCAGAAAGGGCCACCCTCCCCTCTCCCCACTTCCTGCGGGCTCACGACAACATCTGTAAATAGCCATAACCCTGTCCTATTGCTCAGGGCCAGGCCATCTGCTGCCCACTAACAAGAGGGCTCTCACTTGTCTTTAGGAAGTCAGAGCAAGAGGTAATCAGAGTCCTTCCCCAGGATGTGTACTCACTTCCTGCCAGCACGGTGCCAGGTCACCTCTCCCACAAGTACCAGAGATGGGGGACCTGGAACAGTGGCTAGTAAGCTTCCTTCTGCATCATCCCCAGTGGCCTAGGGACCCTCACCAAGTCCTGGCACACAACAAGTGTATTCTGCAAAGGGACCAGCCTCGGGCACAGACATCTAAGTCCTCATATTGTGCATCTTTTAAAACATAGTTTTATTGATTTTTTTTTTGGCTGTGCTGGGTCTCCGTTGCGACGTGAGCTTTTTCTCTAGTTGTGGGGAGCGGGGCTACTCTCTAGTCGCAGTGTGCAGACTTCTCACTACAGTGGCTTTAGGGCGAGGGGGCTCAGTAGTTGGGGCTCCCGGGCTCTAGAGCACAGGCTCAGTAGTTGTGGCTCACGGGCTGAGTTGCTCCACGGCATGTGGGATCTTCCTGATCGAGGACTGAACCTGAGTCTCCTGCGATGGCAGGCGGATTCTTTACCACCGAGCACCAGGGAAGCCCTTTATGCCTCATTATTCATTCCCACCATGCTTTCAGTATTTTCCCCCGACCATTGTATCTCCACCACTGCTTCTCCTCTTGTCCCTCTCAATTTTAATTCAGGATCTGATCGATTTTAGCACACTTATCAATTGTCTTAAATAACTTCTGGGACAGAGAAGGGCAGAAGAAAGGGAGGGAAAGAAAGGAAGAGACAAGAAGAGCACAAATTCTCTAACTTCCAAACACAAGCATAACGGTCTTACACATTCTGTAGCCTTTCTAGAACACAGCACATACCATGGCTGCAAAAGTCTCATGATTAATGAGGATTGAAAATGTCCTAAAATCTTCTAACTGGGGCAAAACATCTTTCCAAGAGGGCATGTAAGCACGAACAGTTCTAAGAGGAAAATCCCCCAGAGCTTCAACTTTCCATCTGCGTTCTTTCCTAAAACAAGTCTGTTTCAGAATGGACTTGGAGTCTGGGCATATAAACCTCCGTTGAAACTCCTGTCTCCCTCCCACACGACAAGAAAAGGAATACCTCTCACTGTGCGCCGTGTGTGCTTAGTGGCTCAGCTGTGTCTGACTCTTTGTAACCCCGTGGACTGTAGCCCGTCAGTCTCATCTGTCCACAGGATTCTCCAGGCAAGATACTGGAGTGGGTTGACATTCCCTTCTCCAGGGGATCTTCCCAAACCAGGGATCAAACCCAGGTCTCCCGAGTTGCAGGCAGATTCTTTGCCGTCTGAGCCACCAGGGAAGTCCATGAACACTGCAGTGGGTACTTCCTGACCCAGGAATTGAACCAGGGTCTCCAGCATTGCAGGCAGATTCTTTACCAGCTGAGCTACCTCTCACCCTCCCTGGGTCTAACTGTGGCACAGGCCAGGATGTAAAAAACAACCATAGGGATAGTGAAGGGGTAATGCAAACACTGATGTCACTAAAAGGGAGCTTTTAATCAAACCCCATAAACAAGAGAGTGTTCCCCATCTTAGACACACTTTGCAAACTGTAGCATTTAGTAATGACGCATTTTGATCCATGCTACATTGTTCCTGTCCCAGGTGTATTCCAGAGACTGGCAAAGGGAATGCAAACAACTTCACTTATCAATCTTGCCTCTTCCATGACCTAGCTGATATCCAAGAACACTTTACTCCTATAAAAATAACAGAGAGAACTATTTAAGATGGGGGTACATTGTTTCATTCATGGGACAAAATGCATTTCTCGTCTGTTTCAGTTCAGTTCAGTCACTCAGTCATGTCCGACTCTTTGTGACCCCATGGACTGCAGCACGCCAGGCCTCCCTGTCCATCACCAACTCCCGGAGTTTACCCAACTCATGTCCATTGAGTCAGTGATGCCATCTAACCATCTCTTCTTCTGTTGTCCCCTTCTCCTCCTGCCTTCAATCTTTCCCAGCATCAGAGTATTTTCCAGTGAGTCAGTTCTTCGCATCAGGTGGCCAAAGTATTGGAGTTTCAGCTTCAACATCAGTCCTTCCAATGAACATTCGGGACTAATTTCCTTTAGGATGGACTGGTTGGATCTCCTGTTGTCCAAGGGACTCTCAAGAGTCTTCTCCAACACCACAATTCAAAAGTATCAATTCTTCGGCACTCAGCTTTCTTTATAGTCCATCTCTCACATCCATACATGACTCCTAGAGTCGGACATGAATGAGCAACTAACACACACTTCAAAAATTGGAAGAGGTAAATCTGTACCTCAAGTGTCTTATGAAAGTACATTTAAAATACAGGAAAAAAGAAAATTATTTTGTTTAAAAAGGGTATAATATTATGAGGATGTGTGAAAATTAACTATTTCAATTTTCTCAACTATTCTCAAGTAAATTAAAGTAGGTATATCTAAGAAACCCATTAATAGGTATAATAGTAACAATTTGATAAGTCATAATGAAGTCTTGTAGGCACAATCAGATGTTAATACAGTGAATGATTCTAATGACTAGTAAAAATCTTTTCATAAATCAAGTGATTTCCAGTTCTTTGCATTCAACAAAACTGAAGGAGGATCTCAGTTATTAACTGACAAATCAGCAAAAATAATTACTGATGAGAGAGAATGTAATTTTCAGCATACAACTTGAAAATATTTCTTAAAAAATGAGTGGCAGTGCTATATAAGAAAAAACAATCTTCCATTCCCATCCACTTTCACATAAAAAAAGTACAAGAAATTTTCTCACTGGTTACATACATTTGAAAAAAAAAAAAGATTTTAATGCTAAACTCTCTTATTCTATCAATAAGTCATGTACATCCAGAGATGAACTAACTGAATGAAACTATCCCATCCATTCCATTCAGGGATAGATTTCCAGTAAAAATTTAGTTATACTTAATAAGCATTTGTCAAAATTTATAATGTATTTGTTTCTGATATACTGTATACCATTGACAACTGCAAAGAGAACTCAATCCAGAATTTTCTTATTCTTAGAGCTTTTGTTCACAGAAAAGTACATGTTTTTGTTGCAGGGAAAGAGACTAGTGTGATCAGTAAGACTTTCAAGCATAAAAATGCTTTAGATGAGCATAACATTCTTTAAGGGCGGGCTTCCCTGGTGGTCCAGTGATTAAGAATCCACCTTGCAAAGCAAGGGTCACGGGTTCGATTTTTGGTCCAGGAAGATCCCACATGACTCAGGGCAACTAAGCCCATGGCGAACTACTGAGCCCACGAGCCACAACTGCTGAAATGTGCAGGCCTAAAAAGCCTGTGCTTTGTAACCAGAGAGGCACCGCGATGAGAAGCCTGTGCACTGCAACCAGAGAGAAGCCTCTGCTCACCGCACCTGGAGAAAGCTGGCGTGCAGCAACACAGACCCAGCACGGACAAAAATAATTAACAACTTAAAAAAATAAAATAATGCACAGTCAAGGTCCAACAGTCTCTTTCTTAAAAAGAAAAAAAAAATTCTTTGAGGGAACTGGAATGGAAATGAGCTCTAGGAGATAAAACCACAATATAAAATTAAGACTATCAAAGAAGAGTTTCATATATTAATACTTTTTAGTGGATGAGGTAGGCCTATACATACATAAATTCACTAGAGAAATTTTAGAAAGAGATACTACTCTTTTGAATATCAACATTTGTCATATTCTCTGCAATTACTTAAAATTTTGGTGAAAACTGTAAGCTCTCTGCTTAAACACATGTAAGAGGATCTCTAGATTTCCAAAATTATTTCAGGGGTACACAAGTGAGAAAGCTAAAACACTGCTGCAGTAACAACATCCCTCTTCTCTACCATGGAGACAGATGCTCACTGTGTTCCCACCCGAGGCAGGCACACACCAGGCATAGCGAGGGACACTTAGGAAGATGCCCTGGTCAAAGCGACAGCTGCGCTAAGCATCAGAAGGAGATGTAGACTGTCTGGATCCTCAGAGCTCTGCAGAAGGCGTGACTTCTTGGGACTGCACTGACAAGCAACATTTCGGAACAGAAGTGGAATTCCAGCAGCATCTTAGGGCATAAGGGACTCGGGGTGGGGGGCAGGGGGAATCAGACAGAAAGTAGTCCCTTCCCACCACGCGAGAGGAAGGTGCCAGGTTCCCTCCTGTCTGTGAGAGCATGGTGAATAATTTGAACAGTTCAACGAGGGGAAAGAAAGCTTAATAAGAGATACCGCATGGATGAAGCCGATGTCACAAGGCAGACTCCTAGAGAAGAGGTCCTCCCTGGGTGCAGGACAGCCCCCAGGGCACATTTCAGAACTTTATTTATTTTTGCTGGTCACAATGACTAGAATTCAGCGCTCAGAGGGCCCAGGTCCTCACACTGTCCTGCAGCCAGCAACCACTCTCGCACCCACTGAAACAAGGGTCTAATGTCCCTCTGGCTACTCATGTAGATGTAAAAGTGAGAGTCGCTCAGTCGTGTCTGACTCTTTGTGACTCCATGGCTATGCAGTCCATGGAATTCTCCAAGCCAGAATCCTGGAGTGGGTAGCCTTTCCCTTCTCCAGGGGATCTTCCCAACCCAGGGATTGAATCCAGGTCTCCTGCATTACAGGTGGATTCTTTAGCAGTTGAGCCAAGTAGATGTAAAACCTGCTCACAATTATCTGATATTAGAAAATGATTGCATTTTTACATAAAAACAAAAAGTATTTTCTGTACAGTTTTATTATGGTCTTAATTTTCCAAGGATGTTACCACCATATAAATCAGTGGAGGAAAGATAAAGTCCAAAGTACAGGGTTGTTGCCTTCATGAAAAATCTTGTCATCCAAGGCAACACCACTCATGGTGTCTGAATTATTCGATGCAACACATATTTATGCGTCTAAACAGCAGTCAACAGATTTGCATACGGTGTCTAACTACTTCATGTTTTCTTCAACAGTCAGATATGAACATATATTAAGATGCATAATATTTTACCTTAACTATTTGCTTCTTTTTTCTCTTTTTATTATGCTTAGAACATTACACTGACTTTTTAAAACTATGTCTTGTAGGTTGGTTATACGGTCTATGAATTTAACTTCAAGAGGTTAAACATGGCATTATAAAATATCTGTAAAAAAATCGAGGTATGGACATGGCACAACATAAATGAACCTTTCACTTACGCGAAGCAAAAGAAGCCAAATACACCACAATTCTGTAAAGCAACTATCTTTCAATTAAAAAATAAATTTTTTTTTTAAAAAAACAGAAGTTAAACGAAAAAAGGTCACATGTTATATGATTTCATTTGTGTGAAATATCCAGATTAGGCAAATCCCTGGTGGCTCAGATGATAAAGAGTCAGCCTACAATGTGGGGGATGGGGGTTCGATCCCTGGGCCAGGAAGATCTCCTGGTGAAAGAAATGCAAACCACTCCAGTATTCTTGCCTGGAAAAATTCCATGGACAGAGGAACCCGGCGGGCTACAGTCCTTGAGGTCGCAAAGAGTGAGACATGACTGAGCGACTAACACACAGAAAGAAGCAAAACGTAAAGAGAGGTCGCCGAGGGCTAGAATTGGGGCGGAGACAGGGTGGGACGGGAAGTGACCGTCAATGGGTGCCGGGTTTCTTTCTCTCTGGGGCGGGGGCTTAAAAACATAAACGGGTTGTAGTGATGTTTGCACACGTGCAGATATACTGAAACCCACTGAATCAACTGTATACTTTCAGTGTTGAATTGTAAATTGTATCTCCAAAAAAATCTGCTTTATGAAAAAAAGAGAAGTATGGGTCTGATAGAGTTGGAAACCACTACTCTCTGGGTCACTGACATGGAAGACCAGGCAGGCCAGGACACCCTGGTGGGACTCCTGCAGCGTTACACGGTCCTGTGAGGTGACCGAGCACTGCTGGGATTTAGATTGGGGACAGCTTCAGTTTTAAAAGACAGACGAATGGCAATAATCGTAGGTGAGACTTTCTAAAATAGAATCTGTCTCAGATTACAAGTGAATACCACAGCTTCTACGGGTCAGAGAGACATAAATAACATATCCCATACCCATAGTAGTTTTTTGAAACCCTCCAGACCCAATTAACACACTGAAAAAGCATTAGAACATAACCCGCTCTAGGAAGTATATCATCAGGCAACATAACACAGTCCCCACAGCAACAAAAAGAAAAATGGAAAAAAAATACAGCAATGCCCAAATAGCGCCCACCACCAATAATCACCTAGTTAAGAGAAAACCACATCTAGGCATCATGTTCCCTCACCTCCAGTTATGAGGTGGGTAGGAGCCAGAGCACGAAATGGCTAATGTATTTTGAAATCAGAAAACCAAAGGAACTCAGATTTACCAGGACGTGAAACCACACACACAGACACAGACGCACACACACAGATACAACCCATGCACTTTTTCCACATGGTATCATACTTTGATTACCTTAAATATATTAACTTATTAATATAGGCCATTTGCACTTTGCATGTGTGCGTTTGTGTTAATTGCAAAGTCGTGTCTGACTCTTTGTGACCCTGTGGACTGTAGCCCACCAGGCTCCTCTGTCCATGGGGATTCTCCAGGCAAGAATCCTGGAGTGGGTTGCCATGCCCTCCTCCAGGGGATCTTCCCAACCCAGGGATCGAACCTGGGTCTCCCACATTGCAGGCAGATTCTTTACTGTCTGAGTCACCAGGGAAGTCCCTCCACTTTGCACGGTACTCAAGCAAACTGAAGCTCATCCATGTAGGAACTGTGTCCCCAGCAACCACGCTAAGTGAGGTCACTGTTCTGACATGCACCCATTCCAATCATCACGGTGCCGTGCAAAGCAAGGGAGCCTGTACTGAAAACAGGCCAAACGAGGTTTTTAAAAGTTTTCACGCTGATACGGGAATTCACTGAAAACCTGGTCCAGGATGACCTACTTCTTTTTCCAAACTGCCCTTTCATACCCCAGGCACACAAGGTATTCCATTTCCACATGGTTGCTTCAGCGATCCTCCAGAACGGGACAACGGATGACAATTCTATGAACATTTTCTCCTTCCCTTTATTTAACCTTTCTTCCCTTCCCACCCCATCCCAAAGGTGGAGATGTGAAGAGAGAGGGCAGAGGTGGGGTGGGAGAAACACAGAGAACCTCTGTCTCCCTGTTATGCCCTTGCGTCACACCAGCCCTGTCCCTCGGAACGCTTGATGATTCACGTTATCTGTGCCTTTATCTGCGTGTACTTGAGGGAGCCAGCCGGGTCCTTGGTGAGACCAGCCAGCCTGGGCAGGGCCTTGGGGAAACAGTGAGCTGTAGTGCCAAGGCCCCAGCATCCATCCTGCTTTGCTTGCCCACCCCGAACCTGCTGGGGCTCTCTGCCTTCCACCCCACACTGGCTTTTCGGGGGGCCCACGTGTCGACCGCATCATACAAGTTCCCCGAGTCAAAGCAGAGTGGCCCTGTTTTACTTTTTAATTTTTTTTAACTAAAGCACAGTTGATCTACAGTGTTGTGCCAATCTCTGCTGTACAGCAAAGTGACTCAGTTACATGTGTGTGTGTTGGTCGCTCCATCGTGTCCGACTCTTTGCAACCCCACAGACTGTAGCCCGCCAGGCTCCTCTGTCCAGGGGATTCTCCAGGCAAGAATACTGGAGTCGGTTGCCATGCTCTCCTCCAGGGGGTCTTCCCAACCCAGGGACTGAACCCTGGTCTCCTGCACTGCAGGCAGATTCTTTACCGTTTCAGCTACAGGGAAGTCCTGTTACACACAGATATTCCTTTTTAAATGCTCTTTTCCATTACAGCTTATCACAGGATACTGAGTTTAGTTCCCTGTGTACAGTAGGACCTTGGTGTCGATCCATCCTGCACAGAACATTCACATCTGCTAGCCCCGAACTCCCAGTCCTTCCCTCCCCTCCCCTCCTCCCCTGGGACCACAGGTCTGTCCCCTGTGTCTGCGAGTCTGTTTCTGTTCAAGCGTGCCATATGTCAGATCCCATCTATACCTGATATATGGTATTTGTCTTTCTCTTTCTGACTTAATTCACTTAGTATGATGCATCCATGTTACTGCAAATGGCATTATTTCATTCTTTTTAATGACCGAGTGATATTCCATTGTATATCAGAATGGCCCTGTTTTGTCTTATCTTTTCCTGAAAATCCCAGTTCATAGCTGGCTGTTAATTATTTTGGGGTCCTGGGTGTTTTTTTAATTATTATTTAATTTATTTGGAGAAGGGAATGGCAACCCACTCCAGCATTCTTGCTTGGAGAATCTCACAGACCAGAGGGGCCTGGTGGGCTACAGTCCATGGGGTCGCGAAGAGTCAGACACAACTAAGCAACTAACACACGTGCCCACACACACACACACATTTAATGTATTACTGTATTTTACACATTTTCATTAAGCTTTCTGTAAAAATCTCACTCAGTACCCTTAAACTTAAGAATTCGTACCAAAAGCACGGCTAACTCTCCACATCCTGTCTTCTCCTTTCTCATGCTTTTCATTATTTAATCCATGCGGAATTTTTGATACATCTCCAAATAACAAAAAATTCCAAACGTAGCTACTGGCTAAGAAGCCTTACTTGAAATATAAAGTTGGGACGCTTTCCCTAACCACCAGGCCTCGTTTCTAAGTGGAACCGGGACTGGCAAAAGCGAGGTTGGAAAGATCCACCTCGAATAAAAACATACGCGGATGGAGGGAAACAATCACAGCAGCCCGAAAGGCGTCTGTGGATGCACGCACTCGCTCGACAAACATCTCCTGGGCCCCTGCCGTGCCGGGTGTGAGAGTCAACAAGCCCCTGATCTTAAGTTTGCATTTTTAGAGGGAACAGTAAACAAAATCTGGAGACCAGGAAGAAGCGTGAGCCGAGGAGGGTGCCTGGGGTGAGGCGGCATCAGGAAACCACGGCGGGGACATCCGAGCAGAGGACCACGGGGAGACAGAGGGCAGGCCCTGCCTGCGTGCGGCCGGCCTTCCAGTGAGGGGGCCAGGTGTGCGCCAAAGGTCTATACCACAGCCACGTGTCCAGCGACCCTGCTCAGGAACCCTCCTCACCAGCCGCCTTCTCTGGCTGAGAATTCCCGAACAAGGCTGAGGTCCACTGGACTGGACTTCCCGTAGGGTTGGTGGCTTGACCCTTATTGCCTCTGTGTGGCAGGTTTCAGGTCAGAATGAGCAGGACAAGAATGTGTGAGCACCGTTCATTCACACACCCGTGTGCCTTCTATGTAATATTTGTAGAGTGTGTCTGTGTGCTCAGTTGCTCATGTCATGTCTGACTCTTCTGCAACCCCATGGACTGTGGCCTGGCAGCCTCCTCTGTCCATGGGATTTTCCAGACAAGAATACTGGAGTGAGTTGCCATTGCCTCCTCCAGGGGATCTTCGAGACCAGGGATCAGATCTGCGTCTCTTGCGTCTCCTGTATTGGCAGGCTGATTCTTTACCACTGCGCCACCTGGGGTGCGCAATAATTGTCGGGGGAGGGGTAAACGTCCTTGGAGCACCTGGGATCAAATTCAGTGTTGATTTCATCTTATTCTGAGTAGGCATAATTCTCCCTGGTTTTTCAGATGAGGAAACCGAACACAGAGAAGTCATGTGACTTCCCCACGGTCATGCAGGCAGTCAGTGGTGGAGCAGGACTCAAGCCAGGCTCATCCAACTCCAAACTCATGCCCTCTTGGAAAGCTAAGGTCCTCCCCCAGTAGGCCACCTAAGACAAAGTTTGAATTCATGAGGTGGGGAGGGTGAGTCAGACCGGTGCGCTGGGGGAAAGCTGCTCAGGTCTCATTGTTAACTACACCCCCAAGTCCAAGTTTCACTTGGAGATATTCAAATTTTAATCATAAGCTCTTTTTCAAGCTTAAATACACTAAGTCAAATCACAGCTTCAGCTTTATTGTACAATGAAAAGAGGCTGAAGGGACAGGCAATAAATAAAAAGGAAAAACTATTTCTCTTAGAAATTCACCTGATACGGGGATTATTGCATTTTTCAAACCATGTCTAGTTTAGACATGTCACATCTGGCATGATAGATGCTGTGTATGAATGGAAACAAATTTAGAGTAATAAATGTTTCCCAGTGTTAAAATAAACACCTCAGCGGTTCAGATTCTAGCCAGGCAATTTCTCCGCAGTAGGAAGCACTTACCTACTTTAACACTCTGCTACTTAGAAATTATCACTCAATCAATTACCGTCCACATGGGTTTATTTTTACAGAGAGCTTCAATAAAATGAGTGTGAAAATAAGTTAAACACATTCTATTCATTTTCTCAATTTTTCACCTCTCCCCATGGTGGATATGTTGACAGAAAAATTACTTCATTTTATTTCAACAGACATTTATGGAATGCTGACCAGGTTCTGTGCTGAGGGCTCAGAGACAGGATATGACAAAGAGGAATGAAATGTGGTCCCGTGTCGTTAAGGATTGTAGGTAACCTACCTTATAACACTGGCTGTGTCTCTACAGCTCAAATAAGGGCACATCGAGGAAAATTCTGGGCTGCACAACCTCAGCAGCTCCCTCTTTCTGCCCCCAACCCCTAACCCCCTGCACTTTGCACAGCTGATTTACCTGTGCTTGGCTGTTGATGCTGTTTGGCCCTGTCTGACTCTTCGTGTTTGGTCAGAGCTGCTAGTCTACGTGGTCTGTCAAGCTACTCTCTGCTGCTTCGAGACGTGGAAATAACTTTTCATCAAGAGATGTTTGTTTATTATATTGTATTTTTAAAGAGTACATGCCTGTTAAATCATTTCTGACATATAGTTCTGAATTTCTGTACCACCTATCTTTTTATTTAATAACAGCTTTATTGAGATATAATTGAAATGCCACAAATTCACCCATTTAAAGTGTGAGATTCAGTGGTCTTAGTATAGTCAGAGTTAGACAAACATCACAATTAATTCCAGAACATTTTCACCCCCAAAATGTTTCATTTCAACCCCCAAAAGAAACCACTTAACCCTTAGTAATTACAACCCAATTCACCAACCTATCCCCGGGCAACCACTCATTTACTCTGTATCTCCATGGATTCGTCTGTTCTGGGCATTTCACATAAAAGAAACCATACGATATGTGGTCTCTGGTGTCTGACTTCTTCCACGTAGCATAATGTTTTCATGGTTCATCCATGCTTTATCACCTATTAGCACCTCATTCGTTTTTATGCCTTAATAATATTCCATTGTACAAACAGACCACATTTTATTTAATCCTTTCATTCTGGGAGTCTAAATTTTTGGCATAGGGCTTCCCTTCTGGCTCAGCTAGTAAGGAGTCTGCCTGCAATGCGGGAGACCTGGGTTTGATCCCTGGGTTGGGAAGATCCCCTGGAGAAGGGAAAGGCTACCCACTCCAGTATTCTGGCCTGGGGAATTCCATGGACTAGTTCATGGGGTCACAAAGAGTCAGACACGACTGAGTGACTTTCACTTTCAGGCAGAGGGTGTCTACATGATCAGCCCCCAACAAAAACTCCGGGTATCTAGTGAGTGGTAGGCAGCATTTTGGATCTGTTGCCACTGCTCACTGCTGGAGGAATTAAGTGTGTCCTGTGTGAACTGTCGAGGAAGCAATGGCCACCCACTTCAGCATCTTTGGCTGGAGAAATCCCACGGACCAAGGAGCCTGGCAGGCTACAGTCCCTGGGGTCACAAAGAGTCAGATACAACTGAGCGCACGTGTCCACCGTGTGCACTCCTGGGGAGACACCTGGAAGTCTGTGCCTGGCGTCCTCCAGGCTTCCCCCCGTGCCTCTTCCCTTTGCTGATTTGTTTTGGGTCCTTCTGTTGCAATAAATCACAGCCATGAGTATGTCCGCATGTCCTGTGTGTCCTTCTGGGGAACCAGTGAATCTGGGGGTGGTCTTGGAAGCCCCAGGTATAATAACTGTACCAAAGTTAACTTCTTGCTTTTGACAAATATACTATGACTGTGTCAGATCTTAACATAAGGGGAATCTGGGTGAGAATCTTATGGGAATTCTATTTTTGCATAACCCGTAAGTATCTCAGAAAACAATTGTTTTAAAAGGTGAAGTACTCTTTCTTACCCCACAAGTAATGCACATCTATGGCACAAAATTTGGAAAAGACAGAGAAGCATAAAAAATAAAAATAAAATTCCGAAGGCTTGCCCCCTTCCCAAGAAAAAGTCAGTTATAAAGTAGCAACACTCTCTAATGAGGTGGATACACCAAGAGCCTGTTATACAGAGTGAAGTAAGTCAGAAAGAGAAAACCAAATATCACATAGTAATCCATATATATGGACTCTAGAAAGATGGTACTCATGAACCCATTTGCAGGACTGCAAATGAGACACACAGAGAGAGCAGACGTGTGCACACAGTGGGGGAAGGAGAGGGTGGGAGGAATGAAGAGAGCGGCATGGAAACATACACACTGTCATATGTACAATAGAGAGCCGGGAGGATTTGCTGTGTGACTCAGGGAGTTCGAACTGGGGCTCTGTGACAACCTAGAGGGGTGGGATAGGGTAGGGAGGTTCAAGAGGGAGGGGACACATATGAATGGTTTCCCCCATGGCTGATTCATGTTGCTGTATGGCAGAAACCAACACAATATTGTAAGGCGATTATCCTTCAATTAAAAATAAATAAATTTTAACAACAACAACAAAAAAAACACCTCTCCGCCCTCATAGATTCCTCACCAACCAGTCACTTTCCCCAGGTCACGGAGAAATAGTTTAGGGTAAGACCACAGTAATGCTCGTGGGGAAGCAGGTTTTAGGAAAGGTATGTTACCTTGACGGGACTCACCAATTTTATTCGTCACACTTCAGCTGCAGATAATAATACAGCCCTTTTAAAAATAAATATTATTTCCTGAAAAGAATGATGGCAAAATGAAGGGTAAAGCAACAGAGCTCATACAGAAGCTACAGCATCCTGGGATAGGCAGGAACATAAAATAAGACAACATGGTTTTAAACAGGAGTTGATTCTTGTTGTGCCAGAAAAAAAAGAAACAGTTCAAGAAATGTTGTGTGGTCTGTCAAAAGGAGTCGGAGAGTTACCCTGAACAGGGTACCACTGGGCAAATCTGGGGCACTCTGAGCACCAAAGTCAATAATGACATGCAGTACATTATAAACCACTGAATCAAACAGAAATCCACATGTATGTGCTGACACAAATAAATAAACAGATACAGAACGAGAGAGAAGGCTATTTCCTACACTGAATGTCAACAAATAAATGTCAAAGGAATGATTTACAAGTTTGCTGTTTTGCCACCTGATGTGTGCAAGAGTCATAAGAAAACAATTAGGTGAAAGTTTGATACTAGCCTGAAAGCATCTCCCCATCCATTACTTATTTGATACAAAAGGAAAATGGCACTCTGTGTACACCATGCTCACCAAGGGATGAAGTCTATCTTGCAGGTACAGGACGCCTGGCCTCCAGTGCCTCCTGGTGAGCTGTTCTGAGGACACAACATTACATGTGCTGTGTTTCTGCCCCAAACTGTCCGAATCAAATCCAGGATTCCTCAAAATGTCAGTGCCGTCTATGGCGAAGGCAGGCTGGGGTAATGCTCCAGGTTTCAGGAGACTCTGGAGACCTGATAAAGTAAATGTGACTGGGTGATCCTGGAACAGGGAGAATTCTCCAGGCAAGAATACTGGAGTGGGTAGCCATTCCCTTCTCCAGGGGATCTTCCCGACCCAGGAATTGAACCCTTGTCTCCTGCATTGCAGGCAGATTCTTCACCATCTGAGCCACCAGGGAAGCAAAACCAGGCAGTAAGCCAAACGGGAGGCTGCCACTGTACGGGCTTCCCAGGCGGTGCTAATGGTAAACAATTCGCCTGCCCTGGAGGGCTACAGTCCATCGGGTCGTAAAGGGTCGGATACCACTGAAGCAACTTAGCATTCACGGCGTCTGTGAAGAGGGGACATAACAGAAGAGACAGTAACATCTCAGGATGGTGGCTAAGGGGACACTTCCAAACAACAGTTGGTGCACAGGCCTAGAAGAAGGTTGTCGGAAAGGAAAACTGGAACCAATAAATGCATTCAAGCATTTTGAAAATAACATTAGTAAGTTATATGTGTGTACACATACAATTTAGCGGGTTTTAGTATATTCTCAAAGTTGAGCATTTTTATTGGGTTTGCCTCACAGCTTAGTTGGCAAAGAATCTGCCTGCAATGCAGGAGACTTGGGTTCGATTCCCAGGTCAGGAAGATCCCCTGGAGAAGGGCATGGCAACTCACTCCAGTATTCTTGCCTGGAGAATCCCATGGACAGAGAAACCTGGTGGGCTACGGTCCATGGGGCCGCAAAGAGTCAGACATGACTGAGCGACTAAACCACAACCATGACCACCACCAGCTCCTCCCAAAATAACCCCAAACCCATTATCAATCAACTCCTATTTCCCCAAACCGCCAACCCCTGGCAACTACTAATTTTACTTTCTGTCTCTATAGATTGGCCTACTCTGGGCATTTCACATAAATGGAATCATACAATATGCAATCTTTTGTGACAGACTTCTTTCACTTAGCATGATGTTTCCAAGGTTCATCCAGGCTATATTACATGTCAGTACCTTATCTCTTTCCATGGCTAAATACTATTCTGCCCTCCTCCAGGGGATCTTCATACAAAAGGATCAAATCCAGGTCTCCTGCACTGCAGGTGGATTCTTTACTGTCTGAGACACCAGGGAAGCCCATTGTATGGACAGACCACATTTTGTTGATCCATTCATCTGCGGGGTTGCTTTCTCATTGGCTATTATGAATAATGCTGCTACAAATATCCACATACAAGTTCCTATGTGGACATATATATCTCTTGGGTTGATACCTAGAAGTAGAAATGCTGGGTCAAATGATAAAACGTTAGTCACTCAGAGGTGTCCGACTCTTTGCGACCCTATGAACTGTAAGCCCACCAGGTTCCTCTGTCCATGGGATTCTCTGCTCCAGAGGATCTTCAGAACCCAGGGATTGAACCCAGCTCTCTCATATAGCAGGCAGATTCTTTACCATCTGAGCCACCAGGGAAGCCCATATATATATACTGCAGGGTCATATAGGAACTCTATGCTTAATCTTTTGAGGAACCTCCAGACTTTACCAAGATGTTGCAACTCTTTTACATTCCCGACAGCAGTATAAGAAGGTTCCAATTTCTCCACGTCTTCAACACTTATTATTTTGTGTCTTTTCCAGAACAGCCATGGTACCTTGCTGCGGTTTTGACTTCCATTTCCCTGGTGGCCAATGACATCTCTTCATGTGCTTTACAGGCAGATCTGTCTTCCCTCACAAAACCTTCTAAGAATTTATGCACTCTTTCAAATTTCACGTTTTGCCTCCCTTGTTCAGAAACGCTTGGCAGGTGCGTCTCTCACCCTCTCCCTCCCTGCAGTGAGCTTGCCTGCCTCACAGTCAAAGCCTGGGTGACCGTCCCACTTGCAGCTGGCTAACAAGCCCTACAGAGCCTGTAACTCAGCTTCCCGACCAGAGGCGGATGAAAGAAGCTCTAATCAAGTACTTGTAAGTTTGACAGACCAGGAAAGGAAAGAGCGAAAAGGTCTGGGGCCTTGCCAAAGTGAAAGCAATTCAGGGGTGGCTGAAAGGGAGCCTCAGGGTCTCTGGACTCTTCTTTCCACCAACCCATGCCACGCCACTAATACCAACACTTGCCATTTCTTCACTGCCACAAAACTCCCCAAATCCCACATGAGCCAAAACTGTACACGCAGTCATGAATGCGAGGGCTCGTTAACTCTCCCATATCCGGTGTGGCATGGATACGCGTGCTCTCCCGTATCCGGCGCGGCATGGGTGCACGTGCTCTCCCGCATCTGGCGTGGCACGGATGCGCATGCTCTCCTGTATCCCGTGGCATGGATACGCGTGCTCTCCCGCATCCGGCGTGGCATGGCAATGCGTGCTCTCCCGCATCCGGCGTGGCATGGCACAAGTGGGGAAAAAAGGTAAGAGCCAAGTGGCTGTCCTCTCTGGTGTGCTAAGGGTTGGGACTTTCGAGATTTGGGGAATGTAAAGCCTGCGAATTTTTGAGGAAAAGGGGACATAGTCAGATTGGCCCTTAAAAGGCTCACTCAAGCGACAGTGTCCCTGAACGCCATACAGATCTATTTTTCTCCAGCAAAGTTATGAAAACAGAAAATTACTGTAAAACAGCACCGAGACTTGCTCACGATTCTCTTTTTATTTCTCCTGGGAGAACTTTTTGCTGCTCAAGACCCAGCAGCCCATCTGAACCCAATATGATGTGGTAAAAAAAATGCTAACCATGTCACATGGAGCTCTTTGCGCCCCAAAGCAGTGATCTTTGAACCTAGGGCTTGCATGCCGTCAAATGAACTGAGAAAAAAAAAAAGAAAACCAACTATGAAAGCTTTGCATATTTTTAACTTGACATATAAATTTCGGTAGTTCCAACAGATGGAATTTCTGATTGGGTAGACACTGACATTTTAAATAAAACTATTACACTGCAATTTTTAAAATGTAGTCAAAGGAACTGAAGTACCATAGCAATGCGTTACCCATTATCATCAGTTTTAAAAGTGCAGAAATAAACTTTTTAGTCAGCAGAAGTTTTCATTCATTTTCTTCTTCAACAAAATTTTATTTCACCCTCAAAATTTCACCTTAACAATCATTTTATGTTTGACAGTCTTAACCTCCCTGATTTACATGTTTACAAATGGTAAAACTATGTAAACATAAGCATTTTAGTTATTTTCCACAACCATAAGCTCTAAGAACTAAAATGTTTTTATTGTGGATTGATTTCTAGGTACAATTATTGATAGTAAAGAACTGACCAAAATACAACTGTTTCAAATGTTCATAAAAATATTACACATATAAACTTCAAATCCATTGAAAAAACAAGTCTTTCAGAGATGAATAGGTCTTCTTTTTTTCAATTGGATCCATGAATGAATATTACTTGCTCTTAGAATGAGATAGGGATCAAAGTCAATTCTACTCCTACTTTCCATTTTTTAGAGGTAAACGCTAAGAAACCTTATTCACATACATTAGTACAAGGCAATAGAAGGAATGTTATTATAGCAGTGTCACTCAATTCTTTAAATTCCTTCCAACGTATGTGTCAAAAATCACACCCTTATCTATCACCCAAAGGTATTTTTAATGATCTTTCAGCTGACAGATTGGTTAGTCTCGCCTTCAGTTTACTCTAAAGAATTGGAAACCAGCTGACATGCAACAGGAATGGCTACCCAGTGTGTTACTTGTTTTCTGAGACCAATATTTCACACCGTCCCTTTGTTTGCCACCCCAGAGGTTGTTCCATCTCAGACAAGGCTCATCCATCGTCAGATTATGGATGGATGAAAAGGGCAGTTATGAAGGGGAGACTGGGAGAATAAAACAGGCCTGATCCCCAACCACAGGCATTTTCTCGAGCGAACAATTTCAGGGAAGTGCCCCGATGAAAGTTGAGGGTCTAAAAACTAAACTGTCCACCACATATACCCCAAAATGCAACCCCCAGATTAAAGACCACCGCCCCAGGCATATGCCTGCACCTGCAGATTCCTGGGTCTTCCACTCTGCTCAAACCTTGAACTGGAAGCTTTGTTCCCATCAAAAGCAAGAGACAGGATAGGGACGGCTTCCTTAGTGGCTCAGCAGTAAAGAATCTGCCTGCCAGTGCCGGAGGCATGGGCTTGATCCCTGATCTGGGCAGATCCCACATGCCACAGAGCAACTAAGTGTGTGCCCCACAACTACTGAGGCTGTGCTCTGTAGCCCGGGAACCGCAACTGTGGAGCCCGCGCGCTACAACTACTGAAGACGGTGTGCCCTAAAGCCTGTGCCCCGCGACAAGGAAAGCCACTGCGCTAAGTCCGCACGCTGCAACTAAAGAGTGGCCCGGCTCTTTGCAACTAGAGAAAAGCCTGCACAGCAATGAAGGCCCAGCACAGCCAATAAGAAAACAAATGAGTAATTAAAAAAAAAAAAGAAATTTCAAAAAAAAAAAAAGCATAGGGAAGCAGGAATGAAGCAAAGGTAAAAGAAGATGGGAAATGTTAGGAAACTGGAAAGAACAAGAAGAAAAATGTTCAACAGAGAAAAGACCTGCAAATCAGAACCCTGCCACGTGCATGCCACACCAAGTCCATCAAATTAAGTTCGCCTTTTCACTAGCCCCTTCCCAGCTCCCGCTTCTCCCTGGAAGTGCCCACAGAGCCTCTGCTGCTTTTCGCACTTGTTTCGTTTCTTCGTTGTTGCCGTTGTTTTCAAAGCAAAGGGATATCATTTCAACCCAAGCTTTTTCCAAACACACAGTAAGATATGATGGAAACCCCGGAATCTTCCATCACTACTGAGCCTTACTCTTCTGATACAGTCTAATAACTCACAATTATTCCCTGTCATGTGCACTTTAGATGGCATCGGCTGCCACACAGGTTTTTAATACACAGCAAGCAGGTGGCCCTAGCATTCTCTCCTGCATCTCACATCTGGTATTGTACTCCATATAAGGTGCTGAGTCCGATTTTTTAATAAAAATATGGCTTAAGCTTGTAAAAGTTCAAGTAAAATATACCTCTAAAACTGCTGTATTTAATTTCCAGCCATGAAAGTCTAAAATTATTGTAAAATAATACTCAACCTTTTTCATAGATCCGTTCAATGAAGCTTAAAACTACTTTCCTTTCAGAAAGGAAAAGCGCTTCATAACTAACAGCTTCTTGAATTCACATGTGCTGTCTTACTTTTGTGAGCCTGAATTGTAGAAATTTTATAACCTTTCAATCTGGACAAAATTAGTTTGGTTAGTAGCATAAAGTAATAATACCTTGAAGTTTCTGGATAATGGCTGGGGGAAGGGAATGGTAGAAGAAAGGGCAGAAATGCTTACAGTTAAATCAATAACCCTTGACTTGGAGAAATTCGTCTTTTTTCAAAAACGAAATTTAAGATTTAAAAGGAGATACATTCAGAAATAAATATACTAACAAATGCCGATGATTATAAACACCATCTTATAATTAAAGAAATAACCATTTCAACCATATTACACTTTATATGACCTTGGTGTTGAAGTGTGTTGACAAAAATGGTATAGATTTCTGCAAGTTCAAGATGTATTCCTGTATCAGACCAAGCGCAAGTTACTGCAGTAGTCTAGGTCCCCTTCTGTCTGTGAAAGGTGGACTCCCTCTAATCTACATAACTATTTTCAGGATTTGAGCAAATCCATAGCGGAAATACAGGGATCCCATTCCTTCGATCATAAACTCCTCAAAACCAATCTTGCTCTAAGGCAGCTGGTTCTAAATCAAAAGGTAACTTTCATTTCCTTTAAATAATTCAGTTTCATCTTTAACCATCATCTTCAACCACAGATTTTTAAATTGTTACTAAATTGGGTAACCCAGTGGTATTAGATGCTGGCTATAAAACAAAGCCAAGAACTTGAGTAGTTTTTTTTTTTTTTTTTTAAGTGTTCTGCTCTAATGAATTTACTCAATAATAAACATTTCTCTAAAGAACTTTCATCCGAGTGTTTCATTTTTCTATTTTCTTTTTTGGGGGGTGGGGGTGGTTACTATCACCTAGTAAGATGCAAGAATCACCCCACCAGCCTTTGTAGGGAAACCGGGTCTCTCCAAGCCCAAGGGAAAACGAAATTGTATATCCACTAGGTTGGCAGGCAGTTTAACAAAGGCCGTCCAAACTAAAGACACGAGGGTGAGGACCCAGTTCCCACAGGAGAGAGACCCTGCACAAGTCCACAGTGAGCAGTGCGCCACAGCCACTGTGACACGGACTCGAGGAGCAAAAGGTGGAGACCAGCTGGCTATCCACTGAGAAGATAATCGCTAAACAGAGTAGCAGGCTCTCGGTGCGGAGTGGCATGCAGTCATTTACAGGAATGCGCTATATGGATATACGATAACAGGAAGGCTGGGCCACAGGAGGATGAAGCAGCACAAACAGAACAGCCCGCCCGGATCTGATCTCCCCTTCCAGGCTGTGCTCCGCGTCCCCTCACCCTCCTCCTCTCAGGCAGGCTGGCTGGGAGCTCCTGTCAATGGGAGGTGAGAGTGGGCCACTGCAGCCAAGTGTCCTTACGAGAAAATTCTGGCCCTCTTTCTCCACCCTGTTGCCCTTCCTGCCGGCTGAAATGGCAGTGACCAGACTGACCTAAGAGGCTACACGTGAAAGATGACAAGCCACTGTCGGCCTGGGACCCTGAGTGACCGCGTGGAAGACTGCAGCCCAAAGGCCTGAACTAGATATCCTGGACTACCACCTAAGGAAGAACTGAAGGCTTTTCTTTTAAAACCAAATCATTGTTGGGTCTCTAGGTATCTAGCAACTTAATCTTTTATCCCAGTGCAGATAAAAAGATACGGTAAGGGTTTTAAAGATACAGTGAGGGTTTTAATAACCTTTAAATAATACTATATTTAAAAGTCCTAAAGAAAGACAAATCGACCTCCCAACAGTGAAGTTGGAATAAGGAATGGGAGGGTGGGGAGAAAGGAGACAAACAGGACTAGGGTGGTTGTTAATATTAGTTGTAATTTTCAGTTTTATGAAAAGCAAACATATTCACATGTTGCTTGTATAATTGAAAGCTGATAACAATCGACAGATGGTCCCTGACTAACGATGGCTCAACTTACAATTTTTTCACTTTACAATGGTGCCAGAGCAATATGCACTCAGCAGAAACGGTGCTTCAGATTCTGAACTCTTAGCCTTTCCTGAGCCAGCAATGTGCAGTACAACTCTCTTCTGTATATTGGGAAGGAGCAGCGAACCACAGCTCCCAGTCACCTACATGATCATGAGGGCAAATGACTGAGACACTGAGAACCAATCTGTATCCAGACAACCACCCCCCTTTTCACCTCCATATAATATTCCATGGGCTTCCCCAGTGGAACCTGCCCGCAATGCAGGAGACACGGGTTCCACCCCTGGGTCAGACAGATCCCCTGGAGGAGGAAACGGCAACCCACTCCAGGATTCTTGCCTGGAGAATCCCACGGACAGAGGAGCCTGGTGGGCCACAGTCCACGGGGCCGCAAAAGAGTTGGACAAGACTGAGTACACGAGACACACACACACGTAGTATTCCATAAATTACATGAGATCTTCAGTGCTTCGTTATAAAATGGTCTTTGTATTCGATGACTCTGCCCAACGGTAGGCTAACCTAAGTGCCTTGAGCACTGTGAAGCTGGGGTGAAGAACCAAGGGTGCGCCCCTCCGCCTCCTGAGAACAGGGAGGTTTGGAGCAGCCCTCCCTCTCTCTCGGCTGCAGTTTCTTCCCATGGAAAATCGAGAGACTATATACGTTGTACCTGAGCACTGTACCTAGGATTCAAGCCTCAGCTGAAATGTTCTATGGGGAAAATGACGACTTTTTTTTTTTTTCAACAATCTGAGTCAATTTATTAATGGAAAGATATTTTACATGAGTTCCCTTCAGCCATCTCGTGATGTACCAGAAATAAATTTTCACTTTCCAATTTATTTCTTTCCTAAGGATTACCCATGCTCACTGCATTTTGTGTTTTCAAAATGTCCTTTGCTTTTCAAAAAGCAATATGAGAACACAAGACATACTTAAGAAGTTTCATAAAACTCAGAGAGAAAAAATTCTACCTTCAGTAATTCTCATCTATACCAGGTACACTTAGTCTTATGACATTATCCACCCCATGGAAAAGTTGCTCTCTGATACACTGAATCCTTATTTTGTGAATACTTCACTTCAAACTTGCTGACATCCTTAATCTTGTGTTTATATCAGCTGAGTTAAAACCACAGCTCTCAGAACTTCAGCAGTACCTCGGGGATCAAATCCAACACTCTTATTTAAAAAAAAAAAAAGGAGGGAGCTGGGATCATTTTATGAACAAGGGAATTTAACTTCTGGGGGAAACCTAGATTGTTGCTTCAGAATCTTTTACGAGTGGAGCAGGAGTAAGAACGGTAGAGAGCCCACCTTTAAAATAAAACCTGTGAACCCTATACATGACAGGTTCAAATTGCACAGAATCTGAACAGAAAAAGTTGTTCACCATGGTTTTAAAATTAATTCCACACTGAAGCATGTGTGTTTTTTCATTTAAGAGACGCCAGAAACTGATACTGAAGAACTGTCAGTGGCAAGATCCGGCGGCTTTTGTTTTTCTCCCCAGGGCTGCAGTAAGGGGCACAGCCTCTGGCCACCACGGGCCTGCATTCAAACCCCATGGCCTCTCCAAGAAGCTCGCACCTGGATCTGTGAGGCTCCTTAGATGCCCACCAGGCTTCCCAGGCCACGCCAGTGGTAAAGAACCCGCCTGCCAACGCAGGGGACATAAGAGATGCGGATTCCATCCCTGGGTCAGGAAGATCCCCTGGAGGAGGGCATGGGAAGCCACTCCAGTATTCTTGCCTGGAGAATCCCACAGAAAGAGGAGCCTGGCAGGCTACAGTCCATGGGGCCGCAAAGAGTCGGACACGACTGAGTGACACAGCACGCGGGCACATGCACGCGAGGCTCCTTATTACCAGAGGGACATGCGGACCAGTAGAAGAGAATATACAAGAAGTTCTTACCAGTGGGCACCGTACACAGTGTTAGCAAATGCAACTGCTATGCTCTCATGGCTAGCAGCTATTGACAGGAGCTCATTTTTTTTTAAGGTATTATCCTATGAGCAAACTTTTCCTTCTCATTTCTTAAAATACCTACCCAGATGATTATTAATTACCCCTAAAAAATAAGCAGAAACTTAAAGAGGGGCCGCAGGACAAAATATCATATTAGGGAAAACATCTTAAGGACTGAATGACAAGAAGACTTTTCAGTAAAAGTATGAGCCGGAGATACAGAAGACGAAAATGCAAACACTAAGAAAAGAAAGCTAACTGTTCGTGGGTTCACTGTGACAGTTTTAAGGGACCCGGGCAAAAGGGTCTGGAAAATAGCATCTTAGGGAGAGAAATTGGCACCTACCCTCCACCTCTGGCTAGAGCCTTGGAGAGGTTCTTTTGAGCAATTATGGAGTAAAATTACATCAGAATATACAGTAATGAGAATATTTTAAATAATGAGAACACTGCTAATTACATCTTCCCATTTTAACAGGAGGTCAAAGACTTTACTGCAACCCTGAGACACTCGGGGTGCCCAGCAGGGAGCCTCCTATTCCACACACACTTGTAAAGGCCAAGACAGCAGGCGGGATGATATGAGGTGTGAGAAATGAAAACTTTATGTGCAGACAAATTTAGATTTTTTAAATATTTTCACTAGGGGCATAAATAGAAAGAAATTAGACCACTGGGATTTCAGAAAATGAGAATACAGACTGTGATTTTTATTTTAAATTTTAGTACTGAGAATACCCAATACCAAAGGAGTAAATAACTCAGCTAGTCACAAAAAGTAACACTTTAGTCTTAACTGCATACTTTTCGTGTACCTCAAAGCCATTCTGTTCAAGGGAGAAAATGGTGAGGATTCAAGTAAAAGAAAGAAGAAAAATGTATGTACATAGGAAACAACATATATTTCCTTTTATGAGGTGGCTTTGACATACACCTGGGGATACAGAGAGGTTACACAGATCCAGTTTTCATCAATTTAAAATCATTTAAAATATACTATCATGGGTATTTTTTAAAATCTTCCACAGTAATTTACTTGTTATAAAAATATTGGTAACAGCTCATGCAGCTTAATATCAAAAACCCAAACAACTCAATCCAAAAAGTGGGCAGAAAGTCCAAACAGACATTTCTCCAAAGAAGACATACACATGAGAAGATGCTCAATATCACAAATTGTTAAGAGAAATGCAAATCAAAACTATAATGAGCTATCACCTCATGGGAGTCAGGATGCCCATCATCAAAAAAATCTATAAACAATAAATGCTGGAGAGAATGTAGAGAAAAGGGAATCCTCCTACACCATTGGTGGGAATGTAAACTGGTACAGCCACTATGGAGAACAGTAAGCAGATTCCTTAAAAAACTAGAGCTACCATATGATCCAGCAATCCCACTGGGCATACAACCAGAGAAAACCATAATGCTAAAGGTTACATGCAACTCCTTGTTCACTGAAGTACTATTTACAATAGCCAGGACATGGAAGCAATCTAAATGTCCATCAGCAGAGAAATGGATCAAGAAGATGTGGTACATACCTAAAACGGAATATTACTCGGGCCACTAAAAAGAATTAAATAATGCCATTTGCAGTAACATGGATGGTCCTAGTGATTGTCATGCTGAGTGAAGTCAGACAGAGGAAAACAAATATCATATGACATCACTTTTATGCGAATCTAAAATAATAGTACAAATGAACCTACTTACAAAACAGAAATTGAGTCACAGGTTTAGAAAACAAATTTATGGTAACAAGGGGGAAAGGAGTGGGGGATAAACTGGGAGATTGGGACTGACATATATACACTACCATATATAAAAGATAACTAATAAGAATCTATTGTATAGCACTGGGAACTCTATTCGATACTCTGTAATGATCTATATGGGAATGGAATCTAGATGAGAGTGGATATATGTAAATGTATGGCTGATTCACTTTGCTGTACAGTAGAAACTAACACAACTTCGTAAATCAACTACACGGCAATAAAAAATTAATTTAAAAATACTGATATGATATGTTACAGCAAATATGAAGTTTTAGGACCAGAGTGAGTCTACCATTAATATTCTATCCACCCACTTATTACTTTATGCATTCCAGCATGAACTACGGATATCCCCTCCTTGATAATTAAGCCAGCACTTAACTAGAGCTCAATATTTTCGTTTTTATATAAAATTTATCTGGAATGATTTTTATTATAAGATCTGCTGGGGTTTGGAAAATGTATACACCTATTTTACCTGTTTTGTTAAAAACAAAACAAAATATTACTATTAGTCAAGGTGTTCCTCTGGGTTTTTCCCAGCTGATGTCCACCCCATCCCCCAGAGACAATCAATCTTCTGAGCTCCTCCCACCACAGAATAGACTTGCTGGTTCTAGAACTTCGTAAAACGGAGGCATACAGCAGGTACTATTTTGTGAAGGCTTCCCTGACTGTGCATAAAATTTTCAAAACTGGCTCAAGTTGATGCATGTATCAGTAGTCTGTTCTTAGTCTGTTTCAAGATAATCACGATGGTGTGATCACTCACCTAGAGCCAGACATCCTGGAATGTGAAGTCAAATGGGCCTTAGAAAGCATCACTACGAACAAAGCTAGTGGAGGTGATGGAATTCCAGTTGAGCTATTTCAAATCCTGAAAGATGATGCTGTGAAAGTGCTGCACTCAATATGCCAGCAAATTTGGAAAACTCAGCAGTGGCCACAGGACTGGAAAAGGTCAGTTTTCATTCCAATCCCAAAGAAAGGCAATGCCAAAGAATGCTCAAACTACCACATAATTGCACTCATCTCACACGCTAGTAAAGTCATGCTCAAAATTTTCCAAGCTAGGCTTCAGCAATATGTGAACTGTGAACTTCCAGATGTTCAAGCTGGTTTTAGAAAAGGCAGAGGAACTAGAGATCAAATTGCCAACATCTGCTGGATCATGGAAAAAGCAAGAGAGTTCCAGAAAAACATCTATTTCTGCTTTATTGACTATGCCAAAGCCTTTGACTGTGTGGATCACAATCAACTGTGGAAAATTCTGAAAGAGATGGGAATACCAGACCACCTGACCTGCCTCTTGAGAAATCTGTATGCAGGTCAGGAAGCAACAGTTAGAACTGGACATGGAACAACAGACTGGTTCCAAATAGGAAAAGGAGTATGTCAAGGCTGTATATTGTCACCCTGTTTATTTAACTTATATGCAGAGTACATCATGAGAATCGCTGGGCTGGAAGAAGCACAAGCTGGAATCAAGATTGCTGGGAGAAATATCAATAATCTCAGATATGCAGATGACAGCACCCTTATGGCAGAAACTGAAGAGGAACTCAAAAGCCTCTTGACAAAAGTGAAAGAGGAGAGTGAAAAAGTTGGCTTAGAGCTCAACGTTCAGAAAACGAAGATCATGGCATCTGGTCCCATCACTTCATGGGAAATAGATAGGGAAACAGTGGAAACAGTGTCAGACTTTATTTTGGGGGGCTCCAAAATCAGTGCAGATGGTGACTGCAGCCATGAAATTAAAAAATGATTCTCCTTGGGAGGAAAGTTATGACCAACCTAGATAGCATATTGAAAAGCAGAGACATTACTTTGCCAACAAAGGTCCGTCTAGTCAAGGCTATGGTTTTTCCAGTGGTCATGTATGGATGTGAGAGTTGGACTGTGAAGAAAGCTGAGCGCCGAAGAATTGATGCTTTTGAACTGTGGTGTTGGAGAAGACTCTTGAGAGTCCCTTGGACTGCACGGATCCAACCAGTCCATTCTGAAGGAGATCAGCCCTGGGATTTCTTTGGAAGGAATGATGCTAAAGCTGAAACTCCAGTCCTTTGGCCACCTCATGCGAAGAGTTGACTCATTGTAAAAGACTCTGATGCTGGGAGGGATTGGGGGCAGGAGGAGAAGGGGATGACAGAGGATGAGATGGCTGGATGGCATCACGGACTCGATGGACGTGAGTTTGAGTGAACTCCTGGAGATGGTGATGGACAGGGAGGCCTGGCGTGCTGCGATTCACGGGGTCGCAAAGAGTCGGACACGACTGAGCAACTGAACTGAATATTCAATTGTATGAATATGCTACAGTGTATCCCATCCATTCTTCTGCTTATGGCCTTCTGGGTTGTTTCCAGATTTTGACTATTACAAATAAAACTGCTGCGAATGATGATGGACAATTTTTTGCACAGACACATACTTTCGTTTGTCTTGGGTAAACAACTAGCAGTCAGACTGCTGTGTCCGAAGGAAAATGCATGTTTGCTCTTAGAAAACAAACAGCCAGGCCTTTTTGTCAAGGTGGTCATAGAATTTTACACTCCCACTGATGATGTGATGTTTGGGAACTGTGAGTTGTTCCATAACCTTGCCAATATTTATTGTGGTTTTTCGCTATTCTGGTGGGTGTGCATATCTCATGGTTTTAATTTGCATTTTTCTGAAGACAGAAAATGTTGAGAAATGTTTATGTGCTTATCTGGCTGCTGGCATTCTTATTTGTGTGAAGTATTGCTCCAATATTTTAATTGGGCTGTTTGTCATTTTGTTACTGAGTTGTAGAAGTTCTTTATAACATTGGCAATATCAGCTTTTATAATATATATGTTTTGAAAATATTATCTCCCAGTGTGACTTGAGTATTCATCTTTTATTAGTGTCTTTTGATGAGCAGAATATTTTCATTTTTGAGAAGTCTAGTTTATCAATTTTTTTTTCTTTAATGATTACTGCTTTCTCTAACCAGTTTTTGAAACCTTTGACCACTCTCAGGTCATGGAGATTATTATTTTCCTTTAAAAGCTTTATAATTTTAGCTTTTGTGTGAAGGTCTATGATTCATCTCAAACCAAGTTTAATGTATGATGTGAGGTAGGAGTCAAAACTCATTTATTTTCCTATATGAGCAGATATCTAATATGCCAGCACTGTTCTTGAAAACCCTTTCCATTCTCCACTGGACTGCATGGATGTCTGTATCAAAAATCAAATGGCCAATTAAGGGCAGGTCTATTTCTGGGGTATTCTGCTCTACTGATCTATTTTTTTTATTAATGCCAATGTCATCCAACTTTATCACAGATCTACAGTATATCTTAAAAGTCACATATGACTTCAAGTTTGTTCTTATTCAAAGTTATTTTCTCAATTGTAGACCTCTTACATTCTTATGTAAATTTTATAAACAGTTCATATATTTCTACTAAAGCTCCTGCTATGGTTTTGACTAAATTTGCAACTGAATTTATAAGTCAATTTAAAGCAAACTGGAATCTTAACAACATTGAATCTTCAGATACATGATCATGGTATCTTTATTTATTGAGATCTTCCTTAATCTCAAAATATTTTCTACTTTTTCTTGGGATCTCTTTCTTGATCCATAGATTTAGATGTGTGTTACTTAATTTTGAAATACTTTTGATCTTCCTAGATACATTTTTGTCGCTAACTTCTAATTTACTTCCATTGTAGACAGAGAGTATGCTCTATATGATTTCACGTTATTTTCACAGAGACTTGTTTTGTCTCCCTTGGTGAATATACCATGTGCGCCTAAAAAGAACATGAAGTCAGCTGGGGGGAGCGCTCTATAAACACCCATTACGTGCAAGTGGTGGACAGTGCTACTCAGATCCTCTTTCATGATTTTTGTTTAGGTGTTTCATTAGCTATTAAAAAAGTGGTGTAAAATTCTTCAACAATGATTGTGGACTTGTGTATTTTTCTCTTTAACTCTGTTGATTTTTGCAACATGTGTTTTGAAGCTCTCTTATTAGGTGAACACACACCTAATCTGTTTTATATCTGTTCAATGAATTGATGCTTTTATCATTCTGAAATATCCTTCTTTTGCTTTCCTAATTCTTTGTCTCAAAGTCTGCTTTATTGGATAACAAAGTCATATCTTTCTTATCCTTTTATAAGAAAGGTATATCTTTTCTTATCCTTTTACTTTCAACCTATCTGTCTCTATAATTAAAGTGTTTCTCAAAGACAATATATGCTGAGGTCTTGCTTATTTCTTTAAAAGTCCATTCTGACTTAGTCCATTATCCTTTAATGATGGTTTATTACCATTTTGTTCATTTTTTTTCCTTTCTATTTTTTTGCCTCACTATTCCTTTCTTATCTTTTGTATTATTTTTTGCTGCCTTCTTTTAGATTATTTGGATATTTTATCTATTGGCTTATTGGATATAACTCTTTGTCATGCTTTTAGTGGTTACTCTAAAGATTACAATAGGGACAAATAGAGAAAGTAGCATCAACATACATATACTATCAGATGTAAGATGGATAGCTGGTGGGAAGTTGCAGTGTAACACAGGGAGCCCTGTCTACACTCTGGGATGAGCTGGAGGGATCGGATGGGGACAGAGGAAGGAGGCGAAGGAGGTAGAAGATGTATGTATAATTATGGCTGATTCGAGTTTTTTTTTTTTTTTAGAAAACCACTAAGAAATTAGACATGCCAGTGAGTCTGATTTCTTTCTGTAACAAAATTAGTATATAAGTACATGTTAGAAATGTGGGGGGCACAGTATATTAGGATTTCAGCAAGACATCTGTTAGAGGTCTAATACAGTATTGGGGGCTAAGAATTAAGGCTTGAGACAAATCTTGTAAGTGCTGCTTCCTCCACTTAACTCTTTATGTGGCTCTGATCAAGCCATTTAAATTCTCTAGGCAAGTGAAAGTCACTCAGTCGGGTCCAACTCTTTGTGACTCCGTGGACTATACAGTCCGTGGAATTCTCCAGGCCAGAATCCTGGAGTGAGTAGCTTTTCCCTTCTCCAGGGGAATCTTCCCAACCCAGGGATCGAACCCAAGTCTCCCAAATTGCAGGCGGATTCTTTACCAGCTGAGCACAAGAGAATCAATAGTGCCCTCATCTCTTAAAGTGGAAAGTATAATAGAATCTATATTTCATGGGGTCTCAGTAAAGACTGAATAGGGAAAACGCGCACTACCTGCCATGGAGTAAACGCCGTATTAATGTCAGCTATTATTACTGCTAAAGCGTAACATCTCTGTGGACAAAAGATAAAATAATGTAAAATGATTATATGACAGTGATAAAATACTATGAATAATAAGAAATATTACTTGCCTCATCCTGTTCAACTTCTATCTATGTCTGCTTTTGTTTTATAATTTTCCAATTATCCTCTAGGAAAAAAATACTGCAATGGGGTCACTAACAGTTTTGTATAAATCTGTTGGCTCAAAAAATATGCTTATCATTTATAACAGGAAAACATGAAAAATAACAACAATGCATTCATAGGAGACTGTGCAAATAAATTATGATCAACCTATATGTAGCCCATGAAAAAGATATTTTTAGGCCATTTGATTAAGAAACGTTTATTTCATATACAATATAATCACAATTTTACAAGTGTGTGTAGGAGGATAAAAGACTAGTATAAGTAGATACAGCAAAAGGTTAATATAATCTTTTATAAGAGATGATTTTCATCTCATTATAAATTACTGCATTTCCAAGTTCTCTATAATGAATAAGAATTCTTCTTACAGTTGAAAAATATTTTGATAAAAATAAAATAGAGTAGTTTTATGCACCATGACTGGCTTTCTATCACGGTTTCTGGTCCTACAGACCCAAAGCTTTGATCTCCAACAAGGCTGAGCGCCAAAGATGGCTAAGTCCTTGGACAGCAAGGAGATCTAACCAGTCCATCCTAAAGGAAATCAGATATGAATATTCATTGGAGGGACTGATGCTGAAGCTGAACTCCAGTACTTTGGCCACCTGATGTGAAGAACTGACTCATTTGAAAAGACCCTGATGCTGGGAAAGATTGAAGGTGGGAGGAGAAGGAGATGACAGAGGATGAGATGGTTGGATGGAATCGTCGACTGAATGGACATGAGCTTGAATAAGCTCTGGGAGATAGTGAAGGACGGGGAAGCCTGGTGTGCTGCAGTCCATGGGGTCACAAAATCAGACACAACTGAATGACTGAACAACAATGGAGATATAAAGAAATGTTTATTAAGGAAGATGCTTAGAGAAAAGATGGCATGGGGATTAAAAAGGGCCATACTAACTATCTTTAAATATCTTAAACTATCTTACCTAATTAACAAATATCTTAACTATCATTTGGGGGAAATTGGATCCATGGCCAGATTTCCTTTTTGAAATGAGATGGGTTTTAAAAGACCCATCCTGGAAGACAGCACTATGCTAAGATGACTGGAATGAACTACCCCAAGTTATAAGAACCCAACACATATCCATTAACTGAACAAATGGAAGGAGTCTGGTCACCATCAGGTGCTCTGACACACCCAAAACAGTGCAAAGGGTGTTTGAGAACTAAGGAGCGGGGGCTTCCCTGATAGCTCAGTTGGTAAAGAATCTGCCTGCAATGCAGGAAACTCTGGTTCAATTCCTGGTTTGAGAAAATCCTCTGGAGAAGGGATAGGCTACCCACTCCAGTATTCTGGGGCTTCCCTTGGGGCTCAACTGGTAGAGAATCCACCTGCCAATGCAGGAGACCAAAGTTCAATCCCTGGGTTGGGAAGATCCCAGGAGAAAGGAATGGCTACCCACTCCAGTACTCTGGCCTGGAGAATTCAGACATCTCTCAGATCAAAGAGTTCTGTGACATACTCTTGGTCTGATTTCAGGCGTGAACGTGAAAGTTGCTCAGTCATGTCTGACTCTTTTCGACCCCATGGAATAGTCCACGGAGTTCTTCAGGCCAGAATACTGGAGAGGGTAGCCGTTCCCTTCTCCAGGGGATCTTCCCAACCCAGGGATCAAACCCAGGTCTCCCTCATTGCAGGTGGATTCTTTACTAGCTGAGCCACCAGGGACGTCAAATGTTCATCCTATCCCAATTATGAAAACTCCATGCTGAAAAGTGTTGGTCTGTTTCATGGCAGTTTTCCAAGTGCCAGAAAAAAGTGAAACTGAAAAGATCATCTTATAATCTTACAAGGGTGAGTTGTCTCTACCCAGCTAGAGGGAGTTCTCCAAGAAGACTTCTAAGGACCCTGAACACTGGGAGGCACTTACACACAGCACCAAAAAGAAGAGATGAGAAGGCAAGGCAAGGGAGCAGAAGGGAGCCAAACCTGAACCAAGACCTACAGGAAGCGTTTTAAATGACCTTCTAAACCAAAACCGATTTCCTGTAAGACGAGCTCCACATTCTAGACTCACAACACTGGTTGGCAGCAACCAACTTTCTCATATCACCTCTGCAGGTAACAAAGGACGTCAAAAATCAAATGACATTTCCTTTGGTTAAAATTTTTAAAAGAGAAGGTGCCACAGCATCTTTTCAGAAGTAGGATGGAGACTAAAGATTACAAATTTGAAACTCCAGGAAAGAAGGGAGAAAGCGACAACTTGTTTAAATCCTCCAGTTCAAACTCCCCACCATTGTTCAAGCAAACGTGACCCATACTCCTATTCAGGACAGTTTCTACACCATATTGTGATCCAAACAAGCTTTAATGAAATCTCAAAATCTGAAATGTTAGACAAGACCTCACCTGGGACAACTGCAAACCTGCCAAGCTCCTCCTCTGCCATTTCCACCACTGCCTCCCACCCACTGTGCCTCCCTGCCCACTCCTAAGGCTTCTGTGAATGGAGGAACACCCACCACAGCTCTCTACTCCATGGTATTATCCCTTCTTAGAGTCTGGGTGTTTGAAATGGAAGCAATTCCAGCAGAGATTTTTCCTCTCAAATACCATTCAACACTTTGCCAACAAAAGTACATATAGTCAAAGCTATGGTTTTTCCAGTAGTCATGTACAGATGTGAGAGTTGGACCATAAAGAAGGCTGAGTACTGAAGGATTGATGCTTTTGAATTGTGGCAATGGAGAAGACTTCTGAGAGTCCCTTAGACAGCAAGGAGATCAAGCCAGTCCATCCTAAAGGAAATCAACCCTGAATATTCATCGGAAGGTCTAATGCTAAAGCTGAAACTCCAGTACTTTGGCCACCTGATACAAAGAGCAGACTCACTGGAAAAGACCCTGATGCTGGGAAAGATTGAGGGCAAGAGGAGAAGGGAGCAGCAGAGGATGAGATGGCTGGATGGCATCACTGACTCAATGGACATGACTCCGAGCAAACTCCAGGAGACAGTAAAGGACAGGGAAGCCTAGGGTGCTGAAGTCCATGGGACCGCAAAGAGTTGGACACAACTCAGTGACTGAACAACAACTAATTGGAGACATCTGAATAACCACCTGGATAATCAGCCCCAGGGACAAAAGCTGCTTAATTTTAACAAGGGCACCAAACCTACCCAGGTTTCTCTGGGTTCCAGAAGGGAGCCACAGTTACTCAGTTCCCATGTTTATTAGTCTGGAGAAGTCAGGAAACACTGAATGATGCTGAGTGTTATGAAAAATACACAGAGGTTTTGACGTGGTATCTAAACAACCAAAGAAACATGGCGTAATCCACTTGGATTACACAATCTCCTGCAGAAGGCTGAAAGAACTTACCTCAAAAGAGAAGAACTTAAGTCTCCATTGCCTTAAATCCTTTTGGAATGAGGCTGGGTATAAAGAGACCAACCAGTCAGCCTGCCATTTAGATATAAGATGTGGCAGAGTTACTCCCCAGTCATCAGGGCCTGAGTGATCATTGCAAAGGTTTTGGCCAGTGGTCTTGACACCCGTGGAGAATCCACCTGCCAACACAGGAGATGCAGAAGACATCCTTGGTTTAAGAAGATCCCCTGGAGAAGGCAATGGCTACCGACCCCAGTATTTTTGCCTGGGAAATCCCAGGGACAGAGGAGCCTGGTGGGCTACAGTGCATGCAGCCACGGACTTGACTGAGAAGCTGCACACATTGACACCCAGGCACTGGGAACCTAGACTCCAATAAGACTTCCCAGTCCCATCTGCACAGCAGGATATTTCATTTAAAGGGGGTTTTTGGCTTTGAAAAGGAAAGAAAATGAAGCTGTGGATCTACTACAACCTTACCCTTTTACAGAGGCCCAGAGACGTTGAGTGCTTTACCCAACGTCACACAGATAGTACGTCAAAACGGCACAAAGTTTCAGCCCAAGTTTCCAGGGCTGTTGAACACCATTCAATGCCGTTCACCATTACTTACATTTTGAAGTAAGTTCTCTGTACTCACATGATCTAATTTTAACGGTGAAAACCCCATTGGCATCCAGGTGACCTCTAGAAAAAGAGGTGAGTGCAGACCTTACCGTAACTCCTTCCCCTTCTCTTGTCTTCTCTACCCTTCTCACATCTCAAGGAAATACCTCCCTGCCAAGCAATGACTTCATCACTCTCCTTCTCGCTAATTTGAATACTCTTGTGGGAGAGCCAAACAAAAAATGAAAATGATGAATGACTCCTTGTGCAACGCAGAAAAAATGTGGTGTTTGGGATCTCGACGTGATGGAATACCCCTCATGCAGAAACAGAACATGCTTCTGTCCAAAACAAAGATGCAGAAACGAGAGTATTTCAGAGCTCCAAGGGCGTCTGGCCAAATGGTAAGTGTGCAGAAGACTTTAAAGGGCCAGATGAAAGCAAATCAACCCTCACCTCCAGAACAGGTAAGTGTTTTATTTGAAAGAAAAACAGAAGTTTTTCTAAGTTTTTCACAAAGCCAAGTCAGGGGAGAAACGGTAGAAGGGGAGAGGGATGCTAAAAAGGGGAAAAGAAAAATATCTGCTTGATTATCCAACGCTTTCACTGATTTTTACCAAGATGAGTTTTTTAACCCAGAGCTCAGCCTTCATCTTCTCATCACATACACACAGGTAAGCGGTTACACTGCAATTATCATGAACACTAAATTCTAATGATATTTAAAATCTTTTCCACACAGGAGTTAATGTTAATTCATAGACTGAATTTTGTGGGTTTTCTGTGTTTAGAGAGGTTTTTAAATTAATCACATATTTGAGGTATAAAACGATGTAAAATTAAGGTGCACATGTTAATTCACCACATTTATATTCTGTAATGTCCTTGCCACTGCAGCAATAATTAGCAGTTCAATCATGTGACCTAATTATCATTTCTTTTTAGTGGCTGGAATAATTGGATTCTGGTCTCTTGCAAGTCTGATGATTATAATGCAATATTGTTGTCTACATCCACTGTACTGCACATAAGATCTCTACTCAGTGCAAATCTGTATCCTTAAGAAACAAACCCCCATCCTCCAGCTCCTGATAACCACTTTTTTACTGTGTTTATGAGTCTGGCTTTTTTTAAGATTCCACATACAAGCGATATCAGACGGTACTTGTCTTCCTCTGTCTAACTGACCTCACTTGGCATAATGTCCTCAAGGTCTAGCCATACTGCTCTATAATCAAGTTTTTAAAATGCTATTTTCTTGTCATACATTTCTTGCTGCATTAGAACCTCGGATCATATCCTCAATCTTCATTTTTGCTATTTCCAGAGAGGTGGCCATCAGCCGTCTCCATATGAGAAAAGCGCTCATCTTAGTTGACAGGCAGAGAGGAGTTTTAAACCAGCACTTGCTGGCTGACCTGTTCCATGTCAGAAGCTGTCCCACAGGCTGTTTATGCTTCCCTTTGACCTCTGAGACATGACTGGCTCTCCTGAATGGGCATCAGTACCATTTAGCCATTTTTTTTACAATGAGAAGTCATGAAATTTGCCCCAGGCCAGTAGCCAGTGAAACTCCACTGCCTGTTCTGCTGTCAGTATCCCATGCTGGCCCAGGGTACAAGCTCACTCTGGATGCCCCAACATCATCTAAATGGCCCTGTTGCTAACAAATAACTCCTTTGCACTTTACAACGATAGCAGAAAACATCCCACGCGTCAGAAGACTCAACTCCCTTCTAAACTACAGTCAAAACTCTTGGTTTTCTACCTAAGGTAAATCTGGACTGAGATTTTTAAGGGACCTCCATACGGTTCTCCATAGTGGCTGTACCAATTTATGTTCCAACCAACCTTGTCTCCACACCCTCTACAGCATTTACTGTTTCTGGATTTTTGGAGGAGGGCCATTCTGGCTGGAGGGAGGTGATATTACATTGGAGTCTGCTTTTTTTAAAGAAATAAATTTATTTATTTTTAATTGGGGGATAATCGATTTACAATATAGTATTGGTTTCTCCCATACACCAACATATTGTTAGCCGGCTATACCCCAATACAAAGCAAATAGTTTATAAGGATAAAAAAAAATCTGGACTGAGATTAAAAAAAGAAAACTTTTGTCACATTTATTGCCTTTTCCAGCCCCAAACCTTGCTTTACCTTGTGCCATCTTCTGTGGTCCTTTATTAGTGTTTAAATATAACCAATAAGAGACATTCATACTAAATCAAAGACAGTATAAAACAAGCAATTCTGCAGAGTAACACATATCTGAGATGTTTGAGGAAAATCAAGAGAATGAAACAGTATCAAATCCATGCATTCTGATTGACACAACAGGTCTGGAGGAAGATACAGATAATACACAAGGCAAACCCATGGGACTAATAAATACCTTCAGACTGTTGAAGTTTTGGCTCTTTTGAATTGACTATCATTTTCATATGTCACAAGAGTCAATTAAGTCAAATAATCGTAAGGATTAAGATTTAAATAAAGAGAAAGTTCGATTTAAAAACGAGAGCATGAACTGGCTATACATGTTGTAAGGGAACCATAAAGAATCAACTATGTTTTCTCATCTTTCCAGAAAAGCTGAACTCAAACAACACATTTTTTGCAAAACAGTAACCACTGAGGAGCCATTGTGCTTCTGGTACAATGAGAAAAAATTGTCAAAATCTTCAATAAAAACTCCACCCCAAGGAAACACACATCAAGAACTCAAGTCAAGCTGACAATGATTTGCTTCACTGATGCGCACAGCACCGCCACCGGAAGAATGCATTGGTCAAAAAAGGAATCATATCTAAAATTTAAGGAATAATGAGAATTCAACAACATGAGCTATGCACTAAGAGCTTAGCAGACATTTTACATACACCCTCACCCTATGCTGGAGCTGAATGGGGGCTCCTGGAAGGAAAGTCCCACATCTACTGTATTCCCCACTGGGTCTCTGAGCCTAGTGTGGAGTCCTGCACACAGCTGGTGCTGAAGAGAAATTAGCTGAGGGATTGAACTGGGAAAGAAAAGAGAAGTTAAAGAACTGAGACTATTACCAGCTACTTCACATAGACAAGGAAATGGAAGCTTGAAAGGTTACTGATTTGCCTGAGGTTACTCATGCGGCAAATGGTGGACCTGCAATTCCAACCCAAGGCAGCAATATTCCACATTAAGCTCTAAGCCCCTAGGTCAACCAAGATATTCGATCCTCAGTCATGGGAAATGAGTGAGCACAGGAACCTAGGCAGTTTCTGGAAATACACAGGGTCTGTGCTGCGCTGCGCTGTGCTTCAGTCCAACTGTCTGTGACCCTGTGGACTGCAAACAGCCAGGCTCCTCTGTCCATGGGGATTCTCCAGGCAAGAACACTGGAGTAGGTTGCTATGCCCTCCTCAGGGGGAATCTTTCCAACCCAGGGATCGAATCCTGATCTCCCACATTGCAGGTGGATTCTTAATCCATCTGAACCACCAAGGGAAGCTCACCATAGGATCTAGGTTTACCAAAAAGTCTGGTATACCCTCGAAAGATTAAGACTGCCACCCACCACTGAGAACATGCAAAAGACTGTGCTTTGAGTTTGGAGGAGGGTCCAGGGAAAGAGCTTCCAAACACCGCAGACTGTCCCTTAAGTGTTTCATCACTCAACAAGGCATCGGCTTGATGGTCACTTTCAGTCTCGCTTTTCTATACAGTAAAATGTGGGGACCTTTCAGGTTGTTAAACGTTGTTCAACATGGAAAGAGAGAGGCAGAAAGAAGGTCCAGTTCTAGTGAAAATGCTATCTAAATAGAACACGCTGTCATCATCACAGAATGGCAAGCATCATAAGTTTGCCCTACTGAAAAAAATAAAATCAGTTAAAAAATGTAAACTAAACATCCCCAAACACTAACAATTAATATGGAAACATTTCTGGAAAACAATAGATCATTTTATCATTTGATTCCAGGAGTTTCGCATGTGAAAGGCTAACTTATTCAGGTGTTGAGTTGAGACCAAGAAAACAAAAGCATTTGATAGAGAACTGGCTAGAATAACTCTTCAGTCATGACCAGCGGAGTCAAAGGCTGGAATGTGTGAACCTTAATTTAGAAGTAAACATTAAAATGAAGGTCTCTTTAAATTCTCCAATAATTTTCACTTTAAAAGTACCAAGTTGGCCCATAAAAAAGCTCACGCTAATTTATTTCAAAGCAATCAACTTCTTAAAAACCCTTTATTTCACAATTAGGCTAACATCACATTAATTTGGGACACTTACCAACGTATTTATCCCTTGCTCATTACCTATGTGCGCATTAAGAGTACACCGATAACACAATACAGGCATTAATATGTAAAACATCAACAAAAGCCATCTGGAAAGCTAATGAATAATCAAGGGATTTCAAATTAAACTACAGAATTTTCCCTTAGAATCTTTAGGACAACACTGTCAAGTTCAATCTATTCATTTCGCCTCCAGAATCAATTTTTCAAACTTTATGACAGGTCTAATCGCTTCCACCTGTGTCTCTAGCCTGACTCTTGACTGGCATGCTACCAGCCAGGGTGGAAATGTAGACAAAGACCCCTATTAGGATCCGGCTGTTTCTCTACTGTGAGGTCACTCAGCCATTAAATTAGTTCCAGCCCAGTTTCTGTCCTCTCAGGCCTCCACTTGTGAGGAGGAGGGTGCGCAGTAGAGCGAGTTAGGGGAGCAGAGTCAGAAGAGAAGAAAAGCGGAAAGAGATGTTAGGGGCTGACTAGACACGTATGCGAAGGGCGGAAGGAGATGTGAGGGGTTGACAAGACACGTATGTGAAAGATGCAAGGAGATGTTAGGGCTGACTGGACACGTCTGTGAAGGGCGGAGGAGATGTTAGGGGTTGACAAGACACGTATGTGAAAGATGCAAGGAGATGTTAGGGCTGACTGGACACGTCTGTGAAGGGCGGAGGAGATGTTACGAGGCTGACTCGACACGTATGCGGAAGGCGGAAGGAGATGGTAGGGCTGATGGGACACGTATGCGGAAGGCGGAAGGAGATATTAGGGGTTGTGGGCCACGTATGCAGAGAGGTGAAAACCTGGGACTGGCCCCAGACTGTGACACAAAACACAGTATCTTTCTTAAACGATGCTGGCTCTTCTCCCCTGTGCGATTTCCCCCAAATACGTTGTAGCGACTTGAGGTTTCTCCTTGTCTTTCCCTCCGCTTGGAGAAAGTCCACCGTCTCCCATACAAGGTTTCCTCAAAGGACGCTGAAGCTAGTTCACAGAACCATTTCGGCCCTCTAAACGCCTTGGAGGTTACTGAGAGCCAGGAAGGTGGGTAGAGTATAGGATTCTGACTCCAGGATCACTCCATTCAGAGGAGCTGGGGTGCTGCTGATGCCCAGATTGCAGAACCGAGGTGAGCAAGGGCCAAGAGGGTGAGAATGCCAAGGTCACAGAGCTAGCTGGTGATGAAACCTTCAGGTCCAGTGTTTCTCTCTACTAGACAGTGAGCTTTACGCGTGATACAGAAACTGCTCCAAAAACTTCACTGATCAGTCTGCTCCTCACCCAGAGCAATGTTATGTGCTGTGACCACTTCTCTCTGTCTGCCCAAACTCCAAGGCTCAAACCAAGAAGAGGTGCACAGACGTGTGTGCATGAACTGAGTGTGCCCTGGGAACCACTTCCTCCAGGGCACTGTGAGGTTAGGGCAGTACACTCCCCGCTTTCTCTCCCCAGTGCCTAACACAGGGCCTAGCATACAGCAAGCACTCCATAAATGCTTACTCCACGTAGGATGAAGGCAAACTTAAGCGTGAAAAATCAAGGGACTTCAACAATGGTAAGAAAATAAACCTACTTATCCATGGGCGGAGGAGCCTGGTGGGCTGCAGTCCATGGGGTCGCGAAGAGTCGGACACGACTGAGCGACTTCACTTTCACTTTTTACTTTCATGCATTGGAGAAGGAAATGGCAACCCACTCCAGTATTCTTGCCTGGAGAATCCCAGGGACAGAGGAGCCTAATGGGCTGCCGTCTATGGGGTCGCACAGAGTCGGACACTACTGAAGCGACTTAGCAGCAGCAGCAGCAGCAGCAGCAGCAACAAAGAAATCTAAATTATTCTTTACAAATAAAAAACAAACAGTCCATGTGTGGCCAGTTCATCCAGGATATATACAAGGATGCAAAGAGAATCAGTATGAATGAGTTCATCTGTCTCCCCACACACTGGCTTCACACCTAAGTTGTTTCAATCTCTGATCAGTGAACTATGGGTCAAATAAAAGACAACCGCACAATTACCATAATGGCTCAGTTACCCTAAGCCTGCGCTCCAAGGTCTAGTTTTCCCCTTCCTGCCTTCCCTAGGGCTGATGGTCAATCAATGCTTATCACGAGATTCCACTAAATGTGCAGCGCTCTGGACCAAACCAGGTCAGAGTCAGCACCTGGAGGCACTTGTCCAGCAGTGAGGAGGGCTGAGCACTGGCCGATCCACACCCCCTTGTCTGGGACCCCACCACCAGCAGCAGCTCACATCTTCAAACGGCGTCCCAGGTCTGCAGCCACAGGACTGACCACGGAACACAGTGAAGGTTCCCTGGTCCAGACGCAGGACTAAACCCATGGCCCTGGTGGGACTCTTCCCAACCAGCTGAGCTAACTGGTCACAAGAAAAGCTCCCAGAAAATAACTCAGGGGGAAAAAAAAGATTGTCTAAGTGAACCGAAGTCAGAATTTACCCTGTGTTATCCTGACCATCAGGTAGAAAATGCATTTCGTGGTTAGATCAGATCAGATCAGATCAGTCGCTCAGTCGTGTCCAACTCTTTGCGACCCCATGAATCGCAGCACGCCAGGCCTCCCTGTCCAACATCAACTCCCGGAGTTCACCGAGACTCACGTCCATCGAGTCAGTGATGCCATCCAGTCATCTCATCCTCTGTCATCCCCTTCTCCTCTTGCCCCCAATCCCTCCCAGCATCAGAGTCTTTTCCAATGAGTCAATTCTTTGCATGAGGTGGCCAAAGTACTGGAGTTTCAGCTTTAGCATCATTCCTTCCAAAGAAATCCCAGGGCCGATCTCCTTCAGAATGGACTGGTTGGATCTCCTTGCAGTCCAAGGGACTCTCAAGAATCTTCTCCAACACCACAGTTCAAAAGCATCAAATACATGTTAACCAAAAAAAAAAAAAAGCCTGGGGTAGGGGATTCAGGGTGAAATTAACCTCTTCCAACCAGACTTGGTTGGGTGGCTTGCCATGTCAGACTATCCGGGAAACAGCGCTCACTCTTGTGGTTTTTGCTCTTTATTACTGGAGGGCGAGTCCTCAGGGCCATCAAACACCTTGACGTTATCAGCAAGCCACTCCCGCCTTTCCCTCTGCTGCTCCTTGTCCTCAGAGCTCCTTCCCTTCTACAGAACCACTGGCCAAGCTTTAACTGGGGCAGGAGGTGATGGTGGTGGTGGTTCACGGCTTCAAGACCAGTCTGCTCCCCTGACAGGAGATCAAATGAAAGCTTCCAGTGCTACCTCAGTGTCACAGCAGCTTAAGCTGGGCTTGTGGTCAAAGAAGCACACATAACCTCCAACAATCTGTCCAAAGAAAAAGGTCCAAATCCTCCTGGATTTATAACAACATAAGAAAGTTACCTCTAACGACACTGAATAAGCAGCGAAATAAAAACAGAGTTACCTGAAAATAACTGTTTCCAACTATGATTTTAACTTTTGCAAGCAATGGGGCCATCATGATGTATTATACTTCTTAAAGGCCTTCTGCTAATTTTTTAGCAGCCTGACAAACAGAAAGTACAAACGGAAGTTAGAAAGACTTCTAACTGCCCTCTAATATCTGCCCTCCTCTCCTCCTGGTTAACAGAAACCTAATTTTCAGTAGATGCATCGATGCCAAGTACAAAGATGGCATTTATTTCCTCGTCATCCTTGGAGGTAACTATGGTCATGTTCTAGCCCTGGGAGATGAACAAACACACCATGAGCAACTTCTGAAAGAGCCCATATGTGGACCGCCCCAACTTACACTCTCCTTTGCTCACCAGGTAAAATGAGAGAGAATATAAAAGCTTGGGTTACCTCTTGGCACCCACCCTAGGAAGGTACCCACAAGCCCTCTTGGTAACACACTGCCCACTGCCCAAACCCAGCAACCATAATCTCAATGTTTCAAGATTGCCCCGATACAAAATACTCTTCACTATTGTCCACAAAAATGGTCTGGAAGTGCCAATGTTTTTCTATCTGAATTTCACCCAAATATTTTTTGTTAAATATTGTCTGATTTTTTTATTTGGCAGATATGATTAGAATGGGTCACCTTTTCGATATAGTAGTGTACACTAGAGTAGCAAAAGATTATCACAGAGTTTGTACAAGCAAGTAATAATCGCTCCATACAAATACAGGGTTTTTTGTCTCTATGGGAACACCAAGGATTGGGGAGTGGAGGCAGGAGACGATGGCAACACTGAAAGAAAAAAAACAATACAAAACAACTCGGGAGACAAGACCTATTCATTGCCATTGCTCATATTCCCCTTTCGACTTTGTCTCCTCACTGCTAGGTCCCCTATAGTAATGCTGTTTCTACATCCTGTACATACACTAAAACTGCCGTTTCCATGACTGAGCATGAGAGTCACGAAATCCTAAAATTATCTCATCACCTTATATCAACATACTAGCAAATTCCAGAAATCATTGTTCAGAAGAAAAGCCAAAATATTTCCATACGTTCCATATGCTGAATTATATATCTGCCTAATTATGCGGTTCCACAGGTGAAAGTGCCCAGAAACCATGAAGGGGGTGGGGGATTCTGCAGTCTTAGCATTCCTCAAATTTTAGTCCTATGTTGAAGGAAGATGCTTTTCTTATTCATGCCCTCTATAACCCTACTTTTTAAACAACATAAAAGTATTAATTAATAGAGACTAATTTGGAGTTTAAAATGAACCTTTCATCTGTTTCCCATTGTTTAACCTTTAATCAAAGTCCATGAAACAGAAGAAATAAGAAGGAAAACTTGAAATAAGACTGAATTTCCAACATCCCAATGGGATTAGAGAGTGCTTTAAAATAGCAACATACCAAAACAGGTAAGTACAAAGCTCCTGTTTATTTCAACCGAACACAGCTTACATGTTCAAATTTGCTATGCTAATAACTCCGCAAACATCTTAAACTGGTTATAACATCTCAACACTGGTTACAACAGAGTAAACTGGCAACATGAACAATAGCGCCACCTGTCAAACACCTTTTTTTCATAATATTCTTTTTCCCAAAGACATGAACGGTCAGATTAAAGGAAGACAGACACAAGGCACAGAAGTCCCTCATTCTTTAAAACACAGATCTCTGACCCAAGAATTTTAATTTCTCTATCTACAGACGGGTGTATTGCTAGTGGTATATTAAAGAGTTATCGCTCTAATCTTCATGATTAAGTTATGAATAAGCTATTGCTTTAAGCATAGCATTAGGTTATTGCTCTAAATCTTCCTCCCTCTCCCTGAGCACTGGTTGGAGAGAACCATCAAGATACCTGGGGTCCTCCAAGCAAATATAGAAACCAGCCTGGCCAGGACTTACCCGTCCAGAAGATTCATTGTAGTGGGCGTCACTTCGGCAAACAGAATGACTTTCCCAAGCTTCTTTGTCTTCAGGTTTTGTCGGTAAATCTCGAAGTCAAAGTTTTCTGATGAGCAGGACTCTGTGTCAGTCACCACGGGTATGGCGGATGGGGTGATTTCTATTTCAGATGTGTAGGATGAAATGAATTTCAGGGAGACTTTGCTGGATCTTATTACTCCTTCAGGATCCACATGTTTCCCCAGCCACTGCACAAGAGGACCCCGGATTTCCTGTGCCATAAAGAAATAAGTGGGAAGGTCATAATTTGGTATTACATTAGATGATGGTAGCTTTCCCTTAAAATGCCACTTTGGTAAGAGAAGTACTTCCTAATTCATGACCAATAAAAGCTAGGTTAACATATTCTGAACGTAAAAACTATCATACAATAGACAATGACTACACTAGGTTTGGACTTCCAGGTGGCTCAGTGGGAAAGAATCCGCCTGCCAGTGCAAGAGATTTGGGTTCAATCAATCCCTGGGCGAGGAAGATCCCCTGGAGAAGGAAATGCCAACCCACTCCAGTATTCTTGCCTGGAGAATTCCATGGACAGAGGAGCCTGGCGGGCTACAGTCCGTGGGGTCACAAAAGAATCAGACATGACTGAGCAACTAAACAACAACACTAAGTATACCTATATTATAAAAATATGAACTGGTTCAGAAAGCAAGATCCAGGGAAATAGGCACATTTCTATCCTACACTAGATCCTAAATTCTCAAAAGTCCTTCCTTTCCAGTTCTAGAGTTCATGAGTGATCCTCTAGGCCTCTATGGAGGCCTCAGTTTTCATTCCAATCCCAAAGAAAGGCAATGCCAAAGAATGCTCAAACTACCGCACAATTGCACTTATCTCACACGTTAGTAAAGTAATGCTCAAAATTCTCCAAGCCAGGCTTCAGCAATACGTGAACCGTGAACTTCCTGATGTTCAAGCTGATTTTAGAAAAGGCAGAGGAACCAGAGATCAAATTGCCAACATCCGCTGGATCATGGAAAAAGCAAGAGAGTTCCAGAAAAACATCGATTTCTGCTTTATTGACTATGCCAAAGCCTTTGACTGTGTGGATCACAATCAACTGTGGAAAATTCTTCAAGAGATGGGGATACCAGACCACCTGACCTGCCTCTTGAGAAATCTGTATGCAGGTCAGGAAGCAACAGTTAGAGCTGGACATGGAACAACAGACTGGTTCCAAATAGGAAAAGGAGTACGTCAAGGCTGTATATTGTTACCCTGCTTATTTAACTTCTATGCAGAGTACATCATGACAAATGCTGGGCTGGAAGAAGCACAAGCTGGAATCAAGATTGCTGGGAGAAATCTCAATCACCTCAGATATGCAGATGACACCACCCTTATGGCAGAAAGTGAAGAGGAACTCAAAAGCCTCTTGATGAAAGTGAAAGTGGAGAGTGAAAAAGTTGGCTTAAAGCTCAACATTCAGAAAACGAAGATCATGGCATCCGGTCCCATCACTTCATGGGAAATAGATGGAGGAACAGTGGAAACAGTGTCAGACTTTATTTTTGGGGGCTCCAAAATCACTGCAGATGGTGACTGCAGCCATGAAATTAAAAGACACTTACTCCTTGGAAGGAAAGTTATGACCAACCTAGATAGCATATTCAAGGGCAGAGACATTACTTTGCCAACAAAGGTTCGTCTAGTCAAGTTTTTCCTGTATGGATATGAGAGTTGGACTGTGAAGAAGGCTGAGCGCTGAAGAATTGATGCTTTTGAACTGTGGTGTTGGAGAAGACTCTTGAGAGTCCCTTGGACTGCAAGGAGATCCAACCAGTCCATTCTGAAGGAGATCAGCCCTGGGATTTCTTTGGAAGGAATGATGCTAAAGCTGAAACTCCAGTACTTTGGCCACCTCATGCAAAGAGTTGACTCATTGGAAAAGTCTCTGATGCTGGGAGGGATTGGGGGCAGGAGGAGAAGGGGACGACAGAGGATGAGATGGCTGGATGGCATCACTGACTCGATGGACGTGAGTCCGAGTGAACTCTGGGAGTTGGTGATAGACAGGGAGGCCTGGCGTGCTGCGATTCATGGGGTCGCAAAGAGTCGGACACAACTGAGCGACTGAACTGAACTGAGGCCTCTATGCATTTTACAGAAAGTTTTTAACCTTATACTTCCACCCCTCAAAGAAATTCATTATCTGGGAAAATAAAGCCTAGGTGAAAAGTCACAGGAGACAAAGTACTAAGATACTAGAGCATTCCCTCTCGGCCTCTGCAGGACCTCCACCTCGTCTCGTAGACAAGCTGACCACCACCAGCCACTGACAGGTCACTAACAGTGAAAGGAATGGGGTACCCAAGATGCTTTCGCTTTACTCCAAATGCAGTCCATGGAGGGGAAGACAGAAGTCCAGTACTTACAACCTAACCTAGTACCGAACTCTCTATCCTACCTCCCAAGAAGCTGCAACTTCCCCTTGGACCCTGGGAGACCTGGGGCCTCCCCCTGGGGTGGAGCATCAGGGGATTCAGGTGGGGAAGTCAGCATCCCAAGGGGCTAGCACAAAACATATTAAAATCTGCTACAGGAAGTGCTGATCTGAACTCCTGGGCCCTCTTCACACAAATGCCAGGCACTTCCTAAGAGGAGGCCTTCTGTTAGCACCCGGGGTCTGTCCCAGAGCTCTGCATGCCTAAGAGAAACACCTTCAAAGATGAAATTTCATTTAACTAAATTCACTTGATGAACCTTTAAAACTCAGTTCCCCTTTGCAGAAAACACAGAGGCTAGAGGAAGAAGTTAAATGGCTTCAGAAGGAAGTGATCAGAAGAAATCCAGAGGGCGAGACATTTTATAGCACAAGAATCTTCAAGTGTGTGTGTGTGAAAACAAATCTGAATTTGCTTGAACACATTCAACAGCTGGATGTTATAAGGGCACTGCACAAGCTAAAGATACGTCAGTGGATAGGTTAAATCACGCGCACACAGAGAGAGAGAGAGATGTAAAGTAATCTGAAAAATAAACACTTCTTAACTAACTTGGTTTTCATTAATTCAAGCAGGGAGGTAAACAGTTACTCAACAGGTGTAGGTAATGTGATTCCTCTCTATTCAAAGTCAATGAAAGTCAAACCAAAAAGAAACAGCCAGCACCAGGTAGAACTTTCAGAACAGGAAGAAAGCAGGGAACCACTTCTGGAGCAAATTATCCAATTGGCCATCTACGCATCATTCATCTAATAAACTGTTTTTGAAAGCAACACATAGAGACGTACAAATATGCAAAAGAAATTAAAATTTGAGTAGGCAAGGTACAGGAGGTTTTTATTTTTAATCTTATACTTCTTTCATATAATCTTTCAGGACTTAATCAGGGCAAAGTAAGTTACTCAGAAAAAAAGAGAATCTAAAAAGATACAAAATGAGGTGAGGAATCTCTTAAGAAATATACCTATATACCATCTATAATTCTCCTAAATTTTTATATTCACTATAGTCAAATGCAACTTGTAGCCATCGAGTAAAACTAAGTACACAAGGGTAGTATTTAGGCTCCCCCCCTCCCCCGCCCCTATTGTCCCTGGACAAGAGATACAATTCTGGCCACAAGAAATATCAAAGTTACTACCTGTTTGAAGAAATTCCACCTGCTATATGCTATAAAAGGACATATGTTACAATGATGACTTAAGAGCTGCAGAAGTAGCTGCTAACACATATAAGGAAAAGGAATTAATTAACGAATCTTGGCTTAACTCTACCAATGACCACTAAGAGAGAATAGAAATGCTATTGAAGAAAAAAGTTTGGATCATATATATCAAGGCAAATGGTCAGACATGAGTAGTAGTAACAATCCTCTACCCCTCAAATCTACCTGAATCTTTAAACACAAACTACCAGAGAGCGCAAAAATGTCACCGCTTTCAGGAAGACTGACCCACAGCCTGTCTAGGTTAGGACTATCCTTCATAAACTTAATGACTTTATAGCACTTTTCAAACTGTAATTCCATAGTTTGTACAACTATTTACTCAATGTCCCACTGTTTTGCTAGAATAGAACATAAGGTCCATAAAGACAACAAATGCGTGTTTCTGTCTTGCTCCCAACTGTATCCATGGCACCTGGTACCAAGTGGATATTGCATGCTTAATAAGCATTCATTGTATAAATGCACATTAAACTCCATACCAAAATAAAGTCCCACAAGTAATAGACATAAATAGGTATATCCAAGAGGGAAAACCCAGAAAAGGCAATGATAAGAGATAGCCTTGAAATGGATATATATGCATCAAAAAGAAATGTGAAATTGTTAAATTAGTTCTGTTGAAAATAAAACAACTGCTATCAAATTCCACCCCAATGAAATTCATAAAAACCTTCTAATTAATGTTATTTTTTTAACATTTGAACTTCAAGAATTTAGTATTTACTTTTCTCTAAGATTTCAGGCTAATTAAATACAATTTAAGTGGAACCCAAAACAACGTTTTATAGTCACATAAATGCTGGCCCCTTTGAATTCACCACAGCACTAGGAAAACACTAGCTATTCTCAAGGAAGGTGAATGTGCCTGTTTCCTACTGGGACATGTCGCACACAATATGAAAACCCCAAGGAATCCCCCCCAAAAAGTACTAGAACTAGTAACTTGGTTTTCAGCAAGGTTGCAAAATACAAGGTCAATATAAAAACTGGGTTTATTTCTAGCCATGAATATCTGAAGCCTAAATTTTATTTAAACATCATTTTCAATGGCATCAATAGATGTGAAACATTTAGGAATAAATTAAAATATGTGCCAGACCTGTACACTGCAAACTATGAAACACTGAAAACTTAAAGAAGTCCTAAATAACTGAAGAGATATACTATGTTCATGGATTAGAACATTCAATATTATTAAGACATCAATGCTTCTCCAATTTGATCTACAGATTTGATGCAATTCCCATCAAAGTCTTAACAAGCTTTCTTTTGTAGACATTGATAAGCTATTTCTAAAACTTAAACAGAAAAAGAATAGGCCTAGAATGATCAAAACAATTTGGGGAAGAAAAAAAGAAGATTTCCATTATCTGACTTCAAGACATTTTAAAGCTACAGTAATCAAGACAGTATGGTATTGGCTTGGTGGTGGTAGTGGTGGTTTAGTCACTAAGTCATGTCCAACTCTTATGACCCCATGGACCATATCGGGCTCTTCTATCCATGAGATCTATCCAGGCAAGAACACTGGAATGGGTTGCCATTTCCTTCTCCAGGGAGAATTCCTGACCAGGGATCATAGGTGGCTTCTTTACCACTGAATCACCAGGGAACCCCACTGTATTGGCTTACAGATAGACTGCTGCTGCTAAGTCACTTCAGTCGTGTCCAACTTTGTGTGACCCCACAGACGGCAGCCCACCAGGGTCCCCCGTCCCTGGGATTCTCCAGGCAAGAACACTGGAGTGGGTTGCTATTTCCTTCTCCAATGCATGAAAGTGAAAAGTCAAAGTGAAGTCACTCAGTCGTGTCCGACTCTCAGCGACCCCATGGACTGCAGCCTTCCGGGGTCCTCCATCCATGGGATTTTCCAGGCAAGAGTGCTGGAGTGGGGTGCCATTGCCTTCTCCGTACAGATAGACATACATTACTAAAAACAGAATAAAGTCCAGAAATAGGGCCACATACGTATGTTCAATTGATTTTCAACAAGGTAATTCACCTGAAAAAGAATCATCTTTTCAATACATGGTACTAAAACAAGGGAACATATGCAAAAAAAAAAAAAGAAAACCACCAAAATTTAATCCTTACAGGTATACTAAAATTAACTTGAATCATAGACCTATATGTAAGCTCTATATATATATATATATACACACACACACATATATATACATATATATATATATATATATACATATAACCTATATGTAAATAAATGTAATGCTATAAAACGAATAAAATAGAGGAGGAAATTTTCTGATCTTAGAATCAGATCAGATCAGATCAGTCGCTCAGTCGTGTCCGACTCTTTGCGACCCCATGAATCACAGCACGCCAGGCCTCCCTGTCCATCACCAACTCCTGGAGTTCACTCAGACTCACGTCCATCGAGTCAGCGATGCCATCCAGCCATCTCATCCTCTGTCGTCCCCTTCTCCTCCTGCCCCCAATCCCTCCCAGCATCAGAGACTTTTCCAATGAGTCAACTCTTTGCATGAGGTGGCCAAAGTACTGGAGTTTCAGCTTTAGCATCATTCCTTCCAAAGAAATCCCAGGGCTGATCTCCTTCAGAATGAACTGGTTGGATCTCCTTGCAGTCCAAGGGACTCTCAAGAGTCTTCTCCAACACCACAGTTCAAAAGCATCAATTCTTCGGCGCTCAGCCTTCTTCACAGTCCAACTCTCACATCCATACATGACCACAGGAAAAACCATAGCCTTGACTAGACGAACCTTTGTTGGCAAAGTAATGTCTCTGCCCTTGAATATGCTATCTAGGTTGGTCATAACTTTCCTTCCAAGGAGTAAGCATCTTTTAATTTCATGGCTGCAGTCACCATCTGTAGTGATTTTGGAGCCCAGAAAAATAAAGTCTGACACTGTTTCCACTGTTTCTCCATCTATTTCCCATGAAATGGTGGGACCGGAAGCCATGATCTTCGTTTTCTGAATGTTGAGCTTTAAGCCAACTTTTTCACTCTCCACTTTCACTTTCATCAAGAGGCTTTTGAGTTCCTCTTCACTTTCTGCCATAAGGGTGGTGTCATCTGCATATCTGAGGTGATTGAGATTTCTCCTGGCAATCTTGATTCCAGCTTGTGTTTCTTCCAGTCCAGCGTTTCTCATGATGTACTCTGCATATAAGTTAAATAAACAGGGTGACAATATACAGCCCTGACATACTCCTTTTCCTATTTGGAACCAGTCTGTTGTTCCATGTCCAGTTCTAACTGTTGCTTCCTGACCTGCATACAGATTTCTCAAGAGGCAGATCAGGTGGTCTGGTATTCCCATCTCTTGAAGAATTTTCCACAGTTGATTGTGATCCACACAGTCAAAGGCTTTGGCATAGTCAATAAAGCAGAAATAGATGCTTTTCTGGAACTCTCTTGCTTTTTCTATAATCCAGCAGATGTTGGCAATTTGATCTCTGGTTCCTCTGCCTTTTCTGAAACCAGCTTGATATTAATAAATCTTTTCTATGAAAGAAAGGAGTATGAACTCCCAAAGAAAAAAAGAACTAGACTTTATAAAAATTAAGAACCCTAAGAACTGCTGCCATTCAAGGATTAATGTTAAGAAAAATGAGAAGACAATAAACTGAGAGTAACTATTCTTAATACACATATCTGACAAAGGACTTGTATCCAGAATGCAAAACAACAACAACAAAAAGAAACACTTAAAAAAATGATTTTATTTATTTTTGGCTGTGTCGAGTGGGGGCTACTCTAGTTGCGCTGCTCAGCCCCTCACTGTGGCGGCGTCTCTGCTGGAGCACGGGCTCTGGGGCATGTGGGCTCAGCAGCTGCGGCTCCCAGGCTCTAGAGCACAGGGGTAGTACTAGAGGCGCATGGGCGTACCTGCTCCTCGGCATGTGGCATCTTCCCAGATCAGGGATCAAACCTGCGTCTCCTGCATTGGCATGTAGATTCTTTATCACTGAGACACCAGGAAAGCACTCCAAAAGCACTCTTAAACATAATTAGAAGAAAACAATTCAACTTAGAACAGCAGCAAAAAGATTTGAAAAGACGTTACCCAAAAGAAAATATCAGATAGCCAAAAAGCACATTAAAAGTGCTCGGCATTGTTTATCACCAGGGAAATACAAAGTAAAACCATCGGATACCTCTACAAACCCATTAGAATGGTTAAATTTCTTAGTTCTGACAGTATCTAGTGTTGGCAAAGATGTGAAGTAACTGAAACTCTCATACATTACTGATGGGAAAATAAAATGGTACAACAATTTTGGAATGCAATTTGGCAGTTTATCAAATTAAACATACACATGCCATATGATCCAGAAATTCGATTCCTAGGAAATTAACCAAGAGAAATGAAAACACACATCAACGCAAAGACCTGATTGTGAATGACCATAGAACCTTTACTCATAATAGCAAGAAAAAAAATGCAAACAACCCAATGTCCACTAACAGGAAAACAGATAAATAAGTCACAGCAGATCCATACATTGGAACACTACTCAGCAATAATGACCTACTCAGACAGGCAACAAAATGGATGAATCTCAAAAACATAAGTCTGATTAAAACTAAAATTAAAAAAGACAAAAGAGTATGTATTGTGTGATTCAACTTATGTGAAGTACTGGAAAGGACCAATCTAATTGATAATGATAGAAAGCAGATGAGTGATTGCCCAAGGATGAGCATGGGGATGGGAGAGTAGACGAGAACCGAATGAGAAACAGAACAAGAGAATTTTGTGGGATTCTGGAAATGTTCATCTTCAATGACAGTTACTCCAGCATGTATGTATATCAAATCCTACACACAAATAAGTACATTTCCTTGAATATCAGCCACACCCAGCAACATCCTTAGGCAACACTAAACAGCAACTAAAATCCACAAGACTCTGTATCCATTAATGTCCAAAAAGAACACCATTGTCTCTAGTTCTGACGAAATGCTTAAATTCACATTTAGTGAAAATACACGTAAGTGACTATTCCATAGTTAACATATTGTAACATCTGATACATGGGGTACAACTAAGATCAGAGATGTCCAGTATGCTATGTCCAGGTATGTTACAGCCATTCCACCCCCTCCCTTGTCTTATCTGCTAAATTTTATCCACCTAGCAAGACTCAGTGGGTGAAACAGCCATCCCTCTAACTCAGCATTGGATTCAAAATACTTATTACCATCTCTGCGTTCTGTGCTCCTTTTCCCAAGAAACACTAAATAATTGATCTTAACCTTTAAAGGTTTTCAATCTAGGAGACACATTTGCCCCACTGTAAATAATCAGATTAGTTGCGCTTCAGCCATAACATTGTAAGTTGCTAGGCAACATTATAAATTTATGAGTGGGTAAATCAGAAAAAATGAATCTACAAAGACACAGAATACAAGTTTTTTTAAAGGATGTTTCCATTCTCAAACATCAGAGTACACAGGAGTAGAAGAATTTATTTTTAAAAATTCTTACTACTGGTATTTTACAAACAAAATATTCCCAGACAATTTCACATTCAGTCAGTGTCTTCACACAAGTGATGAAGGCACACAGCATAGAAGATTTTTACAATCAAAAGACGACACTCCTGGAAATTCCCTGGTGGTCCAGTGGTTAGGGCTTCGTGCTTCCACTGCAGGAGGCATGAACTCTATCCCTGGTCAGGGAACTAAGATCCCACAAGCCTCAAAGCATGGCAAAAAAAAAAAAGACACTCTTGAAAAAGCAAGACTGTTTTTGGTCCTGATCTCATTTAAAGCAAGGATTGTTCATGCGGCAGCCTTCAGGGTAAACTTTTATTCTGACACCAGAACCAAGCAGAGCAAAGCCTCAGGCAGGGTCTGAGACGAGTGTGTTCCTCCTTAGGTGACTGGTCCCCCGTGAAGACCCTTCTGCTGTCTCAACTGCAACTGACCCACTGCAGTCTGATGGCAGTCGGATTCTTCCTTGGAAGGCACTGCTCTCCTGATTGGATGCCCAAGGCCCCCGCCTTCCTGCACCCCCAAATATGCTCAGTCACTGATCCAACACTGTCACCCCCAGAATAAATGGGCCTTCAGGGGCTTGTAGCTTCAGTGACTCGCTCCTGAAAGCAGTCTGTCCCCACAAGCATCCAGGTAACTGTCACCCACAGACACCCAAGGGCCAAAATGACCCGATACATGAAACATCTCTGAAAGAAATGGACACACTTTCCCATACGTGCTCCTGGCCCAGGAGCACAACCCTCATTATGTGGGGACACACTCTCCAGCTGGACTCTTGGCTGCCACCTCTTCTACTTCTAAGCATCTGGGATTGAGACCATCCACCTCAGCCCCAGCATGAAATCTGGAACCAAGCCAGCAAGATCTCCTGTGGGGCCCCTGATGATGCTTCTTTCCAGTTAGGTCCCCAAGTAATAATTCATCAGAGTGCTTCTGGCAATGCTGATTCTCAAATACAATGGGTCCAGTTTGGCAGTTCCTCAAAACGTTAAACAGTATCAACATATAAGCCAGCCATCTCTGAGCATATACTCAAAAGAGTGGGAAGCAGAAGCTTCCTCAAACACATACCTCAGCAACACCGATGTTCAGAGCAACATTGTTCACGATGGTCAAAAGGTAGAAACAACGCACATCAGTCAAAAGATGGACAGATGGTTAAACAAAATGTGGTGTGTGTACATATATACATAAAATACTCCACAGCATGCATGTGTGCATATATATATATATATATATATATATTCCAGTGTCTGTGATACATATATATGTAAATACTCCAGTGTGTGTGTGTGTACATATATACATAAAATACTCCACTTCAGTTCAGTTCAGTCGCTCAGTCGTGTCCGACTCTTTGCAATCATGTGTGCAAATATTCCAGTGTGTGTGTGTATATATATATATATATATATGTAAATACTCCAGTGTGTGTGTGTATATATATATACATAAAATACTCCAGTGTGTGTGTGTGTACATATATACATAAAATACTCCACTGCATGTATGCGTACATATAAATATTCCAGTGTGTGTATATATACACAAAATACATATATATAAATATTCTAGTGTGTGTATATATATATAATATATATAAATATTTCAGTGTGTGTGTGTGTGTATATATATATAAATAAAATACTTCAGTATGTGTATGTGTACATATATACATAAAATACTCCAGTGTGTGTGCATATATATATAGACACACTGGAATATATATATGCACACACACTGGAGTATTTTATGTATATATGTACACACGCACACACATATATATATTGGAGAAGGCGATGGCACCCCACTCCAGTACCCTTGCCTGGAAAATCCCATGGACGGAGGAGCCTGGTGGGCTGCAGTCCATGGGGCTGCTAAGAGTCAGACATGACTGAGCGACTTCACTTTCACTTTTCACTTTCATGCATTGGAGAAGGAAATGGCAACCCATTCCAGTGTTCTTGCCTGGAGAATCCCAGGGACGAGGGAGCCTGGTGGGCTGCCATCTATGGGGTCGCACAGAGTCGGACACGACTGAAGTGACTAAGCGGCAGCAGCATATATATATAAAAAATGAGTCAGTTCTTCACATCAAGTAGCCAAAGTATTGGAGTTTCAGCTTCAACATCAGTCCTTCCAATGAACATTCAGGACTGAATTCCTTTAGGATGGACTGGTTGGATCTCCTTGCAGTCCAAGGGACTCTCAAGAGTCTTCTCCAACACCACAGTTCAAAAGCATCAATTCTTTGGCGCTCAGCTTTCTTTATAGTCCAACTCTCACATCCATACATGACTACTGGAAAAACCATAGCTTTGACTAGATGGACCTTTGTTGGCAAAGTAATGTCTCTGCTTTTTAATATGCTGTCTAGGTTGGTCATAACTTTCCTGCCAAGGAGTAAGCGTTTTTTAATTTCATGGCTGCAGTCACCATCTGCACTGATTTTGGATCCCAAATAAATAAAAGTCTGTCACTGTTCCCACTGTTTCCCCATTTATTTGCCATGAAACTTGACAATAAAGTTTACCAAAAAATTTTAAAAGAGAAGGGGATCAAGATCTCAAGCTGTATTCTCCCCAGAAGCTTCTGGTCTTCTCTGCAGCCAGGCCACTGCCTGCTGCCAAATTGCCCTGCATAAGATGAAGTGGAGAGGCAGCCATGTAGCTATGGGGTTGGTAGATGGGCGGAGCCCTGACAATGCTTTTCCCAGGGTTCCTCCTTGCCTTACCCATAAATCACCAAGGGAAGCCACTAGAGTGACTTCTCACAAGTCTTTTCCCGAGTAACTTTTCACCTAGGCAGACAAATGATTGGCAGTGTCTCTCGTGGAATGATTTTAGGTTGTCTCCATCAGGCACTAGGCTACATCCACCGTATGGAAGTGCTCACTCACTCCATGCAGAGCACTGGGCCTTTAGACAAGGATCCCAACCCTCACTAGCAATGCCACAGCACTATTATCACCATCTACGGAAGAAGAAATGGAACCTCAGATATTCCAAACCACAAAGTCAGTAAGTCACAGAGCTGGAATTTGAAACCACAAAACCAAATCTGGCTCCTAAATCATTGCTCTAATTTCTATTCCACCATCCTCAGTAAGAAGAGCTAACCCAAAATGAAGCAACATAGGAGAAGCCTGTTTACTGTAATCAAAATATCGCAGAGAGTCGGACACAACTGAGCGACTGATCTGATCTCATCTGAAGGCATCACAAAGAAAGATATAAACTCAATATAATATGCAACTATGAAGTAGTGATAAAACAGATATGGTTTGGAGCTGAGGTGGCGTGGGAGGGAGAGTGGGTGGTGGGCAAGGATTAGAATGTTTGGTAAGAGAAACCTGAATCTGAAGAAGTTTGGGTCAACCGTGCCTCCTTCAGTTCAGTTCAGTTGCTCAGTCGTATCCGACTCTTTGCAACCCCAAGAATACAGCATGCCAGGCTTCCCTGTCCATCACCAACTCCCCCGGAGCTTGCTCAAACTCATGTCCATCAAGTCAGTGATGCCATCCAACCATCTCATCCTCTGTCATTCCCTTCTCTCCTGCCTTCAATCTTTCCCAGCATCAGGGTGTTTTCCAATGAGTCAGTTCTTCGCATCAGGTGGCCAAAATATCAGAGCATCATCTTCCGCATCAGTCCTTCCAATGAATATTCAGGGCTGATTTCCTTTAGGACGGACTGGTTTGATCTCCTTGCAATCCAAGGGACTCTCAACAAGTGTTCTCCAATACCACAGTTCAAAAGCATCAAATTTTTCGGCACTCAGCTTTCTTTATTACCCAACTCACACACCCATACAGGACCACTGGAAAAACCATAGCTTTGACTAGACGGACCTTTGACACCACAGTTCAAAAGCATCAGTTCTTCAGTGTGCAGCTTTCTTTATGGTCCAGCTCTCACATCCATACAGAACTACTGGAAAAACCATAGCTTTGACTAGACGGACCTTTGCAGCAAAGTAATGTCTCTGCTTTTTAATATGCTATCTGGGTTGGTCATAGCTTTTCTTTCCAGGAGTAAACGTCTTTTAATTTCATGGCTACTCAGGCAAGCCCAGATGAGGACATTTTCACAAAGAAACAAAATTTTTATCATTTAAGTGAACTACCCGTTCATTGCTGTCTGGTTTCAGCCAGAAAGAGATGGCATATTCTAGAGTTCAAGGGAAGGGCTACTTAAGGAACTGTGGGCAGAGATAAGAGAATCAAAGCAGCAGGGCTGGGGAACACCTGGACCAGCGACAGGCCCAGAGGAGGAGCAGAGGAGACGGCACCCACAGGGGCTGTGAGCAGAGAGGGTGGAGAGGAACCCCTCCACCTCTCTCACCCACTGCCAGCACAACCAGGGCCTGGGAAGGCACCCAGAGAACAAGTGGACAGTGTAAACTGGACAGTGGCCAACACAAGTGCTGAGAGTGGACACAACCGCTTTCATCAGACCCAACTTCGAATGGTAACTCCACAGCACCAAAGGATTTATGACGAAGGGCATCCGAGATCCAAATCCCAGGCATGGGGGGGCTCCTCCCCTGAGTCAAACTTGTCACGGTCATTTCCGGTCCCCAAGGCCTGGGACACAGTAGGCACTCAATAAATGTCTGTTAAAACCTGTATTCCCTTTATTATGTAAAAGTTTCTCTCAGGCTCAGGCTCTGAAAGGCCACGGGTTTACTGCATTTTTTGTTACCTGCCAACTAGCGAAGACCACAAAAGGCTGGGGTGGACCCATAAAACAGAGGTAATGAATAAGTCATTTCTAACAAGGCTGGTTTTATAGGCATCACACCTCTGCTGGGCCAAATGGGCTCATTTTAGAGGTGAAATCTATTCTGCGAGTGCGGAGACCAAAAAAAAAAAGAGAGAGAGAGAGCCGTGGGCGGCACTAAAAGAAAAGGGAGGCGTTCTGGGTCGGCGCTCAACCACCGCTCCTACTCCAGAGGCGCTAACTTCCACTGACGGGGCCCGTGGGTTTGGGGTTCAACATCCGTAGAAATCTCCAGAGCCTTCATTAAGCCTTGCCGGTGTAAAACGCCCGCCATTTGTCCGAGGCCAACACAAACAGGCTCCTAACGGAGTTAGGAGTGTTGGCTAGGAAGCCAAGAAAGCTCCGGGTGGGAGCCCAGGCCGCAAGCTGGAACGCGAGTGGGGCAGCCCATCGCGCCTCACCCTGCGGGGGCACGTTCTGACTGGCGCACACGCACGTAGGCACGTACACGCACGCATGCGCACATATAGATGTGACCATTCCCCACCTCAGCCATGTTGGGGCGAGCAACGGGTCTAGAGCCCTAGGTCCAGGGCTGCTTTTTTTTTTTTTTTTTTTAATCATCAGAAGGCCCCCCACCCCGCTCCCGCAACTCATCCCAAACTACGTGCCTGTCATTCGCAGCCTGGCTTTGACCTCTCTGGAGCGCTGTGTGTGGGAGCAGGAGATAACCAGCACAGAATTGCCCACAGCTCTGCTCCAGACTAGCTGGGAGGCTTTCTTTTTAGAACGAGAAAATCCCCAGCTCCCCTTTCACCTTTAACATTCAAGAGTGAGTGTTTTGTCCCAAATGCTAAATGCTCAAGTTAAAACTGGAACATCCTCTCTAGGATTCCAAAATTAAAATACACATGTTGCCTGCAAAGAAGAGAGGTGGCCAGTATGAGGACGATTCAGGGAAGGCAGAGAGAGTTTTCTACTCCGGTCCATTTATTTTAGCAAAACCTCATTTGGTCAACTGTTTTTGTACATGACACTGGAAAATTCAGAGAGTCCCAGAGGATATTACATTGGAGGGGAAAAAAAGGGCCTGTGAAGGCATTCCCTTCTGCCCTACAAGGAGAGGACGGACAAATTCGCAAGCAAGCATTCCAAGGAGACGGTCTAAAATCTGCACTTTAGGAAGCCTTACTAGTTGATGGGAAGGAGCAGCTAGCTGATGAGCCAGTGTGTACTTAGTTATAGTTTCTAAACTGGAAAGCACTTTAATAACAGATAAACTATTGCAACTTTTTTCTGAAGCTCCATCTTTCCAGTCTTGCTCTGGGGTACATCAACAGCTGATTCTTTTAAACTGTTTAATGTGATGTTAATGAAGCCCCCAACACACCTGGATAAAGGGTGACAGCTAGATTGAACCGGGCAGTCAATCTGAGCCTGGTGGGCTGTTTACTGTTGGCCTGTCCCCCAAGGCTTGTCGGCTCTCCCAGACACAGGAATGGAAGATGTGTTTCACCATACTTCAGTGAGAAATGCCAAAACATTTTTTAAGTTTTCAAACAAAACACACTTATTAAATGCCTACTACAGGCAAAATACTGGAAAAGGGATACAAAGATTAACAACATATGGTCCTTGCCTTCAAATGATCTTGTATTACAGTTTAATAGGGTAGACAGATATTCGTAACTACAACCGCATTTGTGCACCACCCCCCCCACCACCAAATTTTAACCTTCATATAAAAGTAAGCAGTCAGATCTAAGGTTCCAGTATTGGTATGGGAAACTGCAAGAAAAATTGTAAATCCTGTATACATAACATGGTCATCACTGGAATTTTCCTGGATCAGGGTTGAGAAGTCCTATGCTGAGCATAAAAGATCAACTAGTTGTCCTCAAAGCATGTGGCTCTGAGGTGCTTTATGTTCCATAATTTAGAACTTTTTAAAGATATATTCTAAAAATTTTCTACTTGCTGGCCCATTGTGAGGATCGGATGTGCCCATAGTCCAGTACAGCAATGACCAGCTATCCAGAACCATTACAAACCAGTAGGCTACTGGTTTTACTTCAAATAAAGAAAACAAGCCCAGGTCCAAATGGAAATTAGTGGCACTCTCTTATCAACTCCTAGAAACAAAAATGTGGTAGCCTCATACTGTCATAAATAACTTAAGTTCTATGCTCTGTGTTAACTTGAAGACACACATCTTTTGAAAAACAAACTCTATCAATAAATTGTGGTAAAACGTTAACCAGTGGTGAATCTACTAGGTAAAAGTTACATGAGATTTGTGTACTATTTTTCACCCTTTCTTTACTTAATTTTTTAAACAAAAAGTTGAGGAGAAACAAAGGGATTTGCTCCAAAAGCTCTCTAAGGCCTCTGCCAGTTCCAACATTCACTGGATGTTTTTGTTCTGCTGTTAATCCTGGAATCATCAAAGACACAGCCTTTGTTTAAAAGGAGAAAAAAAACAAACAATCATCAAGAATACCTTCTAGCACCCGCATCTTAGTTGGATCAGCACAACCCTTCACGCAGTCTGCATGAGGGCTAGGTTGCAAAGGTCACTTCAGGCAAGAACACCTCCCTGAAAAACCTGATTTTGACTGTCACAGGCTGTGCCTCCAGAGGCCCGGAGCTCGAGCAGTCCAAGCGAAGGACGTTCTTTCCTGAGCACAAACCCCAGTGCGTTTCATGAAGCCTTTCAGTATACGTGGAATCAGTGTATTAATAACAGCTTATTGGCACCGAATGAAAAACACACAAGTCTTAATCTTAGGTCTTGAATTGGGTCCAGGTTCTACGTAATAGCTGGCTGGAAGGGATACAGCCGTAAGCATTGCTTGGTGACTGGAGGCTGTGTAGTGAGACCTGAGTTCTGAAACCAGGATTGGTAGCTTAGCAAAATTTACTGGTTGTAGAAAAAAGTAAACTTGCCTCTAGGGAGGTGAGCTCAGCCGCACCATTCTGACAGCAGCCCCTGGTGGCCAGTTTAGTAAAAAGTATTGGCTCCGATGCAGAAAGTTCCGACCTTGCCTTAATGAAGGTTGCTACAAGCAGACGGGCCATTCTAGGTGACAGCTGGGCAGTGATTAGGGAAGCAGCAAAAGTCCAAACTAAGGTGTGCCTGTGAGTCACATAAACTCATCCACATCACTAGGGTTCCTGTCACTTGCATTAACAACAACAACGAAAACAGGAATATTGCCCTTTGAAAATAAGATGAATATGAAAATTTATTTTTAAAGGGCAAGATAATAACATGAGGCAGATAATACTTACCTGGGTTTGAAAGTTACATTCCTTAATTATGTAGAAAACCTTTAAATATGCAAGGCACGTGGACTCCTACACAAAATAAAACATGCCCTGTCTACTTCCCTACACAGTGGGACTCTTCCCTACACCCAGTGCTCTTAATTTCCACACATGCCAAGGAATTCCTACTGTACTATCGGGAATCACTCATATGGCAGAAATTTCTAGAAGATGCTGCTATCATTCATTCAGGGAATAATAATCAAGATAGTAATACGTGAAGTCTGATCTCCAGTGCCACAGACTCATACCCCGTCACTGGATATAAATAGAAAAATGTTCAGAGGCTGACCGTTGGCTTCAAAGGCAGATAGCCGCAGGAAGTAGAAGCCACAAGCTTCAAGCCGACTTCATCGTAAGGTGCACACACTGCATCCTCAGCCATGAGAGAACAATCTGGAAACAATCTGCTGGGCAGCTGCTCTCATCAACAAACTGTTTATTGTAAGAAAGTGGCTGGGTCAAAGGCTAAACATCAACCCGAACCGAAAGCATACAAGCAAAAATCAATAACGTCCGTGCTAAAGGAAACCCAGGACTTCACAGAAAAGAGGGAGCAAGAAACTTGTGTTTAGTTCTGAAAGGATGGCACTCACATATCTCAATGTGCAGGGCTGTTCTGCATGATATTACAAATGGTTACTTACTATCTTCAGAACAGGAGCTCAAATATGGCACTTAAAACATACGGAAATCAATTTTACAGATCACTTCCCAAAAAAAGTTACAACAGCTTATATCTAGTTGCTTCCATCTTGCATTTGTTTTATAAAAGGATCAACACGCTTAAACACAATGCTGCTGCTGCTGCTAAGTCACTTCAGTTGTGCCCAACTCTGTGCGACCCTATAGACGGCAGCCCACCAGGCTCCCCCGTCCCTGGGATTCTCCAGGCAAGAACACTGGAATGGGTTGCCATTTCCTTCTCCAATGCATGAAAGTGAAAAGTGAAAGTGAAGTCGCTCAGTCGTGTCCGACCCTCAGCGACCCCATGGACTGCAGCCTACCAGGCTCCTCCATCCATGGGATTTTCCAGGCAAGAGTACTGGAGTGGGGTGCCATTGCCTTCTCCAACTTAAACACAATACGTACATAATATAACCCATCTTTTAGAAAGCCTGTTTAGTAATTGGATTACTGACTGGTATATAAGAAATTATGTGAAGGAATTGTATTATTTTAGGTGTGACAGTGAAATTCCACTGCTTATATTTTTAAACAGAGTTCTTATCTTTTAAAGACACACACTAAATATTTACAGATGAGAGATCTGCTCGGGGATCTGGGTAAAAAGCTACACATACAGGAGGAGAAGTGGGTAGGAATAGATAAAATGAGATTGGCCAGAATGGAAAACTGTGAAGCAGAGTGCTGAATACATACGGCATCTTTACATTATTTTGTTTACTTTTGTATATTTGAAACTTTCTATGTGTTTATTTTACTTGTGTGCATGGTTCAACAGTCGTTACGAAAGGAAAAATGTTTTCTTAAATAGAAGTATTAACCCACCAGTGCAAATTCATTAATTCACCATAAGGATATGTATACAGAAGGACAGAGATGGTGAAGACGGTGAAGGACAGGGAAGCCTGGCGTGCTGCAGTCCATGGGGTCTCAAAGAGTAGGAAAGGACTGAGCGACTGAACAGCAACAAAAAAGGATATATATACACCCCAGGATTATTAAGTGTCCAACATGGTTGTTTTCAAGCAGTATCTGATACGAAGCTGTTAAATTCTAAGTCAAACAGTGGAGAAGTAGAACGAGACGTTGCGTACATCCCCACTGCGTTCATGACCCACCAAGCCGGAATCTGACAGAAACGATACCACAAGGAGGCATGCCACAGTTGACCTGCGCCACGGGCTGGGAGGACAAACAGGAACTGGTGAGAAAACCCAACCGACAGAAATGACGGGACCAGGCTGTGTTTGAAAACAGGCAGTTTGGCACACAGACTTTGAAAACACAACTTGTTTGTAAACCTGAGGCTCCTACATATTGCACTGTTAATTCTTAAACTAACAGGAAAAGTAATTAGAGAAAGAGCCTGAGATGAAATAAAGCAGAAAGCAAAACACGCTTTCATTATGCTTAAAGTAACTGAAAAGTATCTATCAATGACTTCAAACTGCTCCAGTATAAAGATGAAATGGTACTAATCACAAATTCTTTTTTTTTAAACCAACTTTGTGAATAATCACAAATTCTTACCAAAGAATGCTTTCAAAGGAACTGTTTTAAAAGTTAAAAAAAAATTTTTTTTTTTTTTTTTAAATTTTTCTCATCGTTGCTTTGCTGGGTCCAGCATAAATACTCCAGAGCCCTGGAAAGGATGTGAAATGTCATTTCATCTACCCTCCCCAGACAGCAGAGAGAGGGTTTGGTAATGAGGACTCAGAGTCCTTTAAAAAGTCATCTTAAAAAAAAAAAAAATCCATCTTTTGTGACAAACTCACTAGGCCAATCTTGAGACACAAAACTAATTCCACCCGCATGAAGGGAAAATACATGCAGAGAGGAGAATCTTCAAAAGTACGGACCTTTGACCCTTACAGCATTTTATGGGCTGAAAAGCCACAGAAAAACTCATGTATTTCAAGTTGTCTATGGAAGCCCACAATCTAGAGTAATAATCTAGGCCATTCTAGGCAGAGAGAGCCTGGACATTCCCCACTCCCCCACCCACAGAAAAAATGAACCATCGTTTTTAAATTTATGAAACCACAATTTGATGTTTTCTTTTAAAAGATGTATTTCCGTATTTATTGAGATTAACAACAGGAAGGGGAATGACTGGTGCCATCACTCAGTTACTCCCTAATAACTGCTATATGTGGGATTCATTTTTCCTCAGACAAGAAGACAATTTGTCAAATACTTTCCTACGACAAAGAAAAGCAAACCTTTACAAGTATTCTTAAAAAAAAACCTTCATTTTTAATTTTTTAAACTTTTGTTTTGCTCCTGGAAGCCAAGTCGATTTAAACTAACATTTTTACAGTTCAGGGTTCAGAAAAGACTCGTGGTTAGTGATACTGACTAATAGCCCAGCAAGGTGTTGCCAGTTCCATACTGGGCAATGCTGGTGACGGTGGCATTTCACTTTGAAAGAGATCTTATTGGGGAACTTATCGTGGAGGTGCAGGAGCTGACTAATGCAGTCCTTCTCTTTGCCAATCACCCCTCTCTCTCCATACTTCAACAGAGGAGACAGCCCAAAATAATGTTGTGAAGCTTCATGTATCAGTGGGAAAGCCCATCTCATTTTTAGCAGCATTATATACATAGCATAAATGCTTATGTATTATAACCTAAGTCTTCACTCATCCTCGGGAATAAGTGGGAAAAAGACCTCTCCACCAAGGAAGATCCTAATTCAGCAGCATTTTCTTTTAAAGTTTTAGTGAAAGCAATTCATATGCTAAAACTGAAAGACTTGAATGCCCCTAAAAAACATCAAGTAAAACAAGTAGTATAAAGGCTCAGAATTACTGCCATTTAAAACCAAGTTCATAGCGGCCATGTGTGAGGGGTCAATTCCCTAGAATTGTCTATAAGGGATAGTATCTCCAACAATTAAGAACAAAATTATAATCTACACACTGGTATTTCTCCCACTGCTTATATCATTAAATATATCATTATCAAAACAAAGCCTGAAAACATTTTAAGAGACAAACATACTCACAAAGCAAGCAAAGGGACCACGCAGAACTGAACGTCTGAGGAACATACAGGACCCGGAAGGCTGTAGGTAGCCCAGCGGTGCCTGGACAAGATGCATTTTACTCATAGGCAACCACTGAGGGGCAGAGACGGGAACGCCATCAACAAAGAGAACAGCATTCTCTTCTCATCTCCAAGAGAAAGAGACTGATGGACAGACAGACTGACCCTTGGCCAAGCTTTCCTGTTGGTGACCTGGTTGGCTTTGGTGAAGAAGCCTGAGAAAAGGCACCCAGGACTGACCCAGCCTCCCCCGCTGAGACGCGCCCAGGGGAACACCATCACCCAGAACCCGGGGTGTCGTGGCCCTTCCCGCGAACGCAGTGGAAACAGAGGCTCAAACAGGCCAGCCGGGTCCACAACCGCCTGGCGGCCTTGAAACTTCGGAAACACTTAGAAACATTTTCTCCAGACGGCACAATCCTCTGAGCAACATTCCCAGATTATCAGCGTGAATGGAAAACAAAATGCCATTCCCCAGCCATAATTCACATCCCGGAAAACTGCACTAGAACATTCATCAAAAACGGGATTCGGGCCCCCGAGCCCTGCATTCCTGCACCGCCTGGCAGCTTCGGTGGCTGGGAGAGCCAGGCTCTGACAGTGCTGCTGCAACCACGGTGCCTACCTCAGTCCTGGCCTCTGGCCCCTCATCTGACCACCAGGGGGGCCCTTTGATCGTGTGGGAGATGGTACTCATGCCCTGGGACGTTATTTTTCCAGACTTGGGAGACAGAAATCTGTTCTTTGCAGAACGTTGCAAGCCTTCCGAGAGACAGCTTCAATCGACTTCCCCAGGAGAGGAAGGCCGTCCCCCATACCCGCTCACACATGGCAGCTATTAGGGAGCTGCTGCAGAAGGCAGAAAGCATTTGGTCCGGGAGGACTTTTTCTTCCACGAGAGCCTGTTTCCCATCCACAAATCTGCCCGACTGCACGAGCGCTGGATATAAATAGTCTTGAGGAAATAAAACTACCCCCTCTCTCTCCATCTCTCAACAGGGTCCTGTCCCCGCTAGGACACTGCGGAAAAGGTGCCCCCTCCAACCCGCCACCCTTGCCCCCTCCCAGTAAGGCAGCCAGAGCCGCACCGCAGGGCAAACGCGGGGACCACAGGGCAAATGCGGGGACCACACCAGCTCAAAGTGGAGAGCGACCACACTGGTGCCCATCTGCATTTCCCCCAGCATGTTATCAAGTCTCTGCCTTGACTGTGAGCAGAAGAATTCGCCCCGGAGTCACTTGGAAACTGGCTTGTGGAAACAAGATTCAAGTAAAAATACAGCACATCCAGTAGCTGAAAAGCCTCTCCCCACCCCAACCACCCACCCACCGCCAAAAAAAAATGAAGGCAGCTCAGGAAAACATCCCACGTATTATTCCTTTTGCATTTCAATGTCAGACTCATCATGTCGCCTTTGCCGTAGGTATTAGGTTTGATAACAGGAAGTCGGTTAAAACTAACAAAAAAAATTTTCCAGTTGGAGGTGAAGGGCAAAGGAAGAAAGAAAGGAGAGAAAGGGGTCTATGAAAGACCCTTAAAAACCTCCCCAGCTATAAAAGCTTTTAAAGGTTGGCTTTAATCTGCCAGCTGCTCTTTGGCTGTTGCCATATTGTAAAACGGCCGCCTCAACACCGCATCAACCACATGTCAAAAGCTATTCAGCGTGCACCTGGAATTCCGAGCTCCTCTCGAATGTGGACCTCTCAAAATTATTTTTTAAGCTGTATTTGAGAGGGGCAATAGACGTTTCCCTCTCCTGTGTGTACATTCGATTCAGAACTAGGATTAAAGGTGCAGGGAGGGAAGATTCCGTGACAAATAACTATGCTAAAACCAAAGTTGTTTTTTTTTTTTCCTTTTAATTGGAGAATTCTAATTAACTCAAAAAAACACATGAGACCCTTCACTGCTCCACAATCCAGTTTGCTCCTCAGAGGGGCAAGGACCCCCTCCGTGCCCTCCCCCGACTGGCAGGGCCATGTGAGACTCCGATGAGATCCGGACATGGAAAGGCACTACTACAAAGCACGCGAGCAAGATGAGAAACCATCTTCTTGTTTTTCAGAAACTTGCAGAGCAAGGACTCGGAAGCACTCAGGTGTTTGCAGAATGAAGCAGTCTGCGAGAGGAGGGGGTAACACCACGTGACCTGACTTAGTCCAAGTTTCTTCATAAAGCACCCAGCGTCGAAAACGGAATGCCCCAGGTGGAAGGGCAATACAGCTTTTTGACATATTTCACAAGTATTGACACTATCTTTATCGACAATACCTGGGACTTCTCTGGTGGTCCAGTGGTTAAGAATCTGCCTTCCAATGCAGGGGATGTGGGTTCGAGCCCTAGTCAGGGAACTAAAATCCCACATGTGGGGGCTGGAAGGGGGGGCAACTAAGCCTGATCTCTGCATTTAAAGAGACACCCTAGTGCTACAAGGAAGCCCCATCACAGTCAAAATAAAAAAGTAATTTAAAAAAAATGCCTGTTTGCAGTGAGGGGGGACAGGGAAATGTGTCAACCACAAATAATCTAGGGTTAAAATCAAAATGGAATGTTACACTAGCTTTTAAGCACACGTGATCCACCCTACAACTCCACACCACGGAAGCTGCACACACCAACAACACGGTGATGTTTTTGCCCAGTTTCTTTAATAAGAAACCCAGTTGTCACTTCTGGTTATGCTTACATCTTGAGCCCCCGAGGAGAAGGAGCCCCACACCCTCTGGCAGGATGCCTGCTGAGGCTTGGCCCGCTTCCCACACTCGGGGTGCCATCATGACACTAGCTCTGAGCCGTGAGGAAGGCCCAGAAGTAACCCCAGCTTGCTTGTCTCAGAAAGAACCCCATGCTCCCCAGCCCCAAGTGGCGATGTCCCAGGATGAGAGGACAGGTCAGGTCCTCCTCGGCTGCTGCCCTGTGCAGAGAGCGGTGCACAGTCCCAAGCCCCCTCGATTGCTCCAGGGAGGCAGTGGGTGGCGAGGGGGTGGGGGATGGGCGACAGTTCTGTCCCACCCTGTCCAAATCAACCAGCTGCCCCTCTCAACACTAACCCCTGTGACTCCACGGCACAGAGAGGGGGAGTGTGCCTTCTTTCTGCCGTTTCCTTGGCAGAGATTGAAAATAGCAGCAGAGCCCAGAGAAATGGAAACAAGAGGGTGAACTTCTGGACCAACCGGACTTTAGGTCCTGCCAGGGAAAGCACTGTGGCTTTTCTGTAAAGTCGGCATCGCTCACGAACACACTGGTGCCTCCCTCCCCCCGACCCCGTGCAGGAAAGGTGTATCCTGGCTAACTCCTGGTCACCACCAGTGCTGGGAGGCTGTGGTGGCCTTGGACCCTGGGGCGCCCCAGTGGTGCTTGACCCTTGGGCTGTAGCCACTCCTCCGGAGAGGAAGTGATCTGTTTGCAAGCATTCACTACATAGATGCCCGCACACATGTGGTCTCCTTTGACTAATGGTTCAAAACAGTTTGACGGTCAAGAAACTGCTAGGTCCCGGCAGGGGTCGGTGGGGGGGGCTCTAGAATGAGGAACGACCACCAGGAACATCTTCCAGTCATTGAGCGAGAGGATTGCTGAGGCCCAGAGATGCACACGTGCTGAGCTGGGGGCTTAAACCAACAAGCAGCAGCCAGAGTAGAGGCATTTACTAACAAACTCAAATCCTTTTTGAATAACTAATGCGGGTGTCAAATATCAAACAAACTATCAACTCCTACACAAGAGTACTTGCCCTTTCTTATTAAAAATATTAATCATTACTGCTGGGAGAAATTGAAGGCGGGAGGAGAAGGGGATGACAGAGGATGAGATGGTTGGATGGCATCAACGACTTGATGGACATGAGTTTGGGTGGACTCCAGGAGTTGGTGATGGACAGGGAGGCCTGGCGTGCTGCAGTCCAGGGGGGTCACAGAGAGTCAGACACGACTGAGCGACTGAGCTGAACTGAACTGATTAATGATATTGTAACAACACTTTTAAAAATAATTTTCTTTTATTTACTTCTGTCCGTGCTGCGTCTTTGTTGCTGTGGGGGCTTCTCTCAAGCTGGGACGATCGGGCACGCCACACTCTACTTGCGCTGCTGGGTTTCTCATTGTGGCGGCTCCTCCTGTTGTGGAGGATAGGCTCTAGAGCTCAGACTTCAGCAGGTGTGGCCCGTGGGCTCAGTACTTGTGGCTCCTGGGCTCCAGACCACAGATTCCATAGCTGTGGGCCCGGGCTCAGTTGCTGTGCAGCATGTGGGATCTTCCCTGGATCAGGGATCGAACTGAGTCTCCTGCATTGGCAGGCTGATTCTTTACCACTGAACCACCAGGGAAGCCCCAAGTCCTTGGCCTTTTAACATTCAAGTTTTGACCTCTTATGGGATGCCTTCAAAGTCCAATGACATACAGTGATTTGGTTTTTTAAAATCTTTAATAACTGGTTTTGCTCATTATAAAAATAATACATGTCTGTAATAGAATCCCAGACCACCTGACCTGTCTCTTGAGAAATCTGCATGCAGATCAGGAAGCAACAGTTAGGATTGAACATGGAACAACAGACTGGTTCCAAATAGGAAAAGGAGTATGTCAAGGCTGTATATTGTCACCCTGCTTATTTAACTTATATGCAGAGTACATCATGAGAAACGCTGGGCTGGAGGAAGTACAAGCTGGAATCAAGATTGCTGGGAGAAATATCAATAACCTCAGATATGCAGATGACACCATCCTTATGAAAGAAAGTGAAGAACTAAAAAGCCTCTTGATGAAAGTGAAAGAGGAGCGTGAAAAAGTTGGCTTAAAGCTCAACATTCAGAAAACTAAGATCATGGCATCTGGTCCTGCCACTTCATGGCAAATAAATGGGGAAACAGTGGAAACAGTGGCAGACTTTATTTTTTTGGGCTCCAAAATCACTGCAGATGGTGACTGCAGCTATGAAATTAAAAGACGCTTGCTCCTTGGAAGGAAAGTTATGACCAACCTAGACAGCTTATTAAAAAGCAGAGATATTATTTTGCCAACAAAGGTCCGTCTGGTCAAGGCTATGGTTTTTCCAGTGGTCATGTAAAGATGTGAGAGTTGGATTATAAAGAAAGCTGAGCGCTACAGAATTTATGCTTTTGAAAGGTGGTGTTGGAGAAGACTCTTGAGAGTCCCTTGGCCTGCAAGGAGATCCAACCAATCCATACTAAAAGAGATCAATCGTGAGTGTTCATTGGAAGGACTGATGCTAAAGCTCAAACTCCAGTACTTTGGCCACCTGATGCGAAGATCTCACTCATTTGAAAAGACCCCGATTCTGGGAAAGATTGAAGGCAGGAGGAGAAGGGGACAACAGAGGATGAGATGGTTGGATGGCATCACTGACTCAGTGGACATGAGTTTGGGTAAACTCTGGGAGTTGGTGATGGACAGGGAGGCCTGGCATTCTGCAGCGCATGGGGTCGGGGTCGCAAAGAGTCGGACACATCTGAGCGACTGAACAGAACAGAATTATGTGGAACATAAAAAGATTTTTTTTAACATTTAATAAAATCAGCATTAAGTCCCAAACCCAGAAATATACCCCCATATGTATTCCTTCCAGCCTTTTTTTCCTGTGGACGTATGCATGTGGTGTACAGGTGCTCACACAAGATGTAACGTCATAATTCTGCAGAGAACTGAATTTCAGTCCTGCCCCCAGCGGATTTGCTTAAATGGGAAGACCTTGTGCAGATAAGTTCAGCTGGGCCACCCAGAGTCTGCACCTCCGCGGAACCTCGCCTCTGCGTGGTGTCATGCATGGTGACACCCATGAAGTCATACGTGACCAGATTTTATAGCGGAAATCACATGCTACTATGGTGTCTGGGTGTCAACGAAGGTCTCAGAAACACACTTCTAGCAAATGCCAAGGGTCGGCTGTACCTCGGGTGAGTGTTTTTTCCTACTTGGATCATGTGTTATTTTTTTCCATTTATATCAGTGCAATATGGAAACACATAGGTACCTCATAAATCTTCTGTGCTATTTGCTACAAAGAGTGAGTGTCCAGGCACCAAACTGTATAAACACAGCTGGTATGCAGTAAAACTATTTAGATAGCCAGTGTGTTTATTTTGTTCTTTCATAGGCCATCCTACGGTCCCACCTAGTACACACAGTAAATGTTCAGTGAAAGGTGAATATTATTAACTGTGACTCTGAAATAATTTCTATGGGCCCAAAAGAAAAGTGCCAGCAAAACGACTGAATTACACTATGCAACACTGATGTCGAGAGAGAGGAAAAAAAAAAATCAAATCGCTGCCTGCTCACCAGGAAGCCTGGCTCAGCAGCGACACCGTGTGGTCAGAGATCTCAGATTCCCAAGAGCACAGAGTATTTTACAGGAAGAGGGAAGCAGGGTCTACGGGCATCTAATCCCAAAGGCAGGTGAGAAACCGAAGGATGAGTCATGTGTAACAGATGGTGGATACCAGGATCCTCCCGTTGTCACTTATCTCCATGCCAAGCAATGAGATCTATTAAGAAGGAAAACCAAATAGAGAGTACAGTCCCATTCTGTTCCCAGTCCGTCATCCGGATCTTTGCCACGAAGCACCAGCACCATGACCGAGGTGTTCCAAGACGTCTCCAGTTCAGCATCAGAAGAGGAGCCGGGGGACTCGCCCAGAAGGACCATCACAGCCACCTTCACATTCATTTGCACAATAATCCTTCGGAGAACTTGTATTGCAGAAAAACACACGCTAACACCCTGAATTCCTGCGTCTCCTTCTACAGCAGACTCAAGGTCTTCTAAGAGGAATTAATGACCACTAAAAAATGAAGAGTCACACGACAGTCATGTACTCACTCAGGCCTTCCCAAAGGAAAGGAGAATCCAGAGTGCAGAACGCAGGAGGGAAAGTAGTCCCCAGGACAGACACCCAAGACCCATCAGACCGAGTGCAGGAGTCAAAATGAGAAAACGAACTTTTCTCAGAACTCCTCTTTCCCAAAGATATATAGTAAAGGTCGGCATGCGGTCCGTGCAGAATGTTTGTGTATGTGTATATAAATCAAATATCTGCTTCCCTGGTGGCTCAGATGGTAAAGAATCTGCCTGCAATACAGGAGACCCGGGTTTGATCCCTGGGTCAGGAAGATCCCGTGGAAAAGGGAATGGCTACCCACTCCAGTATTCTTGCCTGGAGAATTTCGTGGACAGAGAGCCTGGCAGGCTACAGTAGTCCATGGGGGTCGCAAAGAGTTGGACACAACTGAGCAATTAACACTTTCACTTTTACATTCGTTTTCACATTATTCAACCTGTGCATCCCCACGGTTTGTTGAGTCGTTGTTGTTATTGTTCAGTTGGTAAGTCATGTCTGACTCTTTGTGAACCCCATGGACTGCCACACGGAAGGCTTCCCTGTCGTCAGTGGGGGTTACCAATCAATAGGAGAAAATGGAACTCCCATCCCCAGGCAGTTAAAAGAACCAGGAGAACAAAAATATGAAGCATCTTCTGTGTATTGTAATATACACAGTTCAGTTCAGTCACTCAGTCGTGTCTGACTCTTTGCGACCCCGTGGACTGCAGCACACCAGGCTTCCCTGTCCAGCACCAACTCCCAAGGTTTACTCAGACTCATGTCCATCGGGTTGGTGATGCCATCCAACCATCTCATCCTCTGCTGTTACCTTCTTCTCCCGCCTTCCATCTTTCCCAGCATCAGGGTCTTTTCAAATGAGTCAGCTCTTTGCATCAGGTGGCCAAAGTATTGGAGTTTCAGCCCATACACAGACAAATATGTAAAACCTAAGGTTGTGCCCATCCTAAAGAAGACACGGGAAAAGCTAGACTTCCAAACCTCGGCTCACAGGGGATTAAGACAAGAGCAGGTGACTTTCCACTGCTACGTCCAAGAGTCAAGAGGCTCAAGTCCCAAGATTGGCACGGTCAGAACTCATGGGAAAGTTCAGAGGGCACTGCCAGGGCCAGCCTGGGTCTGTCTCCCTCCCTGACCTTGGAGCAGGCAGGCACCACTCACGAGTCCAACCTCAGCCCTCCACGCTCAGGAAAGGAGAGGGAGAGATCTAGAAGGGTGACACCCACATTCTAGAGGACGAGAAACCCTCACCCCAAGACCCCGCCCCATTCCTCCAACGTGGCGGCTTTCCTGTTGTTCTGTCGCTCAGTCGTGTCCAACTCATTGCGACCCCCTGGACTGGAGCATCCCAGGCTTCCCTGTTCTTCACTGTCTCCCAGAGTTTGCCCAAATTCATGTCCGTTGAATCGGTGATGCCATCCATCTCACCCTCTGTCGCCCCCTTCCTATCCTGCCCTCAGTCTTTCCCAGCATTAAGATCTTTTCCAATGAGCTGGCTCTTCACATCAGGTGACCAAAGCATTGGAGCTTCAGTTTCAGCATCAGCATCATTCCTTCCAATGAATATTCAGAGTTGATTTCCTTTCGGATTGATTGGTTTGATCTTCTTGCAGTCCAAGGGACTTTGAAGAGTCTTCTCCAGCACCACAATTCAAAAGCATCAATTTTTTGGCGCTCAGCCTTCTTTATGGTCCAACTCTCACATTCATACATGACTACTAGAAAAACCACAGCTTTGATTATATGGACCTTTGTCAGCAGAGTGATGTCTCTGCTTTTTAATAAGCTTTCTAGGTTTGTCATAGCTTTCTATAGTTGTATCTATGAGTTGAAGCTCAGAGGACTGGCTTTATTTCAACACTTAAACTCACAAAATGGAGCTGATGCTTTGCCTTCTGTTAACTTAACATATAAAACAGAGATAAATGATGTGGAGCTTTGAGGTCTGAGATGAAAGTGCAAACAAAAGTCCTAACATTATCCTCAAGAGCACCCATTAAGAAGAGGGCTGACTGCCTAAAATCTGTGTAATGAAAATGCAATGAATGCTTCTTAAGTGAAAAAAAAAAAATTAACCATTGCTATAGTTTAAATTTTGGGGGGAATTCTCTGACTATCCAGCAGTTAAGACTCCAAACTTCCACTAAAGGAAGTGCAGGTTCGGTCTTTGGTCAGGAAACTAAGATCCTGCATGCCGCGCAGCACAGCCAAAAATAGAAGGAAAAAAAAGCAAGAAAATGCAATGAATGTTTCTTAGATGAAAAAAAAAAATTCATCCATTGCTATAGTTACAATTTTTTATTTTTTTATTAAAAACGTCACTTAGTCCTTTTATCCTCGGCACCAGGAACTTATTAGGCACATTATACACTCTTAACTCATTCAATCTCCCAACAACAACAATAATAACATAATAGTAACAATAATAATTGCGCTAAAGTTTAAATAATACAATTTACACAAAAGTTTCATAGGTATGATTTCACGTAGTCCTCAAATAATCCCACAAGGTATCCGAATCCTAAACGCTGTCAGATTTTCTACCTGTCTCCTCCAGCTGACATTCCCACCCAGAAAACTCACAGCTCTAGTCTCTGCCAAAAAGTAAGTTGGCCAAGGGACAGAGGACAACGCAAAAGAGAATTCCTCAGGGAATTTCCAACAGTTAGGACTCCGAGCTTCCACTGCCCACGGCCTGGGTTCAAATCCTTGGTCATGGAACTAAGATCCCACAGGCTGGACCCGGGGCTTAAACAAGACAACAAACAAACAAAAAAACACCCAAGAGAAAACGGAGAGCATTCTTCCTCCTTTGGAAATGTTGGTGCAGAGGGTAAAATTTGCTCTTTTCGAGGGAAAGCAGGTAAGTTTAGAGTAACCTGGACTATCAGCTATTTGCTGAAACTACACAGTTATGTCACTAAACTCACAAGTTTACCTACCGAGGAAGAGACAGACCCACAAAATAATATGCCGCAAGTAATAAGAGAGGAACAGCTTCACAAAGCCAAGGGATTGCTGAAAAGACGCACCCGAAGAACCTGGCGTAAACGGAGACAGAAGGCCAAGAAAAACTCTGAATGCGTTCCCAGCACCATGGCATTTTCCTTTTAGACCCAGAGCCCCCTTTGCCACAAGATGGCAGGCGTCAGCACAACAGAAACGAGTTGTGGTTTTCCCACCCAAAGATCCCCTGAGAAAGGCCCAAATGAAAACAAAGGCTTTTAATCCCAACTGAATACACTGTGCTTTCCAAATACACTCCTGACACAGAAAACAGTGAGCTTCCCCCGCTCAAGTGGAAAGGGCGATAACTTAAGAGACTTAACACCCTCTAAACTCCAGTGTTCTCCCTCTGCTTTATAGAAACCCAAAAAAAAAAAATCAGTTATACTTGGACAATTCTCATGTGATTTCCAAACCCAAAGTCAAAAGAGAAACAGAAAATGAAAACAGAAATCAAGGATGTCCTTGGTGGTCCGGTGGTTAAGAACCTGCCTGCCAGTGCAGGGGACACGGGTTCGATTCCTGGTCCGGGAAGATCCCACATGCTGTGGGGCAACCACTAGGCCCTTGAGCTGCAACAAGAGAAGCCCCTGCAATGAGAAGCCCACACGCTAAACCGAAGAGTAACCCCACTCGCTGCAACTAAAGACCTAGCAAAGCCAAAAATAAATGAATAAGCGTTAAAAAAAAAAAAAGAAATCAAAATTGAAACCCCCAGCCACACAACAACTAGGGGAAGGGTCACCATTCTGAAGAAGGGCATCTGAGGGGGTCCTTCCCCACCACACACTCACCTCGGTCGCCGTCAGCAGGTAAAGAGGCGTTAAGGCAGGAGCTTGCTTTGTGTCGCAGCTTAGGCCCAGCGTTGTCAGGATCTCCGTAAGGACTTCGTATCTTCTAAAGTTGCTTGATTTAAGCAGGTTAAAATCCTCTTGTGTTTGCACTACTGGAGAGCTGGGAGGTAGTTCCAAGTGCACCTGAGACGGAAAAGACAGCACTTCATAAATCAGAGGCGCTGAGGGACGTAAGGAAAAGCAGTGTCTTTACTAGTTTTTCTGAAAACGGGAACATGCGTTCTTCTCATTATCAACACTATATAAACCTGGAGCCTGGGCGTTTGGAAAAGAGCAACAAGCAGTGAAAAGATTCAAGGGAGCCCATTAAAATCACGGCTGTGGATGAATGGAGAGAGAAATAAACACGACCATCTGCCTTCCCTGGTGGCTCAGACAGTGAAGAATCTGCCTGCAGTGTGCGAGACCCAGGTTCAATTCCAGGGTTGGGAAGAGTCCCTGGAAAAGGAAATGGCAACCGCCTCCTGTATTCTTGCCTGGGAAATCCCATGGATGGAGGAGCCTGGCAGGCTAACAGTCCATGGGGTCGCAAAGAGTCGGACACGACTATGTGACTACCACTTCACTTCACTTCACCATGTGTAAAATAGAGAGCCGGTGGGAATTTGCTGTGTGACTCAGGGAGCCCAAACTGGGGCTCTGTGACAACCTAGTGGGGTGGGATGGGGTGGGAGGGGTAGGGAGGTTCAAGAGGGAGGGGACATATGTACACCCATGGCTGATTCAAGTTGCTGTATGGCAGAAACCAACACAATATTGTAAGGCAATTATCCTTCAATTAAAAATAAGTAAATTTTTTAAAAGAACTATGAAACTTTGCCTTAGAGATATTTAACCTAATAAATTCTTACTGATGGGAAAAAAAATTGTGGCTGTGAAGGCTAAAAAGATCTGCACTAAATGACCATGGATAGTAATTTTCCAGGTCCCAAATTTTATCACTAGTCAGTCACAGGACCTCGGACAAGTCCTTAACATGGTTATAGAACCAAGCATATAGGAAAATGGATCTGCTGAGAACCCAAATATAGTTGCTGCTGCAAGGAGGGCACAGTGAGCCATGCTTGAAGCTCCTGTTCTACCTACTGGTCCTACCACCTAACTGCCGGGGATGGCAGTGGCCTAATTCACCTCTTGAAGAGTGTTGGTGATGGGGTGGGAGGGAGAGGAGGGAACATGTGTTCAGTTCAGTTCAGTCGCTTAGTCATGTCTGACTCTTTGCAACCCCATGAACCGCAGCACGCCAGGCCTCCCTGTCCATCACCAACACCCAGAGTTTACCCAAACTCATGTCCACTAACTCAGTGATGCCATCCAACCATCTCATCCTCTATCATCCCCTTCTCTTCCTGCCCTCAATCTTTCCCAGCATCAGGGTCTTTTCAAATGAGTCAGCTCTTTGCATCAGGTGGCCAAAGTATCGGAGTTTCAGCTTCAACATCAGTCCTTCCAATGAACACCCAGGACTGATCTCCTTTAGGATGGACTGGTTGGATCTCCTTGCAGTCCAAGGGACTCTCAAAGACTTAGGGCTTCATGTATATATTTAGTTCAGGCTTTGTTGTAAAGTGAAAATTAGAGGAGTTCCACCCATCAGTAGTCTGTGTCTTGGTGTGAAGGAACATACTGGGACTTCTGGCTGCCTTGAACTAGAACTTTCATATCAGTGGTCTGTGTCCTGATATGAAGGAATGTACTAGAACGTCTAACTCTCTTGAAATCTGATTTTAACTGAGCATTAGCACCTCGACGACACCAGAATATTGAGGACCAGAAGAGCAACCTGAGCATGTTATTCTCATTTGCTTTTGCCAGGAACAGCTGTGAGTTTCTGTTGCCAGCAGAACTCCCAGCCTTATGTTATAAGAACATCATAAAAAGCCTAGTGGCAGCCTTCAGGCAACTTAAAATCTCTCAATCCCCACTCAAACCTTAACCAGAACAAAAATACTGCCCAAATACCCTGACCAAAACAATGCACTTGTGGAAAGTTGAAGCCAATCTAAAAAGGCTCGCAGAACTGTCCAGTTCCCACATTCCATCGGGTCAGCTGAGGGTGGCCCGCTTCACCCACGACTGAGCCTGATGCCCACTACCAGCGGTCCCCAACCTTTTTTGGCACTAGGGATCATCTTCATGGAAGACAAGTTTTCCACGGGGTGCTGGGGGAGTGGGGCAGGTCCGGGGTGATTCAAGCACACTGCATTTATTCTATTCTGCTTCCATCAGCTCCACCTCAGATCATCAGGCATTAGATCCTGGGGGCTAGGGACCCCCGCCTTAAACCACCCTGGAGGAGGGAGAAGGCAGAAGATGACATCCTTTAAGGCATCTGAATCCCACTGCATGTCCTCTATGTTGCTACCCAAGGGTGTGCCTCTCCTCTCCAGGGGACAAGGCTGGTGCCGGGACGGACGGTCAGCAAGGCGGTGGGTCACGTTTCATCCAGGTGACCATGTGACTGTCCGGAGATTACCTCTTGCAGGCGGCAGATATCAAATGAGCAAGCTCTGTCTTCACCTGGGGCTGTGGGTGGTGGGGGGTGGAGGGTGGTGGTGCGTGGTGCATGAGTGTTAATGGTACATGTGCCCCCTGCACAAAGCAAGTACTCTGGGGGGCTGTTACTGAAGTCACTGTCACAGGGGGGAGATGTGGAGAAGGAAGAGGAGAGCTCCCCCTAGGAGCGGGCCTTGGGATTGCAGGAGGTGAAGGAAAGCATGGACATTGTGAAGGGCTACTGTCAGTTTCTGGAGAAGGAAATGGCAACCCACTCCAGTGTTCTTGCCTGGAGAATCCCATGGACAGGGAAGCCTGGTAGGCTGCAGTCCGTGGGGTCACACAGAGTCGGACACGACTGAAGCGACTTGGCGGCGGCGGACTGTCAGTTTCAAGATGAGGTGTTTCTACAATGGAGACGGGTCTTCCCTGGTGGCTCAGAGAGTAAAGAATCTGCCCGCAATGTGGGATACCTGGGCTCGATCCCTGGGGTTGGGGAGATTCCCCTGGAAAAGGGAATCGCAGTTCACTCCGGTAGTCTTGCCTGGAGAATCCCCATGGACAGAGGAGCCTGGAGGGCTGCAGTCCATGGGGTCACAAAGAGTTACACATGACTCAGCGAGTAACACGCATACACAGTGGAGACAAGAAGAGAGGCCACGTCTGCCCCTGTACCTCGCTCCACAAAAAAGGCCACCGGGGTGCGTGCTAGCCACACTCACCCTCATGGTCCTCTGCGGTTTGCGACCAATGTCTCGCCCTCCAGCTGTAATGATGTTACCACAGCAATGGGCCCATTTCGGTAACTTGGCTTTGTCTAAAATTAAGGCATTTAGACCAGACCCAAAGCTTTAGTCAAAGCTTTGGTTTTTAGTCATGTATGGATGTGAGAGTTGGACTGTGAAGAAAGCTGAGCACCAAAGAATTGATGCTTTCGAACTGTGGTGTTGGAGAAGACTCTTGAGAGTCCCTTGGACAGCAAGCTCAATAAGGACACAGAATACTTCAAATCCATTTCACAAGCTCTACTTGGACAACTTCATGCCAACGTCCTGGTTCAGTTGATAATCGAGTGTCGGCCTTAATCCACAGCCTTAAAATTTTTCCTGCATGTCTGGTCAGGAGAGCGGTACACCAAGATTGCCTTTTTCTGCATGACGATGAATGCCCAAGGCATTAACTAGTTCCCCGGCCGTGAGACCACCACCTACTGTGCAGCTGTGGTTTGCCCTTGAAGCCCTCCTCTTACTGGGTTACATCAATGCTCCATTTACTACAAAGATGAAGACTGTGAAATTGAACAGGCAAAGAGGAAACGAACCAGCCTGTGCTCATATTTATTGGTTGATCTCGGCAGTGCGGTAGTGACACAGGCCTGAGGAGCAAACAATACTTGGGCACACAGAGAGTGGAAGTCATTTAAAATCAAAAATGACATTCTAATCCTCTGAATCTCATTTTTGAAGCTGCATCATATTGCCTTTTTTTCCTAGGGCAGTGCATGCAGTATCAAATTTTATGACAGTGATGGGGTCAATTTAAATGGTGCAGCAGGCAGATTTGCTATGTAACTCGGAGCAATGGATCGCCACAGTGCCAAATCAATTTTCTAGTACAAGTCTATGCACCAGGGTGGTAAAATTCACTACTCGAAGCTGAAATACAGCTCTAGGAAGTCAGGTTTTTAAGTGGATTTTCTGAGAATGCGCAGTTACTATAGTTACCATATTTGCAGAGAAAAAAAAGAGGAGCATTTATTAGGCCTCCAAAAATGAATTATGGGATTTGCAGCCCACATGAAATCAGCTTGGGTTGTACATGTTTATCTGGCCTGATGGTCAGATTTCTTCATTATATGCATCTATAATCTTCATTATATACATCTATATACAATTCAAGAAGTATTACCTTAAGAACGAGTGAGTGAACTTCAGAATAGTAAAGAAACAAGTATCTGTCCCCTTGAAGAATGTTTGATCAGAAAACCCAAGAGACTTAATTTGTAGGAGAGCTGGAGAGAGACACAGCATATGAAATGAAAAGAAGCCACACCAAAATAGAAGGCAACAATTCTCTAACTCAAAAAAAGATCCGTATAATAAAACAAAATCTGTTACCCTCATCCTGGGAACCATTCTGGGCAAAAGAGCCACATCTACTTAGTTTTCTCATTAGATCACAAATCCTTAAGGATAAGAGTTCACCTAAACTCTAACAAAAACTTTCGTCCAAAGGTATTAAAAGATCTGCAGTAAATGATCAGGAATTCTGAAGCAGTCTATCCTGCTACCTACCATTTGCTTAAACAAACAAACAAAATGCTAAAAGGGGAACATGGGGGAAAAAGACAGCTCTGGCGCCAAAGGCACCCCCTAAGGACGGGAAGGGAAGTAGCATCCTTTCATCTCTGTTTCCGTTTTCTTCTTACTTATGTATTCGTGTGTGTGTATGTGTTAAGTCCCTTCGGTCGTGTCCGACTCTCTGCAATCCCACAAACTGTAGCCCACCAGCCGCCTCTGTCCTTGGGATTTCCCAAGCAAGAATACTGAAATAGGTTGCCATTTCCTTCTCCAGGGGGATCTCCCCCACTCGGGGATCAAACCCGGGTGTCTTATGTCTCCTGCATTGGCAGGCGGGTTCTTTACTACTAGCACCACCACCTACGTAATAATTTGCCAGAAATCACTTCAAGATCACTTCACTTATTTCAACTTGTGCTCAGCACTTAGATTTTAAGAGCGACAAATCATAAAGGAACTAAGGATTTAAAGGTGTTTTCAACACAGTATCCCAGCAGTGGGTGAGTGTCCAGGCACATCCCTGACATCAACTACAACATTTTAACATGATAGACACTACTGTTGGGAATCACCACCCCAAGGTGCTCAATTCCCTACATTAAATAACAGTTTGAGTTTATTAACTAGAGTGTTTTGAGGCAAGAGAGTGAACTGACGGATTTTAGAAAGAGTATTACCAACCAGAGGAGAAGGGGGCAGCAGAGGATGAGATGGTTGGATGGCATCACTGACTCAACGGACATGACTGTGAGCAAACTCTGGGAGATGGTGAAGAACAGGGAAGCCTGGCGTGGCTGCAGTCCAGGAGGTCACAAAGAGTCGAACATGACTGAGTGACTGAACAATATAACCAGTATACAGTTTAAAACAAGTAAGAAGCTTTGGCTAACGCTTGGTTAACCAGCAGTCTTTAATTAGCCTTAGCTAGTAAAGAATCTGCCCACAATGCCGGAGACCTACAATCAATCCCTGGATTGGGACGATCCCCTGGAGAAGGGAAAGGCTACCCACTCCAGGATTCTGGCCTGGAGAATTCCATGGACCGTGTAGTCCATGGGGTCACAAAGAGTCACACACGGCTGAAGGACTTTCACTTCCATTCTCTCCTCCATCACAAGCCTTTCGGTGAAACAGGATACAGGACAGCCCACATCTCAACCTGCAACTCACCAGTGGCAAAAATTCCCCGGATAAGGACAGAAGTACCCTACCCACACGGCACACAGACCCTTTAGTTACCCCTTCAGGAACCTTCAGAAGCCATGTCCCATCAAGAGACCCAAAGACCCGGCTGCCAGCTTCCGTACCTGGCAAAGAACAGCTTCTCCTCCGTGAATCCCGAAAGGCACTTGCACCACAAGCCTGTCCCCATCCTCACTGTCCAGGTGGCCGTGGAGCTTGCTGGGGCCGAGCGGCTCCCCGGGCCCCTCCTCATAAACGCAGCCACTGCTCAGGATGCTGAGCCTCAGCAGGCTCCCGTCTGCCTTGCAGAAAACCAAGCTCTGGACCGTGTCCTGCAGCGGGGACTTGCTGGTCACCCGGAAGCCAGGCAGCGTGAAGGACGACGCCAGGGCCAGCACCTTCCCTCCCTGAGAAAGATAGGCCATGAACCTCCGGGACAGGTCCTCGGGGACGGGCTCCCCGGTGGCGATGACCAGCAGCAGACAGTTGTCTGGCCACGGGTCCCTGAGAGCATTTTCTGGAGGCAGGTGGTACAGAGTGTAACAGTCCGTGTCCACACAGTCGGCCAGGGCAGATCGGACCTGCTGGAGCCTGTCCTGGCCATCCCGAGAGTCAGAGCCCACGTAAAGGAGGATGTTGGGGGCCTTGCCCATGACATTGACCCTCCTCTCATCCCTCTCAGGGCGGAGGTCATCGTCGAGGCCCTCCAAACCGCTGCTGTAGTCGTACGGGAGATCTGGAATGTTCTCTGCAGAGGCAAACCTGACGGATTCAATGGTGCTGTTCTCAAGCTCCAAACACTCATGGCAGCTGGACAGATGGAGGGGACAGTGCTCAATGGAGCCCACGCCTCTGTCACCGTCCATGGCTGGCTCATTGCCCCCAGGGGCCCCGCCTGGCCCCCTTGTGGATGCAGAACCAGGAGACTGGGGGTCCTCCATAGTGTCGGGCTCAGGAGGGTTCCTCTCAATACAAGATTCAGGGTCAGGCTGCAGGAGCTGGGCTGGCAGGTCTGAGGCCTGACCCTTAAGTTCCTTTAGGGCAGAGTCCTGCAAGTGGACAGCTAAAGGGAAGAGAAAAGACAGCCCATCAACCCTCTGCCTTGCCTCACATCTCAGTGCAAAACCTCGGGGCCTTGTCTGTACCGCAAGACCTCCATTCCACGCAGCTCACATCACCTTCTAACTCTGCGGCCTCCGTGGGATCCACATAACCGCTCCCCACCCCCCACCCCCCGGTTAGAAGGGTACCCCTGAGAGTCCCCAGTGAAACTGCAGAATTTCCACACCTTTCCCATACAGATCAGAAAACCTCAGACCCTCGTATTGATTGGTGAACAGTTGGAGTTTCAGAGAGGTGACTGTGTCCACTTGCTTACAGATTCAGTTGTGTGGGTGTCAATCTTTTATGCGATAGTGATTCTAAGAAACAAGGTGCAGGGCCTCCCCGGTGGCTCAGCAGGAAGGAATCCACCTGCCAACGCAGGAAACTTGGGTTCGATCCCTGGGTCGGGATGATCCCCTGGAGAAGGAAATGGTAACCCACCGCAGTTTTGTTGCCTGGAGAATCCCCATGGACAGAAGAGTCTTGGCGGGCTGCAGCCCATGAGGTTGCAGAGTCGGACATGACTTAGCGACCATACCACCAGTGTTGCCCTTACTGCTAAGTGCTGCTAAGTCACTTCAGTCATGTCCGACTCTGTGTGACGCCATAGACGGCAGCCCATCAGGCTCCCCCGTCCCTGGGATTCTCCAGGCAAGAACACTGGAATGGGTTGCCATTTCCTTCTCCAATGCATGAAAGTGAAAAGTTAAAGTCAAGTCGCTCAGTCGTGCCCGACCCTCAGCAACCCCATGGACTGCAGCCTACCAGGCTCCTCTGTCCATGGGATTTTTCAGGCAAGAGTACTGGAGTGGGGTGCCATTGCCTTCTCTGTGTTGCCCTTAAGTCATACCAAACAGGAGTGCTCAATCGTCCTTAAGCTTGTTAACGATGGCATCCTGCTATGATGAAAATTTCCCCAAGTTACTTACACACGATCTTCTGGGGTATCAGTCCATTAGCCATCTGGAGTCTATCTTCCAGGAATGCCACCCCTAGCTTGCTGAAGTCATCCACACTTGCTTTGGCGATTAATTGATAAGGATCCCCAGGTCGGCAAGCTAACGGCAAACAGCAGTCAGACCACTTCACAATCTGAGATAGAGTGGGCGAAGGAAGGTGAAGAAAGGGTGAGATTTTTCTTCCTTAAAATAACCAGATACTTTACTTTTCCCTTCAGCTCCCACCACAGTCAAACCCAAAGGGTTACTGGATGTTACATTTTAACATCAAAGTTGTCCTGACTGGAACATTCTCATCTCTCCCTGACAACAGGGCTTACAAAGCACTAGACACAAATGCTCTCATTTCAAAGTATCACTGAGGGCTTCCCTGGTGGCTCACTGGTAGAGAATCCACCTGCCAATGAAGGACAAACGGGTTCAATCCCTGGTCCAAAAATACCCCACATGCCAAGGAGCAACTGAGTCCATGCGCCACAACTACTGAAGTCCGAGGGCCCTTGAGCCTCTGCTCTGCAACAAGAGAAGCCACTGCAATGAGAAGCCCACACGCTGCAGCTGAAGAGCAGCCCCCACTCGCCACAACCAGAGAAAAGCCCGCACAGCAACAAAGGCCCGATGCAGGCAAAACTAAGTAAACGAAATTTTCTAAAAAGTAATTCAAGTATTGGACTTCCCTGGTGGTTCAGTGGTTGAGACTCTGCGCTTCCAATGCGGGGTGGGCTTGATCCCTGGGTGGGCAACGAGGATTCCACATCCTTCAAGCACAGCCAATAATAGTAACAGTAATTGAAGTCATATACTGCTTTTCAAGGGACTGAAGGGGAAAGGGCCACTCCCCAGACACTGGGAAAATCCGCTCTTCAGTAATAGGAACACAGTAACTCCACAGTATCCATGATGTAAACAGATCATGTTCACATCATGATACATACATACAAATCATACTACAGAATTTCTTAAAGTCAGGTCCAAGACCCAAGGCAACAGAAGTCCCCTGGGAACACGTGAAAACTCATATTCCTGGGTACCACTCTCTGTCTGAGCGGGAAGTGAGAGCAGTTGTGACCGACTCTCCTGAGCGCCCGCCTGTCGCAATGCACACTTCCACCACAAGGGGGCCAGGGAAAAGGAGAGACAGGAAAGGGAGACAAAGCTCAGGCCTTAAAGCTTTCCAGCATTCATCAAAGAACTGGAAACTGGAACAGGCAGAAGGGGAGCTCCCTTGGGGCCGGGAGCCTGACTAAGGAGTCCAAGGTCTGGGTCTGGTTAAACGCAGCTAATTGTCGCTGTCTGTCCTTAGGTTAAGTCTCAGAACCTCTGAAGTCTCTGCTTATTCGTTTATAAAACAGGAATAATGGGGGTACCCATCGTGTTACAGGTTCATTATGCTAATAAGATTAAAAGTTAATGTCATGCCCCCAGTCAAAAGCTTGGGACAGAAAATGTGTCTGTGTTAGTCGCTCAGTCATGTCCGACTCTTTGCGGCCCCATGTACTGTACCCACCAGGATCCTCTGTCCATGGGATTCTCCAGGCAAGAATACTAGAGTGGGATGCCATTTCCTCCTCCAGGGGATCTTCCCGACCCAGAGATCAAACCCAGGTTTCCTGCATTGCAGGCAGATTCTTTGCCATCTGAACCACCAGGGAACAGAAAAAGTGCTCAATAAATGGCAGCTGCTATTACTAGACATTATGAATTTGACTTTAAAAGCAATACTGAATATTTGATTTGTCGTGTGTGCATGCTTAGTCACGTCTGACTCTTTGCCACCCTATGAACTGTACCCCACCAGGCTTCTCTGTCCATGCAATTCTCCAGGCAAGAACACTGGAGAGCGTTGCCATTTCCTCTTTCAGGGGATCTTCCTGATTCAGGGATCGAACCCGCATCTCCTGTGTTTCCTGCATTGGCAGGTGAATTCTATAACACTGAGCCACCTGGGAAGACCCACTGAATACAATGGTCCTTCTCTAAGATACCATGAATAATTTCCCTACTTGCCAAAATCTTCTCAGGAACATACTGCCCCCTCTTCCTGAAAATGCTGTATAAATAAATTTAATGCTGTATAAATAAATAAATTAAAAAATCATCTTAAAAGCACTGGAGAATTGATGAGATAATGAACTTCTGAGCCAAATGCGAGGATAAATCCTGAACCTACAGAGATAAAAGGAATTCCCACAAGTCACTTCTGCCCTAAGTATACTTGCCCATCCAGGACACTTAGGGTTTAAAAGTCAGGGTCCAGCAGGCATCAAGATAGACATATAGATCAACGGAATAGAACTGAGAATATAGAAATAAATGTATCTATTTGAAGACAATTCATTTTGAACAAGGTTGCCAAACAACTCAAGGGGAAAGAATAATCTTTTCAACAAATGGTGCTGGTAGAACTGGACATCCACATGCAAAGAATGAAGATGGACCCCAATGCCAGACCATGTATCACCAGGTATAAAAATTAATTCAAAAGGAATCAAATCCTTAATAAGAGCTAAAACTACAAAATTCTTAAAAGAAAACATAGATGTAAATCATCATGATGTTGAATCAGGCACTGGTTCCTCAGGTAACACACCAAAAGTACCAGCAACAAAAGAAAAAATATATATAAACTGAACTTCATCAAAATGTGCTTCAAAGAACACTTTGTGAAAGGACATTGACAAAATGGGAGAAAACATTTGCAAATCATGTAACCAATCAGTAAGAGATCTGTATCCACAATATATAAAGAATTCCCACAACTCAACAATAAAAAGACAAACATCTAATTTTTTAAATGGGCAAATAATCTGAACAAACATTTCTCCAAAGAAAATACACAAGTGGCAGCAGCACTTGAAAAGATTCTCAAAATCATCTGTCGTTCAGTTCAGTTCAGTTGCTCAGTCGCGTCCAACTCTTTGCGACCCATGAATCACGGCACGCCAGGCCTTCCTGTCCATCACCATCTCCCAGAGTTCACTCAGACTCACGTCCATTGAATCAGTGATGCCATCCAGCCATCTCATCCTCTGTCGTCCCCTTCTCCTCCTGCCCCCAATCCTTCCCAGCATCAGAGTCTTTTCCAATGAGTCAACTCTTCACATGAGGTGGCCAAAGTACTGGAGTTTCAGCTTTAGCATCATTCCTTCCAAAGAACACCCAGGGCTGATCTCCTTTAGAACGGACTGGTTGGATCTCCTTGCAGTCCAAGGGACTCTCAAGAGTCTTCTCCAACACCACAGTTCAAAAGCATCAATTCTTCAGCGCTCAACCTTCTTCACAGTCCAACTCTCACATCCACACAAGACCACAGGAAAAACCATAGCCTTGACTAGATGGACCTTTGTTGGCAAAGTAATGTCTCTGCTTTTCAATATGCTATCTAGGTTGGTCATAACTTTTCTTCCAAGGAGTGTCTTCTAATTTCATGGCTGCAGTCACCATCTGCAGTGATTTTGGAGCCTAAAAAAATAAAGTCTGACACTGTTTCCACTGTTTCCCCATCTATTTCCCATGAAGTGATGGGACCGGATGCCATGATCTTCGTTTTCTGAATGTTGAGCTTTAAGCCAACTTTTTCACTCTCCACTTTCACTTTCATCAAGAGGCTTTTTAGTTCCTCTTCACTTTCTGCCATAAGGGTGGTGTCATCTGCATCTCTGAGGTTATTGATTATTTCTCCTGGCAATCTTGATTCCAGCTTGTGTTTCTTCCAGTCCAGCGTTTCTCATGATGTACTCTGCATAGAAGTTAAATAAGCAGGGTGACAATATACAGCCTTGATGTACTCCTTTTCCTATTTGGAACCAGTCTGTTGTTTCATGTCCAGTTCTAACTGTTGCTTCCTGACCTGCATATAGGTTTCTCAAGAGGCAGGTCAGGTGGTCTGGTATCCCCATCTCTTGAAGAATTTTCCAGAGTTTATTGTGATCCACACAGTCAAAGGCTTTGGCATAGTCAATAAAGCAGAAATAGATGTTTTCCTGGAACTTTCTTACTTTTTCGATGATCCAGCGGATGTTGGCAATCTGACCTCTGGTTCCTCTGCCTTTTCTAAAACCAGCTTGAACATCTGAAAGTTCATGGTTCTATTGCTGAAGACTGACTTGGAGAATTTTGAGCATTACTTTCCCAGCATGTGAGATGAGTGCAATTGTGCAGTAGTTTGAGCATTCTTTCGCATTGCCTTTCTTTGGGATTGGAATGAAAACTGACCTTTTCCAGTCCTATGGCCACTGCTGAGTTTTCCAAATTTGCTGGCAAATTGAGTGCAGCACTTTCACAGCATCATTTTTCAGGATTTGAAACAGCTCAACTGGAATCCCCTCCACTAGCTTTGTTCATAGTGATGCTTTCTTAGGCCCACTTGACTTCACATTCCAGGATGTCTGGCTCTAGGTGAGTGATCACACCATCGTGATTATCTTGGTCATGCAGATCTTTTTTGTACAGTTCTTCGGTGTATTCCTGCCACCTCTTCTTAATATCTTCTGCTTCTGTTAGGTCCATACCATTTCTGTCCTTTATCGAGCCCATCTTTGCATGAAATGTTCCCCTGGTATCTCTAATTTTCTAGAAATCAGCGAACTAAAATGGACTGGAATGGGTGAATTTAACTCAGATGACCATTATATCTACTACTGAGGGCAGGAATCCCTTAGAAGAAATGGAGTAGCCATCATGGTCAACAAAAGAGTCCGAAATGCAGTACTTGGATGCAATCTAAAAAATGACAGAATGATTTCTGTTCGTTTCCAAGGCAAACCATTGAATATCACAGTAATCCAAGTCTATGCCCCAACCAGTAACACTAAAGAAGCTGAACGGTCCCATGAAGACCTACAAGACCTTTTAGAACTAACACCCAAAAAAGATGTCCTTTTCATTATAGGGAACTGGAATGCAAAAGTAGGAAGTCAAGAAACACCTGGAGTAACAGGCAAATCTGGCCTTGGAATACGGAATGAAGCAGGGCAAAGGCTAATAGAGTTTTGCCAAGAGAACACACTGGTCATAGCAAACACCCGCTTCCAACAACACAAGAGATGACTCTCCACATGGACATCACCAGATGGTCAACACCGAAATCGGATTGATTATATTCTTTGCAGCCAAATATGGAGAAACTCTATATAGTCAGCAAAAACAAGACCGGGAGCTGACTGTGGCTCAGATCATGAGCTCCTTATTGCCAAATTCAGACTTAAATTGAAGAAAAGTAGGGAAAACCACTAGACCATTCAGGTATGACCTAAATCAAATCCCTTATGATTATACAGTGGAAGTGAGAAATAGATTTAAGGGCCTAGATCTGATAGATAGAGTGCCTGATGAACTATGGAATGAGGTTCGTGACATTGTACAGGAGACAGGGATCAAGACCATCCCCATGGAAAAGAAATGCAAAAAAGCAAAATGGCTGTCTGGGGAGGCCTTACAAATAGCTGTGAAAAGAAGAGAAGCGAAAAGCAAAGGAGAAAAGGAAAGATATAAGCATCTGAATGCAGAGTTCTAAAGAATAGCAAGGAGACATAAGAAAGCCTTCCTCAGTGATCAATGCAAAGAAATAGAGGAATATACTTCAGAGAACTGAAAACATATGCCTGCACACAAAACCTGTACACAAGTAGCAGCATTATTCATCACAGTCAAAGTGTGGAAACACCCCAAGCGTTCACCTATATTGTGCTAAGTCTAGGAAGCCAGTTATTAAAAGGTCACATATTGAATGATTCTGTTTATATAAAAAATCAAAATGGAAAGATCTATAGAGTTAACAAGTAGATTAGTGGTTGCCAGCGACAGAATGCTGAGGAGTGACTGATGGGAATCAGAGAAGAATGCTGATGGGTATGTAGTTTCTTTTGGGGTATGAAAATGTTCCAGAATTAGTGATGACTGTACAGCTGCTAAATTGTAAATAAACACTTTAAAAGGATGATGTGAATTATATATCAATTAAAAAAAAAATTCTGGAGTCCTCTAATGTCTAACCCTACTCCACAAAATCTTTACTCCTTAAGATTTCACTTCTCTCCTTAAAAGAGAATTCAAATTAAATTTAACTTTGCTCCTTAGACAAACAGTCATTCTAAAAGCTGAGAAACATTGTCTTAGAGGTAAAAATAATAAACACAAATATTTATGATCAACAGGCTGAAACCCACTACTCAGTCTAGAGTATCTGCAGAAAGAAAAACCTCAGAATTCTCTTTTAGCTCTACATGTAGGTTTCCCTCACAACTGCAGGAGTCACAGGCTCCATCCCTGGGTGGGGAAGATCCCCTGGAAACGGAAATGGCAATCCACTCCAGTTTTCTTCCCTGGGAAATCTCATGGACAGAGGAGCCTGGCAGGCTACAGTCTGTGGGGTTGCAAAGACTCAGACACAACTGAGCAACTGAGCTCACATACACTCGACTGACTGCCACCTCTGCACAGGTTCACCTGGAGGGTGGGTCTGACCCTTGCAGGCTTCAGTACAATTCTGCATTTCAAATACAATCCAGTCTACAATCCAGACAAAGATCTAGCTGATTTCCAGCTCGGAGAATGCAGGAAGGATGTCAGCTCTGGAGAATGAGAAGATAAACGACCACCTCGGTGACAGCTGACTTTTCTGATGAGGGTGAATGGGAAACAGGAAAAGGAGCAATGAATGCAACCCCCCTGCCGGAGACTAAAAGCATCTTTGTTCTCAGCATTACGTCGGGGAGAATGATGGGTGATGTTCAGCTACTGGAGACCCAGCCTAGGATTTAGTTGTTCAGATCTTGACGTAGCACCCTGCTACCGCGAGCACCAGCATGGAGCTGGAGCTCAAAGTAGGCACTAGGTGTAAAAGGAGCCAACAATCAAATCCTCACGCCTGGGAGGAGAGCCACAGGAGGTAAACAAAGCAAGGGGAAGGACAGGAAGTGGCCAGAGAACAAAATACACACTCATCCCTGATCAAGTTTCTAAACCCAGCCAGCTGTTTCCTCACCTAAATGCGTTTCCTTTTTCTAGGAACCTGGTCCGTGAGCCACAGACCATGCAAACTCCTCCAGCAGCACCGTGGCCCCATCAAAGCAAAGCCACACAGTCACTAAATGCAAACAGTCTGCTTCCCTTTTGCACTTTGAGATGGAGACAAAGAGGCAGAGAAAGAAAGGGGAATGCAAGCCAAAGGCTCACTCCCAAAGATCAAAGCCAAGGAAGCCCGGTCAGCCCAAAACAAAGGGATTTCCTCGCCCATGCAGAAAGCCCTTCCGAAACCCAAGCTCGCGACTTGAGGCTACAATGATCACAGCAAAGGCAGTAGGTGTCTTCTCCACTCAGTTCAGTTCAGTCGCTCAGTCGTGTCCAACACTTTGCGACCCCATGGACTGCAGCATGCCAGGCTTCCCCATCCATCACCAACTCATGTCCATTGAGTCAGTGATGCCATCCAACCATCTCATCCTCTGTTGTCCCCTTCTCCTCCCGCCTTAAGTCTTTCCCATCATCAGGGTCTTTCCCAGTGAGTCAGTTCTTCGCATCAGGTGGCCAAAGGATTGGAGTTTCAGCTTCAGCATCAGTCCTTCCAATGAATATTCAGGACTGATTTCCTTTAGGATGGACTGGTTGGATCTCCTTGCAGTCCAAGGGACTCTCAAGAGTCTTCTCCAACACCACAGTTGAAAAGCATCAGTTCTTCGGCGTTCAGCTTTATAGTCCAACTCTCACATCCATACGTGACCACTGGAAAAACCACAGCTTTGACTAGACGGACCTTTGGTGGCAAAGTAATGTCTCTGCTCCACTCACCTCAATACAAATGTGCACACGGAAGGGGATCCTGGGGCCAAGGGCGCTGGGTTAAACCCACTTCAGTGAACTACCCCTCCCAAGGCTGCCTGCAGCGGGTGCTGAGCTGAAGCTCTGCAGCTAATGGGAGGATGGGAATCTTAACAACTAGCCAGGTGATGGTTAATCTTATGTGCCAACAGTATCCGGATACCACAGTATCTGGATATTTGGCCAAACATCATTTCAGTGGTGACTGTGAAGATATTTTTCAGATGTGGTCAACATTTTAAATGATTTCACTTCGAGTAAAGTAGATCATCCTCCTGTAACACAGGTGAGCCTTGTTACAGTTACAGCTGAAGGCCCTACAAGAAAAAGACTGTGGTTCCCAGATGAAGAGGGAATTCTGCTTCTAGACTGGCTTCAGACTCAAGCTGCAACATCTATTCTGCAGGAGTTTCCAGCCTCTGGCCTGCCCTGCAGATTTGGGACTCCCCAGACTCCACAACTGGGCTTCCCCAATGGCTCAGTGGTAAAGAATTCACCTGTAATGCAGGAGACGTGGGTTTGATCTCTGGGTGGGGAAGATCCCCTGGGGAAGGAAATGGCAACCTACTCCAGTATTGTTGCCTGGAAAAAATCCAAAGGACAGAGGAGCCTGGCTACAGTCCATGGGGTCAATGCATAAGCACAGACTCCACAATCACATAAGCCAGTTCCTTAAAATAAACCTTTCTTTCTGTCTTTCTCTCCCTTCCCCCACTACTTCTCTGTCTCCCTCCCTCCCTATATGTGTGTGTGTGTGTGTGTGTGTGTGTCTGTGTGTGTGTATAATCTGCGCACACACACACACACCCCCTATTCTGTTTCACAAGAGAACCCAGATAAACACAAGTTATCATTAGTGAGCCTGGGTAAGATCAATGTCACTGCTTCAACACTGCTAATTTTTTGGCTCTCATTTCTCTTCTCCCAATTCAGTGTAATTACATGTTAGGTTTTTTAAACATCTAGTAATGAACAGATTGAAAGAGAGCTAGACACACAAAGATGTGAAGATCTGAAACCAGGACAGTCAGGGGAAGAGGTTATTTCCTACTTTCAGCTACTCTCCGTGCCTTTTGGGTTTGGGAACAAAGGATATAGCAGGACTACAGAATTTGTTTTCACTATTTAGCAAGGTACTATGACGTGTGGCACTTTTAAAAGAAGTGGATTGGAAAACCAAGTTAACAGTATAAGGGATATGATAAGTCCACCCACAACAAGCAACAGTTGAAATGATAAAGTGACCCTGATGAGACCTAAGATGGATCTGCAAAACCATAACTGACCAGAAAACTCAGTGAAAAGGGTGGTCTCGGTGTTCTAATTTGCTGAATAACTGAGAGCTAATCAGAAAATAACAGAAATACCTTGTTGCTATAACTTTTTTTTTTTTTTGGCCACACCGCACAGCATGCAGGATCTCAGTCCCCTCATCAGGGGTCAAACCTACACCCCCTACAGTGGAAGGTTAGACCACCAGGGAGGTCCCTGTCATAACCGTTTTCTATTATGTGTGTTATTTAGAAGCCCGATAAGCATGTGAGGCCCAGCATCTACAGGGTACTATATTAGCATCCACAATTTTTCACTTTATATCCCTGTCCACCCCCCATGTTGGTAAGCCGACAAAGAACAGAAGTTTTAACAGACATCCCCAGAATGTCTCTTCCACCATGTCCCATGAGGCAGACAAATCACTAAGCTGAGCCCAGATTCAAGGGAGGGATATAAAATTCCACTTGTCCATTAAGAGGAAGGAATCTGCAGCCACCTTAAACCAAATCTATAACACGGGTTTCAGCCAGCTCATTCACTCCTCCACTCTGTGTAGAAATGGCACATCCTGAGACGGCTGTGTTCTCTCTGCCTGGTCCCTGCGTGGGAAAGAAGCGTGGAGTAGACCCAGCTTGAAACAGCAGCCAGAGACCTGCTCAGCCTCATGTGCGACATGAGCAAAAAACGAAGATTTGCTTTTAGAAACCACCGAAATTCTGAGGTCACCTGTTCGTTCCAGCCAAGCTGACTCCAACAATGTGCAAAACTGCATTCTTTAAAATAGGGGCCCCTCTACCAGCCCCTCCTGCCATAATCCCCATCTCCAGGAATGACCCCCAATCCACCCAAAAATCCATCATCATCTCCTAAAAAAGCTCCTAACTCTGTCTCCACACCTCTCCTCCCTGCTACCAATACTCTGCAAGGTTCATCTCTTCCCACACAGGGTACAATCCATTCCAGGTTTGCCTCCCCCAGATCCAGTCTCCAATCTGCCTGCATTATGATCTTTAACATACGAATCTGCTCATTCTGCTTTAAAAAAGAAAAAGAAATGTTTTAGCCTGCTGTCCACAGGATAAAGTCCAAATTCCCAATTAGTGTATATAAACCTTTATAATCCGTGTACCCTATGTATTTGCCATACTATTAAAGAACATTTAATTCTGATACATAGAAAACCAGAAAAACAAATAGCATGAATTTCATGGATATTGTCAGTCACTTTTAAGATGTGATGAAGACAAGCAAAAGGAACATATGTGTGCTAAACACTGATAAAAAGAACAAAACAGAAAACAGTATTGCTCCCAAGCAGAAAATCAAGGATGGACCAAGTAAATCCTAGGTAATAGTAAGACACGGATCTGCCACCTCCCAACTGACCACCTCCCAGTTAAAAAGTGAAAGTGAAAGTCACTCAGTTGTGGCTAAGTCACTTCAGTCGTGACCGACTCTTCATGACCTCATGGACTGTAGTCCACCAGGCTCCTCTGTCCATGGGACTCTCCAGGCAAGAATGCTGGAGTGGGTTGCCATGCCATCCTCCAGGGGATCTTCCCAACCCAGGGATCAAACCTGGGTCTCCTGCATTGCAGGAAGATTCTTTACCATCTAAGCCACCAGGGAAGCTCCAGTTGACAGTTATGTCATCCCTAAATCAGCCACCCATTAGGGTTCCATGCATATTCTGCCTAGAAACAGGTAAAACACACAGCTTCTCTGCAGGTCACTGGTAAGCCACAGCTCTTCCAGACACCCTGACATCCTGAATCTCCCCAACAGAGCAAGCGTGTGCTGGCCACAGGCAGCCTCCACCTGCAGAGTCCCTGTGACGGTATCCTCAGCGGGCAGCCGATGTGGCAGACAGAGGCAGAATGTGTCAACCTTGCCTAGCTCAGGATTCAGGTGTGCAGTCCTTCCACCCCTCAGGAGCCCCATTCCAAGTGTTAACAGAACCCAGAACTGTTTCTTGCTTATATTTTGAATTAATTAATAGACTGTGCAATTTGAGCATCTTAACTTGGTCTGAGAGCCTCTCTATTCCGTGACCACTGGGTAATGTGACCATTTGGTAAAGTTGGTAATGTTTGGTAATGGAAAGCTATCACTGGTAATGTTGATTGGTAATGTTCTGGAAAGCTATCACTGCACCAATGTAATTTGATGCACCACAGGGTCACAAAATGAGTTGGACATGACTTAGCAACTAAACTAAAATAACAATACTCCAGCCACACCTTCAGAGAAGGCAGTGGCACCCCACTCCAGTACTCTTGCCTGGAAAATCCCATGGACAGAGGAGCCTGGCAGGCTGCAGTCCATGGGGTCACGAAGAGTTGGACACGACTGAGCGACTTCACTTTCACTTTTCACTTCCATGCATTGGAGAAGGAAATGGCAACCCACTCCAGTGTTCTTGCCTGGAGAATCCCAGGGACGGGGGAGTCTGGTGGGCTGCCGTCTATGGGGTCGCACAGAGTCGGACACGACTGAAGCGACTTAGCAGCAGCAGCAGCCACACCTTTCCCCTCTGGCCTTCCCCTGACCCACTTTGTCAACTCATGTTAATTAGACTCCAATTGGGAGTTCCCTTCTGGTCCAGGGGTTTAAGACTGCCTTCCAAAGCAGGGGACCTGGGCTCGATCCGTTGTCGGGAAACTATTAATAAGATCCCTTGTGCCACGAGAGCTTCCCCGGTGGCTCAGCTGATAACAAACCTGCCTGCAATGCAGAAGACCCTGGTTCGATCCTTGGGTCAAGACGATCCCCTGGAGAAAGGATAGGCTAACCACTCCAGTATTCTTGGGCTACCCAGGTGGCCCAGATGGTAAAGAATCGGCCTGCAATGCAGGAGACCTGGGTTGGGAAGATCCCCTGGTGAAGGGAATGGCCACCTACAGCAGTATTCTTGCCTGGAGAATTCCATAGACAGAGGAGCCTGGCGGGAAACAGTCCATGAGGTCTCAAAGAGTCAGACATGACTGAGCGACTTTCACTTCACTTTGTGCCATGAAGCAACTAAGCCTACGCACTGCAATCAAGAGCCAATGCAGCCAAAAACAAATTTTAAAAAACTGTTTAATTAGACTTCAATTGTCCCCAAGTACAAACGCTCTGTGTGCCTCCGTACCTGCCTAGAAAGCCCTTTCCTCCTCCTTCACCTAATTCTTATTTTTCCTTAAAACCTCAGCTGTTGTGCCCACCCTGAAAGTCCTTCCTGACATCACCCCATCTGGATAGGTTCACCATCTTCCCCTGTACTTGCTTTCCCAGAGCACTTATCACAGTGAACTTTAATTGTTCATTTACTTAGCTGTCTTCTCCCCTCACACTGTGAGCTCCTTAAGATGACTGTGACTCTCATTTCTGAATGCATTTTTTTCCTTTAAGTCTTTATTGAATTTGTTACAATATTGCTTCTGTCTTACCGTTTTGGTTTTTTGGCCACAAGGCACAGGGAATCTTAGCTCCCAGACCAGGAACTGAATCCACACTAGTCTTAACCACTGGGCTGCCAGGAAAGTCCCTCTGAGTGTTCCTTTCATCTTCAAATGACATACATCCAGCCCTAGAACATAATCTGACACATAGCAGGCACTCAATAGCCCTTGGATGCATGCATGAAGGCCTTTACAGAATGCAAAGAACATGAGTGAATTTTCTGCAACAAAAAAACTGTGTAAGTTCTTTGGGTCACCAACTCTTACTAAACAGGACTGCTAATATAAGCACAGAAGACACTCAAAATTGAGCTGAATCTGCCATGACTCATTGGTATCTCTTATGGCACTTATGAACAGGAATACTGTTCAATAAATATCTGTTAGTGAAAGAATGACTAAGTGAAAATATGAATGTGTGAATGCTACAGTTTTTAAACTGACTTCCTGAAATTCATTTTTTTTATTGTCAGGGGGTCTGTAGAATGACCACAAAGGAGATATTAAAAATCCGCAAAGGTGCCATTTTTCAATAGCTGTAGGAGTGGTACTGTCCTAAAAATGGGAAAGAATTTTATCAAGTTCAAAAGTCTTTCCTCAATAACATATTTGCTATTAAATATCTTAGGGTCCTATCAAATTCAAATGACTTGAGAGTTAGGTGAAATACATAGATTCATGAACACCCCCAAGCTGCAAAATCCCATTAAGCAATAAACCTGAATGGGAACAGCAGACGTAGAAGACAGAGACCTGTGAAATCAACTCCTTTTTTAAGATCTGAAGTCCAGTTTACAAAACAGAGCTGTGTAAGTTCTTTGGGTTATCAACTCTTGGGTCATCTGAGCAATAAATAGCCATGGTGGTCCAAAATATGGCTCTAGACAGCTCTAGCTCCTGGTTGCAAAATCCACTAAACTCTCTGATCACAAATAAGATGACTTAACTGGAGAGTACCCTTGGTGGATAGGCATCTTTTTGCCCCCAGAATTAAGTAACCACTGGGATATTCCAGTGTTGGTAGTCCAGTAGTGCCTGCCAATGCAGAGGGCACAAGCTTGATTCTTGGTCTGGGAGCTAAGATTCCACGTGTTGCAGGGCAACTACGCCCGTGCGCCCCACAACTACTGAGCCCAAGCACCCTGGAACCCACGCTCCACAACAAGAGAAGTCGCCTCAAAGAGAAGCCCTCACCAGCCACGACTAGAAAGTAGCCCCCCACTCGCCGCAACTAGAGAAAGGCTCAAGCACAGCCAAAAGTATATAATTTATCTAAAAATTTTAAAAGCTCTGTAGGTTTTTTAAGGAGGAGGGCATGACAACCCACTCCAGTATTCTTGCCTGGAGAAGCCCAATGGACTGAGGAGCCTGGTGGGCTACAGTCCATGGGGTCACAAAGAGACGAACACGACTGAGCGACTAAACACAGCACAGGTGATTTAAAATAATAAAAAGAATTAGGTAACAGCCATGAGGAGAGATCTTAAATCGACCTTAGAAGGTAAACTAAATGAGAGAGCTGTGGCAGAAATGCTAATCATCTCCCAACATCTAGTCTTTCTTTCTCCCTTGTTGTAACAGAACTCCAGGTCTTCACAGAATCCATGGCTGCCCAGCTACGGACTGCATTTCTCCACCTCCCTCCAGCTGGGAGACATGTGATGTGAAGCTCCTGGATGACAGCCTCAAAGAGGAAGTGCGTTGGTCCCCACCTTCCCTGTCTTTCTCTATTCTGAGGGCTGGAATGCAGATCAGGTTAGGGGGTGGGGGTCGGGGTTGGGTAGCAGGAGCCCAGCCTCCACCAAGAGAGAGAACAGGATGATGGCAGAGGGGAGGCAGCCTAGCAACAGGGCAGAAAGGGGCTGGGTCCCTGGGTGGCCTTCCAGAGCAGGACCTTCCCCCTCAGAGACAAGTTCGCTTCTACCTTGTCTGAAGCACTGCGGGCTAGGCATCACTCATTACAACAGCTTAGCCTGGACCTTGGGCTTCCCTGATGGCTCAGACAGTAAAGACTCTGCCTGCGATGTGGGAGACCTAGGTTCGATCCCTGGGTCGGGAAGATCCCCTGGAGGAGGGCATGGCAACCCACTCCAGTATTCTTGCCTGGAGATTCCCATGGACAGAAGAGTCTGGGGGGCTACAGTCCCTGGGGTCGCAAAGAGTCGGACACAACTGAGTGACTTTAACAACAGCCTGTACCTTACCTAATACAGTAACCATGTTCCTTAAGATACTATGTGTATAGAGATACACATTAGGCAACAATGACCCATGAAAATTAAGAGCACAGTGGGTCATACTTTTGTGTTAAAAAAGGAATCTGTGCATATGTGATATTTTATATAGTTGCAATATTTTAGAAATTTTGGCACAGATTTTAAGTTGAAATCTTACTAGATATATACAACATTAGAATACATAAGAAAACTTCAGAGACTTCCCTGGTGGTCCCGCAGGTAAGACTTCACCTTGCAATGCAGAAAGGGCAGGTTCTATCCCTGGTTGGGGACTAAGATCCCATACCCCTTGTGGCCAAGAGACGAAAACATGAAACAGAAGCAATATTACAACACATTCAATGAAGACACTAAAAAATGGTTGATGTCAAAAAAAAAAACTTTAACCTTTAATCATATAACTTCGATTTTCTTCTCTTTAAAAATGACCATAATATAAAACTGTAAGCACTAGAGGTAATAAAACACCAAGCAGGGGCTCAATAAATGGTATGATTATTATCCTAAGTATATATAGAGCTTAATAAACAGCAGAAACTGGCAGGACAAAAATGTCATGTCCTAGCACACTAGGTTACTGTCAGACCACCACCTGCAAAACTCTAAATCCCTCCTGAGCCCCAAACAGAGGAGAGGTTCCTGCTCTCCTTTACTTTTTCCTATCTGCTCTTATTTCCATCCACCTTGAGTTCTAGTCAATTATTTCCAGTCTTATTTCTCTCTTCCTTTTCATTCATCCCAACACAATGTCTTCAAGACAGTGTTGTGAGATGGAGGTCCAGTGGCCATGGGTGTCTTCAGCAAAACACCTCCTGGATTGTTCACGCCACAGGCAGGAAGCATACAATGGGTGAGTGAGGGCAGAAAGGACTCACCCCAGATGCCAGCAGAAGCAGCCTATAAGCGGGTGGGGGCTGGGAAGGAGTTAGAGTCAGGCATCCATGAGCCTGAGAGGTGACAGCCCCGGGGAGAAGGCATCCATTGAGAGCTTACACCAGAGGGTGTGTGTCCAGAAAGATGACAGGCCGTCTCAAGGAAAACCCACAAAGGAGACCCAAGGCATGATCATGCCATTTTCAGATTCAACAAAAAGATAATGAAGAGGAGGATGCAATGAGGAGGAATGGAAGGGAAGGAATAAAATCTGGGACATGTGGACAGTGGATTTAGCAGAAAGAAAGGAATTAGCAGAACTAGTCACTGACTGGCAGGAAGGAGGCAGGAGGAGGGGAAAGGACCCACAGGCTGGAGTGTTCATCTGAGATTTTCTTTTTTTTTCATCCAGGAAATAAATACAAACCACCGGTTTGGGACACGTTACTGAGTTTGAAGTGCCTTCAGAATACTCAGGGTGAGACATCCAGGAGAACACAGTGATAGAAATGAGCTGATTTGGGCAGCAAGAAGCTGTGGGGCTGGACTAGATGACCTAGGGAGAGACCTGAGCGCTGCTGCCCAGTAACATACCACAAGCCAGAGACACAGCTTAAACACAGGTAGCGCTTTTTTTTTGGCTGTATCATGCAGCATGTACGATCTTAGTTCCCGAACTAGGGACCTAAGTGCCCCTACAGTGAAAGCATGGAGTCTTAACCACTGAACCACCAGGGAAGTCCCCAAATATAGATATATAAATAGATATATAGATATATGTATGTATGTATTTGGATATATATGTATTTGGCTGCACAGAATCTTAGTTCCCTAACCAGGGATCCAACCTGGGCCCCAGCAGTAAAAGCACTGGGTCCAAACCACTGGACTGCCAGTGTCCCTACTAATATATTTTTATCTAACCCAAAATAGGGCTTCCCTGATAGCTCAGTTGATAAAGAATCTGCCTGCAATGCAGGAGACCTGGGTTCGATCTCTGGGTTGGGAAGATTCCCTGGAGAAGGAAATGGCAACCCACTTCAGTATTCTTGCCTGGAGAATTCCAGGGACAGAGGAGCCCGGTGGGCTACAGCCCATGGGGTCACAAAGAGTCAGACCAGACTGAGCAACTTGACACTTTCACTTTCAACCCGAAATATCCAAAAAGAAAGCAAATCAGGCAAGCCAAGAAAGAGCACTCATGTAAAATAACAAATTCAGTTTTGATAATGGTTGACAAATGACAAACACGGTACTCACAGTTTCCGAAGAGGATGCCGGTGTCTGTAAATTCTCACCTTGCACCCAAATGCTCTCTGTCACAAAGGCGATGTGCTCTGCTTCAAGTATAAAAGGAGATACCAGGAACAGGGCCCATTTGTTTAAGTCATCAATGGACTGGATGGAGGGAAAGAAACACAATTCAATAGAGGATTCAGTATGACTTCAAAAACAACTGTCCCTTATATTAACATCTAGGACGTCCTCGCCTTTGTAATTCCAGGTGGCATATACATTAAGGCCATCCGATGCTCTCCTGTACACTGCATTAACTCACATTTTTTTGTTGTTGAGCTGAAAGTTGCTCAGTTGTGTCTGACTCTTTGTGACCCCATGAACTACACAGTCCATGGGATTCTCCAGGCCAGAATACTGAAGTGGGTAGCCTTTCCCTTCTCCAGGGGATCTTCCCGACCCAGGTATCGAACCAGGGTTTCCTGCATTGCAAGCTGATTCTTTACCAACTGAAGCCTAGTTGTTGCGCTGTGACCATATAAATAGCTGCAAAATCCCATGGACAGAGGAGCCTGGCAGGCTACAGTCCAAGGGGTCGCAAAAGAGTTGGACACGACTGAGCGACTAAACAACAAAGAACAACATCCTTCAGTGACCCATGACAGCTTTCACTTCTTCTGTTACTTGTTAGGGCTTCCCTGGTAGCTCAGTCGGTAAAGAATCTGCCTGCAGTGCAGGAGACCAGTGTTCATCCAAGCAATTAATTCTGAAGCTTATTCCCACCATTTCTTACTGCCGAGCACATGTAGGAGTTTTCCAAATTACTATTTTGAAGTACATTTAAAGGTGAGGTGGCTCAGAAGTACATGCTCGTCAGCAGAAGCTTGTTACTGACAGTTGCCCAAAGAGCTGTTCTTCCATCTCCTCCAGCCGTGACAGTGTCAAGATCAGTTAGCAGATGGGCTGTGATCACTGACTTCTGCTTGCCCCCTGAAATCTCTCTAGAAAGACTGTACATTAATGTTAAAAGGCTTTAAGACAAGGCACATCCAGAGCAGAAAAAGCTGAAAGCTAAAGTTGCAAGTGGGGTGCCTTCTCATCATCACCCACCCCCAAAAAGGGCATTTGGGTCAAGTTCCATAGGGTTACTTGTCAGTTCAAACCTGCCCTTGCTGGGAAGATTGGAAAGTTATTTTCACGGGTCCTAGTAACCTGGCACAAAGCAGAAGCTTAATAAATATCTGTTGAACCAATCAGTGAATGAAAATGAGAGAGAATAACTCCTATGGGTAAACGTAATTATTTGATGGTAGTTAAAAACAAAAACCAGGTTGTAGGAACTTGCCTGGTGGTCCAATGGTTAGGAATCCACCGGCCAATGCAGAGGACAAGCGTTTGAGCCCTGGTCCGGGAAGATCCCACACGCCTTGGGGCAACTAAGCCCGAGGAACCACAACCACTGAAGCCCACACACCTTAGAGACCGTGCTGTGCAGCAAGAGAAGCCACCACAACTAGAGTAGCCCCTACTCACTGAAACTGAGGAGCAGACCCCACTCGCTTGCAACTATAGAAAGCCCGAACAGCAATGAAGGCTCAGTGCAGCCAAAAATAAGTAAAAATTTTTTTAAAGAGCAAAATAATTTAAAAGATTGTCCACTTTACCCATAGAAAATATGTACATTAAACAAAAAGCTTCAAAGTTCCAGTTTGTATAAACTATCTTTGGTGATACTTAATTCTTGCAGGACCTTTGATTACATAAACATACACATATGGTACTTTTATGCATCTGATTTTAAGTATATAAAATACGGAGACCGCAAAGGCATAAGATTCAGTTCTGTAAAGTTACTTCGGCCCAGGGAGACTGACAATAAGGTATCCATTGAACCAAATCATCAGCCCCAGGGTATTTTCAGTCTTAAAATAACAGTAGCTAATCATAAATAACCAAACTTCCCAATTGCAGGCTTCAAACAGAGCTTAATTAAGCCCAGCAACCACTACTTTATTCAGTGAAACATTGAGTAACTATTACAGGTCAAGCTGCTAAGCCAAACAGACCCAATTTCTAGGGAGAAAAAGATAAAAATTGGACATAATGAAAAATAATTTTTAAAAGAATATATATATATAACTGAATCACTTTGCTGTACAGCAGAAATTAACACAACATTGTATATCAACTATACTTCAATTTTTAAAAAATGAAAATAAAAATGAGGACTTCCCCTGTGGTCGAGTGGCTAAGACTCCGCACTCCCAATGCAGGTGGCCCAGGTTCCATCCCTGGTATAGGAACTAGATCCCACATGCCAAAAGGAAGGATCCCACATACTACAAAGAAGATCAAAGATCCTGTGTATTTCAACTAAGACCCAGCACAGCCAAATAAATAGTTTTTTAATGAAAAAAATAAACCTCACAATGAAAAAAAAGATAAAAACTGGAATTTCATATTTGAATTTGAATTTCATATTTGAAAGGCGACTTAAAGTCTATGAGGATACAGAGCTAACTGGTCACATCTAGTGTGGACTAGGGGACATCTCTGTGAAATAGTGATTTCTGGGCAAAGCTCTAAGAAGGACAGCAAACAAAAACCCAAAAGCCCAAAACCGGTTTAGCCCAGGTACCCCTAAACCCAGCTAGAGCAGTAAGCAAGGGCTGAAAAGCTTTAGTTAACAGTTATCAAAGTTAACAGAAGCCCAATGAAGTCATGGAGATGTGCAAAAGTAAAACTGTCTCCCAAGAAAACTAAAGACATTTGCATCTCACTTCTCATTATTTTGGGATGTTCAAAATTTCTACTCTAAATTTTTAAGTAAATGAATCCAGTTTGGAAACCACTACTTATAAAAGAAGGGCTTCCCAGGTGGCTCAGCAGTAAAGTATCTGCCTGAAATGCAGGAGACGCAGGTTTGATACCTGGGTCAAGAAGATGGCAACCCACTCCAGTATTCTTGCCTGGAGAATCCCATGGACAAGAGGAGCCTGCAGTCCAAGGGGTGGCAAAGAGTCAAACACGACTTAGCAGCAACAAATTATAGAAAAATCCACCCTTGCATTTTTCATTATCATCTTTCTCAATCAGGATTCCTTAAAAGAATTAAGCCGTCCTTCGCTCAGGAATCTACTGAATGTAATGAATGAACATCTAGGCGATATTAGACACCCACTCTCTCAGAACTGACAAAAATCACTCATATTCTGTGTTATATAGTATATCAACAAGAATGGGTATTTTTGATTTGTAGCAGCAAAGTACAATGGCATACCTAAGCATAACCCCAACAAAATATTCAAACCTGGGATAAGAGTTTAATTTCCGCACGCTTTTACACACACAAAGAAAAACTCATTTTAATGCCAAGAGTGATCCAACTTTTCACGAGGAAGAGCAAAGAGCAAGAAACCATTAAAAGCAAAACACTTTTAAATGTTAATGACAGCAATATGGGTGATGTCCATGGCAATCTGCACAGCACTGCCCTCGCAAGCTCACTTCCAATAGCTGAGTGGAAAGAACTATTGTTCTGCAGAGATTAAAGCAACGGCCGCCCCAGGTCATCCTGTGAGTGACAGGGCCGGCTGAACTTGTACTTTAGGCTAAGTATTCGGCCAAGGCGACCGGACTGCATGCAAACCGAAAGCAAAAAGATGCAAAGATTAAAGAGTAGGTGCCCGGATTGGTACATGACGCAACTGACAGGAGCTGGGGGCAGGGCACTTTTTGTCACCACGGAAACAGGCGACAGAAAGCTGAGGATTTTGCTGTGCGTCTCTGGAGTCGGGTTCACCACATCTCCGGCCCAGGGCAGGCGAGAGACGATGGAGGGACTCGAGGCGGGCGCTGCTCAGGGGCTAATCGACTCTGCACAGGTACAGGGGTACACGCCGCTTCGGCACCGCCAAAACCAGGCGTCCGGACCCTCGCGCGGGTACCGCGTGGACAGGTGATCCGATCGGTTTCTGGCCCGATATTCCGGGCTCCCGAGGGCATCGCGTGCAGGGCAGGCCCCGAAGCTGGTCCTCCTGGGACCCCACGGCCTCTCGAGGCCTCCAGGCAAGCGGAAGGGGCCCGCTGGCCGCACACACCAGGGCCGATCGCGGGGTCCGGGCTGGGGGGCGCTCCCGGCTCCCTGCCAGCCCCGCGGCCGCGTGCCTCCGACCGAGCCTGCCCCCGGCCCCTCACCACCGGCCGCGCACCCAGCGCCCGCCCACCTGGCTCTCGCCGACACAGAAGACCCGGCCGCCACGGCTAAGGCACACGCGGGAGCCCCGGGGCGGTGCGGCCGCGCTGCAGAAGGTGAAGGAGCAGCGCGAGGCGCGCAGCCGCTGCACCGTGGCGCGCACGAGCGCGGCCGGCCCGCGCCCCCAGCGCGCCCACAGGTACAGGTAGCACAGCGTGATGAGCATGGCCGGCCGGCCGGCGGCGGCAGAGCGCGGGCCCCGGACGCTTGCACTACCGGCCGGCCCTCCCGACCCCGCCCTCCCGGCCCGCCCCCACCGAGCGGCCCGCCCCCACCGAGAGGCCCTCCGGCCCCGCCTCCGCCCCGTCCCGGCCCGACCCCGCCCTCCCATCGGCCTCCCCGCGAGCGCCCGAGCGCCCGGCCCCGCCCTCCCATCCGCCCCGCCCGTGCACTCGAGCGCCCGGCCCCGCCCTCTGGCCGGCCCCGCCTCCCGCCCTAGAGAGCGCCCGACCCCTCCCGCCTTACCACCCTCCCGCCGGCCCCGCCCTCTCGTCGGCCACGCCCTCCCCCGCCCGGCCACGCCCTCCCGCCGGCCCACCTCTCCCGCCGGCCCCCATCTCCCGCCGATCGGAAGAGGCCGCGCCGCCGGAAGAGCCCGCGGGGTAGTTGGGGAGGGTGACGGAGGACGTGTTGATGGAGGGAGAAGGGCGGCTGGAACCAGAGGGAGGGAGGCCTGTGGGGAGGGCGGTTATGGAGGGAGAAGACAGGCAGTGCCAGGAGAGGTGAGTGGAAAGGGACCGGGGGAGGCCACTCTGGGGGGAGGCTGGGGGGCAACGTAAAGGAGGAAGAAGGCAGACGGCGCAGTAGGCTGGGGACCAAGGGGAAGCCCAGTGGCTGCCTGGCCGGGTTAAGCCAGAGTCCAGCCGTCCACCCTTGAGGGTTCGGACGCAGATTGAGGAAGGGGCTGATTAACCAGCGCCATACAAAAATAGGGAAGCCTTGCGTACTGCATCCACGGGGTCGCGAAAGAGTCCGACACGACTTAGCGACTGAACATTATCAGGGCCCAAAGTGGGTTGATACACACCAGCCATCCAGTCCAAGTGGGAAAAGACGAGACTTTTTATTAGATTATACGACGACTTCATCTCACACACTAGCAAAGTAATGCTCAAAATTCTCCAAGACAGGCTTCTACAGGAACTTCCAGATGTTCAAGCTGGGTTTAGAAAAGGCAGAGGAATCAGAGATCAAATTGCCAACATCCGTTGGATCATCAAAAAAGCAAGAGAGTGCCAGAAAAACACCTGCTTTATTGATTATGCCAAAGCCTTTGACTGTACAGATCACAACAAACTGTGGAAAATTCTTCAAGAGATGGGAATACCAGACCACCCCACCTGCCTCCTGAGAAATCTGTATGCAGGTCAAGAAGCAACATTTAGAACTGGACATGGAACAAAAGACTGGTTCAAAATTGGGAAAGGAGTATGAAATGCTGGACTGGATGAAGCACAAGCTGGAATCAAGATTGCTGAAAGAAATATCAATAACCTCAGATACGCAGATGACACGAGAACTAAAGAGCCTTTTGATGAAAGAGGAGAGTGAAAAAGCTGACTTAAAACTCACATTCAAAAAACTAAGATCATGGCATCTGGTCCCATCACTTCATGGCATATAGATGGGGAAACGATGGAAACAGTGACAGACTATTTTCTTGGACTCCAAAATCACTGCCGATGGTGACTGCAGCCATGAAATCAAAAGACACTTGCTCCTTGGAAGAAAAGCTATGATCAACCTGCTGCTGCTGCTGCTAAGTTGCTTCAGTCGTGTCCGACTCTATGCAACCCCATAGACGGCAGCCCACCAGGCTCCCCCGTCCCTGGGATTCTCCAGGCAAGAACACTGGAGTGGGTTGCCATTTCCTTCTCCAGTGCATGAAAGTGAAAAGTGAAAGTGAAGTCACTCAGTTTTGTCCTGTCCGACTCTTCGCGACCCCATGGACTGCAGCCTACCAGGCTCCTCCGCCCATGTGATTTTCCAGGCAAGAGTAGACAGCACATTTAAAAGTGGAGACATCATTACTTTGCCAGCAAAGGTCCATCTAGTCAAAGCTATGGTTTGACCAGTCATCATGTATGGATGTGAGAATTGGACTATAAAGAAAGCTGAGGGCCAAAGAATTGGTGCTTTTGAACTGTGGTCACCTGATGTGAAGAACTGACTCATTGGGAAGACCCTGATGCTGGAAAAGATTGAGGGCAGGAGGAGAAGGGGGCAGTAGAGGATGACATGGTTGGATGGTATCACCGACTCGATGGACATGAATTTAAGCAAGCTCTGGGAGTTGGTGATGGACAGAGAAGCCTGGCGTGCTGCAGTCCACGGGATCGCAGAGTGGGACACAGCTGAGCAACTGAGCTGAACTACACCTTCAAGCAAAAGGAATTTTAAGATAAAAGACATAAATTCACACAATGCAATAATAATATGTATTTCTGGACTCTTTTAGAATAAAGACAGGAAACAAGTGGAAGACAGAAGAGCACTACAAGGTGGCCTGCTGTTCTTAAATATGTGGGTCACCAGCCTAACTATGAGCATCCTATGACCAAGAGAGAAAGGGAAGCAGGATTCAATGTTCCTGTCCCCTCAGAGAATCATGGTGGCCCCTAAACCTGACAGGCTTCTCCCCTGGAACTTCATCTTTTTTTAAAGGCAGTATGTAAAGAACAGCGTCCTCAGCTCAAGTAGAGCAGAGGTTTTCTCTGTGTTACTTCCTGCCCCCACCTTTGCTGTAAATGGAGGGCAGATTGCAGGGAGGCCACTCCCAAGTCTGTCTTAATCCAGGGGCTTATTTTTAACATACCTGAACATTCATCTGCTTTAAAATAGCAGCATAGGGACTTACTGGTGATCCAGTGGCTAAGACTCTGCACTTCCAATGCAGAGGGCCCAGGTTCGGTCCCTGGTCAGGGAACTGGATCCCTCATGCCGCCACTAAGACCCAACGAAGTCAAATAAATTTTAAAAAACAGCAGTATAGGGATTTCCCTGGTGGTACAGTGGATAAGAATTTGCCTGCCAATGCAGGGGGCTTGGGTTGGACCCCTGGTCCAGTAAAATTCCACCTACCACCAGGGCAACTAAGCCCAATAGGGAGCCACCATCTACTGAAGCCTGTGTGCCTAGAGCCTGTGTGCAGCAACCAGAGAAGCCACCACAATGAGAAGCCTTCGCGTTGCAATGACAAGTAGCCCCCACTTGGTGCAACTGAAGAAAGCCTGTGCACAGCAACAAAGACCCAGTGCAGACAAAATTAATTAACTCAATTAGAATCATTTAACCAAGTGACTAACCCTAATGCTTTATTAGAAGAGCTCGTCAAATAGCCTTCTTGGAGTTTGCTAAATTCTGGCTCAGCTAGAAATGCAGAGGTCACCTCATCTACCTGAAGGTCACAAGTAGCCCGAGTTTTTTCAAGTTCCTCAAGAACTTTGTGCCCTCTGCTTCCCACAGACACCGTAACTCCATCTGGCCAGATGAGAACTTCAGAGGTTTGCACTTAGATGCTTTAGGATGTCAGGGTCTCAGAAAACATCTTAAGAGGGACTTCTCTGGTGGTCCAGTGGTTAAGAATCCACCTTCCAGTGCAAGGGACAAGAGTTCCATCCCTGGTTAGGGAACTAAGATCCCACGTGCTGCAGGCCAGCTGAGCCCTTGTGTTGCAAGTAGAGAAGCCTGTATGTCCCAACAAAGACCCAGTACAGCCAAAAATAAAAAAATTTTTTTAAAGCAATGTGGTAAAATATGAGGATCTGCCAGTTCTGGGTTACAAAGCATGGGGACCATAAGGGACAGGATGAACTGAGAAGAGGGTAAGGTCCCTCTGAACCACTGAATTGAAGACCAGTGATACCATTCACACCCAGGAAGGAACTCAGTAAGGGAGGTAAAGAGGAATAAGAGAAGTCACACAATAAGCCCCATTTATGATCCCATGTAAAATGATGGAAAGGGCTCAGAAAGGAGCTTAGCTCATCATCCCCAGACAGCAAAGGGGAAGGATGCAAAACTAAGATATCAGGGATCGTACTGGGTATACGTGATTCATGTCGTATAGCCCCTCACTACTCAAAATGTGGTCCTTGGCTGTATCAGGATCACAGGGGCCTTGCTGTAAATGCAGAATCCTAAGCCCCACCCCAGAACCACTGAATCAGCATCTGCACTTGAAGAAAATCCCCAGGTGATTCACAGAGTTCAAGAAGCAGTGCTAAAGTCACCTCTGTCATTCCCTGCATCTGGGTAGTCTTAGACAAAGCTGTTATTTAAATCTTGCTAATTAGCAAATGCCCAGGCCCAAACCAACCACCACCACTACCCTTGCTCAAAAGTTAATTTTGTACCGTATGATCCAGCAGTCCCACTCCTAGGAGAGTATAATTCAAAGATACATGCACCCCAGTATTCACCAAAGCACTGTTTACAATAGCCAAGACTTGGAAGCAACCTGAATGTCCACGAGAGATGAATGGATAAAGATATGGTACATATATACAATGGAATAGTATTCAGCCATTAAATGCCTTTTGTAACAAGATAGATAGACCTAGACATTATCATACTAAGTGAAGTAAGTGAAAGACAAATATCCTAAGATATCATTTATACGAAAAAAGATATAAAGTTATTTACAAAGCAGAAACAGACATGCAGTTAGAAACAAAAATTTTTGTTAATTTGAGTCCCAGTATTTGAAAAGGTTTATTCCAAATAAGAAAAATTTATATTAAATGCCTTTTGAATTTCCCTAAATGATTTCTTCTTATACAGTGAAGCTGAGAAATTTATTACATTAATGGCATTTTATTTTGGTAAAAGTGAAAGTGAAGTTGCTCAGTCGTGTCCAACTCTTTGCGACCCCATGGACTGTGGCCTACCAGGTTCCACTGTCCATGGGATTTTCCAGGCAAGAATACTGGAGTGGGTTGCCATTTCCTTCTCCAGGAGATCTTCCCGACCCAGGGATTGAACCCAGGTCTCCCACATTGTAGGCAGATGCTTTACTGTCTTGAGCCATCAGGGAAGACCTATTTTTTTTTTTTTGGTAAACTTTGGTTATTTTTCTACTGTTATTACTGCTTCTAAAGTTTTATATTTATCAAAAGGACTCTACACCAGAGTTGTCTGTAATTAAAAATATAGATGACAGTAAAGACAAGATGTGAACTGTGACCCAAGAATTAAGTTTTCACATAAACCTATGATGATGACACATGTAATGCGTCATTATATCTTAATTATATAATTAATAGCTACCTGTGGCACAGTGGTAAAGAATCCATCAGCAATGCAGGAGCCATGGGTTTGATCCCTGGGTTAGGAAGGTTCTCTAGCGAAGGAAATAGCAACCCACTCCAGTATTCTTGCCTGAGAAATCCCATGGACAGAGGAGCCTGGCGGGCTACAGGCCATGGGGTGGCAAAGAGTCAAAGTCAGACACTAAACAACAACAAATACTAAGATAACAGCTAACTACCTGATCTTTCCACAGTAAAAATAAACCATGACTATTATAGGTCAAGATAACACTGACTAGGAGAATCAACTGAATTTATTTACTATAAATCTTGCAACAATATGAAACATATATAAAATTGCCAAGAAAATGTTACTGTATTTTTAAAGAAAAAATCAGTTTTAAGATAAGGTTGTGAAAGTGGCTCAGTTGTGTCCGACTCTTTGAGACCTCATGGACTATACAGTCCATGGACTTGTCCAGGCCAGAATCCTGGAGTGGGTAGCCTTTCCCTTCAGGGGATCTTCCCGACCCAGTAATCAAACCAGGATCTTACCTGCATTGCAGGCGGATTCTTTACCAACTGAGCTATCAATACTAATTGAAACCGGAATTCAGCAGAGCGTCACTAAAGATTATCGAGGAAAGAGACACTCTCCAAAGGGAATGGGAAAGAAGGTTGCTTCCAAAGTCAGAACAATGAGATAGAAAACAATAGAATAACACATTCAAAATATTGAGGGAACTAGCTCAACCTAAAACTGTTGACCTCCCCAAACGATCACTCAAGTAGAGCACCAAAAAAAAAAAGATGTTTTCCGAAATGTGACCTCAGACTTCAGCTGACTACATACAGTCTCACTAGAGGATGTACTTTAGGAGGAAGATGGATGGATGGATGGATGGATGGATGGATGGAGATGTGGCATACGAGAATCAAGAGAGAAGAACGATAAAGTTTTCAGAATAAAGAATATTTTTGTGACCTCAGATAGGGGAGGACTAGTCGATCAAGATACCAAAACCAGAAGTTAAAGAAAAAAAGATTGATACATAAAATTAAAAACATCTATTAAGACACTATGGCTTTCCAGGTGGCTCCTGCCAAGCAGGAGTGAAAGTGAAAGTCGCTCAATCACGTCCAACTCTTTGCGATCCCATGGACTATACAGTCCATGGAATTCTCCAGGCCAGAATCCTGGAATGGGTAGCCTTTCTCTTCTCCAGGGATCCAGGGATCAAACCCAGGTCTCCCACATTGCAGGCGGATTCTTTACCATCTGAGCCACAAGAGAAGCCAAGCAAGAGACTTAGGTTCAGTCTCTGGGTCAGGAAGATACCCTGGAGGAGGAAATGGCAACCCACCCCAGGATTCTTGCCTGGGAAATCCCATGGACAGAGAAGCCTGGCGGGCTACAGTCCATGGGTCACAAAGAGTCCAGGGGGACACAACTGAGCTCACATGCACATTAAGACACTATGAGAAAGACACAGTTCTAGAATGAAAAAGGTATTTGCAAAACACAAATCCTCAATAAAGATTCACTCCCTAGCCTATAATAAAGAATTCCAGGGACTTCCCTGGCAGTCCAGTGGTTATGACTCAGCCCTTCCACTGCATGGGGCTCAGGTTCAATCGCTGGTGGGAGAACTAGAATCCCTCATGCTGCCTGGCGTGGCCAAAAGAACAAAATTCCAAATCAGTAAGAAAAAGTCAGGGAAAAAAAGGGGGTGGTGGGGAGGTGTGCTAAAGACTTGAATAAGCTCTTCAAAAAAGCCATTTGGCAAATAAAAGGTGCTCAGGACTCCCCTGGTGGTCGAGTAGCTAAGACTGTGGTCTCAGTGCAAGGGGCCCAGATTCAATCCCTGGTTCAAGAAACCAGATCTGACCTGCTACGACTAAGAGTTCATGTGCCGCAACCAAAGAACCCGCCTGCCGTCATGAAGAGTGAAGATCCCACATGCCGCAACAAGGACCAGCGCAGCCAAATAAAGAAAAATAAATATTTAAAAAATAAATTTAAGAGGGGATGGTGGCAGACAGTGCAGGGTGTGCCACTTTGAGCCCCAAGGACAGCCATTTGCACCCAGATCAGATAAGCTAGGACTGCAGAGTTCAAGCACACCCACAGAGCTGCCGCAGGATGGCATCAAGATCTCCAGGGCAAACAGCTGGCTCTGGAAACACACCAAGCCTACTCCCATAGACAAAGGGGGCTTCTGACAGTGTATGGACGGCAGCAGAACCTCACTAATTCACTACTGTTTCAAGGAACAGTAATGAAAATCTAAAGTTAAAAACTAGAGTCTAAATGCAATGTGGTACGTAAGTAAAGAAGTGCTATGTGATATCCTGAACTGGATCTGAAACAGCAAAAGAACTGTAGTAGAAAAACTGGTGAAATCTGAAGTCTGTAGTTAATAGTATTGTGCTAATGTTAATGTATGTGGTTTGATAAACCCATGGTTGTATAAGATATTAACACTGGAGGAAGCTGAGCAAATGAACTCTGTACTATTTTTGCAACTTTGTGGTAAGTCCAGAAGTATTTCAGAATAAGTTATGAAAATCAAAGGATGACTGTCCACTGAATTTCACTGGCATTTTTTCCCCCTTTCCCTAACTGGCCATGTCATCTTAAGGACATCATTTCATCTCTCTGGACCCTGGTTTTCAACCGTTTAAAAAAAGCAGAAGGGAGACAAACCAGATCATCTCTAACTTCCCCTTCAAGCGCTAAAATTCTCAAAAAAATCCTAATACATTTACACCATGATTCAATTTGCAAGGATTTGACTAGCAGTGACCTCATTTACCTCCATATCCCTGGGGTTTAGCACTGTGACAGCACAGTAGATGCTCCACAAACATTTCCTGACGCTAAACTGGCTCCTGACTTCCGTTTGTAAAGTGAAGTAAAACTGTTACCTCTTTCGCCCAGTTGGCCACTAGAGAGCGGAGTACTCACAAAATTTTCTCCATAGAAAGCAAACTTGTCTTCATCCAGCAGAGGGGAATGGTCCTTTATATCCCAGGCGCATAATAAAAGTTTTCCTGGTTGGGGAGGGGAGTCACCATCTGTGAAGAGTCACCTGCCCATCAGACAGGACCAGGACCGGCAGCTGGGCTGGTCAGTACCGTAAGTTTCCAGAACTAACAATGCCACGCTCCTTCAGAAAGCCCTTAGCAGCCTCAAAAGTCTAAACCACCTCAGTGGATCAGAGACTACACCACAAAGAGATGAGCTGCCCCTCACCCCCTCCAAGCACCAAGTTTGTCTTCTGAGCAATTCTGTCCCGTTTTCTGAAAAATCTCACTTTTAGAGGACGAGTTATTGGGGTCAAACGAATGAATGGGGAAACGGACTAAAACCATTACACTTTAAATGAGAAAAGGAATTCCCTGGTGGTCGAATAGTTAGGGCTGTGGGATTTCACTGCCGGGATTCGGGTTCAATCAGGGAACTAAGATCCTGCAAGCCACACAGCCAGGCCAAAAAAAATTTTTTTTTTAATGAAATGAGAAAGATTATTGGCAGCGCATCTCCCCACCCAGCCCAGGGCCCATCCAGGGCATATCTGAGCAATGAGAAGGGGCCAAGAAAGAACCAAGGGACAGGCAGACGGGCATCAAGGGACAACTGGAAGAGCAAAGGGACTGAAGGGTCAGAAGCTGAAGGGGCCCTAAGCCAGAGAGCTCTGGGAGTGTGCGTGGCATCCAGCAAAACACAGGTGAAGATGACTTAAAAGGCAGACTCACGTATACATACCTACAAGTGGATAAACAAGGTCTTACGGTATAGCAGAGAACTATATTCAGTATCCTATGATAAACCATAATGGAAAAGAATATTAAAAAAAAAATTAAGGACTTCCCGGGCAGGCTAGTGCTTAAGACTTCACCTTCCAGGGCAGGGGGTTCAGGTTCAATCCCTGGCTGGGGAACTAAGATCCACATGCCTCGAGGCCAAAAAAATCAAAACAAAAGCAATATTGTACCAAATTCAATAAAGACTTTAAAATGGTCCACATCAAAAAATGTTATTAAAAAAGAATCTCCAAGTGTATAGAATCATAAAGATCATAAAACCAAGACATATCTTGGTTATGCATATCCAGTTATGCATATCACTGCATATCATGCAACACTGCAATTATATGAAAATTCAAGAGTCATGCTTGTACCAATCCTAAGTTTCATGGATCTTCCCCCAAAACAAACAAAGCAGACTCAGCCTGAAATGGCAGACACTGCAGTAACACCCAGGACAGTCAGGTCCTCTCCTTGTGGCTGAAAGTGCCACAAAAAGGGGCCGATGAATCACATCATAATTTTCTCTTTTCTCTCAGCCAACCTGAACATTTTCCCCTGGGAAATGCAACTTAGTGATTAGAGAAAGCCAAACCCTGCTTAAAAGGGAAGGGGTAAAAGTCATATACCTGTTATAAAGCATTGCTACTCGAAATTTCATGAGTCTGAAAGGGAAGTTCCATGGAAAGAGTGGATGGGGAAGCCAGGAGCTGTCATACAGCCCCTCACATCCCCAGCCTGGACTTTGCTTCCCGGTTTTCACTGAATTTGGTTCCCATAGAGGTACCACTACCAGGCTCCTCAGAGGCAAGGCTGCAATGTCCCCTTGTTAATCTCCCTTGCTCTGCAATCAACCTTGGATTTTTAAAAGGCCTCTATGCAAACCCTGCTTCTTCATCCCCAGAGCTTTAAGTCTATAAGAAAATAACAGTAAATCTGGTGGGGGAAAAAAAGAGAAATTCAGAGTGTAGAAAAGCAAGAAGCCATCTCAGGAACCACAGGGCCCTGAAGGGAGAAAAGAGCCATCTCCTGGAGAAGCCAAGGGCAGCGAATGCTGCCGAATTGGAACTTGGGACACAGCGCGCAGAGAGCAAGACTGCAGGCTGGAAGGCAGCCTGCACCCAGCCACCCATCAGGCATCTTGAAAACAGCAAAAGCCGGAGAGCAGGCCGCGATGGAACGACTGGTTTCTATAAATAAGTCTCTCTAGGTGGAGATCAAACAGCAAGATCAAAGGTAGGAAATCCGAGCCCTTGCTTGCCAACCCACGCGGGGCGCCCCAGCCCTTTACCTGGTTAAGAGGGAGCCCTCAGTAACAGGTGCCTGTGGGCCAAGCCCCGGGACCCCGCGGCCAGTGCACCCGATTGCGGCGGGGGGGGCGGGGGGGTAGAGTTGGGGCAGAGGCTTCCCCCCAAGGACAGAGCAGGTGGCTGCAGGGGCTTGGGAAGCAGGCCGTGGGAAAGGCCGGGTGGAGATCCCCCTTGGTTGGGGCCCCGCTGCCCGGCACAACCCCAAATCCTGCCCGCTGCTCCGGCCTCCGCTGACCACATTGGCTGGGGCTTCTGGACGCTCCAGAGCACCGTTCCCACTGCCCTCCTCCGTCCCCCTTTCCGCATCGATCACCGCCTGGCCCGCCCCAGCATCCTCCTACCTGAAACCCTGAAATATTAGCTCAGGCCTTCAATGTTACTGGGCTTCACTGGTAGCTCCGCTGGTAAAGAATCCGCCTGCAATGCAGGAGACCTGGGTTCGATACCTGGATTGGGAAGATCCCCTGGAGAAGGGCAAGGCTACCCACTCCAGGATTCTGGCCTGCAGAGTTCCATGGACAGTCCACGGAATTGCAGAGTTCGACACGACTGAGCAACTTTCACTTTCAATGTCACTATGTCACCTCCGGGGGTGGCACAGGCCGCCTTCCAGCTGCCCTGCAACTCTGCTCGCCCACATTGCCCTTGCGGGTCCAGGGTGTCTGCCTCCCCTGGAGACGTGTGGAAGCCCTGGGGACGGGGACCCGGATCTGTGTTCCCAGCTCACAGTGAGGGTGGCCGAAGCTTTTGCTGAATGAAGGAGAGAGGAGAGGCGCCGCATAGGGATCCCCTCGGTAGGATGTTGGCTGAAGGAGGTGGACAGTAGAGAGCTGAACTTGTTTACTCAGTGGATTGCTGTTCCTCCCTGGCATTACTCCTCCTTTCAGTACAACTGAGAGCTGGATGTATTAACTAAGTCTTCCTTTACTAAGAGCAATAGGAGATTTCCATTGTTTCCCTAGAGTATGGTCCCTGCATGGTAGGTCTCTTCAGTAGTGTCCAGCTCTTTCTGACCCCATGGACTGCTCCTCTGTCCGTGGGATTCTCCAGGCAAGAATACTGGAGTGGGTTGCCATTTCATTCTCCAGGGGATCTTCCAGACCTAGGGATCGAACCCTTCTCTCTTACAGTTCCTGCATTGGCAGGGGGATTCTTTACATCACCTGGGAAGCCCACCCTAGGGATGAAGGAGCCTTAATTCTGCCGTCTGAACCCTTCTGAACCCTTCCAACACAGCATTTTCAAACAAGGACTGGAGGTTTCCTCCTCTTTGGGGAAACAGGGAAGTCATTATTGGGGGTTATGGGGGGAAGTGGACTGACACCTGGGATCGATTAGATACCCACAAAGGGGAAAGCAGTTGTCTCGACCTCCAGGGAAGTGCTTAGGGATGGTCCAAGGAATAAACTCCAGGTCAGAGAAAACCTCAAGCTGAGATCTCCACCACACCCGATACATTTTGACAGCTACAAAATAGTCCATGTTTGAGTATCCATGATCTGTTTAGCCATTCCTCTGGGGTTTTTTTGTTGTTGTTGTTTTTTGGTCAGGCCAATCGAGGGGCTTGGGATCTTAGTTCCCCACCAGTGATTGAAACAGGGCCTAGGCAGTGAAAGCACTGAGTCCTAACCACTGGACTGCCAGGGAGCTCCCAGGGACTACTGTAGAATGTGCACACTTAAGTCGCTTCCTGTACAAAAGTTTTCTCCACATCCTCACTAATACTTACTAATACTTGTTTTTTATGATAGCCTTTCTGACAGGTGAGAGGTGATATATCACCATGGGTCACTGTTTGTTTATTTAGTGAGTGAAATCGCTCAGTGTGTCCGACTCTTTGCGACCCCGTGGACTGTAGCCCACCGGGCTCCACTGTCCATGGGATTCTCCAGGCAAGAATACTGGAGTGGGTTGCCATTTCCTTCTCCAGGGGATCTTCCCAACCCAGGGATCAAACAGGTCTCCTGCATGTTTACCATCTGAGCCACCAGGGAATTGTTTGTTTAGGGGTTGTTGTTTTTGTTTTGTTTTGTTTTTTTGCCTTACCGCCCAGCGTGCAGCATCCTCCTTCCCCAACCAGGAATTGAATCCGTGCCCTCTGCAATGGGTGTGCAGAGTCTTACCACTGGACCACCAGGGAAGTCCCTCATTGTGGTTCTGATTTAGAATTCCCTGAAGATTAGTGATATAGAACATTTTTGCATAAGTCTATTGGTCATCTGTATGTCTTTGGAAAAACGTCTATTTCTAAAGTCCTCTGCCCATTTTTTAAACACTTTTTTTTTAATGTTGAATTCTGTTTTTTTTTTTTTTTTGAGGACCCAAGTTACTACTATACCGTCAAAAAAATAAACTGTGGAATCAACCTCTGGGGCTATAATCACTGTATCACAGTGTCACTCATTTGGCTCTGGGTGTACAATACGAAGCACCTGCAGCTTAATATGCATTCACTTAGATATTAACTCCTTATAGACATATTGTTTGCAAATATCTTCTCCATTCCGTAGGCTATTTTCTCTTTTTGTCGATAGTTTCCTTCATTGTGCTAATGTCCACTGCCATTTTTCAACTTTGGTATTACTGTATTTCCTACTGATTTTATGGGTTCTTTATATTGGGTTGGCCGAAAAGTTCATTCAGGTTTTTCCATAAGCTGTCATAATGTTATATTAAGGGCGTCAACGCTGGGCTGGTATATAGTTGTGGCTTTTTTTTTTTTTAATTTAGCTGTATGGGTTCTTAGATGCAGCACACAGGCTCTCCAGTTGTGGTGAGGGCTCCAGAGCATGCAGGCTTCAGGAGCTGCACTGCTCTGGGTTCAGTTGCACAAGGAAGCTTTGTTCCCCAACTAGGGATTGAACCCAAGCCCCCTGCACTACAGGGCAGACTCTACCAGTGAGCCACCAGGGTAGTCCCTGCTTATGGCACATTTTTAATCAGTTTAACATTTGCCTTTTAATTTTAAGATGATTTTTGAGGTATCAATTTTACATTTCAATTAAATAAAACCTCAATTTTTTTCATGACATTTACCATTGCTTTTATGTTTAAAGTCATCCCCAATTTCCCAAACTATAAATATTCCCTAGTAGTTATAATTTTTAAATGGTTACCTTTCAGATTAGCCATCATCTTGAAGGCCTCTTCCAATTAGAAAATTGTATGGTTTCTTGATTTTTATCTACATTGCTATTTTCAAATTCAACATGCAAAAACAGTAGACACCAGTGATGTTTTCAACTGCAACACATTCAAAAGAATTTCCAGTAACATATGTAAGGTACAAAATCTAGTAATAACATGAATATTATGTACCTAGCCCTCATTAAGAACTAGATTATTGCCAAATGAGCTTGATAGCTTACTGAAACTGCATTCATATAAAATCCTAGACTTTTTCTTTTTAAAAAAATCACTAATCCTAGACTTCCTTGGTGATCCAGTGGTTAAGAGTCTGTGCTTCCACCGCAGGAGGCGGAAGTTTGATCCACCATCCAGGGAAGTAAGATCCCACATGTCATGCACGTGGCCAAGACAAAACAAACAAAAAAAGTCACTGGTCCTAATTCTAGCTGTACTTTTGCTGCTGACATTTGAAACCAATGTCAACAGGTTTACTCCTGTTAAATTGTATCCTGTTGACCTGTGCCCCTTGGATTTAGTCAACTAGGACCTGCCATCCTAACTATTAACTACCTTCCAAGTTTACATCACCCATGAAATGCAGCACCTCCCCTGGAGAAGCTTGAAAATCAAATAAAATGAAGTGATAAACTGGTAAACACTCCATCCTGGCTATCCCTCTTTAAAGTATTACAATGCACATTAAAAGAAAAAAGAAAGAAATTATTGCCAACAATGCTATACTTCTTACCTACCTGCTATACTCCCTGCCTAACTATCCTCAATTATATATATATATATATTTTTTTTTTTAATTCATTTTTATTTATTTGGCTGCACAGGGTCTTAGCTGTGGTATGTGGGATCCAGTTCCCCAACCAGGGATCAAACCCAGGGCCCCAGCATTGAGAGATGAGAGTCTTAGCCACTGGACCACCAGGGCAGTCCCTCAATTTTATATTTTTATTTACTTTGTTTTTAAAAATCTTACTATAAGGACTTCCCTGGTGGCCCAGTGGTTAACAATTCGCCTGCCGTTTCAGAAAACACAGGTTTGATCCCTGGTCTGGGAAGATCCCACATGCCATGGAGCAACTAAGCCCGTGTGCCACAACTTCTGAGCCCCCGCTGCGAAGCCTGCGAGCCACAACTACCGAAGCCCGTGTGCCTGGAGCCTGAGCTCTGCAACAGGAGAAGCCCCCGCAACGGGAAGGCCTCCAACCATAACACAGAGTAACCCCGCTCGCCGCAACTAGAGCAAGCCCACGGACAGTAAGGAAGACCCAGTGCAGCCAAAAATCAATGAGTAAATCCATAAACTTAATAAAAGAAAATCTTAATACAAATAAATACGTCCCTAAAAGCTCAAGTTTTTTAGCTTCAAAAATATTATTCAAAAAGGAACCTTCTAAGCCTTGTCACTAATTGTTTCTAAGCTTCACACATATAACTGTGCATGTGCCCTAAGCCATTTCAGTTGTGTCCGACTCTGTGACCCTATGAACTGTAGCCCGCCAGGCTCCTCTGTCCATGGGATTTTCCAGACAAGAATACAGGAGCAGGTTGCCATTTCCCTCTCCAGAGGTTCTTCCCAACCCAGGGATCGAACCCTTGTCTCCTGTGTCCCCAGCATTGCAGAAAGATTCTTTACCCACTGAGCCACCTGGGAAGCCGCATAATTTTGCATAGCTGGACTTTATTCATTTTCACTGCTATATAATATTCTGTTCTACCATAGATTGTTTAGCCATTGTCCTGTTGATGGACACTGGGTTATTTCCAGTTCATTTGCTCTGACAAGTAATGCTGCTCTGAACATTCCCTTACTTGCCTCTCTGGAGTCCATGTTGAAGCATTTCTCTGGGAACACACCTACTTAGGATAGGAGATACTGGATCAAGTTAATGTTGAGTGTTAAAAACATAACACTAAGCGGTTTTCCAAAGTAGTTAAAGCAATTTACACTCCCATTACTAGCAGTTTTTATTTCAACTCAGTATCTTTTAGGCCAAATACTCTTTCTTTTTTAGATTTCTACTAATGTTCACAGCTATCTTGCAGAGTCATGAGGTTCCTGAACACAAAGCATCACATTGTGTTTCTTAGCCAGAAGAATCCTCCGGAGGCACAAATCCCTTATTGTCCAAAGTCTAGATTTAGGTCATGGTGGTTTGGATTAGACCCATGAGTCCTAGGACAAGGGTAGAGAAGTTGCTAACCGAAAAAGTCTGCTGGAAAACCCCCCACGCTATGCTTACAGCAGCCGTTTTGGGGTAGCAAGGCCCCTGCCATAGTGCGGGGAGTTTCCCAGGACTGGGAGAGCCCTTTGCATGAGCAGCTGCTTTTAAAATCTCCTGCTATTTGTAGCTCTGTTCTCTCACCTCCCATGGTTACTTACAACCTTCTATTTAAATCAACCACTCTTAGCATCTTGAATTACTACTCTCTTGTTAAAGGCTTTAAAAACACTGGCACTCTTTGATTTGGTATTCCTAATTCTGGGCATTTATACTAAAAATGGTGACAAAAGAAAGAACTTCTATTCGTAAAGATGTTGATAGCATCATTGTTTGTAAGAATGATTTTTTAAATTGGAAAATTTAATGTTCAACAATAGAGAACATATAGTGTAAATTGTAGCATATCCAGTTCAATGGTACAAAGCAAAACAGAGACTTTTTTTTCTTCCCCGAACCTTTTGAGATTAAGTTGCAGAAATCTTGACTCTTCACCCACAAATACTTTAGGGATTATTTCCTAAGAACGAGAAGGCTCTCTTAGGTAACCAACCTACGATGATTAAGTTCAGAAAATTAACATAGATCCAATGCTAACATCTACGACCGAGTCCATATTCACATTTTGCCAATTGTTCCAATAACATCCTTTATGCAACATTTTTCCCACTTCAAAGTTACACCTTTTCATTGGAGTTGTCATGTCTCTTTATTCCTCTTTACTCTGGAACAGTTCCCTAATCTTTGTCTTTCGTGACTTAGACTTTATTTTTTTGGACTAAGCCAGGTCTTAATTGCAGTATGTGGGATCTAGTTCCCTGACCAAGGATCAAACCCAACCCCCCTCATTGGGAGCATGGAGTCTTAACCATTGGACCAACAGAGAAGATCCACAACATAAACATGTTTTTAAAAATCAGGCCCATGGAGAAGGAAATGGCAACCCACTCCAGTATTCTAGCCTAGAAAATCCATGGGTAGAGGAGCCTGGCAGCTATAGTCCATAGAGTCCCAAGAGTCAGACACAACTTTGTGGAAGTTTCCCATTTAACTAATGGAAATATCTCTGGAAGTTTCATGAATGTATTAAGGGTACGTAAGATGAAAGGTACTCTGGTCTGTGGTTCATTCAATGCAGTATTTCTTTCCCCGAATTTTTGCTTCTTTTCTTTCCAACTTTCTTTCCCCTCTCCCCTCCCTCTTTCCTTCGTGTGCTTCCAATACCATGCATCCCTTCCCACTTATAAACAGATTAAGGAAATATTTTCCCAGTTGTTCAAATAAAGTCTAGTGATTACTCTTAAAAAAAGAATCAGGCCCATTACTTTGTAGTCTGTCCTTCAATTTTAGTTTGTCTGATGTTAACCCAGGATGCTTCCCTAGTAGCTCAGATGGTAAAGCATCCGCCTACAATGCAGGAGACCGGGTTCGATCCCTGGGTTGGAAAGATCCCCTGGAGAAGAAAATGGCAACCCACTCCAGTATTCTTGCCTGGAGAATTCCACAGACAGAGGAGCCTGGCGGGCTACAGACCATGGAGTCGCAAAGAGTCAGACACGACTGAGCGACTGACACACACACCCCATGATCCAATTCAAGTTATGCATATTTGGCACTTTTTTTACGTCATTCTCTGCGGTGCTGATTTTGATCACATGGTTAAGGTGGTATTCGCCAAATTTTCCCACTATAAAGCTTCCTTTTTTCTCTTTGTAATTATTAAATAATCTGTGGAATGATCCTTTGAGACTGTGTAATAAGTATTTTTTTATACTGGAGACTGAGGGGTTACAGTCCATGGAATCACAAAGAGTCAGATGACTGAGTGACTAACACTCACTTTCACTGAGTGAGCTACTTCTCCAAGGAACTTCGGAGAATGGGATTTAGAACCAAAATACGAACACTAGGAATGCGTAGGGCCACTGGGGCGGCCCTGGTCCCAAAGTTCTTTCAGCGGGCAGATCTGGGAACGGGAGCCCAGTCCACAGAGCTCCCCCTGGCCTTCCTCCCTCCAGACTTGCACCACTTTCTCCCGGCGAGACTCCTCGCTCTCAGCAATGCCGTGATAGTGCCTAATTTGCTTAATCCCAAAATACACAGAAAATACTTTCAGAATTGCCAGAAAAGGCCATGGCTGGATGGCATCACTGACTCGATGGACGTGAATCTGGGTGAACTCCGGGAGTTGGTGATGGACAGGGAGGCCTGGCGTGCTGCGATTCATGGGGTCGCAAAGAGTCCGACACGACTGAGCGACTGAACTGAACTGAACTGAACTAAGTGCAGTTCAAATTTTGTCTTTTGTTTGCTTGTTTACACACAGAAAGCATATAGTCAAGAGTTTTGTTCAACACAGACAAAACACAAACTTAAGGTTACCAAAGGGGAAGGAGGAGAAACTGGGAGTTTGGAATTAACATATACACATTCTCTCTCTTTAGTAGCTAAGTCATATTCGACTCTCCTGACCCCATGGACTGTAGCCTGCCAGGCTCCTCTGTCCATGGGATTCTCAAGGCAAGAAGACTGGAGTGGGTTGCCATTTCCTCCTCCACATATACACACTACTATATATAAAATTTGATAAATGGGACTTTCCTGGGGGGTCCAGTGTTTAAGCATTTGCCATGCAATGCAGAGGACACAGTTTCAATCTATACTGCCTTGAAGGAAGGCCAGGCATGTTCAAGTGCCAGGCACACTCAAGCCAGAAGTCTTAATAGTTAAAACACAAGAAAATACATATGGAGTCCAAATCTTGTTACATGAAGTCAGGGAGTTAATGGTCCTTGAAGAAGAGCATTTATGCATGTAGCCAAGACAGGAATTAAAGGTGTAAGGTGAAAGAAACTTGGTGAAAGGGGACATTATGCTGAAACCTGAGATGAATCATATTTTAATATAAAGTAAGTGGAAGTGTCACTCGCTCAGTCCTGTCTGGCTTTGCAACCCCATGGACTGAAGCCTGCCAGTCTCCTCTGTCCATGGAATTTTTCAGGCAAGGATACTGGAGTGAGTTGCCATGACTTTCTCCAGGGGATCTTCCCCACCCAGGGATCTAACCAGATCTCCTGCATTGCAGGCAGATTCTTTGCTGTTTGAGTCGCTAGGAAAGTTCCCATTTAGTGTACATCACCACCATATGACAATCACCCAGTTAGACAATCTAGGGTCAAATAACTAATGATGTAAGCCTTGATGTCTTCCCAAAAGTGAGGAAAAAGACAGTCTTCTCCCCACTTTTTTTTTGGAAACAACATTATTTTTTAAAGGCTTTTTGGGAGCAGTTTCATGTTCACAGAAAAATTGAGAAGGTACAAAAATTGTTCATATACCCTTCCCCCTCTCCATGCATAGCCTCCCCCACAACTTTTGCTTTGATTATACAAATATAGCCCTCTTTGTTCTTAGGGCTGCAAGCCCTTGCCTGCCCACCAGTATCTCACACAGGCGTCCTATGCTAATAAACTGTGTTCATCTCTTTGCCTCATGCTGAAATCTTTCCACAAGGAGACAAAAGAACGTAAGAGATTCAGTAAGTCCTGACACCAGGGCAGTCAGTCAGTCAGTTCAGTCCCTCAGCCGTGTCCGACTCTCTGCAACCCCATGGACTGCTGCACGCCAGGCCTCCCTGTCCATCACCAATTCTTCGGTTTCCATGAAATGACAGTGGGTTCCAGTCCCCTCCTCAACCAGGGATTAACAAAGCTCCGTCTAGTCAAACCTATGGTCTTTAAAGTAGTCATGTATGGATGTGAGAGTTGGACTATAAAGAAAGCTCAGCACCAAAGAATTGATGCTTTTGAACTGTGGTGTTGGAGAAGGCCCTTGAGAGTCCCTTGGACTGCAAGGAGATCCAACCAGTACATACTAAAAGAAATCAATCCTGAATATTCATTGGAAAGACTGATGCTGAAGCTGAAACTCCAATACTTTGGCCACCTGATGCGAAAAACTGACTTATTTGAAAAGACCCTGATGCTGGGAAAGACTGAAGGCAGGAAAAGGGGATGACAAAGGATGAGATGGCTGGATGGCATCACCGACTCAATGGACAGGAGTTTGAGTAAACTCCGGGAGTTGGTGATGGACAGGGAAGCCTGGTGTGCTGCAGTCCATGGGGTCGCAAAGACTCGACATGACTGAGCAACTGAATTGAACAGTTGTGTTGTTGGGTTTTTTACCCTTGCATCTGGATCGTGGGTCATTAGAAAGCCTCTGCCCACTCGCAGGTTCCAGAAAAACTCGTCCCCGCTGGCTAGCTGCGGCTGGGCCGGTTCAGTTGCCGCCCCTAATCCATGCGTCTGAGCGCCCCTGCAGCGAACACAGGGGGCGGGACCGGCACCCTGGAGCTTCGGGCCGCGCGTGCGCACTGGCGAGCGGGCCGTGCCAGCCGGGGCTCCGCAGCGGGAGGCGCGCGAGTGCCGCGGGGCCCCTGCCCGGCCTCGGCGGAAACTCCGCCCCTCTCGCTGGCTGCGGCGGCTCAGCCGGCTCAACCCCGGTGCGCCCCCGCGACCCCGACCAAAGACGAACGAGGCCCTCGGAGGGGCGGCGACCAGCCTATCCCACCCGACACCCTCCCTGACGGGTGCGGCGCCCCAGATACTTCTGAAGGGGGCAGGCCGGGCGGCTTCTCCGCCTGAACGTCGCCCTCCTGACCCGCCGCCGCGCGCTGCGCCCCCTCGTGGCCAGGCAGCCGCTGTGCAGGCTGGGCTTGCGGACCGCCCGGGCTTCCGCCGGGCCCCGGGGCGGCCGCAGCGTGGGAGCTGGACCGCGCCCAGTGCAGCTCAGCTCTGGTCAGCCGTGTCGGACTCTCTGCGACCCCCTGGACCGCAGGACGCCAGGCTTCCCGGTCCATTACCAACTCCCGGGGTTTACTCAGACTCAAGTCCATCGAGTCGGTGATGCCATCCAACCATCTCATCCTCTGTCGTCCCCTTCTCCTCCCGCCCTCAATCTTTCCCAGCATCAGGGTCTTTTCCAATGAGTCCCTTCTTTGCAACAGCGGACCGGATTCAGGAGAGACAAAAAAAAAAAAAAAAAAAACCCGCGGATGCTTCTCATCCAGGAGTCTCTCCCCACCGCCTACCCGTTGTGGGCCTTTTAGCTCTTTAACCCCTCCTTCCCGCAGCCCGCCAGTCTCACCCCCTTACTCCATCCAGCCTTATATGCCCTCCTGGAAAGATGTTGAGCAAAAATAAGAGGCCCTCCGCTTGCCTCCTCTGGTCTCACCCCGACGAACACCGAATGTGGATACGTGGGGGTCTTTGCTAACATCAACAACCGGTTCTTCGATTTTCTGCCCACCATATCAGACGCCAGCCGCGAATCCGGGTACCCAGGCTACGGGGCATTTCTGAAGCCCGGCCAGACGAAAAGGCCCACAGGTTCCCACCATCCAGCTCCCGGTTTGATAATTTGCTAGAACACAGAAGGCAGCCAAGCGCTGTACTTACTGTTTCCGGTGAGAGATGCTCAGAAGCAGGAGGTGGGGGAGGCAGACGGTCCAAGCCCTCTCCGGGTTGCCCTCTCGGTAGCGCTTCCCAAGGGTTTTTATAGAGGTTTCTTTGAAGCAGGTCAGGAGAAAGTGCCAAACCTCTTTGGTTGGCTCCTCTGGACCCCCATCCCCCATCCCAAGCCATTTAGAAGTTCGCCAATTATCACCTCATTAGCATAAACTTTGATAGGCTTGAAAGGGGCTCATTATGAATAACTGAGACTCTCTTAACACAGAGGGAAATTCCAAGGATTTTAGAAGATCAGTGACAGGAATTAGGGACAAAGGCCAAATTTTTTTTATTATTATACCTCAAATCCTTAACCCAAATAAATCATGAGAAAAACGTTAGACAGATTCTGTCAAAGTCAGCCATTGGAAGAATTGGAGAACTTCACAGGCAAGAGGATCTTAAGGAAATGGTTAAATGTAATGTGGTATCTAGATGGAATCTTGGGATGAAGAAAGGACATCAGGGAAAACGAGATCTGAATAAAGTAGGGATTATAGCTTCTAAAGAATGTTCCAACTACTGGGCTTCCCTCCTAGCTCAGTTGGTAAAGAATCCACTTACAAGGCAGGAGATCTGGGTTCGATCCCTAAAGATAGAGAAGGAAGCCTAGGAAACTTTGGGGACCCACTCTAAGTTAATGATCGCTCAAGAAATCTCTTGGAAAGTAGGCTTGTTTAATTATAAAACCATAAACAAAACCACAAGATGCGCTCCAGGCCATTACATGGAAGAATGTCACCACCCTTCTACTAATACGATAATCCTAGTTTGACCACATAGGGTCACACAAATTAGGGTCCTCCCTAGTTTGAAGTAGGAATTAATGATGTATGTGGTGGTGGTTTAGTCTAAGTCGTGTCCAACTCTTGCGACCTCGTGGACTGTAGCCTGCTAGACACCTCTGTCCATGGGATTCTCCAGGCCAGAATACCTGAATGAGTTGCCATTTCTTTCTCCAGGGGATCTTCCCCTGGACTGGGCGTGCTGCAGTCCAGTTCAGTTCAATCGCTCAGTCATGCCCGGCTCTTCGAGACCCCATGGACTGCAGCACGCCAGGCTTCCCTGTCCATCACCAACTCCTGGAGCTTGCTCAAACTCATGTCCATCGAGTCGGTGATGCCATCCGACCACCTCATCCTCTGTCGTCCCCTTCTCCCCCTGCCTTCAATCTTTCCCAGCATCAGGGTCTTTTCCACTGAGTCAGTCCTTCATATCAGGTGGCCAAAGCAGTGGAGTTTCAGCTTCAGCATCAGTCTTTCCAGTGAATATTCAGGACTGATTTCCTTTAGGATAGGCTGATTGGATCTCCTTGCAGTCCAAGGTACTCTCAAGAGTCTTCTCCAACACCACAGTTCAAAAGCATCAATTTTTTAGTGCTCAGCTTTCTTTATGGTCCAACTCTCACATCCATACATGACTACTGGAAAGACCATAGCCTTGACTAGATGGACCTTTGTTGGCAAAGTAAGATCGCTGCTTTTTAATATGCTGTCTACGTTGATGATAGCTTTTCTTCCAAGGAACAAGCATCTTTTAATTTCATGGCTGCAGTCACCATCTGTAATGATTTTGGGGCCCAAAAAAATAAAATCTGCCACTGTTTACACTGTTTCCCCATCTCTTTGCCATGAAGTGATGGGACTGGATGCCATGATCTTACTTTTCTGAATGTTGAGCTTTAAGCCAACTTTTTTCACTCTCCTCTTTCACTTTCATCAACAGGCTCTTTAGTTCTTCTTCACTTTCTGCCATAAGGGTGGTGTCATCTGCATATCTGAGGTTATTGATATTTCTCCAGGCAATCTTGATTCCAGCTTGTGCTTCCTCCAGCCCTGCATTTCACATGATGTTCTCTGCATATAAGCTAAATAAGCAGGGTGACAATATACAACCTTGACGTACTCTTTTCCCAATTTGGAACCTGTCTGTTGTTCCATGTCCAGTTTTAACTGTTGCTTCTTGACCTGGATACAGATTTCTCAGGAGACAGATCAGGTGTTCTGGTATTCCCATATCTTTAAGAATTTTCCATGATTTGTTGTGATCCACAACAGTCAAAGATTTTGGCATAGTCAGTAAAGAAGTAGATGTTTTTCTGGAACTCTAGTAAGAAGTAGATGTTTTTCTGGAACTCTAGTTCTTCTTCAATGATCTGGTGGATGTTGCTGCAGTCCATAGAGTCTCAAAGAGTCGGACAGGACTGAGTGACTGAACAATAGCAACAATAGAGCTACCGCTTCATAGTGCTTCCAGTTTTTGAGAATTGGACATAAAGAAGGCTGAGTGCTGAAGAACTGACTCTAGAGCCTGACCCACCTATGTAAGCTGACCAGTGGAGACCCCTGAGAAGGTTGCAAACTCTTCATTTAAAAGGTGACACCCAATCTCACAGATGCCTCCTACTGTTCATCACAGGGAATGGGCAGTGAGCTGGGCAAATGTACTCATCTTTATTTCAAAGGTTTGGAAAACACTGCATTTCCAGGCCATAGATTCCAAGGGTTGTCTTCCTTTTTCTCCTTATACTCTCCTTGTTCCTCTCTTAACTCCTTTGAAATCTGCATCCATCAGAGTGGTCTCCCTTTTCGGGGAGTTCACTGATGGCCCGGGGTTAGGATGCAGCACTTTCGCTGCCATAACCCCGGGTTCAGTCCCTGGTCAGTGTTCTCAGCTTTCAACAGCATAATAACCCAGAGGGTCAAAGGAAACAAGGGAGGCCTGAATTTCGACTTCGAGTAGAAGCAGAATTTCAACATGACTGGGAGCCTGGATGGTGTCATTTGAGGACAATCAGAATGAACTCTGGGTCTGGCTGCCACCAGCGCCCAGCACAATATAGGACAAATTGTGGCTGGCCCCTGGACTATCAGATCAGATCCAACAGGTGACGGGGTGAGGTGGGGTGGGGAGGGGTGCCTATCTTCCATCTGGCATGCTTGCTAAGCTCCTTTAAAAAGAAAACCACAGACCCAAAATGGCATCACTGGTGCTAAAAGCCCATGATACCAAACCCAGCTTTCATACCCAGCCTAATTGTAGTTTTGACTTTCCTCGGAAATGTGATCTTAGCCAACCAATTTGGAATTTTCTGGTCAGCGCCAGTGAGGTCATCAGTCTTTCAGACTCACCTTGCTCCCCCTGAGGAAGAAGGGGGGATCAGCATGATAAAACCATTGCCTAGACACTTCCCTGGTGATACAGAAGTTAAGACTCAGGGGACACCAGTTCAATCCTGGGTCATGGAACTAAGTTGCCATGGAGTGACACCAAAAAAATAAACACTTGCGTTTCTGTTTTCCCCCCAAAATGTTCTCAACTGAAAATAATCCTTTCTTTTCTTTTGCTCATAGCTCTCCTGTCCCACTCTTCTTCTAATAAAAACCCTCCATTTTGTACGATTCTATGGAGTGCCCACCCTTCTAGCTTCCAGACAAGGCACAGCGTACTAAGTGAAACACGTAATTAAGCCAATTAGATCTATTGACTTGGTTGGGTTTTTTAACATGCTAAAGTCTAGAGAGAGCCCTTGTGAGTTCATGTCTAACTCCTGATTTTCTGGGTGACCTTGAGGAAATTATTTAAAATTGTATTTTTTTTTTACTAAATTTCTTTCAAAATTTGAATATAAAATTTCTAATATAGGCCTGAATTTGAGCAAACTCCAAGAGACAGTGAAGGACCGAGGAGCCTGGCTTGCTGCAGTCTGTGGGGTAGCAGAGAGTCAGACACGACTCAGCGATAAACAACAATGTAGGCACAAAAGCATGTCTGTCTTGTTGGCCGCCCAACCCCAGCGCTAGAAGGAGTGTGTCAAACACAGGAAGTATTACATGATTATTGAAGAAGGAAATAGAATAGATAATAGAGATGCAAAAAGATATGGAAGTGAACCTTGAACTGTTCTGGGAAAAAATGACTTAACATCTCCATGATTTCGGTTCTTCACCTGTCAAATGTGGATAATACTACTCTCTCTCTTGTAAGTCTATGTGGACCAAGTGAATTAATATTCTTAAACCACAGTGCCAGGCACATAATGGATGCTCAGTAAAAGTTAGCCAAAGTTAAGACGACTACATTAGCTAGTATTAGTGTGAGGGCAGGCCATTTCCTGAGCTTCTGTCATCTCGCTTCTGAAATGGAGAGGACCCAGAAATTGATACCACAGGCCACTTCCAGCTCAGGATCTGGGGTGTGGCTTCCCTCATATTGCACGCCAAACTCTATCTATATTTATCAGTTCAGTTCAGTTGCTCAGTCATGTCTGACTCTTCGAGACCCCACGGACTGCAGCACGCCAGGCTTCCCTGTCCATCATCAAAACCCAGAGTTTGCTCAAACTCATGTCCATCGAGCCGGAGATGCCATCCAACAATCTCATCCTCTGTCATCCTCTTCTCCTCCTGCCTTCAATCTTCCCCAGCATCAGGATCTTTTTAAATGAGTCAGTTCTTCGCATCAGGTGGCCAAAGTATTGGAGCTTCAGCTTCAACATCAGTCCTTCCAATGAATATTTAGGACTGATTTCCTTTAGGATGGACTGGTTGGATCTCCTTGCAGTCCAAGGGACTCTCAAGAGTCTTCTCCAACACCACAGTTTAAAAGCACCAATGCTTCGGTGCTCAGCTTTCTTTATAGTCCAACTCTCACATCCATACATGACCACGGGAAAAACCATAGCTTTGACTAGACGGACCTTTGTCAGCAAAGTAATGCCTCTCCTTTTTAATATGCTATCTAGGTTGGTCATAGCTTTTCTTCCAAGGAACAAGCATCTTTTAATTTCATGGCTGCAGTCACCATCTGTAATGATTTTGGAGCCCAAGAAAGTAAAGTCTGTCACTGTTTCCATTGTTTCTCCATCCATTTGCCATGAAGTGATGGGACCGGATGTCGTGATCTTTGTTTTTTGAATGTCAACTTTTAAGTCAGCTTTTTCACTCTCCTCTTTCACTTTTATCAAGAGGCTCTTTAGTTCCTCTTCACTTTCTGCCAGAAGGGTGGTGTCATCTGCATTTCTGAGGTTATTGATATTTCTCCTGGCAGTCTTAATTCCAACTTGTGCTTCATCCAGCCCAGCATTTCACATAATGTACTCTGCACACAAGTTAAATAAGCAGGGTGACAATATACAGTCTTGACATACTCCTTTCCTAGTTTTGAACCATCTGTATTTATGTCATTTTTTTTTCACACAGCACTAGAAAGACGTAGGCAACATGTAACTACGTGATTCTTTGTCCTCTTACAGACACAATAGAGTGAATCTTACGGTTTCCCTGGTGGTCCAGTGGTTAAGAATCTATCTTGCAATGCAAGGGACATGGGTTCCATCCCTGATCTGGGAAGATCCCATATGCCTCGGGGCAACTAAACCCCTCACAGCAACTACCGAGCCTGCGCTCTAGATAGAGCTCAGGAGTCGCAACTGCTGAAGGCTATGTGCCTAGAGCCTGTGCTCTGCCGCAAGAGAAACCGCTGAAGTGAGGCCCGAGCACGGCAACTAGAAAGAGTTGAGTAGCCCCAGCCTGCTGCAACTAGAGAAAATCCCAAGCAGCAACCATGACCCAGCACAGCTCAAAATAAATAAATGAATGAATGAGTCTTTTTTTAAAAAAGTAAGTGAATCTTAGATCCAACTATGGAGGACATATTTGGGACTTCCTAGTGGTTGAATGGTTAGTTCTCAGTGCTTCCTCTTCGGGGGGCACTTGATCAGAGAACTAAGATCCTGCAAGCCATGGGGTGAGCCTGCCACTTCCAAAAAAATAGGCTCCATTGAGGATGTATTCGTTTCCTGGGGCTGCCATAACGAATTAACATCAACTGGGTGGCCTAAAATAACAGAAAAAATCGAGGTATCTGCGTTTCTTCATCCTGGAGGCTCTCCTGGATTTGGGTGGCTGCACAGTCCTGGGCATTCCCCCCGCTTGATGTGTTATTCGAGAATCTGCCTCTGTCTTCACACCTCCTTCCTGTGTCTCTGCTTCAGGTCTCTCTCTGCCTTTCTCTTACAAGGAAACCCATTGCTGGATTTAGTGTTTACTCTAAATCTAATTACATCTGCAAAGACCCTGTTTCTAAGTAAGGTCACATTCACAGATGCTGGGGTAAGAACTTGGACATATCTTTTGGGGCAACTATTTGATCCTCTTTAAGTGGAATACCACCCTGTTTTCTTTGGGGACAGCCTGAAGTGAGATCCTATTTTTTTATCACCTGCCACATGTGGCTAAAACATTGCTTTCCGTATTCTCTCGCTTTGGATGTTAGGTCAGCATACATAATTAAATTAGACCACTGCTAAGTTTTTCCTTCATTTCCTGCAGAAGCTACACACTCTCCAGCACCTTCTATATTGTTGTAAACACCAGGATATAGTAGTGAACACAAATAGAATTTTTGCCTTCATGGAGATGACATCCTACTGGGAGAGGCAGACAATAAATAAAAGATTTTTTAAATAGTATATTAATATAAAAATATAATATGTATTCTAGAGGCTACATCGGAGAAGGCGATGGTACCCCACTCCAGTACTCTTGCCTGGAAAATCCCATGGACGGAGGAGCCCAGTAGGCTGCAGTCCGTGGGGTTGCTCAGAGTCGGACAGGACTGAGCGACTTCACCTTCACTTTTCACTTTCATGCATTGGAGAAGGAAATGGCAACCCACTCCAGTATTCTTGCCTATAGAATCTCAGGGACAGGGGAGCCTGGTGGGCTGCCGTCTCTGGGGTCGCACAGAGTCGGACACGACTGAAGCAACTTAGCAGCAGCAGCAGCAGCAGAGGCTACATACACCCCAGTGTTCACAGCTACATAATTTATAATTGCCAAGGTATGGAAACAAGCTAAGTGTCCATGAATAGATGAATGGATAAAGATGTGGTGTGTGTTCATGCTCCCTAAGTCGTGTTTGACTCATTGCCACCTCACAGACTATAGTCCACCAGGCTCCTCTGTCCATGTGATTTTCCCAGCAAGAATACTGGAGTGGGGAGACAGTTCCTTCTGCAGGAGATCTACCTGACCCAAGGATCAGACTTATGACTTCTGCACTGCAGGCAGATTCTTTACCATTGAGCTGCCTGGGAAGCCACGATGGAGTATTACTCAGCCACGAAAAATGAAAAGTTGCCATTTGCAACAACGTGAATGGAATTGGAAGGCATTATGTAGAAGACTCTTGAGAGTTCCTTGGACTGCAAGGAGATCCAACCAGTCCATCCTAATGGAGACCAGTCCTGGGTGTTCATTGGAAGGACTGATGCTAAAGCTGAAACTCCAATACTTTGGCCACCTCATGAGAAGAGTTGACTCATTGGAAAAGACCCTGATGCTGGGAGGGATTGTGGGCAGGAGGAGAAGGAGAAAACAGAGGATGAGATGGCTGGATGGCATCACCAACTCGATGGACACGAGTTTGTGTGAACTCCAGGAGTTGGTGATGGACAGGGAGGCCTGGCATGCTGTGATTCATGGGGTCGCAAAGAGTCGGACAGGACTGGACGACTGAACTGAAGTGACTGATGCTAAGTGAAATAAGTCAGATGGAGAGACAGATACTGTGTGATACCAGTTATATGTGGAATCTTAAAAAAATACAACAAACTAGTGAATAAAACAAAAAAGAAGTAGATTCACACACACATACACACACACACACATATATATATAAAACTCGTGGTTACCAGCGGGGGGAAGGGAACAGGATGGGGAAAAATAGGTGCAGAGGGGGAATAAAAGGGTTATTATGGGATTATATGAAATCATGTGTGTGAAACTTTGGAAAATCTTAAAGCACTATAGAATTTTTTTAGAAGCCAATAATAGTATGCTAAATGTGGCACTTACTATGGACAAAAATAAAGCAGGTAAAGAAAGAGGATAGACAACGCTGAGGGATGTGTTTGTGTGTGTGAGAGAAAGAGAGAGATGATTTAAACACATGTCCAGGGAAAGCATCACCCTCAGGGGACACTTGAGTAAAGTCTTGAGGAAGATAAGAGGCAGGTTCACGCAGGAGGTGAGTGTGTCTGGGATGTTCCTGGTCTACAAATAGCCCAGAGGCCAGGGGTTTTAGAGGGAGGGATGGAAGTAGATGAGATCTGAGAGGTAAAGGGTGTGGGGGGAGGCCAATCAGGGTCTTGTGGCCATTGATCTGGTCTGGATTTAATGCAGGGAGTATCTGGGGACGGTTCCAGTGTCCAGACATCAGTTATCATGTGCTTGAGCCATGGATGTCCACAGTCACGGAGGGAAGCTTGGTTACTAAATGTTTTCCCCACTCCCACCTTGAACACAAATTTCACGTTAATTTTTATTTTTCAAAAGCAAACTCAAAAAAAAAAAAAAAGCAAACTCAAGGACTTCCCTGGTGGTCCAGTGGTAAGTTTCTGAGTTTCCAATGCAGGGGGCACAGGTTTGAACCCTGGTAGGGGACTAAGATCCCACATAAGGTTCAGCCACAAATTAAAAAATAACAATAAAAATAAATTTAAAAAAAGAAAGCAAACGCAGGGCTTAAACTAAGAATTCAGACCAAACATATTTCATCTAGCAATCTCACTTCTGAGTATATACCCGAAATAATTAAAAGCGGGGACTTGTGAAGGCTGTTCATTGCAGTATCATTCACAGTAGCCGAAAGACAGAAGCAACCCAAGCATTCACTGACAGATGAATAGGTAAAAGAATAATATTCAATGGGATATTACATGGCCTTGAAAAGGAAGGATATTCTGACACTTGCTACAACGTAGATGAACCCGGAAGACTGTTAAAGAAACAAAATTTGAGTACACTTTAAAGATCTTCTTGATTTTATTCAAGGATTTATGAATCAGCATCCAACCTAGAAGATAAAAAAGAGCTCTGAGGAGCTGTACACAATAAAAGACTTTTACAGGCAGAAGGGAGCACGAACAAGGAAGTTAATGGGGCACCAAGCAGACTGGTTGTGGCAGGTGCCCTTCCTTCAGGGGATGGCAGGGTCTGTGAGGCAGGTGACCTCACTACTGCTGAGCAGATGACTCCTGATTGACTGGTTTAAAAGATCCCATTTCTGAAGGAGGCCAGACTCTAATTGTCTTAGTTTGGCAACATGTGGCTTAGCAGAAGTGACTCCATATGGGGTCTCTTGTGTTGTTTTTCTAAGATTTTTTTTTCTTTTTTTGGTTGGAGCATTTTTGACATCTTTATTGAGTTTGTTACAATGTTGCTCCTGTTGTTTATTTGTTTGTTTGTAAAGTTTATTTATTTTGGCTGCCCTGGGTTTTCATTGGGCTTCCCTCATAGCTGTTAGTAAAGTATCTGCCTGCTTCAATTCCTGGGTCCGGAAGATCTGCTGGAGAAGGGATAGGCTACCCACTCCAGTATTCTTGGGCTTCCCTGGTGGCTCAGCTGGTAAAGAATCCGCCTGCAATGGGGGAGACCTGGGTTCGATCCCTGGGTTGGGAAGATCCCCTGGAGAAGGGAAAGGCTACCCACTCCAGGATTCTGGTCTGAAGAATTCCATGGATAGTCCATGGAGTTGCAAAGAGTCGCACACGACTGAGAGACTTCCACTTCACTGGGTCTTCATTGCTTTTTGAGGGCTTTCTCTAGTTGGGGCGAATGGGAGCCACCCTGTTTCAGAGCATGGGCTTCTCAATGCAGCGGCTTCTCTTATTGCAGAGCACAGGCCCAGGTGCCCCGTACTTGCAGTGCCCCTGCCCAGTTGTTCCGTGGCATGTGGAATCTTCCGGACCAGGGACTGAACCTGTGTCCCCTGCATTGGCAGGCAGAGTCTTCTTCACTGTACCACCAAGGAAGTCTTTGCCTCTCTTTTCTGTTTTGGTTTCTTGGCCCTGAGGTACTGTGGGATCCTAGCTCCCTCACTAGGGATGGAACCCACACCCTGGCACCCCACCCGCTAATCCCTGGCACTGGAAGGTGAAATCTCAACCACTGGACCAGCAGTGAGGCCCTTGTCTCGTGGCTCAGATGGTAAAGAATCTGCCTGCAGTGCGGGAGACTGGGGTTCAGTCCCTGGATTGGGAAGATCCCTTGGAGGAGGAAATGGCCACCCACTCCAGTATTCTTTCCTGGAGAATCCCATGGACAGAGGAACCTGGCAGGCTATAGTCCATGGGGTTGCAAAGAGTCAGACACAACTGAACGACTACTATAACAGGGTATTATGCTAAGTGAAATAAGACAGTCACTAAAGGACAAATCGGAGAAGGCAATGGCATCCCACTCCAGTACTCTTGCGTGGAAAATTCCATGGACGGAGGAGCCTGGAAGGCTGCAGTCCATGGGGTCACTGAGGGTTGGACACGACTGAGCGACTTCACTTTCACTTTTCACTTTCATGCACTGGAGAAGGAAATGGCACCCCACTCCAGTGTTCTTGCCTGGAGAATCCCAGGGACGGAGGAGCCGGGTGGGCTGCTATCTATGGGGTCACACAGAGTTGGACACGACTGAAGTGACTTAGCAGCAGCAAAGGACAAATACATGACCCACTTACATGAAGTACATAGAATCGTCAACTCTTAGAACAGAAAGGGAGAAATGGGGTTATTATTTAATGGGTGCAGAGTTTGTTTGGAATGATGAAGAGGTTCTGGAGTTGGATGACGGTGATGGGTGCATAAAAATGTGAATGTATTTAATACCACTGAAGTGTATACTTAAAAATGGTTAAAATGGTAATTTTTAAGGACTTCCCTGGCAGTCCAGTTGTTAAGACTCCGCACTCTCAGTGCTGGGATATTGGTTCGATCCCTGGTTGGGGAAGTAAGATGACACAGGAGCAGCCAAAATTAAAAAAAAAAAAAGGTGTAATTTAGTTATATGTCTTGCCATGATTTCAAAAAACAAAAATTAATTGTTAAATATATATATATACATTTGTTTTCCATGAAACAAATTGTTTTTGAAGATACAAATATGTGTATTTTTTGTCTCCAAAAAATCTTTCAGAAACTTCATCAACAGCACTAACAGCATCTTGTAATTCCAAAATCGCATTTCAGAGGAACAGAGTGCTCTGTGGAGTGGGTAACAGGAAATCGATTCTGCCTAAACAGAAGGAAAGGAAATGGTCACTTCCCTGCTTGTCTTCAACACTGTTTATGTAAAAATATTCTGCCCTCTTAGATGTTTTGACTTTTGGTATCCTCCTCCTAGGCAAGCCGGAAACCCTGAGGGTTAACATCATTACCCTTTGTTTTCAAGGAACAGCTGAAAGTCAGCATTCGAAAAAGAAATTTTAATTGAAGAGAGCAGAACTAGAAACAGAATCTCAATATTATTTAGTTCCCACACTACCTCTCAGGCAGGAATTTGCATACTTGAAGTTATACAAATTTTCCCAGTTTATAAACCTCGGGCCTAATTATGTTTAAGATTTCTATATCTTTCATCAAATGCTTCCTCTCTCATAAAGATCTTTCTTGGATCCAAAAAAGTTTAAGAGATACTATAACATACTGAGTAACACAAAAGCCCTTTAAATGCCCAATTATCTCACCAGCACTGTATTTCTTTCCCAGTATTTTAATTCCTTTACTTGAAAAAAATTAAAAAATAAAAACTTTTTTTCTGTATTTCCAATGAATTTACTTTTTATTACATTATTTTCATCAAAAGCATGCATAATTTTCAAACTATGGTTTGTATAGTTCTATACACTCCACCTCATTGAGGTTTGAGTATCTGCATAAGCTTTTTTTTGTTTAATTTTTTAAATGAAGTATAGTTGATTTAGGGGCTTCCCCAGTGGCTCTGGCAGGAAAGAACCCATCGGCAAAGCAGGAGACACAGGAGACTCAGTTTTGATCCCTGGGTTGGGTTGGGAAGATCCCCTGGAGAAGGAAATGGCAACCCACCCCAGTATTCTTGCCTGGAAAATCCAGTGGACACAGGAGTCTGGTGGGCTATAGTCCATGGGGTCGCAAAAGAGTCAGTACAGCAAAGTGATTCAGTTATACATATTCTTTTTCATTTATATACTTTTTATAGTTTTCTGTGCTGTACAATAAGTTCTTGCTGGTTATTTATTTTATATATAGTAATGTGTGTATGTTAATCCCAACCTCCTAATTTATCCCTTCCCTCCCCTTTCCCTTGGTAACCATCAGTTTGTTTTCTATGTTTGTGGTCATATTTCTGTTTTGTATGTAACTTTATTTGTATCATTTTTGTAGATTCCAAATATGAGTGATATCGTATGATGTTTCCCTTTGCCTTACTTCATTTAGTATGATCATCTCTAGGTCTATCTGTGTTGCTGCAAATGGCACTATTTTGTTCTTTTTTATAGCTGAGTAATGGTCCATTGTGTGTGTGTACCACATCTTTTTTATCCATTTGTCTGTCAGTGGACATTCAGGTTGCTTCCATGTCTTGGCTATTATAAATACAGCTGCAATGAACATTGGGGTGCGTGTATCTTTTCGAATTATGGCTTTCTCTAGTCTAAATAAACTTCTGGGAACTCTTGTGAAAAGAATACTTGCCTAGGGCTTCCCTGGTGGCTCAGTGGTAAGAAGCTGCTTGCCACTGCGGGGGACACAGGTTCGATCTCTGGCCCTATAAGAGCTCACATGCCACAGAGCTACCAAGCCCGTTACCACCACTATCGAGCCTGTGCTCTGCGGCCCAGGAACCCCAACTACTGAGCCCACGCACTGCAACCACCGGAGCCTCTGCGCCCCTAGAGCCCTGGCTCCACAACAAGAGAAGTTACTGAAATGAGAAGCCCCCAGAATGAGAAGCCCACAGACCACGGCTAGAGAAAAGGCCTCACAGCCACGAACAGCCAGAACACCCCAAAATAAATAAATATATAACATAAAATTATATGAAAAAAGAGTACTTGCCTATTAGTGCCCAGGTATTCATTCATTCAATATTTATTGATGTCAATACAAACTGATATTATTTATTGTATATTTTGGCTTATAACCTAATACTGCTTTATTTGGTTGTTCAAATTGTTCCAGCCTTGGCTACTGTGCTCCTGCAGGTGCTGGGCAGAAAGAAAAACAAAACAAAAAAGACAAAACTTAGTAGGGGCGAGGATAAATTCAGATTTTGAGATGAACAGATACACACTACTATATATACAATAGATAAGGAACAAAGACCTACTGTATAGCACAGGGAAATATACTCAATATTTTGTAGTAATGTGGAAGGGAAAAGAATCTGAAAAATAATGTATATTAGATTAATTAGATTAAATCACATTGCTGTACATTTGAAACTAACACAACATTGAAAATCAACTATAATCCAATTAAAAAAAAACTGAGTATCTAGTGTGTGCAGGTACTGTCTTGGGTCCTTTTGCCCTTTAAATTTATTTTTTTGGCATTTGGTTAGTCTCTTACCAGACAGTGACTTTACACCAGTTATCTAATCTCTCTCAATTTTAATTTCTTAATCTGTAAAATGGGAATCATGCCTGTTTGCAGGGTTGGGGTAAAAATTAAATGTATAACTTATAAAATTAATACATGCTCCACTAAAGGACAAACGATTCCCATTATACAAGCTGGGAATAATCACATCCATAAAGACAGAATGGTGGTTATCACAGCTGGGAGGAAGGAAGAATGGGAAGTTATGTTTTATGAGTACAGTTTCTGTTCACGACAGTGAAAACGTTCTGGGGACGGAGGCCGGTGACGGCTGCACAGCAGTGTGTCTATCTAGTGCCACCGAATTATATTTGAAAATGCTTCAACTGGTAAATTTTATGTTATGTATAGTTTAGCTTAGAGTCGAAGCTATGGTTTTTCCAGTAGTCATGTATGGATATGAGAGCTGGATCATAAAGAAGGCTGAGCACTAAAGAACTGACGCTTTTGAACTGTGGTGTTGGAGAGGACTCTTGAGAGTTCCTTGGACTGCAGGGAGATCAAACCAGTCAATCCTAAAGGAAATCATCCCTGAATATTCATTGGAAGGACTGATCCTGAAGCTGATGGTCCAATAATTTAACCATCTGATTCAAAGAGCCAACTCATTAGAAAAGACCCTGATGCTGGGAAAGACTGAAGGCTGGAGGAGAAGGGGACAACAGAGGATGACATGGTTGGATGGCATCACCAACTCAATGGTCATAAATTTGAGCAAACTCTGGGAGATAGTGAAGGACAGGGAAGCCTGGTGAGCTGCAGTCCAAGGGGTCACAAAGAGTTGGACCTGACTTAATGACTAAACAACAACATATTTTACCACATACACAGAAGTAATATAGTCTCATTGTGGAAAATTTAGAAAACATTCAAAAAGGTTAAAATTCTTAGAAATGTCAGTACTCAGTGGCCACATCTACTCTGCCATTTGTATCTTCCCTTTATAAAATCTTTCTGTGTTGGTAGGTTGTCTGCCCCCTTCTTTAATTAGGTTTCATTATTGTCATAACCGGTTGCTCTTAAGAAAAGAACATGTGCAAATGTTACTGAAAACTATTTTGTCATCTTCAAATTGGTCATCAGTGATCTGGTCATCACCTTCTTTTAGGTTCAGTTACTCTTCACTTCCAGGGTCCATTTGTTCCCATTTCTTTGTGATCAGTTCTCAGAATCGTGGCAGCTCGTATCCTGGGTACCGGCTGGTCATCATGTAGTTAACTTCCCCACCTGGTGTTTCAGTATCTATATGACAGCTCACAGGATACGGCTCAGAATATTATCTATAGACCTTGAGAAAGAACTAAAGGTCCTTGACTGTGCTTAATGACTACATTATTATAATTTGGTCTCCTTTGACTGTTTTCCTTTGTTTCAGCATTTTCTCACTTCTCTGATGATTCTTTGACTAAAGTCTTCCACAGGCAAAAGGCAGGCAGAGGACATGGTGAGGGAGCAAGGACCACACAATCCTGCTCCGTTTCAGAAACATTTTAATCTCTGAAGCTCTTTGATTGAAAAAAAAAAAAAAAAAACCCATTACTGTAAGTCAGGGGGCTTCCCTGGTGGCTCAAATGGTCAAGAATCTGACTTCAGTGAGGGAGACCTGGGTTCCATCCCTGGGTCGGGAAGATCCCCTGGAGAAGGAAAAGGAAACCCACTCCAGTATTCTTGCCTGGAGAATTCCATGGACAGAGGAGTCTGGTGGGCTAGAGTCCACGGGATCGGAAACTAACTTTCACTTTTTTCACTTTCACTGCAAGTCACAGAATGGAGGCTGGCGTTCTCAGAGGCGGCGGGGATCGGGCGTCTGTAAGCGAGGGGCCTGAGTCTAGGCTGGCCACCTTCAGGTTCTTCCGCGGGGCCCTCTTGATGAAACAGCACTCCTGCCCTAGCGCTGGGGACCGCGACAGCCACGCCCCCGAGAGCCCTGCAGCCGGGCCAGGTGTTCCCAGGGCTCGCTCACCTTCCCGGCTCATCGAGGCGCTTTCTGTGCCGGGCCTGGAGCTATCCCGAGGAAAATCGTACCCAGTTCCGTTCAGTTCAGTCGCTCAGTCGTGTCCGACTCTTTGCGACCCATGGACTGCGGCACGCCAGGCCTCCCTGTCCATCACCAACTTCCAGAGTTTACCCAAACTCATGTCCATCGAGTCCATGATGCCATCCAACCATCTCATCCTCTGTCGTCTCCTTCTCCTCCAGCCTTTAATCTTTCCCAGAATCAGGGTCTTTTCAAATGAGTCAGCTCTTCGCATCAGGTGGCCAAAGTATTGGAGTTTCAGCTTCAGCATCAGTCTCCTTCCAATGAATATTGAGGACGGATTTCCATTAGGCTTTCCTGTGGCTCAGCTGGTAAATAGCACCCACTCCCAGAAAAAGCCACCTCCGGTCCCAAGGCCTCCCAGGCGAAAAGGGTGCGAGAGGTCTGTCGGCTGCCTTCCGCCGCCTGGAAGCGAAGCTGCAGCCCCATCGCCAGTTTCCGCATCCCAGTCGGTGCGTCCCCGGCGCCCGCGGTCCAGCCCCGAAGGCAGGGCGGGTCCACAGGCTTCGGTAACCGCTCCTCCCGCCCCAGCCCCGAACCCCGCGGCCGCTTTAACAGCCGTGGACGTGAGAATTTTCCACCAATCTGGAGACCTAGATGCTGGCGCAGGAACCAAAACCCGAGGGCCGCGGAGACGCCAGAAGGGCGAGAAGCCAGGGATCCCGCCTTTCCAGCACCGGGAGGGGGAGACCCCTGGGCGAAGAGCGCCCCCCCCCCGTGCCCACCACGTGCCCCCCTCTTGCCCCCCTCTCCAGGCGTCCCGGGTCACTTCCCGCCGTCCCCTCCCCAGCTTCCTCGCCCCTGCCCCTGGCGACCCTCCCGGGGTTTCCTTTGTCCCCCGCCCCCACGCCCTTGCCCCCTGGGCGTCCCGAGTCCGCTCCTTGGCCTGGTCCCCCCGCCTCCCATGACCTTCGCTCGTCCCCTCCCGGAGTTTCTCCGGTGTGCACCCCACCCTCTCCCGGGTCTCCGTGTCCCCTCCCCGCCCCGCCCCCGTTTTTAAACCTGGCGCCGAGCGCGCGGGTCGGGGAGCGCCCTCGCCGGAGCGGTTAAAGGCGCGGCAGATCGCGGGCGCCGCGTCTTCCGAGGGCATCATGAGACCCGAGGCGGCGGCCGGAGCCCCGGAGGAGCGGGGACGCGTCTGTCACTGCGTCGGGGACGGTCCCCGGGGACCACCGGCGCCGCGCGGGCCCGAGAGGTGAGGGCGTCCCCGCGGCGCGTGGGTGCGGGCAAGGCAGGCAGGATGCTCCGGCCGCGCTGATCACGGGGTGACCAGGCGGAACCCTGGAGCCCGACGGCGACGCCCCGCAAGTTCCTAGGCGTGAGACGGGGACGCAGAATCTTCTCGGCTCCTGAGCTCCGTTCCCAACTGGGGAGGCCCCAGAGGCGGCCGGCAGTGGACCAAAGCTTCCGTTTCTAGATCTGGAACCCACCGAGCTGGCCGCTGAGCGAGCCCTGCGCGGGGCAGGGGGTGGGTCGCGTCCTGTTGACCGGCACATCCTTGGTGATATTCTTTGTTTGCCCCGTGCTTGGGGTTCAGCGTTCGCTGTTCCGGCGGTGCGGGGCGTGGGGTGGGGGATACCAGCCCCTTTTAAGGTAGTCAAGTTAAAATCAAATTAGCAGGGGAGATGGAGAAGGGGCTGGGTGGCCAGGCGGTCAGAGAGGAGAAACTCAGTCCCGCTTTTTTTGCCTGGTAAAACTCTGCAGACTGGTCTCTGGAGTCCTGATCTTTCAGTAGTCAGGGAGATGAGGTTGAAATGAATAGGCGACCAAGTAGCCAGCTACAGTGGGGAGAACGAACTGAAGAATCCAGCCAGGATGGGAGAGAAATTTCTCAACTAATGTGTATCAGATTTGGGAGTTCTGAAAGCCCGGTGAAGGCAGAGAACTGGAAATGTGGCAGGAGAAACACACACACACACACACACACACACACAGCACAGGCTTAACGCACAGACTGAGAACTTGAAAGAACATTCTGGTGTGTCCAGTGACATTTAGGCAGACGTTAGAAATGATTAGAGTGATAACTCTTATGATCCAGCTTTAAAAGCAGAAAATGCTGTGGTTCACTCTTGGTCCCTGTCCTTCCAGCCAAACTCCATGGAGACCTTGGACCCTGACCCCTCAGGAAGCTGAGCCCACCAGAACTGGAAGTGAGGTAAGGTCAGTGTGTGGGCCTTGTAGATACCAACCGGTTGGCCAGAAAGCGGCACCATCTCTACAATGAAGGGACAAGGAGAGGCCTCCTCGGCCAGTCCCTCCCTGGGTCATCTAATGCAGAATTGCCTTGGGGTCTGGGAGTGGGCACCCTGCCGGTCAGGTGTTGATGGGGTCTGACTCAGACACGGATTGGCTCTGGCTTGCTTCTGTTTCTTGAAAAGCAATGCCATGATGGCAGAACTGTTTCAAGGACATCGTAAAAGGTTTCTTCCATATTGCGTTTTTCTTCCCCCTGATAACACAGCAAGTAGTGGGGAGAGAAGGCCTTGGTCCCCCTCAAATTAGAGAAAAGATGAGCACAGGCTCAAAAGATTAGCACCAGGCTGGTGCCCTAGTGCAAATATGGGCAGAGCTCTGTCTGGAGGGCCCAGAAGGTGCAGTGAAAAGTCTCCACCTGCCATTTGACTCTTTCTGAAACTTTGGGCCCTGTCTGCAAGTGCTCCTAAGTCATGCTTTCTGAGCAAACACACTCCAGCTGAGGGCTTTGGAGGGCAAGATTAATCGCCACCACTATTCTTTTGTCTCCTGCATTGGTAACTAAAGTGCTTTATACTTACTGGAGTAATGACTTGCTTTCATAGAATTCACCTGTCCTTTGTCATATTTTAAAGTATAAATGGCTGACTTTTAAAGTGCCAGAGTTAATCAGGCTAGGAAGGACCATTAGGTAACACTTCTGGCAGAGTGTGCAGTTATTTCTAGTCTGATAAGAAACTCAGGTTCAGACTTCTCTGGCATTTTGATATTTAGACTCCTTCATTAAATTAGTCTGAATAATGGGAGTTTTAATTCAGTTACTATTTAAAGAGTGAAGCAAATCAAATCTATATTAAATGAATGCGGAATATAATTTTTTCTTGCCCCAATTATTCTTACCTGCAATAACTAGATAATGGGAAGTAATTCCTTCTCTTGCATCCAAACTTAAGTTCGTAAGCATAAGATTTTAAAAAGTGCTTGGGAGAAAAAATTATCCAATTTTCTTTTAAATGAAAAATATGTGCAGTCTACCAGTTGTTTGCAAGAATAAAAAATACAGCACACTTTCCTAGTGTAAGGTAGTCCTGTTTTCTATTATGATGAGAAGGTCATTGGTGAGAAAAAAAATGAAGATTACTGGCAGAAAAATGTTAAGCTACAGCAGCTTTCTATGGATCATCCACAAGGCACATGGATTTTTTTGCGGGGGAGTTGGGTGGGGTGGGGTGGAGAGTGGGTGTTCGCAAGAGCTGTAGCGCTCAGCTGCCCGGCTCCCCACTGGCCAGCTGTTTGCAGGGTCCGATTGGCCGGACAGAGAGGTCAGTGGCGAACGACCCCCCATACCGCTCTGGGTTCCCGGGAGCCCCGGCCAGGTGAGCGCAAGCAGGAGAGGCGAGGGCCGGCTTCTTGCTCAGCAGCGCCCCCTCCCGACAAAGAGGGAGAATTGTTCGGCTCCTGAGCTATGCTGTATGTTTCTTTTTCAAAAACTGTCTTTTAATTTATTTATTGGCCGCTCTGGGTCTTCGTTGCTTTGCGCAGTCTTTCTCTAGTTGAGGCTAGCGGGGACTACTTTTTGCTGTGGTGCACGGGCCTTCCCACTGCGGTGACTCCTTTCGTTGCAGAGCCCAGTTGTCTCGGTTAGTTGCATGCAATTCGTAGGCTCTAGAGCCGGGTAGTTTTGGCATAAGGGCTTAGTTGTTCTGCAGCATATGGGATCATCCCGGACCAGGGACTGAACGATACCCCCTGTCTTGCAAGGCGTATTCTTTTTTTTTTTTTTTTGCAGGGCGTATTCTTAACCACTGGAAGCCCTGTTTGTATTTCTTGAGAAATGTCATTGGCCTGGGACGTTAGGGGTGGGGGTGGAGGGGACTACTGCCTAGGGACCTGAACTGCAGGTCAGCAGACCAAAATTAGAATACAATCTAAAGTCAAGGGAAAGTCTCAAACCCCTGAGCAGGGCGGGGGTCACTCTCCCCCATTTGATGTCCCTTTCCACTAAAAGACAGCAATAATTACAAAAGAGCTTAGCGCAGATGTGACTTCCTGGAACCACCCCCCTCCCCCGACCTGCGTCGCACCCACCCCCCCGCTAAACAGTGAACTTCATTATGGAACAGATTTTGTTCCAAAGACGCTCATTATTTCCCTTAGCTCAACATAGCATGTTATTAAAATAAGGCTGATAAAATGTCAAGGAGGCTTATGATTTCGGGTCTTCCTGTTAAGATTTTTGTTTTGTTTGTTTCCTGGTTTTTATTTGTTTTGTTTTAGCTGCGTGGTTTGAAGGGATCTTTGTTCCTCGACCAGGGATTTAACCTGAGCCCATGGACGCGAAAGCGTGGAGTCCTAACCTACCCAGGGAATAACCACGTTTACGTTTTTAACTCAGTCTGAGTTATGTGCTCTGTATGGTGTAAGATAAGGGCCCAGTTTGCAGGTGGTTATTCAGTTTTCTCAACACCGTTTATTGAAAAGACTGTCCTTTGCCCGTTATATATTTTTGGGCCCCTTGTTATGAATTAATTGATGATAAATGCATGAATTTATTTCTGGGCTCTCTAATCTGTCCCGTTGATCTATGTGTCTGTATTTAAGCCAATAGCTTTTTGATACTGTTTTGACTACTGTTTTTGATTTTGATCGACTATTGTTTTGCTCACTATAGCTTTGTAATATACTAATAGTTTGAAACCAAGAAATGTGATGGTTCAAGCTTGTCATCCTTTCTTAAGATTGCTCTTGGCTGTTCAGGGCCTGCACCGAGCAGTGTCTTACCTTTCAAATGCTATGCATGTCCTTGGGAACCTGTCTTCCTCTTCCCTTCTGGTTGGTGTTGCATGCATGCTAAGTTGCTTCATTTGTGTCTTGACTCTGTATGATCCTGTGGACTGGAGTCCACCAGGGTCCTCTGTTCAAGGGATTCTCCAGGCGAGAATACTGGAGGGGGTTGTCGTGCCTTCCTCCAGGGGATCTTGCTGATGCAGGGATCAAGCTCACGACTCTTATGTCTCATGCATTGGCAGGTGGGTTCTTTACCGCTAATGCCACCTGGAAAGCCCCTTGGTTGGTGTTACTTGAGTTCAAATCTCTGTCACCTCTTGCCAGAGACCTCCAAGCCCTTACCTCACCAATCTATGCTATTCGCTGCTTCCAGCAGCCACCGTGATCCTTAAAATACAGAGCTCATTGTTGAACCCCTAGCTCAGAAATCATTAATGGTCTTGAATTCTGTCTCCAGAATGAAACCTAGACTCAGTCATGTGTTTTCAAGGTGTTCAGTATCCGGATTCAACTTCCTGTTGAGCCCTTTTGCCAGGGCAGTTTCTCATTCATTTCACACTGGGCTCTACCTTTCCCAATCTATGCTGTCTATTTTCCTGACCCTCAGAATCGGATGCTCTGCTCCACCGTGGATGGGTGGATGGGCCCAGAACTGAATACCCAAGTGCTATTGATGTCTCTGCCAGGCTCCCCATGAGTCCTTTCCTGATCTCCCTCCTTGCTTAAAATAGTGAGCATCTTACTGCTTGATGCTTTTATAGTGTGTTTATTTGCCTTCATGTGTGTCTTTCCCCATTAGATTTTAAAATGTGTGAAGTGGGGGCCTGTGCCAACTCATCTTTCCGTCTTGGGACCCCTCACAGTGCTGGGACATTGTGACAACTGTCAAAGGAAGGGGAGCTCATCAGTATTCTATTCAGTTGTTTAAATTGTCTCTAAAATTGGAACCGATCCTAACAAGTGCAGGCTGTGCACACATGGGTGCTCAGTCGTGTCTGACTCTTTGCAACCCCGTGGACTAGGCTCCCATGGGAGTTCCCACTAGGCTCCGTGGGATTTCCCAGGCAATCATACTGGAGTGGGTTGCCATTTCCTACACCGGGGATCGTCCCGAGCCAGGGATCACACCCTCATCTCTTGCATCTCAGGAATTGGAAGGCAGGTTCTTTACCACTGCAGCACCTGGGGAGGCCCAAGTGCAGGCTGCTGCTGCTGCTGCTGCTAAGTCGCTTCAGTCGTGTCCGACTCTGTGCGACCCCAGAGATGGCAGCCCACCAGGCTCCCCCATCCCTGAGATTCTCCAGGCAAGAACACTGCCATTTCCTTCTCCAATGCATGAAAGTGAAAAGTGAAAGTGAAGTCGCTCAGTCGTGTCCGACTCTTGGCGACCCCATGGACTGCAGCCTACCAGGCTCCTCCGTCCATGGGATTTTCCAGGCAGGAGTACTGGAGTGGGGTGCCATCGCCTTCTCCGAAGTGCAGGCTACTTACATTTTATTTTTAAAGGCTTCAGGATGCTCCTTTCAAAGGATTCTTGACTGTGTCTGTGTTTGTATGTGTCTGTCCTTGCAGCTTGAGCCTGCGGGTGATCAAGAAACCTTTGGATCGAAGGGGGCCTTTGGGTTTCAGCATCCTGTCAGGTAATATCTAACTTCACCATAGAAATATATCATTCCTTTTAATATAAGCTTCAGTACACTCTAGTGTCTTCAAGTGTATACATTTTCAAAAATCGAAAATAATTCAGTGTTATTTCCCAACATTATTTGGTTATGATTACTCTAGGGAACTTCAAGAATATTCTGTTGAAAAAAAAAAAAAAGAATATTCTGTTGGATATCTGGAATTTATTCATTTATTTATTCAGTGTTTCAGTTGCAAGTTGAAATTGGCGTCTTTTTTTATATCTATACTTTAAAATATATATTTATTTATTTACTGGCTGTGCTGGATCTTAGTTGCAGCTTATGGGATTTAGTTTCCTGCCCGGGGATCGACCTGGGTCCCCTGCTTTGGGAGCTGGGAATCTTAGCTAGGAAAATCCCGTGTTGATACTTTTTGTCTATGTCTCTCATTATACATTTTTCCATGCGTTTAATTGCATGTGACTTGTATATGTATATATCTGCTTATTCACTTAGATATTTAGGTTCCTTTCTATTTTCTCCCAGGATATAAGTTAATATATTGCCTAGTGCAAAATAGACCTCCTAACTGTGGGCGTGGAGAAAACGAGGGGCTGGGTGGATGCTGTACTGTGGTTGAACCTCTGCCGTCTCAGTAGTTCTGTTGACAATGATTGGGACCATCACTGCTCTAAGCCTTTTAAGTTTCATTTTAGGCAAGTGGTTCGTTCTCAGCATTTCTGTTCCTCTGTGTGCCTCTCTCTATTTCTCTCAGCCTCTCTCTCTCCAGCTGTCATTTCCTTCATCAAAGTAAACCTAGCCTGTGCTGTCACCTCTCGGCAGAGTATTGTTACTCTGGTTAGCCTGGAATTAGAGGCTTTAATAAAACCTAAAGCTGTGAAAAGAAGAGAAGTGAAAAGCAAAGGAGAAAAGGAAAGATATAAACATCTGAATGCAGAGTTCCAAAGAAGAGCAAGAAGAGATAAGAAAGCCTTCTTCAGCGATCAATGCAAAGAAATAGAGGAAAACAACAGAATGGGAAAGACTAGGGATCTCTTCAAGAAAATCAGAGATACCAAAGGAACATTTCATGCAAAGATGGGCTCGATAAAGGACAGAAATGGTATGGACCTAATAGAAGCAGAAGATATTAAGAAGAGATGGCAAGAATACACAGAAGAACTGTACAAAAAAGATCTTCACGACCCAGGTAATCACGATGGTGTGATCACTCACCTAGAGCCAGACATCCTGGAATGTGAAGTCAAGTGGGCCTTAGAAAGCATCAGTACGAACAAAGCTAGTGGAGGTGATGGAATTCCAGTGGAGCTATTCCAAATCCTGAAAGATGATGCTGTGAAAGTGCTGCACTCAATATGCCAGCAAATTTGGAAAACTCAGCAGTGGCCACAGGACTGGAAAAGGTCAGTTTTCATTCCAATCCCAAAGAAAGGCAGTGCCAAAGAATGCTCAAACTACCGCACAATTGCACTCATCTCACTCGCTAGTAAAGTAATGCTCAAAATTCTCCAAGCCAGGCTTCAGCAATATGTGAACTGTGAACTTCCTGATTTTCAAGCTGGTTTTAGAAAAGGTAGAGGAACCAGAGATCAAATTGCCAACGTCTGCTGGATCATGGAAAAAGCAAGAGAGTTCCAGAAAAACATCGATTTCTGCTTTATTGACTATGCCAAAGCCTTTAACTGTGTGGATCACAATAAACTGTGGAAGTTCTGAAAGAGATGGGAATACCAGACCACCTGATCTGCCTCTTGAGAAATTTGTCTGCAGATCAGGAAGCAACAGTTAGAACTGAACATGGAACAACAGACTGGTTCCAAATAGGAAAAGGAGTATGTCAAGGCTGTATATTGTCACCCTGTTTATTTAACTTATATGCAGAGTACATCATGAGAAACGCTGGACTGGAAGAAACACAAGCTGGAATCAAGATTGCAGGGAGAAATATCAATTACCTCAGATATGCAGATGACACCACCCTTATGGCAGAAAGTGAAGAGGAACTCAAAAGCCTCTTGATGAAAGTGAAAGTGGAGAGTGAAAGAGTTGGCTTAAAGCTCAACATTCAGAAAACGAAGATCATGGCATCCGGTCCCATCACTTCATGGGAAATAGATGGGGACACAGTGGAAACAGTGTCAGACTTTATTTTTCTGGGCTCCAAAATCACTACAGATGGTGACTGCAGCCATGAAATTAAAAGATGCTTACTCCTTGGAAGGAAAGTTATGACCAACCTAGATAGCATATTGAAAAGCAGAGACATTACTTTGCCAACAAAGGTCCGTCTAGTCAAGGCTATGGCTTTTCCTGTGGTCATGCATGGATGTGAGAGTTGGACTGTGAAGAAGGCTGAGCACCGAAGAATTGATGCTTTTGAACTGTGGTGTTGGAGAAGACTCTTGAGAGTCCCTTGGACTGCAAGGAGATCCAACCAGTCCATTCTGAAGGAGATCAGCCCTGGGATTTCTTTGGAAGGAATGATGCTAAAGCTGAAACTCCAGTACCTTGGCCACCTCATGCGAAGAGTTGACTCATTGGAAAAGACTCTGATGCTGGGAGGGATTGGGGGCAAGAGGAGAAGGGGACGACAGAGGATGAGATGGCTGGATGGCATCACTGACTCGTTGGACGTGAGTCTGAATGAAGTCCAGGAGTTGGTGATGGACAGGGAGGCCTGGCATGCTGCGATTCATGGGGTCGAAAAGAGTCGGACATGACTGAGTGACTGATCTGATCTGATCTGATTTGAAAGATAGTAACTGCTGGAGATGAAATTTCGAGCCCCTCAGACTGATCAAAGAGTGATTTGGGGATAAAGGACATTGTCCTGGTGTTTCACACCATAGTCTTCAGTTCTCATAGAATCCCTGCAAGTGCAGTGCAGGTCGCTCAGTCGTGTCCGACTCTTTGCGACCCCGTGGACTATACAGTCCATGGAATTCTCCAGGCCAGAATACTGGAGTGGGTAGCCTCTCCCTTCTCCAGGGGATCTTCCCAACCCAGGGATGGAACCCAAGTCTCCCACATTGCAGGCAGATTCTTTACCAGCTGAGCCAGGCAGATTCTTTACCAACTGAGCTATCAGGGAAGCCCCAGAATCACTGAGGAAGCTTTAAAAATACTAATGTGGGGTGATTCCTCTGGGGATTCTGGAGAAAACTCAGTCATGTCTGACTCTTTGCGACCCCTTGGACTGTAGCCTACCAGGCTCCTCTCTCCATGGGATTTCCCAGGGAGGAATACTGGAGTGGGTTGCCATGCCTTTCTCCAGGGGATCTTCCCGACTCAGGGATTGAACCCAGGCCTCTCACTTTGCAGGCAGATTCTTTACCGTCCGAGCTACCAGGGAAGCCCCAAAAGAGCAGGTTTCAGGATTTTTGTTTGTTCTGGGTCCGGCAGCATGTGGGATTTTAGTTCCCCTTCCAGGGATCCAAGCAGCGCCCCCCCTGCAGTGGAAGCGCAGCCTTAACCACTGGCTCTCCCGGGGAGTCCTCGGTAGCTCATTTCTGACCTAGAATGGGGTTCATCACCAGGTGCCCCCACTTGCTCAGTTTTGTGTCCTGTGCGCAGAATAAAAAAAAAAAACAAAAAACAATGCTGTCCACACTGAAGGCAAAATGAGAGAGGAAGATTGGGCGTTAGCTGCTTCTAAAGAAAAGGCTCCTCTCAGTGCGGTTGAAAACTGTCTTCAGGCTGACTAACGGTGTACTTGTTTCTTTAATCTCAGACTCTACTTGCCCATTTCTAAGCGTCAAGAGTATCTGCAGAGCTCCGGGGAGAAGGTGCTGGCCAGTTTCCCCGTGCAAGCCACCATCCACTTCTACAATGACGAGTCTGAGTCAGAAGAGGAGCTGGAGGAAGACACCCAGCTCTCCGCCCTGCAGCTCGAGGAGGTGGCAGATGGCTCAGAGAGGAAGGCCAGAGACGGGGCCGCAAACCCGGCGCGGCAGCCCGGGGGCCTCAATGGGAAGGGTCCACCCCCCGACCCTGACTCCCCCGAGGCCGCTGCCTGCCCCTCATGCGTGTGAGTCTGTCTCTCCTGCACCTGCCCACCTCGCACGTGCCCTGAGGACAGCCCTTCGGGACAGTTGCCCCAGGACACTTCGCGTTTCCACTGGGTGTACAAGGACTTGGCTGCCTTTGGCCAGCACCCCGCTGGCCCCCAGGACTTGGCTTTTACTCATCCTCCCCTGAGTGATTCTTTGCATCTCATTCATAGCTTCGAGAGAGGATTCTAGATCCAAGATGTTTGCATTAATGCAGGTTGTTACCCGGTAGGGCCGGCCTTCAAAGCACACCCAGCAGTGTCACTGTGCCGATTAAATGACAAATCATTCCATATTGATTAGTACCCCACCCTTGCCTCTCACTTAACCTGAGACCCCTCATTTGGCTACGTCCACATTTGTAAACAAAGGTCCCAGCAGTCAAAGCTATGGTTTCTCTGGTAGTCATGTACAGATGTGAGAATTGGACCGTGAAGAAAATTGAGTGCCAAAGAATTGATGCTTTTGAACTCTGGTGCTGGAGAAGACTCTTGAGAGTCCCTTGGACTGCAAGGAGATCCAACCAGTCCATCCTAAAGGAAATCAGTCCTGAATATTCATTGGAAGGACTGATGCTGAAGTTGAAACTCCAATACTTTGGCCACCTTATGTGAAGAACTGACTCATTAGAAAAGACCCTGATGCTGGGAAAAGATTGAAGGCAGGAGGAGAAGGGGGTGACAGAGGATGAGATGGTTGGATGGCATCACCAACTCAATGGACATGAGTTTGGGCAAACTCTGGGAGATAGCGAAGGACAGGGAAGCCTAGGGTGCTAGAGTCCAGGGGGTTGCAGAGAGTCAGACATGACTGAGTGACAGAACAACAACAACCACTTTTATAAAAATGATTTATTTTTCAAGGTTGATGTGGTTGTTTAGGCATTCTGAAAAAAAAGTTTATGAAAAGCACATAAACACACTGAATAATTTCCATAAGAGTAACAAAAATAAAAGATCAGAATTTGGGGATGGGAGACCATTCTGGATAAAAATGTCTATGATTCTTGTCTAAGGGCTGTGTGTATGAACAGAAGAGCTTACTAGCTCTTCACTGGGGACTGCTTTGGGCTTTTTACTTAAATAACAAAACACTGTTTTCAATTGAAGTGCTTAATGTAATATTATTTTCAGGTTTTTATTTTTTAATGACCAGATGAGTGTATTTGTCAAAGTTTTTTATGGAACTATTTTACATGTGATTGTCTTCCTAGTTTCTACCAGAAATAAATATTTTGAAAGACAAAATCATTGGATAATCACCTTCTCTTTGACATTTTACATTAAATCAGTGCCTGCTTTAAAGTTTTTAAGTTTGTCAGGATTTTTCTATGTTTAACTCTTCAATTTATATTTGTGTTTTTTAGGAATGCAGGAAAAGTATAAAAATGAAAGTAAAATGGCCTATAACCTCGATGCTCAAATAAGTCATTAATATTAAACAATAGGAAACACATGCAAATATTCTAACAATCCAAACAGTACTGAAAAATGTCTGCTGTAAAGTAAAAGTCACCTTCTCCTATCTTCCTCTTTCTCTGTCCAAAGGTAGCCAACATCTGGGTTTTTTGGGGTTTTTTTGCTCTTTCTCTTGAAAGAAATACTTAAAATTTTTCTTTAAAAATGTTTTTTTAATGTTTTTATTTTAGTTTTATTGTCTTACTTACTGTCTAAATAACCTTTTTCCAATCTTAACGATTCCTTTGGGGATTATTTGGTAGGCTTCCCTGGTGGCTCAGACAGTGAAGACTCTGCCCGAAATGTGAGAGACCCAGGTTCGGTTCCTGGTTCGGGAAGATCCCCTGGAGGAGGAAGTGGCAACCAGCTCCAGAATTCTTGCCTGGAAAATCCCTGTCGGGCTACAGTGCTTTAGGTCACAAGGAGTTGGACCCAACTGAGCAACTCTCTCTCACACACACATGGAGCTTATTTTAGAAAGGATTTAAGATGACTTTCTCTTTATCTAGTTAACTAGAAGTCTTACTCTTATTCTCCCTCCCTGTGATGCTTGGGATGCAGCTTAAGTCATCATGTTTGGCTTTGTGTTGCTTTTCTAATAAATCCATTTTACTGAGAAAAAAATCTGGCCCAATCACCTGTTTACCTTGAAGAAACCAAACCTAGCCCTCAGGGCACCAGAATTTTAAATGTGCCGCATGGTCAACTTTCCTTAAATTGCTTAGCATATGGCCAGCTGAGTGCAAATGTGGAAAATAAAGACCCTGTAGCCACGGCAGTAACGGTGTCACAGGCTCTGTGAGTGCATGAGGGTGTTTGTGATGCGGGAGATGGTGGCCTTGGGGCTCCTATGTTCTTGCTGGTGACTGTGGTTTGGCTCACAAAGGCTCAAACCTGAATGAGTTCCCCACTTTTGATCATGTGTCCCTAGCATTAAAAAAGCAGCTGAGGGGAGGGGAAGATAAATTAGGAGTTTGGAATTAACCTATACACACTAGTTCAGTCATGTCTGACACTTTGGGACCCCATGGACTAGCCCGCCAGGCTCCTCTGTCCATGGGATTTCCAGGCCTATCGCCCACAGTCTCAATTTCCCTTCATTTACCAAAAAAAAAAAAAAAATCCAATTGATGGTATTTTCTAAAATCTGCATTTCCCCTTCAGTTTATTTCCTGCAATAGCTTGCCTAATAATGATGCAGTTTGTAAATGACCATCTTTCTACCTTTCCTCTGGAATCTTACTAATCAAAGTACCCACCCCAGCAATGGTTACACTTGCCAGGTTTCCATAAAGTGTATTATTTTGAATAAGTAATTTATGCTTGAGGCCAACTACCCTGACACATCTCTCTTTTGATGGCTCACAGAAAGTAGCTCCGAATGAATCTTGCAAATACCACAAGCTGAAACATGCTGGAAACATTTTTGAACTCTCACCCAGCAGTACTGCAAACCTCCCACACTGAATAGTTTGTTGTAATCTGTGTTTCTCCAAATTTCTACCACATTTTCATTGAGTCTTCCAACCCGTCTGCTAACAAAAGAATGCATTTCATTTTGTTGCTGTATTTTTCTGTTTACTATGTTAACCAGTTTTAAATAGGAAGAAAAAGTATTATCCCAGTGGTGTGCTTCTTTTTGCACTTCTGTGTTAAAGTCTGTACTTAGTGGCTCTGTCGTGTCCGACTCTCTGTGACCCTGTGGACTGTAGCCCGCCAGGCTCCTCTGTCCATGAAATTCTCCAGGCAAGAATACTGGATTGGGTTGCCATTCCCGTCTCCAGGGATCTTCCCGACCCAGGGCTCAAACCCAGGTCTCCCGCATTGCCGGCAGATGCTTTACCGTCTGAGCCACCAAGGAAGCCCAAGATCTCTTAAACAAGAGATCACAAAACAATCTGCTAAACGTTTATCATTAAGTTTGATGAAATTTTGTAAAATACTAGATTGAGAATCTCATAGTCTTAAACATATGGTCATTATATCTAAGGTATAAAATATGCTTTGAGGTTCACTGATAATGTTAATTCAATTATTTTTTAATTGAGTATAATTGATGCTATGTTAGTTTGAGCGTACACCGTAATCAGTTATTCTTCTTGAAAATTTCAATTGTTTTGCCATCTTTTCATCTAATCTTTCTACCTTGATAATGTAGTAGATGAGGTTATGATGAAGGTGTTTTTCAGCCTTGCTGTTATCTTGTGGTTTGCTTGTACTTGCATTTCTTGTACTGTTTTCAATCCAATTTCTGGGGCAGAAATTGTTTTTTTATGTGTGTTATAACTCACATATTCTAAAATTTACCCTTTTAAAGTATACATCCCACTTTTAGTATATTTACAAAGTTCCACAACCATCTCCTCTAATTCCAGAATATTTTCATTATTCCCAAAAGAGAACCATTTCCATTGTCAGTCAGTCTCATTCCCCCCAACCCTTCCAGTCCCTGACACCTACTAAGCTACTTTCTGTCTCTCTGTATTTCTTTTTGTTATTATTGTTTTTTTTTTTTTAATTGGAGTCTAATTGATTTACAATGTTGTGTTAATTTCTGCTGTAGAGCAAAGTGAGTCAGTCACACATTTACATAAATCTACTCTTTTTTCCATTCTTTTCCCATATAGGTCATTATGGAGTACTGAGTAGAGTTCCCTGTGCTGTACGGAAGGTCCTTACTAGTCATCTGTTTTACACATAGCAGCGTATATATATATCGGAGAAGGCAATGGCAACCCACCCAGTACTCTTGCCTGGAAAATCCCATGGACGGAGGACCCTGGTAGGCTGCAGTCCATGGGGTCTAGAAGAGTCGACTCAACTGAGCGATGAGCGACTTCACTTTCACTTTTCACTTTCCTGCATTGGAGAAGGAAATGGCAACCCACTCCAGCGTTCTTGCCTGGAGAATCCCAGGGATGGCGGAGCCTGGTGGGCTGCTGTCTATGGGGTCGCACAGAGTCGGACACGACTGAAGCGACTTAGCAGCGGCAGCAGTGTGTATATATGGGGCTTCCCAGGTGTTGCTAGTGGTAAAGAACCCATCTGCCAATGCAGGAGACATCAGAGACGCAGGTTTAATTCCTAGGTTTAATTCCTTCTTCCCTGGAGGAAGGCATGACAACCCACTCCAGTATTCTTGCTTGGAGAATCCCATGGACAGAGGAGCCTGGTGGGCTGCAGTCCATAGTGTTGCAAAGAGCGACTGAGTGACTTAGCAGCAGCGGCAGTGTATATATGTCAATCCCAATCTCCCCATCCATCCTTTTTCTCCTCTCCCTCTGGCAACCACAAATTTGCTTTCTACTCTGTGACTCTATCTCTGTCCTGTAAATAAGTTCTTTTGTACCATTAAAAAAATTCTACATATAAGTGACATCACACGTTTGTCTTTTTCTGCCTGACCTACTTAACTCAGCACGACAATCTCCAGATCCATCCTTGCTACTGCAAATAGCAGTATCTTATTCTTTTTCACGGCTGAGTAATATTCCATTGCACATATGCACCACATCCTTTTTAGAATGTGGAATGCTTCACAGATTCGCATGTCCTCCTTGCCCAGGGGCCGTGGTAATCTTTTCTGTATCATTCTGGTTTTAATATATGTGCTGCTGAAGCAAGCGCTCTCTAGATTTTTTTTCCTAAATATTTGATGCAAATGGGACCTTACACATGTGACCTTTTGTGGCCGGCTTCTTTCATTTAGCATAACGTTTACAAGAGTCATCATGTTGCAGCGTGTGTCACTATTTGGCCGAATATTTCATTGTATGGATAGACCATGTTTTATTGACCTGATCATCAGCTGATGGACATTTTGTTGTTGCATTATTTCCCACGGATCCCTTGGCATCCTCCCCTGGGCTCTATGTACCCATGTACCAGCCCCTCACCTTGGTTATACTCTACTGGACTTTAATCCAGCTACCTTGGCTCAAGGAAAAAGCATTCTGAATAAGGAAATAAGCAAAACCTTTTTTGCAAATTTCTGCAGTTGGCCAAGCTCCCCCCATGCCAACTGCCCCCTCCCCTTTTCAGTATCTGACTCACATCACATGACTCACGGTGCATTTTCAGTACAACTGTCTTCATGCAGGGAGAACCAAGTATTTGTTATCATGGAAAGCTACAAAGAACTAATATATGTACTATCAAAGCCCATAGGCCCAGGGGATTTACTTTTCAGGACTTGGTATTAAATTCTAGTGGAAAGTGAAAGTTAAGTTGCTCAGTCATGTCTGACTCTTTGCGACCCTGTGGACTGTAGCCCACCAGGCTCCTCCATCCATGGGATTCTCCAGGCAAGAGTACTGGAGTGGGTTGCCATTTCCTTCTCCAGGGGATCTTCCTGACCCAGGGACTGAACCCAGGTCTCCTGCATTAGAGGCAGATGCTTTAATCTCTGAGCCACCAGGGAAGCCCAAATCCTAAATGGGCTTCATACAAAAAAAAATGGAAGACTTTATTTTAGGTAGATTTTAAATAGAGGCATCAAACTGCTTTCTGAAACTATATAAAATATTTCATTTCTCTTTATATTCCAGAGGTCTATTTGATGAGCACAATTTTTTAGAGGCAATTTCATAGCAATTTTATTATGAGTATTATATTAATAAATAAAAGCATCCCTTCTTCCTTACCCCCCTCTTTTTTTTTTTGGCTCTGCTATGTGGCTCATAAGATCTTAGTTCCCCAATGAGATCCCCAGCCACCTCAGTGAAAGCACAGCATCCTAACCACTGGGATGCCAGGGAATTCCTTCCCTTCCCTTGATAAAAAAAAAAAAAATCAAGCTAACTTTTTAACATAATTATTATTATTTTTTGCCAAGTGGGCATGCAGGATCTTAGTTCCTAGACCAGGGATCAAACCCGAATCCGCTGCAGTAGAAACATGAAGTTGAAATCACCAGGGAAGTCCCAGTGTAAACTTCCTATTGAAAATAATACTCCTTGGAAGGAAAGTTATGACCAACCTAGACAGCATATTAAAAAGCAGAGACGTTATTTTGTCAACAAAGGTTAGTCTGGTCAAGGCTATGGTTTTTCCAGTAGTCATGTATGGATGTGAGAGTTGGACTATAAAGAAAGCTGAGCACCAAAGAATTGATGCTTTTGAACTGTGGTGTTGGAGAAGACTCTTGAGAGTCCCTTGGACTGCAAGGAGATCCAACCAGTCCATCCTAAAGGAGATCAGTCCTGAATAGTCATCGGAAGGACTGATGCTAAAGCTGAAACTCCAATATTTTGGCCACCTGATGTGAAGAGCTGACTGATTTGAAAAGACCTTGATGTTGGGAAAGATTAAGGGCAGGAGGAGAAGGGAACAACAGAGGATGAGATGGTTGGATGGCATCACCGACTCAATGGACATGGGTTTGGGTGGACTCCGGGAGTTGGTGATGGACAGGGAGGACTGGCATGCTGCAGTTCGTGGGGTCGCAAAGAATCGGACACAACTGAGTGACTGAACTGAACTGAAGAACTTCTAATCACATAAACTTGATACATTTTTGCAAAGTTAATATGCTCATGAAAACAGCACCCCAGTAAAAAATAACAGAAGCCCAGGACAGCCCTTGCAATTGCTCCTGGTCCCCACCACCTCCAGCACTTATGGATTCCCCTTGCCTGGTTCTGAACTTGCCATCAGTGGACTCACACATGGGCTCTTTTTTATCTGGCTTCTCACCTTAGCATTGCACTGTGACTTCATTCAGAGTGTTGCAGTTGTAGATGGCTACTTCTCAGTGCTGAATAAGACCCCGATTGTGTGAATAAACCACTATTTCCTCATCCCTTCTCCTGCTGATGAGTACTGGCTCAGTTTCCAGTTTGGACCTATTAGAAATAACACTGTTTTGACCATTCGTGTATATGGCGATTGGTAGATGGACGGGCCCATTTCCACTGTGGGTGTAGAAATGAAAGCAAGAGCACACTTTGAGTCCACCCTGCATGCGTCTGGTCTCTTTCAGCCAGAAAATAGTTTAAGAACTGGGGAAAGGGAGGCAGAGAGCAAGAAGTTCTAAAGAAAAAAGATGAGATGACAACAAGGCTTTTTTTTTTTTTTTTTCCCTTTGAGATCTTTAAAGATGGGCTGGAACTCAGAGGCGCTTGTTGGGGCCAGCAAGTGACCATAGTCAGTGGGATCTTCATTCTTCCTGAGTTGGAATTCTGTAATGTGATTTAGGAGTTTATTTCATTAGAGAATGGGACATGCAATGGAAATGTGAGGGGAGACCTAGGACTTACAATTCCTTCAACAAATTGAAAGAGAAGAAAATTTAAGAACTCTTTTCTGCAGATTCCGAGACGTTTTCAGAAACTTACTAAGCTTTCGACAAAGCTCTTGAACTCGTTTCATTCCTTTACATACAGAGGAAATCCAATTACAGAGTCAAACCTGAGAACAGAACCCGCAACCCCAAAAACGCTCTCTTTCTAGCAGTGAGCCGGGCCCCTTCCCTACCTCCCTGCCTTGGTCTCTGGGCAGCTTCCCTGATTTGGAATTAACTACACGAATCGCAGGCCACAGGTCCCTACTCTTATCTGTTTCTGTAGCACACACCTTGCTGTGTGAATTATACAGACTCTACTAAGATGTTTCCATCATTTTATTTTGGACTCTTGAACAAGCAACTGAACTCAGAGGTATTTGTTCTAGCAGTTTACTTTAATCACCTTTTTTTTGGTGGCAGGAAAATGATATCTCTGAATATGAGGAAAAGTACACTATACAGAAATATCACAGGGAGGAGGTGGAAGAAGACGGCAGAGGAGGAAGATGGAGAGATCACCAAGTGAAAGAAAGTGAAGTCGCTCAGTCGTGTCCGACTCTTCGAGACCCCATGGACTGTAGCCTATCAGGCTCCTCCGTCCATGGGATTTTCCAGGCAAGAGTGCTGGAGTGGATTGCCATTTCCTTTTCCAGGGGATCTTCCCGACCCAGGAATCGAACCTGGGTCTCCTGCATTGCAGGCAGATGCTTTACCATATGAGCCACCAGGGAAGCCAGCCTGGAGAGATCACCAGCCCCCTGACAAATACATCAAAAACTCATCAAGATACTGCAACAGCTCCTACAGCAGAAGACCCTAGGCCTCCAGGGGGGCAAGCTGAGCTCCTGGGAATGAGAAATAAAACCAATATTATAAAGCAATCATCAATCAATTAAAAATAAATATTTTTAAAAAAGAAATATCAGAGGGAGAATTTTCTACTTTCCTGCAGGGCATGAGTCACTGACTCACTTTTGTAGAATTACTGGTGAAAGACCAATGCATGAATAGGTGATTTTTTATGATGATCATGAAAATAATGGATGCTTATAAAAATTGCCTTTGAGGTTGCTGGGCAAGTCTAAAATACAGTATTATTTTAATATTTCATTATGTCCCTAAACGGTAACCCTTACAAGCCAATTTTATTTTATAGTTTTAGATATTTCAAAAAAGATGCTCCATGTCATTATTCCTTACAGAAATGCAAATTAAAACCACAATGAGATACTGTCATTAGAATTTTTAATTCTAATAAATTAAATTGTGATAAAATTCTAATAAATTAAATTGTGATAAAAACCTATCACAATTTTTTTTTGAAATTGAAATTTTTAGAAATTTTTTAGAATTTTTTTTACAATATTGTGCTAGTTTCAGGTGTATAGCAAAGTGATTGAGTTTTCTGTTTATATATATATTCTTTTCAGATTGTTTTCCATTATACATTATTACAAGATAAGGAATATATCTCCTTGTGCTGTACAGTAAGTCCTTGCTGGTTATCTATTTTATATATAGGAGTGTATATGTTAATTCCACACTCCTAATTTATCCCTTCCCCTCTTCCACTTTGATAAACATAAGTTTGTCTTCTATGTGTGTGGATCTGTTTCTGTTTTTTAAATAAATTCATTTCTATTATTTTTCAGATTCCACATATATGTGATACGATATAAAATGTGTCTCTCTGTCTTATTTACTTCACTCTTAGTGTGATCATCTCTAGCTCCATCCATGTTGCTGCAAATGGCAAAATGTCATCCGTTTTTATGACTGAGTATTATTCCACTGCATACATGTACCACATCTTCATTTATCCGTAGAGGGACACTTAGGTTGCTTCCACATCTAGGCTATTGTAAATAGCCACTGTGAACACTGAGGAATGCATTGTTTTAAATTAGAGTTTTCTCTGGATATATGCCCAGGAGTGGGATTGCTGGATCACATGGTAACTCTGTTTTTCGTTTTTTAAGGAATTTCCATACTGTTCTCCACAACAGTGTAGGAAGGTTTCCTTTTCTCTACCCTCCCCAGCATGTATTATTTGTAGACGTTTTGATGATGGCCACAGAATGGTTACTATTTCTGTAAGATAATAACAAGTGTTGTCAGTAGTGTGGATAAACTGAAAACCTCATGCATCACTGGTGGGAATGTAAATTAGCTAACAGTTGGGAAACAGTTTGGCAGGTTCATTAAAAAGTGAAAGTGAAAGTCGCTCAGTCATGTCCGACTCTTTGGGACCCCATGGACTATACAGTCCATGGAATTCTCCAGGCCAGAATACTTCAGTGGGTGGCCTTTCCCTTCTCCAGGGGGTCTTCCCAACCCAGGGATAGAATCTAGGTCTCCCACATTGTGGGCAGATTCTTTACCAGCTGATCCACAAGGAAAGCCCTTCACTAAAAAGTTTAACATAACTTTACCATACATTCTAACAGTTCCATTCCTTGGAATCTATCCAGGAGAAATGAAAGCATTTGTCTACTCAAAGACTTGTACATGAATGTTCATAGCAGTTTTATTCATAATAACTCCAAATTGGGAACAATCCAAATTGATAGATATATCAACTGGTGAATGGATAAATAAAATATGAGACACCCATGTAATGGGACATTATTGAGCAATAGAAGGAATGCAATGAAGTTTTAACACAGGCTAAGACATGAATGGATCTTGAAAATGTCATGCTAAGTGAAAGAAACAAGATACAACAGATTACACTGTGTGATTCCATTTATATAAGAAAATGCAAATTTATAGTAACAAAAAGCAGAACTGGTTGCTTCGTGCTGGCAGTGGGAACAGGGATTAACTGTAAATGGGCACAAGGAAACTTTTAGCAGTGATAGAGATGTTCTAAAGTTGGATGATGGTGATTGTTGAACATTTCTATTAATTTACTAAAATCATTGAATTGTTTAGTGCCAACGCGTGACTCTATAGTATTTAAATTGCATACCAATAAAGTTGTTTTAAACAGCTTAAGCTCTTCTATTATAACCATATTTGTGTCTTCTTTAGCCACGGAACCACTAAATGAATTATACAATCTCTTTTTGGCATAACAAAATTCACTTTGAAAAGTGACGTAAAGAATCAAAGCTCTAAAGAAGCCCTTTGGTTTCCTCTTTGGCACTCTTAGCTTTTGACTTTCCTGGGTTTATCAAGGTTCCTGTCTTTCGCACACTTGCAGTGACCTCTGAACCATCCATCACATAAACGTAAAGAGGTCCCAGGTGGGCTTTCAGGATGAGGACTTCAATTTCAAAGTAAGACATGACAGGAAGACCAGTTGCTGAGATCCAGGTCGTCATTAGGCTAGATACTTCTGAGTCTCTTAAATTATTTAAACTCAAGATGATGCTATTGAACAACATACTCTGGCCAATACCCAGATTTAAGTGAAGTGTAAGACTTCAGTTATCAACAATACGAATGAATAATGGTCCCCAGCTGTCATAATTTGGGGTCTCTCCAGGTACCTCGAACAGTATAGCTGCAAATTCAGAAGTTTTACATAGTTTTCTACAAGATGCTGCTGCCCCCTGGCAATAGTTACAGCTACCATGGGGATCATTAAAAGATATTTTTTAATGTTTCCTTGGAAGTACATTTCCTATCAACATACAACAGATACAGAAAAGTGAGCAAATTATAAGCGTGTGAGGAATTTTCAAAAACAACACACCTTTTGAAACTCTGGCCAATTTAAGAAAAAGAAGATTTTCACCACCCCAGAAGCCCCCTCTTATGATCCTTCCCAGCTACCACATTCACTCTCTTCCTCAAAAACAATCACTATTTGGATTTCAAATACCATAGATTCGTTTTGCACCCCGACCCAGCTTTTTGTTTCGGCTGTGCGGCATGTGGGATCTTAGTTCCCCAACCAGGCGTCAAACTTGTGCCCTCTGCATGAGGAGCATGGAGTCTTGACCTCTGGATCACCTGGGAAGTCCCCCTTTTTGCCCAATTTTGAACTTTATATAAATGGAATCAGTATATGCTCATTTGCCTCTAGTTTCTTTTACTCCACGTGAGTCACCAACTGTTCTTTTCTATTGCGGGAACATATCACTACTTATTTATCCCTTCTATTGTTGATGGAATTCTGGATTGCTTCCAGTTTTGGGGCTAATATGAACAGAACAGCTATGAGCATTTTTGCATATGTCTTTTGCTTACAAGCGTGTACATCTCTGGTGAGTAGATATTTGGGAATGGTCGCTGGGTCATAGGGTATGTGTATAGTTAGCCTGAGTATAAATCACTGGATTTGTTAAAATCTAGAAAGCCACTTGAAGTGATTTCAGAGTAAACACTCCTAAATGCAGAAATTTCCTAAATATAAACACACGTTCATTCTTCTTCAGACTTGACCTGAGCAAACAGTCTCATAGGTGGGACAATTGAATATCAGTCACGAAGTTACTGGACTGTGATCTCACACAAACATAACTTCTCAGGACGTGTCTCCTGTGGGTTTCAACCCTCAGGAAATGAGGCCACCCTGAACATCCTGGCATTCCTGCAAGCTCCCAGGTGGGATCTGGAGGAGCAAAGTTTCCATCTTGCTATAGCTTTGATCTGCAAGAAAGCCGTGTTTGTTCAATTTCCTCCTGCAGCCTGAAAACCAATTTATTTTGAGAGGTTTTAAAAAGTTCAGGGCAATTATTATTATTTTCAATTTTTTCCCCATCCATTTGCCATGAAATGATGGGACTGGATGCCATGATCTTAGTTTTTTGAGTGTTGAGTTTTAACCCAACTTTTTCTACTCTCCTCTTTCAACACCTAAAGTGAAGATCTGACTCATTGGAAAAGACCCTGATGCTGGGAAAGATTGAAGGCAGGAGGAGAAGGGGACGCCAGAGGATGAGATGGTTGGATGGCATCACCGACTCAATGGACATGAGTTTGAGCAAGCTCCGGGATTTGGTGATGGACAGGGAGGCCTGGAGTGCTGCAGTCCATGGGGTCACAAAGAGTCGGACATGACTGAGTGACTGAACATCATCAACAAAAATTATTATTATTTTGGCTGCACTGTGAGGCATGTGGGATCCTAGTTCCCTGACCTGGGATTGAACCCACACCCCCTACATTGGAAGTGGTGGTGGTTTAGTCATTAAGTCATGTCCGACTCTTGCGACCCCATGGACTGTAGCCGGCCAGGCTCCTCTGTCCATGGGATTCTCCAGGAGAGAATACTGGCATGGGTTGCCATTTCCTTCTCCACTTACATTGGAAGCGCAGACTCTTAACCATCGGGCCACCAGGGAAGTCCCCTCCAAGGTAATTATTACCACAAGAAAGCAGGCTAAGTCTTCCAGTTCTTAGGGGGCACTTTGCTATTCTTCTGGAGCTCCGTGGCTGTCTCCAAGGAGGGTTCTAGGCTCTTGCACATGACCAGTTCTGGGGTAGCTGTGAGCTCATAAACTGGCCCATGTGACAGCCCGCCCCTGACTGCCCACCTTGACAGTTGAGGTCAAGCCAGGGAACCCTGGTTCACCACACTATGCTACACAGCCCAGGTGAGTCTTAGAAATCCAGAGGCTCTGCCCGCAGGGAATGGGACTTCCCAGGGAGCATCCACGTCAGGTTCACCTCCTGGTCTTTGGACTGAGTGTCCACCTGGGCTGGGAGAAAACTTTCTATGAACACAGGGGATCCTCTGGCTTCCCACCTGCCCTCGGGAAGTTGAGGGATTCACCAGAACCCCACACCTTGAGGTTTTTTTACACCCTAATGGACTGGGTGGTAGAGATGTCTGTTTCTTTTTCTTTCAGCTTCTCTTTTTATTTGGATTCTTTCTGTTGTTGTTTCACCTTTCTGAGTCTGAGAGGTACTTTGTTAGAACACAGAGGAATGGCTTCCTGAAGAGTGTCCATTGTCTTTGCAATCAGATGGTAAGTGGTGACTACATTTTTTCTTTCCCACCAGACCTTTTTCTTGTCCCCAAGAGAGCGGCTGTAGCCCTAGCGTTCATCGTCAAGAGAAGTTATCATATGTGCTTGACTTTCCACTTGCCTTTTCTGTTTTTGCTTTAAAAATTGCCACAGGACTTCCCTGGTGGTGCAGCGGATGAGAATCCGCCTGCCAGTTCAGGGGTCAGAGGTTTGATCCCTGGTCCAGGAAGATCCCACACGCTGTGTGGCAACGAAGCCCACACTCCATAACTACTGAAGTCTGAGTGCCTAGAGCCTGTGCTCTGCAACAAGAGATGCCACTGCAATAAGTGAGAAGCTTGTGCACCCCAATGAAGAGTTGCTCCCACTTATAGCAACTAGAGAAAGTCCTTGCAAAGCAACGAAGACCCAATGCAGCCAAAAATAATACATAAATAAATTTATTAAAAATTGCCACAATTTTTTACTTTCTCATTTGCCAGAGGTTGTGTTCTCCAAGCTCAGATGGGCTTCCTGAATTCAGTCACACTTCTTGTAGTTTTTCTTCCCTCTTTTTTGTTGCCCCGAGGCATGCGGGATCCCTGATCAGGGATGGAACCCACAGCTGCTGCAGTGGAAGTGCAGCCTTAACTACTGGACTGCCAGGGAAGTCCCTTCTTGTTTTGATGAACTGTGGCCATGTTCTACAATTTTGCCATGTTCTAAACTTCTGCATTTCCCGGGGCCGTTTGCTGCAGTGAGTTTTGAGGATGTTTCCCAAAGTTTCCACACACTATGAGGGGATGTTGGACCAGACAGCTCTGCTCCAATGGTTCAGTGCAGTTCAGTCGCTCAGTCGTGTCTGACTCTTTGCGACCGCATAGACTGCAGCACGCCAGGCCTCCCTGTCCATCACCAACTCCCAGAGTTTACTCAAACTCATGTCCATTGAGTCGGTGATGTCATCCCCTTCTTGTCATCCCCTTCTCCTCCCATCTTTAATCTTGCCCAGCATCAGGGTCTTTTCTGATGAGTCAGTTCTTCGCATCAGGTGGTCAAAATATTGGAGTTTCAGCTTCAGCATCAGTCCTTCCAATGAATATTCAGGACTGATTTCCTTTAGGATGGACTGGTTAGAGCTCCTTGCAGTCCAAGGGACTTTCAAGAGTCTTCAACACCAGAGTTCAAAAGCATCAATTTTTTGCTGTTCAGTGACACTCAAATGGTAGCCAGGGCCAGATCCATCCTCGGAGAGTTCCCGGTGCCTTCCGCGCCTGCACCCTCCTGCCTCCGCTTACCCCCTTCTCCCTCCTGCCCCCTGCACTTGCATCCTGCAGCTGCCTGGTGGTCCTTCTCTGGCTCCTTCTGCCACCCTGGGAGAAAGCGTGCTTCCTGCCTGACCTTGCCATCACCTCCTCCTCCTGTCCTGAGGCCCCTGGGTCCAGCCCCCTCCTCTCCGCTCATTTCTCTCTGTCCTGTGTGTTTTGCCCACAACAGTTCTCCCAGTCCTCAAAGAGTTCTGTTGCCTTATCTGCACTGTGGGTTTATATCTGGGCCTGGTCTCTTTTGAAGTCACCTGCCCCTGAGCAGCAGGGGCCAACCTCTGGAAGCCCGACTAGAGTGGACTCTGCCGCCCCAGTCTCCCCTCTGCCCCCAGCCCTTCAGGTTCTGTCTCTGCTTCTGGCCTGAGTTCCTGCTAGGCTCCCCCTGGGGCCCCCTGTGTCTAGGTAAGTGTCACTTAGGTACCAACTCACTCGCAGAGGGCCAATGACTGCCAGCCTTATCCCGCCTAAACCAGACCTCCAGGCTCTCTGAGTCTCCCTGCAGGTAACCCCCCTCCCTCACCCAGGTCAATGCCCTCCCCTTTATGAAAACATGGGGCCTCTCCTGACAGCATGTAGGACCTTAGTTCTCTGACCAGAGATTGAAGCCTCATCCCTTGCGTTGGAAGGCATTGTCTTAGCCACCGGCCTGCTGCGGAAGTCTTGGGTCAACGGCCCTTGGGTGGAGTTTCCAGACGGGGTCCTCAAAAGGAGTCTGGTCAGCGATCAGAGGGGCCAGCAGGTCGAGCAGCGGGAACAGGATGGGCCAAGAAAAGCTTGGCTGCCACCTGGGCTGCCACCTGGGCTGCCCCGAACCTGCCCGGGGGGTGAGAGCGCTGCTGAGTCACCCCCGGGCCCCGCTGTCCCCCATGATGCCTGCAGGCTTCACCACCTGCACTCAGCCCCTCGACCAGCAGTGACCAACCCCCAACCCCAGCACCACCCAGGGGATCCCTCTTTGCTACAGACCCTGCTTTATTACGGGGCTTCCCAAGTGGCACTAGTGGTAAAGAACTAGCCTGCCAGTGCAGGAGATGTAAGAGACGCAGGTTCTGGCAACCCACTCCAGTATTCTTGCCTGGAGAATCCCACGGACAGAGGAGCCTGGTGGGCTGCAGTCCACAGTGTCCACCAGAGTCAGACACGACTGATGTAACTTAGCGTGCACTCCTTTATTATTAATGACTGCTTATTCAACCACTCAAATCATTTACTAAAAATAGACTGAACCCCTACTAAGAGGTAGAATGATACCTGGCACACAGGGACATGTGGTGAATAGACAGACGAGGTCCTTGCCTGCCTTGGAGCTCACGGTCAAGGGGGGACAAGCCAGTGATTCTCTTAGTGGGGTCTGTGGACACAGGGCCAGGCCAGAACGTTCGTGTTACTGGTCTCAGACAAGGTAGTACTGAACTTGACAGATGTTTTTAGTAACTTCTCTAGCTCATTGACTAATTTTATATTTGTTTAGTTTTTTTAAAAAAAACAACAGCCTCTCGTTTATCTTTTTTCCATTTTGTTTTTCTAGTAAGCATTTTTATATTTTACAAGTTCAGTTCAGTTCAGTTCTGTTCAGTCCCGTTCAGTTGCTCAGTTGTGTCTGACTCTTGCGACCCCATGGACCGCAGCACGCCAGGCCTCTCCGTCCATCACCAACTTCCGGAGTTTACCCAAACTCATGTCCATCGGTGATGCCATCCCAAACATCTCATCCTCTGTCGTCCCCTTCTCCTCCTGCCCTCAATCTTTCCCAGCATCAAGGTCTTTTCAAATGAGTCAGCTCTTCGCATCAGGTGGCCAAAGTATTGGCGTTTCAGCTTCAACATCAGTCCTTCCAATGTAGAGATGTGCAATGGGCTAGAAATTTAGAAAAAGTCATCCCCCATTCGAGAAAATTTGAGAAGCATTTCTCTAAACAATAAATTGCAATTCCTGCCATGAAGAACATGAAGGAGAATAACAAGGAAACCTGGTTTAAGGAAGGTGGGATCTGATGGGACCTGAAGGGTGAGGAGGAACCAACCAGGCAAAGAGCAGAGGAAGCTTTCCAGGCAAGGGGACAGCCTGTGCAAAGGCCCTGGGGTGAGAGAATCAGGAGGCCTGACATAGGACGGAAGTCAACAGAGCTGGAGCAGAAGGAGCAAGGGGAGATGGTGGGAGGTGGGGCCTGATCACTTGGGTGCCTTCAAGAGGCCCCGAGAAGACACCACAGTGTCTTAGGGAAAAGAGTGACATGTCTGGCTTATGAGGAAGCAGTGGGTTGAACACAGTGGGAGAGGCTGAGGAAGCCAGCCAGGAGGCAAGTAGTTCAGTCAGCAACTGCACCCGGGGGGTCAGTGTCCACAGGGTTCCAGGAGGGCTTGCTCCTGTGCAGATGTGGGGTGAACACACGTGGCATCAGCACTTCCTACCTGCCCCTCACAGGTAACACACATCAGACCCACAAAGTCACTGTGACAGCAATATCTCAGCTGAAATCCAATCTGGAGACAGAGGTTTTCAGATCAGCTTCTTGGAGCATGCAAACACTTTTATTTAAAAAAAAAAATTTTTTTTTTTGGTTGCACTGTGAGGTTTGCAGGATCAGTTCTCTGACCAGGATTGAACCTGTGCCCTTGGCAGTGAAAGTGCTGAGTCTTAACCACTGGAACACCTGGAATTCCCCAAACCCCAGTGTTTTTGGCCTCGCCATGGCGTGCAGGATCTTAGTTCCCTGACCCGGGATCTAATCCTTGCTCGCTGCAGTGGAGTCTTAACCACTGGACTGCCAGGGAACTTCCCCAAACCCTTTTAAAAGAAACTTCTTGTGCCTTGGCCACTTACTGATTGAGACAAGATGCTGCCAAGGTGAAATCTGATTTAAAGAAGGCTTTCCTCAAAGATACTCTATTTTTCAACTAAGAAAACAAGCTGAAGAATGGAGAAGGGACTTGATTCAAATTCAGAATTTTTCTGAAACGTCAGAGGAGAGACTGGGTAATAGAAAAGTTGGCTGAGTGCCTTTCTATCCCTTGATGTTTGTGTTTCCACAACTGGGTGATAATAGGAGCCCTGAACAATGATGTGAAGATGCTATAAACTTCCAAAGTATCTTGTAAATCACTACAAGGAATATTTAATGATTTTAGCATAACTTTATGAATTGTGAGTATTTTTTTGGCTCTGAGTCTTGTGGGATCTTAATTTCCCAACCAGGGATGGAACCCAGGCCCTCTGCAGTGCAAGCATTGAGTCCTAACCACTGGACCACTAGGGAATTCCCAGAATTGTAATGTCTGCATTCATTTTTTTTTTTTAATGAAAGCTATAATTGAGACCCTTTTAACAGGAGGGTCTGTAAGTCTTCAGTAATTTGCATATATCTGTCATCGGATGGCTGTACTTCTTCTCTCTGCACTCTGCTGCACCAGCAGAGAAGAGTTTGCCAGGCCGTTGTCACCAAGGCTGCGGCACCCTAGTTCCCAGGCGTGGACCAGGGGTCCTTAGATCCTGCATCGTCTTAGTTCCTTAGAGCAGGCATGGAGCCCGGGTCCACGCAGTCAAAGTGTGGAGTCTTAACCACTGGGCTACAGGGAATTTCCTAAAGGGAATTTTAAAAATAGCTTTGAAAATGCAAGTCATGTCTTACAAATAAGTGACTTCTTTGTCTTAGGCCTGCCAGGGAATTTCCTGAAGGGAATTTTCGAAATAAGTTTGAAAATTTGAGTCACGCCTTACAAATAAGTGATTTCTTTGCCCTGGGCCTGCCACAAAGCTCTTCATAGACAGTTTCTTCCTTTTTTTTCCCCCCACTACGTTTGCTTTATGTATTCTTTTTTTCTTGACCTTTTCCTCTTTTTTAAAAAGTTTATTTTATTGTTTAGTATAGTTGATTTACAATGTTGTATTAAATTCTGCTGTACAGAAAAGTGACTCAGCTATACAAATGTACATATGTATATTCTTTCTCATGTTCTTTTCTGTCATGGTTTATCACAGGTTATTGAATATAGTTTCCTATGCTATACAGTAGGACCTTGTGGTTTATCCATTATATACACAATAGTTTATTGTTGTTGAGTCACTAAGTCCTGTCTGACTCTGCAACCCGATGGCTCTAGCCCACCAGGCTCCTCCATTCATGGCATTTCCCAGGCAAGAATACTGAGTGGGTTGCCATTCCCTTCTCCAGGGGATCTTCCCGAACCAGGGATCAAATCCATGTCTCCCGCATTGGCAGGTGGATTCTTTACCACTGAAACACCAGGGAAGCCTAGATAATAGTTTATATCTGCTAATACCAGACACCCAATCCGTCCCTTCCTCACCTCCTACCAACCCACCTTGGCTACCAGAAGTCTATTCTCTTCATAGAAGTTTGCTTATTAAATAAGTCTAAGTAAATTCCTGTCAACTATCCAAGCCATACTTTGTAATTTCTTTGAATTTATTTCATTATTCTGAAAATGATCATGGAAGACCCATTATCACTTTTTTAAATAATTAGAGCTTAAAATGCATATTAAATGAATGAATAGGCTGTCAGTACATTATGTGGACAAGTAAACAGTCGTGATTTGCTGTTCTTGTTACTGTTCAGTCTCTAAGTTGTGTCTGACTCTTTGTGACACCATGGACGGTAGCCTGCCAAGCTCCTCTGTCCATGGGCTTTCCAGGAAAGACAGGGTTGCCATTTCCTTCTCCAGGATATCTTCCCAGACCTGGGATCTAGCCTGCGTCTCCTGCATTGGCAAGAGAGTTTTTTACCACTGAGCTACCAGGGAAGCCCCCCGCTTTGTGGCAGGAGTGTAAAATTTCAGCTTCTTCCCCAGCAATTTGGCAATACAAGGAGAATATGAGCTTTTAAGAAAATTTATATCCCTTACCCTTTTATAGAAAAAGGAAATGGCAACCCACTCCAGTACTCTTGCCTGGAGAATCCCATGGAGGGAGGAGCCTGGTAGGCTATAGTCCATGGGGTCACAAAGAGTCGGACACGACTGAGCGACTTCACTTCACTTCACCCTTTTATAAGTATTTCCTTAAGACAGAATAAGAGATAAGGACAAATATGTTTATACACAGATAAAAGAAGAGGGTGACAGAGGATGTGATGGTTGGGTGGTATCACTGATTCAATGGACATGAACTTGGGCAAGCTCCAGGAGATGGTGAGGGACAGGAAAGCCTGGCATGCTGCAGTCCATGGGATTGTGAAGAGGTGGATGCAACTCAGCGACTGAACAATAACAACATTTTCTATAATAATAATATTTACCAAAAAATGAAAACGTAGAATCATCCTAAAAGTCAGTAATAGAGAATTTTACAATATAAATTATGGTGCATCCATATGACATAATGTTGTGCAATTGTTAAATGCTCATGTGCTGTTTGAAAAAGGAGGCAAAATTATATTTACATCATGATCCTTATTTGTTAAACCCACAATACACGTATTCTTGAAAAGAAAGTTGAAAGTCAAGTCGCTCAGTCGTGTCCGACTCTTTCTGACCCCGTGGACTGTAGCCCGCCAGGCTCCTCTGTCCATGGGATTCTCCAGGCAAGAATACTGGAGTGGGTGGCCATTTCCTTCTCCAGGGGAACTTCCTGACCCAGGGATCGAACCCAGGTCTCCTTGCATTGCGGGCAGACGCTTTAACCTCTGAGCCACCTTAGAAGAGCTTAGAGAAACTGTTTAATGTAATTATTCTGGAGTGATGGATTATGGGTAATTTTTGTTGTTTCTACAATTTCTGTAAAAACTATTCATTTCAATGAAGTCCAATTTATCTACTTTTTTTCTAGTTTGTATTTTTTAGGTTCTATTTAAGAAATCTTTGCTAAACCCAAAGTCATTACTATTTTCCCATAAGACTTATATTAGAAGTTTTGTAGTTTGGATTTTTTCTTTCTTTTTTTTTTTGGCCATCTAGCACAGCTAGTAAGATCGTAGTTCCTCATTCAGGGATTGAACCTGCGCCCTTGGCAGTGAAAGCGTAGAGTTCTAACCACTGGACAGCCAGGGACTTCCTTGTTTTCTATAGTTTTAAAATTCTCTACAATGAATATGTATTTTTTAAAAAATAAGTGATACTTATTAGAAATAACAATGAAAATATTTAAGCCATCAGTCCTTAGATATCAATTCATATCCATTACTTATATGGATTAAAAATTCTATAGTCATGAAATAACCTTAGTCAAAATATTTTAGACTTTTAATCAAGGCTATTTCTAATGTAGTTTATTGATTCATAGAATTTGTGGTTAATGGGGTCTTCAGTACCTTTCAATCATGTATTTGCTCATAGCATTTTCACGATTAATCCAACATGAAAAATCTGATTTAGCCCAATGCACTAGCTACCACTAATCTTACTGGTGACAAGAAAGTCCTGATAAGCATAGGTTGGAGAGGTGAAGATGAGGGCAAGTTTGGGATTTAACTTCACTGAAACCATTTTCTTTGAGGGATTGGATATCTGATCTGATTTCGTTTACTTCAGATCTTTGAACAAATCATTACCCAGGGATGTTAGGTAGGGAAGGAGTTAAGCACTGCTTGATTTAGGATTTGTTTTGGAATCACTTATCTACCTGGCTGTTGAGAACAATAAACATTTTCTAAATACCTAGAGGAATGAAAGTAGATTGCTTTCTAGTAAGAAAGTGGCAGGCGAAACTTGGTTACTTCTCTATATCATTCAGATGAATGTTTGAGCAAAAAAAAAAAAAAACCCTCAAACCAAAACAAAGCATAAAAGTTTCCTTTTAAATTGGTCATCATCTGTACCTGGTGTGTGGCCCTCTCAGACTTCTAAGATGACCTATGAAAAATATTTATTTTGTAAAAATAAAGTTCAAAAAGGCAAAGATATCATCAACTTAGACCAAACACTCAATAACTTCTGCAAATGGATTGTCAATAGGCATTGACATATACACATTCCTCATTTTGGCTAGGGAGGGGTAGTTATTCTCAAGGTTAAGTAAAGGTCACCTCTCTCTGCCAACTGCCACTCAGTGGTGATGGAGAAGTAAAGACTGGAATTGGGTGCCTGGAAGTTTCACTTAAGCAAATGGCCCCAGTCTGTCTGTTCACTCAGGTCATTTTGTTAGTTTTCCCATAATTGTACTAGATCCGTAGTCAAGTGAACCGACAGATTCATCACTGATAGAATCTCTGAGCTGGGTTGACAGTTCTTTAATCTGTGCCTTCATGGCCAGAGGCCATTATTTCTAATTGCCTTTCACTCTTTCATCTATTTTTCATACACATTAAATTTAATCTTCACATTCAGTGATGACCGGGAATTTGATCTGAAGCAGCTACTGAACTATGTTCATAAACTTCAGTAGCTTCAAAAAAAAAATTTAAAGGGCCCATCAAAATTCAAAAGTAGAAAACAAATAGAAGTGGCTTTCTAGTGATTTAAGGTTGCTACAAGATCTTTGGGTTGATAATTCTAATTAAAAAAAAAAATTGGGGGCCACACAGAGAAGCGTGTAGGATCTTAGTTCCCTGACTAGGACTCGAACCTGCATCTCCTTCATTAGAAGTATGGAATCTTAACCACTGGCCCACCAGGGAAGTCCCTGTGTTGATAATCCTAAATATTTAGGTTCTCAAATGATATGGCTCCTTGAAAGAAGAAAAGGAGTGTGCCTCTCTTTCATTGCACTTTCAAAATAATTTTACGGAGGACACTGTTGATGATTCCAGATAGGAACCTCTGAACTTTTTCTTTTACATTTATCAACTCTATACTTCGCTCTTCTGTGCTAGGAACTGAGGACCCAAGTGAATCAGACAAGTCCCCTCGGAGAAAAATAGTGGGAGCAAAATATGTGTGTGGACCAGTGTGTCTAGCCCAGAGGACATCCCGAGAGGGAGGGAAGCAGGTCTGGGTGTGGCTGGGGAGCAGCAGGGAGCACTGTGGAGTAGGGTCCGTGAATCCCAGGGGTTTCCCCTAATCCGCCTGATTCAACCCTCAGGATTATCCAGAAGCAGGTCTGTCCATCCCGCAGGTGAGAATACTGAGGTTCAGGGAGTGAACTCTCCAAGATCCCCCCACACCAAGAAGAAGTGAAGCCAGGACCTGAGAACTGGTGTCCAGATGGGTTCTAATCCAAAGCTCAAACTCTTTTTTTAAAAAATATTTTAATTTTTTTTTGACTACACTGGTCTTCATTGCTGTGAGTGGGCTATTCTCTCGCTGCGATTTTTGGGCTTCCTGTTGCAGGGGCCTCTCTTGTTGCCTGGCACAAGCTCGAGGATGCATGGGCTTCAGCAGCTGTGGCACAGGCGTTTATTTGCCCCGAGACATGTGAGATCTTTGCAGCCCAGGGGTTGAACCTGTGCCCACTGCCTTGGCAGATTCTTTTTTTTTTTTTGTAAAAGAAAATTTACTTTTAATTGGAGAATTGCTTTACAATATTGTGCTGATTTCTGCCATACATCAACATGAATCAGCCACAAGTACACACACCCATGTCCCCTCCCGCCTCCCTCCCCATCCCACCCTTCTCAGTTGTCACAGAGCCCCTGTTTGAGTTCCCTAAGTCAGACAGCAAATTCCCATTGGCTATCTATCTTACATATGGTATTGTAAGTCTCCATGTTGCTCTCTCCTTACATCTCACCCTCTCCTCCCCTCTCCCCGTGTCCGTAACTCTGTTCTCTATGTCTATTGGCAGGCAGATTCTTAACCACTGAGTCACCAGGGAAGCCCCTGAGGTGACTTCTTACGGCAGCCACTACTACAGTGATGACAAGAACTGGTGGACATGAAGCAAAAGTATGGTGGTGATCCCAATGAGGAAAAACAGGACACAGAGTCATGATCATCATCACATGAGGGCCTACTGTGTGCCGGGCAGGTTTATTTTTATTTATTTTTAAAATACTTATTCATTTATTTGGTTGCTCGGGGTCTTAGTTGAAGCACATGGGACCTTTCAGTTGTGGTGTGCCAACTCTTAGTTGGGTCATGTGGGGTCTAGTTCCCTCTTGTTCAGTCGCTGAATCATGTCTGACTCTTTACAACCCCATGGGCTGCAGCATGCCAGGCTTTCCTGTCCTTCACTATCTCCGAGTTTGCTCAAACTCATTGTCCATCGAATCGGTGATGCCATCCAACCATATCATCCTCTGTCATCCCCTTCTCCTCCAACCTTCAATCTTTCCCAGCATCAGGGTATTTTTCAATGAATTAGTTCTTCCCATTAGGTGGCCAAAGTATTGGAGTTTCAGCTTCAGCTGTCTGTCCTTCCAATGAATATTCAGGGTTGATTTCCTTTAGGATGGACTGGTCTGATCTCCTTGCTGTCCAAGAGACTCTCAAGAGTCTTTTCTAGTTCAGTGATTAGGGATGAAACCCAGGGTCCCTGAATTGGGAATATGAAATCTTAGCCACTGAACCACCAGGGAAATCTGAAGCATTGTTTTAAGTACATTATATAGCCAACGTTATACAGTTGGTGGTGTTTTACTCTTAGAGAAACTAGGGCTCAGAAAAGTCAATGACACACCCCAGGTGACTCTGGCTGGAAATAGCAGAGCTGGGCTTTGTTTACTTCGCTTCTTGGAAGTTGGTCATTCGAATGTGTATTTAGTCCCTGTTTGGATATAACATCGAACTTTATTAATATTCAAATTTGAAAATTAAAGCTACCTATTTATATTTTCTATATAAATATTTTAAAATATTTATTTGTGTGCCGTGTTGGGTCTTAGTTGTGGCATGTGAACTCATACACATGGCCTGCGGAGTCTTAGCTTTCTGACCAGGGATCAAACCCAGGCCCCCTGCATTGGGAGCGTGGAGTCTTAGCTATTGAGCCATCAGGGAAGTCCCTCTTTTATTTTCTATAGTGAAAAAAAGTGGGACAAGCAGTGATTACCGTGCCACATTCAGGCAACTTACTCATTTTTGCAGCTACAGATTTACCAAAAAAAAAAAAAAGAGAGAGAGAGAGAAAATACAGTGTCTTTCTCAGGGAGAACAGACCAGCACAGGTGAAAGCCTCCTTTGGTGGGAGATGTGCACACATGGGTGTTTGGGGGGGAGGTAGCGTGAAGGGAAGACAAGAGGTTTCCGAGTAGAAGCGCCTCCGTAGCCTGGAGACCATCCCTACCATGGCATTTTGTTTCAAAGGCCCACCATCTCTCCACATGTGGCTCACGGTCCATTCCCATCAGACTCTCCAAGGATACCTGTTAAACATGCAAATTCCAAGGACTTTCAGGCTCACTAGAGCTGGGAACCTGCATTTTAGCAGCTCCTTAGGTGTTCTCGGCCCCTTCAGAGGTTGAGGATAGACATCCCACGCCATCTGGCAATTGGCAGACTATTCCAGCAGGAAAAGACGAGGTCTCTGTGCCTAGACCTTGAAGGGAAGCGTAAGGGCAGGTTCAGGTGCGGCTGTGGGTGAAAGTGAAAGTGAAGTCACTCAGTCGTGTCCGACTCTTTGCGACCCCATGGACTGTAGCCTACCAGGCTACTTTGTCCGTGGGATTTTCCAGGCAATAGTACTGGAGTGGATTGCCATTTCCTTCTCCAGGGGATCTCCCACATTGTAGACAGACACTTTACCCAACAACACTGGCTGTGGTTGGGCAACACAGATTATTAGCAACAGTGACTGAAACAAGGAGGAAGGGGACCTCGCCACATCTGCGTCCAGGCCTGGGCCGTTCAGAGCTGGAATGGTGCCACGACTCGGATCCTTTCTTTTTGTTCTGCTGCTGGGTGGCTTCTGTTCTATGGTCCAAGGGGACGCCTTGGTTTCCCATCGTTAAAATCCCCATGCTGGGCACTAGGATTGAGGAGGGATGAAGAAGCGATGCTCCTTCCTTGAAAGGCAGTTTACGGAAGTTGCACACACTCCCTCCCCTTCCATCCTGGGCATTGCCCAGAAAACCCCCAGCTGCCCTGCCTGTCTGAGAGCTTTGTTCTGGGTTACCACGTGGAACCATTTTGGAGGCAGCTGGGTGGGGGCAGATGTAGAAACTCCTGTGGCCGGGTGGGTGTCCCACCCCAGGGGTGATGCCTGCCTGTGTTGAGATGGGGAGTCATGGCAGTCCCCAGGGTGGGGGCCTTGAATGGAGTGGTCAGTTGGGACAGGTGGGCACTCAGTGCAAGACACATGAGCCCAGGGTCATCTTTCGGTCAGGTTGGGAGAGGGTGGGACAATGGTAGAGATGGCAAATACCATGGACTAAAAGCCAGTATTTTCTCCCATTTTCTTTTTTAAAGTTTTTTTGTTCATTTAGTTTTGGCTCTGCTGGGTCCTCATTGGTGCCAGCAGACTTTCTCTAGTTGTGGCGGGTGAGGGCTCCTCTGTAGTTGTGATACGCGGGCTTCTCATTGTGGTGGCTTCTCTTGTGGAGTACACGCTCTAGGGCACGTGGACTTCAGTCGCCGTAGCACGCGGGCTCAGAAGTTGTAGTGCATGGGCTTAGTTGCTCAGCATCGTGGGATCTTCCGGCACCAGGGATCGAACCCACGTCTCCTGCACTGGCAGATGGATTCTTTCACCCCTGAGCCACCAGGAAAGCTCTTTTTTCTTGTATAGAATAAGGGATTAACAGTCGAGGGAGGGTGAGGAAGGCCCCCCACCAAATAATCCCGAAATTCTTGTCAGTGATGGACAGTGGGAAACCAGAACACGTTTAGCCAGATTCGGGAAAATGGAACACTGTGACATTTCATATGCTCCAAACGTGAGGAACATCTCACACCCTGCTGTATTAGCCAGGGTTCTCCGGGTAAACAGAACTGAGAGGATGTGCCTAGAAACATCAGAGATTTACTGTGGGTGGGAATCGGCTCATGTGATGATAAGGGCTGAGATGTGCCACAGTCTGCCATCTGTAAACTGCAGAACCAGAAAGTGGGTGGTGTGGATGATGCTTGCCTATGCTGGGGGCAGGCGGAACGTCGTCTGAGCAAATGCTAAGCGTTTCCAGAAACAGCCTCACGGACAGACCCAGAAATAGTGTTTTACTAGTTTTCTGGGCATGCCTTAGCCCAGCCAAGTGGACACAAAATTATCCATCCCACCAGCTTAAGGGTAGTAGGTGATGTTAAATGAGTTAAAAGGAGTGTGTAAATCGATAGAATCTTTTTTGGAGATTAGTCTGGAGTCGTATGTTAAGTGTCTTTAGAATGTTCAAGACAGAGAATTCTCTGGTGATCTAGGGGTTAGGACTGAGCACTTTCACTGCCGAGGGCACAGGTTCAATCCTTGGTTGGGGAACTAAGATCCCACAAGCTATGTGGTGCGGCCAAAAAAAAAAAAAGTTCACTCCTTTTTGACCCTGTAATAATTCCAATAGAAAGAATCTAGCTCAGGGGCACACTTCCTCAAAGATATCTGCTGTTTTGATTATTTAAAATGGGAGAAACAAGGGGGTAGGTGGGAGGGAGGCTCAAGAGGGAGGAGAAGTATTTATACTTACAGCCGATTCACAATGTTGTACAGCAGAAACCAACACAAAAATGTAATTATTCTCCAACTGAAAATTACAAAAATATTTTTTTAAAACTGGTAGTTCAAGATCAAGCAAAATAAGAATTAAGTACTTGGGACTGAATAAAGTGATGAGGATGATGACAAAAAATAAAATAAAATAGGGACAAACAGGATACCACCTAAGTGGCTAGTGTGGAGGGACTATGGTCTTTCTTCACATTTCTGCCTCAGTGACTGAGACACTTTTGCCTTCCTGGAGAACTGGGGAAAAGGCTTCTCTCTGATCGCTACTCCTTACCCTCACAATGTGTATTAGTCGCTCAGTCATGTCCAACTCTGTGCAGCCCCATGGACTGCAGCCAGCCAGGCTCCTCTGTCTGAGGAATTCTCCAGGCAAGAAGACTGGAGTGGGTTGCCATTGCCCTCTCCCCGTATCTTCCTGATCCAGGGATCAAACCTGGGTCTTCTGAATTGCAGGTGGATTCTTTACCATCTGAGCCATCAGGGACAGGGGCAATTTAGCTGATGGTGGAAACAGGCCAAGGCTACTGACCGAGCACCAGCTGTCTGCTCTCTGCCTGGACCGCCCAGGTTGCTGCAAAGCACACGCCCTCCTGCACGCAGCTGGTCTCACCAAGCCTCCAGATCTGCACACCCACCCCCGCTCACATCAGCTGTAGGGATGAGAGCTTGGTTTGGGCTTCAGGCTTATAATGTGGATGTATGCTGTATCTTTAGTCCTGTCGGGTGCTTCCCCTTCTCAGAAGGGTGCTGAGGGGTGACTGTGCTTCCTGGGAGGTGCGTGCCATCCCAGGAGCATCGCCAAGAACAGGGAGAAGAGGCGGGGCTGGGAGCCCAAGCGTCCAAAGGCGGGAGGGGCTATGCAGTTTGGCAGCAGCTGCCGCAGGCTGACTCACAGCTGCCCCTCTGCTGTGCGGGGGTGGGGCCCAGAACAGGCTGAATAACACAATCGGCACAATTGGAGTGTGAGTCACTGTGAGGCTGGCGTCATCAGCCCTGGCCACGTGACCCTCTGCGACCGTGGCCCGCCCCAAGCAGAGCTTGGACACTCTGGATTTGCAGAAATAGCCCAAGACAGGCATCGAAGTACTGGAAAGAGTTTTTCCTCTGGGTCATGGGAACAGAAGAAATCTTGGCCTACGAATGCGCTTGTTCAGGAACGACAACTGTGTTTTCTCTACAGTCATCATTTCTGACACTGTGGCTCCCTAGGTCCCTGAGGTTTCCATCACATCTCTGGCACACCTGGGACTTTTGTGGTGATGGGGTATGGTGTGGGGAGCGAGTATTTAGTCCTGGTCATCAATCCATACTGGTGACCCCAAGACACCAGCCATCCCTGGGTATCCAGCCCCACTTGGTGGCTATCTCAAAGTGCTGTCCTTTGGATAATGCACTTTTGTTGTCGCTTTTGACTTAGACTAGGCTTCCCTGGTGGGCTCAGACGGTAAAGAATCTTCCTACAATGAGGGACACCTGAGTTTGATCTCTGGGTTGGGAAGATCCCCTGGAGGAGGGCATGGCAACTCACTCCAGTATTCTTGCCTGGAGAATTCCCATGGACAGAGGAACCTGGTGGGCTCACAAAGTCCACGGGGTTGCAAGGAGTTGGACATGACTGAGTGACTAAGCAGCAGCAACAACAACATATTACAACAACATCCCAATTAGAAAGCGTGGGATAAATAAATTTCTGCCCACTTCCAGGTAGTAAATAGGGCCACATGCTAAGTCGCTTCAGTTGTGTCCGACTCTTTTGCAACCCCACAGACTGTGGCGTGCCAGGCTCCTCCGCCCATGGGGTTCTCTAGGCAAGAATACTGGCGTGGGTTGCCATTCCCTTCTCCAGGAGATCTTCCTGACCCAGGGATCGAACCTGCATCTCGTGTCTCCTGCATTGGCAAGCAGGTTCTTTACTGCTAGTGCCACCTGGGAAGCCCAGACAGGGCCAACAGTTAACCCAATTAGGGTTTTTTAAAAAAATGTTATTTATGGCTGTTATTTATGGCTTCTTTGCAAGGAGTGATGTTAAAGCTGAAACTCCAGTACTTTGGCTACCTCATGCAAAGAATTGACTCATTGGAAAAGACTCCGATGCTGGGAGGGATTGGGGGCAGGAGGAGAAGGGGTCGACAGAGGATGAGATGGCTGGATGGCATCACCGACTCAATGGACGTGAGTCTGGGTGAACTCCAGGAGTTGGTGATGGATAGGGAGGCCTGGCGTGCTGCGACTCATGGGGTCGCAAAGAGTCAGACACGACTGAGCGACTGAACTGAACTGAACTGAACTGATGGCCGCTCTGGGTCTTCATTGCTGAGTGGGCTTTCTCGGGTTGCTCCTCTCTAGTCACGGTGCGGGGGCTTCTTCTCACAGTGGCTTCTCTTATTGCGGGCGTGGGCTCCAGGTGCTTGGACTTCAGTAGTTGCGCACGTGGGCTCAGCAGTTGTGACACAGGGGTCCAGTTGTCCCGCAATCTTCCCATGTCTCCTGTGTTGGCAGGTGGATTCTTTACCACTGAGCCACCAGGAAAGCCCCTTCCAGTTAGGTTTTATGCTGAGTGATCTGAGCGTCTGACAACTGCCCAGCCTGCTCCGAAAGCTGGGAAGACAAATCAGGAACTGCTTCTTTTCAGCCATGCTCCCCCATGTTCCCCACAGCTGCACAGCAGTTACTGACAAGTAGGGGACAGTACCATCCAGTATGCTGGGTTCTGAGGTAACTCCTGCAGCAGTTGACTTAGTTGGGTTTTCTAAGGCAAGGTGCTAGTAATATGCTATGTCCTTCTGACTTTTTGAAAAAGTCCAATATACAAAACATGTGTGCTAAGTCATCTCAGTCATGTCTGACTCTTTGCGACCCCATGGACTGTAGCCCAGCAGGTTCCTCTGTCCATGGAATGTTTCAGGCAAGAATACTGGGGTAGGTTGCCACTTCCTTCCCCAGGGGATCTTCTCAACCCAGGGATCGAACCTGGGTCTCCTGCATTGGCAGATGGTGGATTTTGTACCACTGAGCCACCGGGGAAGCCCTTATATACATTTTTGGCCAACTCTGTTTGCTTAAGGAGTCAGACTTGTTCTAATGAAAGCCTTGGCAGCAGAAAATCCAAGCTCCTGGTGGAGACCCTTCCGACTAAAGGAGGGTGGGTCAAGAAATAAGGGAGGGCAGTATTTTGGATTTAAATGCTGTTGGCTTTTCATAGGTAGTTTCATATTTGAACTTCTAACTCTCACTGCGGATCTAATTACTGGAGGGGGTCTTGTTAAAATCACAACGTTTTCTTCTGATAGATATTTTCTATTTGGAATATTTCACGTTATGTTCAGCTGACTGCAAAACACAGGGTTTTCCCAACGTTTTCCTTATGACATGCAGCAGGCCAGTGCATCAGACATCATGGCCCTATAACTGAAGCAACACTGTTACAAAATACACATCTGTCAGCCCCAGGCTCCCCTGAAGGCAGAGCCTGCAACAGAGGCCTGTGTAGGCAGGCTGTCTGCAAAGCGACACTAGGGAGGAGGAGATAGAAAGGGAGCAAGACAAAGAGGACCAGCTCACCCCGAGTTCACCGTTGCCACGGTAACCGCAGCTCAGGCTCACCCGGCCTGCCTGGAGCTCAGGAAAGGCAGCTTAGAACCAGCTCTGCTGCTGCTGCTAAGTCACCTCAGTTGTGTCCGACTCTGTGCGACCCCAGAGACGGCAGCCCACCAGGTTTCCCCACCCTAGGATTCTCCAGGCAAGAACACTGGAGTGGGTTGCCATTTCCTTCTCCGATGCAGGAAAGTGAAAAGTGAAAGTGAAGTCGCTCAGTGGTGTCCGACCCTCATCGACCCAATGGACTGCAGCCTCCCAGGCTCCTCCATCCATGGGATTTTCCAAGCAAGAGTACTGGAGAACCAGCTCTAGGGGAGCCTAACGCCTGCCCACGTGTCCTGTGGGCGTCAACTCCCTCCGCTTCCAGGGGGAGCGGTCAGGTGGCACCTGTGTGGACCTGGTCAGAGCAGCTTCAGTGGCCCCAGTAAGAGGTGGGACAGAGACGATCCCAAGTGACCACAAGAGGTGTTCAATCAAGCTATTAACCAAGTGCAATGCATTCTGCTATAATGTATTCTACTCGAGTACACACACATACACACACACACACACATTTGAGTTGAGGTCCACTAACCATTTCTCCAAGTGCAGTCTTTTCAGGGGGTGAAAAGTGAAAGTGTTGGTTGCTCAGTCCTGTCCGACTCTTTGCGGCCCCACGGACTGTAGCCCTCCAGGCTCCTCTGTCCATGGGGGTTCTCTAGGCAAGAATTCTGGAAGTGACATTATCAGAGAAATGCAAATCAAAATCACAATGAGGTACCATCTCACGCCGGTCAGAATGGCTGCTATCAAAAAGTCTACAAACAATAAATGCTGGTGTGGAGAAAAGGGAACCCTCCTACACTGTTGGTGGGAATGCAAACTAGTACAGCCACTATGGAGAACAGTGTGGAGATTCCTTAAAAAACTGGAAATAGAACTGCCATATGACCCAGCAATCCCACTGCTGGGCATACACACCGAGAAAACCAGAACTGAAAGAGACACGTGTACCCCAATGTTCATCGCAGCACTATTAAAAATAGCTAGGACATGGAAGCAACATAGATGTCCACAGGCAGATGAATGGATAAGAAAGCTGTGGTACATACACACATGGAATATTACTCAGTCCGTTCTAATTATTTGAGTCCGTTCTAATGAGGCGGATGAAACTGGAGTCTATTATACAGAGTGAAGTAAGCCAGAAAAAAAAAACACCAATACAGTATATTAACACACACACACACACACATACATAATTTAGAAAGATGGTAACAATGACCCTATATGTGAGTCAGCAAAAGAGACACAGATACAAAGAACAGACTTTTGGACTCTGTGGAAGAAGGTGAGGGTGGGATGATTTCAGAGAACAGCACTGAAGCATGTATATTACCACATGTGAAACAGATTGCCAGGCCAGGTTCGATGCATGAGACAGGGCCCTCAAAGCCCGTGCACTGGGACGACCCAGAGGGATGGGATGGGGAAGGAGGTGGGAGGGGGGTTTGGGACAGTGGGACACAGGTACACCCATGGCTGATTCATGTCAATATATGGCAAAACCCACTACAATATTGTAAAGTAATTAGCCTCCAATTATAATAAATTTATTAAAAAAAATACTGGAAGTGAAAGTGAAGTGAAAGGCACTCAGTCGTGTCCAACTCTTGCGACCCCATGGACTGTAGCCCCCCAGGTTCCTCTGTCAATGGGATTCTCCAGGCAAGAATACCGGAGTGGGTAGCCTAGCCCTTCTCCAGGGGATCTTCCAGACCCAGGAATCGAACCTGAGTCTCCTGCATTGCCGGCAGATTCTTTACTGAAGAATACTGGAGTGGGTTGCCATTTCCTTCCTCAGTGGATCTTCCTGACCCAGAGATTGAACCTGCCTCTCTGAGTCTCCTGAATTGCAGGTGGCTTCCTTATCCCTGAGCCATTGGGGAAGCCCTTTCAGGGGGTCTGTAAGGTCAAAACCATTTTCGTAATAACATTAAGATGCTATTTGTCTTCTTCACACATTCTGAGTGTTCGGTGGAATCTTCCAGAGGTTTAGGGCATGTGGTATCAGAACAGATTGCAGATGCAGGTCTGAGAACCCAGCTGTCTGTCTTTAAGCCAGATGCTAAATAGCTTCACAAAAATGTAAAACAATTCTACTCATCTCACTAAATTTGTTCTGGAAAATATAGTTATTTTTTTAAATAAAGTATTAAATACAACAAAATTTAATAGGCTTATTATTTATAAACCAATACTTTTAACATTTCTATTTTCATTTCTAAATGTAATCCACGTACACAAAATATCTTTGGGTCTTTACCCAAATATAAAGGAGTCTTGAGATTTAAAAAGAGGAGGGAGAGAAAATAAAAAAGGCTGAGAATCACTGCACTAAACTGATCGTGACCTTCAAAAGAATCACAGCTCATAGTTTGGTCGGGAGAGGACAGCTCTGTTAACTGCCACTCTCTCTTCCAAAGTGAATGGCCATTCCCCTGGCTGACCCCAGGCTCAGTCAAGTCCAGTTGGTGAAGGCAGAAGTTCCGATCCTGGCTGCAAGTTATAAGCATCTGGGAGATGTTAAAGATTACCCCAGCCTGTGCCCCAGCTCAGACCAATGAGTCAAAATCTCTGGGGATGGGACACAGTACTGCTCTTTTGTTGTGGTTTAGTCACTCAGTCATGTCCGACTCTCTGTGACCCCATGGTCGACAGCCCTCCAGGCTCCTCTGTCCATGGGATTCTCCAGGCAAGAATACTGGAGTGGGTGGCCATTTCCTTCTCCAGGGGGGTCTTCCCAACCCAGGGACTGAACCCATACCTCCTGCATCTCCTGTATTGCAGTTAAGAGTCTTTCCACTGAGCCCCAGGGAAGCCTCTCCTAGTTCACTCCACTATTCTAATGTTTTTCACCGTAGGTTAGTTTTTCCTGATTCTGACCTCCATATAAATGGCATCACACAGTATACATGTACTCTGTTATGTCTGGCTTTTTATGCCCAACACTGTGTCTGTGATGTTCACTCATGTTGCTAGGTAGAGCAGTAATTTTTCGTGTTTGCAGGGCTGTGTGGTTTTCCACTGTATAAACAGGACACAGTTTATCGACCACTCTACCCCTGACAGAGTTGGCTGGTCCCTTCAAACTGCTCTTAAGTGTGGTGACATGCCCTTACCATAAACTGACTTGGGAACTGGGACTCACTAGAGAACAGAAACAGCACCTTCAGAGCATCCAGCTCACGCCTCTACAAGGCAGGGATAAGGCTGCTAAGTCACTGCTAAGTTGCTTCAGTCGTGTCCGAGTCTGTGCAACCCCACAGACGGCAGCCGACCAGGCTCTGCCGTCCCTGGGATTCTCCAGGCAAGAACACTGGAGTGGGTTGCCATTTCCTTCTTCAATGCATGAAAGTGAAAAGTGAAAGTGAAGTCACTCAGTTGTGTCTGACTCTAGCGACTCCATGGGCTGCAGCCTACCAGGCTCCTCCATCCATGGGATTTTCCAGGCAAGAGTAGTGGAGTGGGGTGCCACTGCCTTCTCCAGAACTTACATGTCAGTATGAAAGTTCTAGTTTTCCCAACTATTGAAAATTAGTAGTTTTTCTTTTCTTTCCTGTTTGTAGTAAAGCATAGTTAAATTTGCATAAGTGAAAAAGTGTCTCCAAACTGGTGTAGAGATTTAAGTTATCGAAAGTTACGTGGCCTTGAATACTGGATGAATTTAGATTTGGTCCCACTGGCCAACTGTGAGTACACTCTTGCTAAATTGCGTATGGTTTGTTTTTTCAAACTTACTTCCATCTAAAATTCTTCACCTTATGTGAGACATACCCAGACACTAGTATGGCATGTGTGCGTGCCAAGTCGCCTCAGTTGTGTCTGACCCTTGTGACCCTGTGCACTTGTAGCCTGCCAGGTCTGTCTGCCTTTGGGATTCTCCAGTCAAGAATACTGGAGTGGGTTGCCATTCCCTTCTTCAGGGGATCTTTCTGACCCAGGGATTGAACCCCAGTCTCTTTACATCTCCTGCATTGGCAGGCAAGCTTTTTATACCACTAGCACCACCTGGGACGCCCCGGCAGAGTTACTCAAACTAATGTGTATACCAAATCCTCCAACCCCTTCAAGAGTACTTCCCCAAATCTGCTTGATTCAGTGGAAGGCACGATCATCTCCTCAGTTCCTTAACTCAAAAAGACCTAGGAGTGACCCTTGATCCACAACTCCTCTCGTGACCTGCCTACCCTGAACCACCAGATCCAGCTGTGTCACCAACAAATGCTACAAAGCTACCCATTCCTCCCCAGCCCGACTGCCACCCCTCTGCAAGCACTTCCTGCCTGGACTAACGTAATAGTCTCCTGACCAGTCTCCTTACGTCCACAGTCTTGCCCCACCCCAAGTCCTCCTCTGAATCCAGCCTCCATTCACTACCCAGTGGCTTTTATATATATATATATATTTTTTTTTTTTTTTTTGGCTGGGCCTTGTGGCTCGTGGGATCTTAGTTCCCCAGGGACTGAACCTGCACCCTTTGCAGTGAAAGTGCAAGAGTCCTAACCACAGGACTGCCAGGGACCTCCCCCGAGTGGCTTTTAAAGACACAGATCGGGCCACGTCACTCTTCCTTAAAACCTCCCGATGGTTCAGTATCTAAAGTGCCTCACACCCATCATAGTGACAGGTAAACCTGACATCTCACTCGGGCCCACACAATGCTCACGCCCTCCCGCAGCAAGCAAGCACGAGGCCCCCTGCTGGCCTGCGGGCCGTACGACACAACAAGCTCCTTCAACCGGCAGGTCTCTGCCCTGGCTGTTCAGTACAGAAAGCGCCTTCCTGCCCTGCTCATATTCCTAAATGACGACTGATTCTGCCGATCAAATCTCAACCCCAGCTGTCTCCTCTCAGCAGCCCTCCCTGACCACCCACGTAGTTGTCCCTTAGACACATTAAATGTCTCCTCCAAAGTCTGAGAGTTTGAATTTTGGGCTTCGAAGAACAAACAGTGGGGAGGATATAACTGCCCTTTGAAAATTACAACGTGAATGCCTTTTTGCCATATAGTAATGCAATATTTCTTCTGTCCATTAGTAACTACTATTTGATAACATTTATAATATTATTAGAACTTAATATAAAAGAAGTTCAACCTACTTTTTTTTTTTTTTACATTTCAACACTGGATATTAATCCAAAAGACAGTCTAAATTAGTATGGTTCAAACCTTTATGTCAAAAATTTATAATAAATGTTTGGTATTAGTCCACATACAATTAAGTTCTTGGTGTAAAGTTATTTAGCTTCAAGAAAGAACATTTGGTTTACTTCACTAATAGGAATATCTCTTAGTGCTGGGATGGCCTCTTCTTGGTCTTTCTTGTGCTGCTGGTTTTTGGCATAGTTATCTGTAAGAAGACAAAAGGCTCTGTTTATCCAAGTAATCTCTTCAACAGTCTCTGTGCTTGTGGAGACCCAGCATGTAGTGTACTGGGCTAACGTCTGGATAAGGACAAATACCCTGTGTGATGTAATTAAAAGGCCCCTCAAATCCTCTTTTTAGAAGAAATGTCCCAATTAGAATAAAAACCAGCAAAACACTTTTTGCAACCTCTAACTTGGATAAGAAATTGTTTCATTCAACTGTACAATGATGATTCAAGTCCCATCGCACATTGCTCACAGAAACAGAATTACACCAACACCCCAAAACTATGAAACTATTTGGTACAATCCTTCATATAAACTTTACAATTTCCCCTCTTTGTACAAACTGTCTATCTGCTGTAATTCCAACTAAACATGCAGGGAACACAGTAGGTTACCTGTGACTCTTCTGACCACATAACTGTGTCTGGGGTACACAGTGACCCCGAGGACACCCTCCCCCCGCCACCCAAGTTCTTCCTCCCAGACAGAGTCTGCAGGGACCTCTTCTGTCATTCCTGGATCTGCACAGCCTGTTTAGGATGACAGAAATTTCTCGCAGAGTTTCCAGGGAACACATTACATATTTGTGGCTGTTAACTAGCGCTATTAAACAGTGTTTTCACAAAAGCTTATTTGTGCCCTGTGACCACTTTCTCTGGTGTAACTGTTGATCTATTTCTCCAAGGTCCTTTCTACTGCGACCATGTGTCACTTGCCGTAGCCTGCTTTTGGTCGCTTCTCTTGATAAAAGTGTTAATACCCGCTCCTGCCTCCCCTAGCAGTTTCCTCGGATGTAAATTTACCTGTGATATTATGAATGGAGTCAAGTGGAGAGGTACTCATCATGTTTATTCCAAATAAGAGGACGTAACCGATGACTATGGTAATGAGGAGATACACAGGCAGAGCAACGGCCCAATACCTGCAGAAGAGAATGTTAAAACAGGCAACAGACTTCACGGAAAGCTGCAGTTCTCAAGAGTCCATCACCAAGTTAACACACTTTTAAAGTTTATCTTTTGGCTATGGTGGGTCTTCACTGCTACACTTGGCCTTTCTCTAGTTGTGGAAAGTGGGCTTCTCTTGTTTTCGGGCACGGGAGCTGTTTCTTTTGGCGTTTACCTCCTCTTTTCTATACAACATTCTCATATCATTCATTGCTTCTTGATTTGTTTTCAACTTCAGATATTTTCTCTGAACTTGGTAATATGGACATGAAAATGTTTATATAAATAACGTTTGCAACTGAGCACCGTAATATATTATTATTTTACGTCTTGTACAATTTTTTGTAGTAGTTACCACTTTTAGTCTGTTTGCTTGGTTTTCCATGTGCCTATCAATAATCAATCCTCAAATTCTCTGACAGATTCTAATATGCCTCTTGATACTTTTAGGCATGTCAAATGCTCTCATGTTTTATTGGTGTGTAATTTCTTTCTTTCTTGCCATTTTCTCTTTCTGGAACTTCTAAGACTTGGATTTTTTGCTGTTTTACTTCTCTCATCTTGTCTCTATTTTCTGTTTTGCTATACTCTAATGGCACCCCACTCCAGTACTCTTGCTTGGAAAATCCCATGGACGGAGGAGCCTGTTAGGCTGCAATCCATGGGGTCACTAAGAGTAGGACACGACTGAGCGACTTCCCTTTCACTTTTCTCTTTCCTGCACTGGAGAAGGAAATGGCAGCCCACTCCAGTGTTCTTGCCTGGAGAATCCCAGGGACGGGGGAGCCTGGTGGGCTGCCGTCTATGGGGTCACACAGAGTCGGACACGACTGAAGTGACTTAGCATAGCATAGCATAGCATTCTACTTTCTGGAGATCACTTTCGGTGTTTCTTCTAAATGTTCAATTAAAATGTTAATTTTGGTTATCATAGTTATGATTTCTATGCAGTAATTCTCTGAACATTTTTTATTTATAGCATTCTGTTGCTTCATAGTTATACTCTTTTCTTATCGCTGAGGATTTTGTTAACGTTTTCTTTTGTTCTTTGCATTATCTCCATTTCTTTCAAGTTTCTTTTGCTTTTTCTCTTTTATTTCATTTTAGAGGCTTTATGTCTGGTAAGTTGTGGTTGTCCACTCACATTTACATATGAAGTACGGGGAGAGGACATGTCGGGGGAAACATTAAAGAAATACAGATGAAGTACTAACAAGTTAACTGGAAACACTGTGCGTATGCGGCCTGGAATGGCCAACTGATGACCCTCACTACGGGAGACCTGGTCATTGCCCTGGTGGACCTCTCGTTTTCAGAAGCCTTTGAGCCAGCTTTCTCAGGGAGGACCCTCCGATCTTGCTGGGAGGAGGTGGGAGGTAGGACAGGTGCTTGGGAGGACTCACACTTCAGCAAAGCAGATTGTCACTTATTCCTGTTTTCAGTAAGGTGCCTACACAGACCTAGAGTACCCCAGATTACAGGCTCAATTCAGTCTTTCCAGAGTGTAAAACTCCTTCTGCAGGGGAGGGTTTGTCTCTCAGCTTTAAAGGCTGAGGAGGATTGGAGGGCCAAATGCTCTTTAAACACTGTTTCAGCCTGAACAAGAAATACAATGTAAAGAGGTAGCCACACTTCCAATGTCTGGGCCTCTGTGTGTGGGCACAGAGGCTCTGGCTGCCTCCTGCATGACTGACGTGGGACAGTGGGAATTAAGTCAGGTACCTCTCTACCTGTCTGCAATCCACTTCCCAGATTTTATTGATACATCTCTCCTGTCCCTTTATTTGCTCCTGTGGGTTTATATTTTAACAATTATTTTTTATTATAGGCTTATTTTATGAAGATTTTGGAAGGAAGTGGAGATAGAGATGTACATTCAGCCCACCATCTTTAAGCAGAAACATATCAATAATGATTTTTTTAAAGCTTTACGTTTCTATATGGTTATGTGCAGATCTTAAAAGATTAAATATAAGATTTGAAAAAGTCTTGAGGAAAAATCTGATCCTTCAAAACAACACTGATATACTCTCACTTTATTTAAGAAATATATTAAACTTACTTTTGAGGCCAATAAGTTAAGCCTAAGGAGTTTAGCCAAGATTCAGGAACAAAAGCCCACACAAGATACAGTACTGCAGAAGAGGGGGAAAACAAAAAAGGAAAAAAGGTCAGTAAGGCATGCATCTGATTTATCAAGATTCAAGTAAAAAAAGGTCCTTTGAACGTTCCTTGATTAACTGAGAAATGACTTTTTCCTCCTTATTTGTACCATTTCTGTAACACCTTGCACAATTACTTTCTACGAGTTTTTTTTTTTTTCCTTTAGCCATGGACTTTATTGTTTCAATATCTACAACTATTATTCTATACACAAAGTTTAATTTTTTACAAAATCCTATACTCCACATTGCTAGGTCACTTACTCTCCCTTTTACGGCACATTTCCATCAGGAACTATTTTCCCAAATCACAATCTGCCTGACTGTGTGCCGCTGCTGTTCAGTTGCTAAGTTGTGTCTGGCTCTTTGTGATGCCATGGACTGTAGCCCACCATCTCCTCTGTCCATGAGATTTCCTGGGCAAGACCTACTAGTCATTTTAAAAAACTGTGGTTAGAAAACCATAAACACCATTTGAAATCGTAATGTTCAGTAGTGTTAAATATATTTGCACTGCTGTTAAACATATTTCTGGAATTTTTTCATCGTGTGAATCTGAAACTCTATACCAACTAAACAAGTCTTACTTAAAACAAGTATGTCTTAATTCATGTGAAAGAGGAGTGAAAAAGCTGGCTTAAAACTCAGCATTCAAAAAACTTAAGATCATGGCATCGGTCCCATCACTTCATGGCAAATAGATGAGGAAACAATGGAAACAGTGACAGACTTTATTTTCTTGGGCTCCAAAATCACTGCAGATGGTGACTGCAACCATGAAATTAAAAGATGTTTGCTTCTTGGGATAAAAGCTATGACAAACCTAGACAGCATATTAAAAAGCAGAGACATTACTTTACTGACAAAGGTTTGTGTAGTCAAAGCTATGGTTTTTCCAGTAGTCATGTATGGGTGTGAGAGCTGGACCATAAAGAAAGGTGAGCGCCAAAGAATTGATGCTTTTGACCTGTGGTCTTGGAGAACTCTTTTAGAGTCCCTCGGACTGCAAGGAGATCAAACCAATCCATCCTAAAGGAAATCAGTCCTGAATACTCATTGGAAGGACTGATGCTGAAGCTGAAGCTCCAAAACCTTGGCCACCTGATACGAAGAACTGACTCACTGGAAAAGATCTTGATGCTGGCAAAGATTGAAGGCGGGAGGAGAAGGGGACAACAAAGGATGAGATGGTTGGATGGCATCGCCAACCTGATGGACATGAGACTGAGCAAACTCCGGGAGCTGGTGACGGACAGGGAGGCCTGGCATGCTGCAGTCCATGGGGTCGCAAAGAGTCGGACATGACTGAGCAACTGAACTGATGTTTTAATTTATGCAATTCACACTTAACCCATACTATTTACAAAAATATGTCTTAACTCATACTATTTTAATCAATTTAAGGGCAGAAATTATGCCTTAAGAACTGCTGTAATTCTTATAGCACCTAGCAATTTTCTTTATATGCAGTAGGTATTCTACACTTCATTCCTACAGGGTTAAAACAACGACAGACAATTAGTGGCGTAAAGGTGAATTTATCTACCCTGTTCTGATTCATGACATGCTTTATCTCCTAGAGCACAGTCTTATTGCCACGTCAAGTTTCTGTGGCCTTTACTGCTGTATCTGTTATAACAACAGCCAACCTCTGAGCACTCACTTTGGGCTAAGCACACTTGTAAGCACTTTGTCATTGTTGTTGAATTGCTAAGTCATGTCTGATTCTTTTGAGAGCTCATGGACTGCAGCCAACCAGGTTCTTCTGTCCATGGGATTTCCCTAGGCAAGAATACTGGAGTGGGTTGCCATTTCCTTCTCCAGGGGATCTTTCCAACCCAGGGATTGAACTTGGGTCCCATGCATTGGCAGATTCTTCACCACTGAGCCACCAGGAAAGCCCTCTGAGCACTTTACATGTATTATTTCATTTCCTCAAAACAATCCTAGGAGGTATTATGTTAGTTTTACAGATGAGGAACTGGTATCTTGGACATGTTACGTCATCTGCCCAAGGTAGAGTTAAAGTGTTATCATTAAGTCATGTCTGACTCTTTGCAAGCCCATGGACTGTAGCTCACCAGGCTCTTCTGTCCATGGAATTCTACAGACAAGAACACTGGGGATCTTCCTGACTCAGGGATTGAACCCAGGTCTTCTGCTTTGCAGGCAGATTTTTTACCATCTGGGCCAGCAGGGAAGCCCTGCCCAAGTGCCAGAGACAAATTTCAAACCACCTGTCTCAACTATGATAAAAGATTAACATTTTTTTCAACAGATATGTATTACAGAATTCTGTATGTCAGAAGTGTGAGACAATGGTGAACCCGAAAGAGATGGCCTCTGCCCTCCCCAAGCAGAGGACCAGAGATGAGTAAACTGCTATTTTCAATACACTGTGGTAAGTGCTAATGAGCAAGTAACAGCAGATGATACGGAAGCACATAAGGCGGCCCTCAGCCCACGGTGGTGGTGATGGAAGTGATGTGAATGGTCAGCAAAGATTTCCTGGAGGAAGTCATTAAGCTGGGGCCTGAAGGATGAATGGGGGTTAGGCAGATGAAAATGCTAATGGCTGGGCTTGCAGTTGTGAGGAAGGAAGGAAATATTAATAACGAGAAAACTGTGTTCCTGGCCACGAGCTACAGCGAGAGTGTTAGGAATAAAAGAGAGTGTGGTGGTGGATGGCAGAAGGAAAAGCTGGAAAGGATTGGGCTTGCAACTCAAGATTTCAAGGTTAATGAAATACAAATGGTGGCAAAAACACAAGGCAAATTCATAAACGGAAATAACTTGCTTAGTTTAACTAATTAAATGAATGAGTATTTATTGTACATCTGCTATATGCTAGGTGCTATGAAAAGGTCAAGGCTCCGAAGAAAAATGAAACGTGGTGTCTATCCTCACAAGTCCTGTGGGTGAAAGACATGAGCCAGATGCAGTGGCAGGAACCTCCTGAGCACTGTCTTATGTGACCCCTCTCAGACCCTTCTGAAGTGTGTGCCAAGATTATTCCTTACTCACAGATGAAAAAAACTAAGTCATGGGGAATTTAAGTCACTTGCCCGAGGTCTCAAAGCTAACAGTTACTGAGATGGAACAAGAACTCAGGGCATGTGTTCACCCATGCCCTGTTCCTCCCAGGCAGGAGTCAGAGCACTGGTTAACAGCATGAAGGGGAAGCAATGTATCTGGGGAACCCCAGGCAGCCTGGAGTGGCTGGGGCATACAGTGGGAGGCTCTGAGCAGTGAGAAACCAGCTGGAAATGTGAATGGGTCCCAGATCATGAAGACTGTGGGCAAGGAACGTGAACTTTATGTTTTGGGCAAGGGGAATAATTGAGTATTTCTGGAAGATTCCCTGGAGGTGTAAATGGCAACCCACTCTAGTACTCTTGCTGAGGAAATCCCATGGACCGAGGAGCCTGGCGGGCTACAGTCCATGGGGTTGCAAAGACTCGGACATGACTGAACACGCACCCACCCACCCACACACCAAGAGAAATAACTACCCAGGCTCCAGAGGTTTTCATCTGGGGAGTTCAGGCCTGGATCTCAAGCGTGCTGCTGTGAGAGCTGCGTCTAAGATGTTTCTGTGGAGGAGGAGAGGCCCCAGCAAGCCCAATGGCAGGAGCAGATGAACAAGGTGGGGGAGGAGAAGTGGTGCAAGCAAAGAGGACTCCCAGGCTTTCAGAGTGGCGTCTAGTAATTCCAACCTTGAAGATTCTCCACACTGCACTGTGAGATTTCCCCCCAAATACCGATCAGATGGCATCACTTGCCAGTTTTGAACTTTGATGGCTTTAGAATAAAATCCAAAGTCCTTCCTAGGCTTTGCAAGAACTTAAAAGGACCAGGCTCCTGCCTGCCCCTCCAAGGTCCAGTCCTTACACACTACGCTTCAGCTCCAGATGGCGTCTCATGTCTGCACTTCACACAACCTTCAGAAGCAGGGTAACTCAGCTTGTAGTGAGCGCTATCTGCCTGAAATGTTCTTCCTCTGACTCTTTCAGTGCATTTGGTCCCTTAGCTTGCTTCCTGTCTTGGCTCAAACATCACCTGCAGAAAGGCTTTCCCCAATCGCTTGCTCTTCAGCTGTGTCCCACCCGCACGCCATACCCTCTTACTCCCTTGCCATTTCTCTTTATTTCCTTCAAAGCCATTACCACAGTCTACAACTACGGTTATGGATGGAATATTTGTGCCCCTCCCCCTAAATGATTACATTGAAACCCTAATCCCCAATGTGGTGGATTTGGAGGCAGGGCCTTTGAGAGGCAGTTAGGTATAGATGAGGTCATGAGGGACAGGCACCATCATGGGATTAGTGTCCTCGTGAGACCCGGAAGAGATCAGAGCTGTGCGCTCTTGTCCTCCACCATGTGAGGACACAGCAAGAAAGTGAGTCTGTAAACCACATCAGGGCCTTCACCAAGAACCCAACCATGCTGGCATCCAGATCTTGGACTTCCTGCCTCCAGAGCTGGGAAATAAATGTCTATTGTTTAAGCTACCTTGTCACAGCCTAAACAGATTAAGACAATTAGCTTTTTTTTTAAGTTAATTATTTAATTTATTTGACTCTGTCTGGTCTGGGTCTTACTCCCTGGAAGACCTTACTCCTTGGAAGGAAAGTTATGACCAATCTAGATAGCATATTCAAAAGCAGAGACATTACTTTGCCAACAAAGGTTCGTCTAGTCAAGGCTATGGTTTTTCCTGTGGTCATGTATGGATGTGAGAGTTGGACTGTGAAGAAGGCTGAGCGCCGAAGAACTGATGCTTTTAAACTGTGGTGTTGGAGAAGACTCTTGAGAGTCCCTTGGACTGCAAAGAGATCCAACCAGTCTATTCTAAAGGAGATCAGCCCTGGGATTTCTTTGGAAGGAATGAGGCTAAAGCTGAAACTCCAGTACTTTGGCCACCTCATGCGAAGAGCTGACTCACTGGAAAAGACTCTGATGCTGGGAGGGATTGGGGGCAGGAGGAGAAGGGGACGAGAGAGGATGAGATGGCTGGATGGCATCACTGACTCGATGGACGTGAGTCTGAGTGAACTCCGGGAGTTGGTGATGGACAGGGAGGCCTGGCGTGCTGTGATTCATGGGGTCGCAAAGAGTTGGACACGACTGAGCGACTGATCTGATCTGGTCTGGGTCTTAGTTGAGGCGCACTGGGTTCACTGCTTCGTAGCACATGGGATCTTCGTTCCCTAACCAGGGGATTGTGCCCTGCATTGGAAGGATTATTAACCACTGGACTGCCAGGGAAGTCCCTACAATTAGCTTTTAAATTCAGTAAATATTTCAACATACAGAGAGACTCATATAACCCCTGTGCACCTACCACTGTGTTTTATTAAAACTGCTGGGTACTGGCTTCTCACCTCCCTGATTACTTTCTGCCTCCCTGTCTCAGGTTTAATGACTTCCATCAATTCCTTCAAACCACTGGCATCGTTAGGCTTTTGCATTGGATGTTCTCTGTCTGAGAGGCTCTTTCTCAACATTGCCATGGCAACTCTCATTTTTTGTGTCTGTGCCTAAAACTCATCTGTCAGTGAGGCACCTCCTGACAGCTGTACTTATAACAGCAAGCTGCTTCCATTCCTTACCCTCTTTCTTGCTTAATTTCTCCCCAAGGTACACACTATCATCTGACATTCTATATGTTTTACTTATGTAAATTGTCCATTGACCATCTCCCTCCCAGCAGAATGCAGACTCTGAGAGCAGGAAATCTGGGGCTGTTCTGCTCATCTCTGGTCAGTAACAGTGCCCAGCACATTGTAAGCACAAAAGAAAAATTTGTGGAATTAATTTCTGGTTGTGCAATAAATGCTGGAGAGGGTGCGGAGAAAAAGGAACCCTCTTACACTGTTGGTGGAAATGCAAACTAGTACAGCCACTATGGAGAACAGTGTGGAGAGTCCTTAAAAAACTGGAAATAGAACTGCCATACAACCCAGCAATCCCACTGCTGGGCATTCAAACCAAGGAAACCAGAATTGAAAGAGATACATGTACCCCAATGTTCATCACAGCACTGTTTACAATAGCTAGGAAATGGAAGCAACCTAGATGTCCATCGGCAGACGAACGTATAAGAAAGTTGTGGTACATATACACAATGGAATATTACTCAGCTATTAAAAAGAATGCATTTGAATCAGTTCTAATGAGGTGGATGAAACTGGAGCCTATTATACAGAGTGAATTAAGTCAGAAAGAAAAACACCAATACAGTATACTAACACATATATATGGAATTTAGAAAGATGGTAAAGATGACCCTATATATGAGACAGCAAAAGAGACACAGAAGTAAAGAACAGACTGTTGTACTCTGTGGGAGAAGGCGAGGGTGTGATGATTTCAGAGAATAGCATTGAAACATGTAGATTATCATATGTGAAACAGATTGCCAGTCCAGGTTCGATGCATGAGGCAAGGTGCTCAGGGCTGGTGCACTGGATGACCCTGAGGGATGGGATGGGGAGGGAGAGTCAGGATGGGGAACACATGTACACCCATGGCCAATTCATGTGAATGTATGGCAAAAACCACCACAATATTGTAAAGTAATTAGCCTCCAATTAAAAAAAAAATTTGTGATTGTGGGTCCTGTTGGAGTTAAGTCTTATTAAAGTCATTGCTTTTATTTATCTGTATGGTTTCTAATCCTTCAAATACTCTATAGAACACAGATTTGCAAAAATGATGATATTGATGATAACAATCAGAGTCACAGCTAAGGTTTAATTGGGCTTCCCTGGTGGCTCAGATAGTAAAGAATCTGCCTGCAATGCAGGAGACCCAGGTTCAATGCCTGGGTTAGGAAATTCCCCTGGAGAAGGGAATGGCAACCCACTCCAGTGAAGTACAGGTAGCCCCCACTTTTTGAAAGTCCACTTTATGCCATTTTGCTCTTAGAAAAGACCTACAGTAGTATGTTTTCTTTAACCAAAGGAAATCTGAAGAGGATTTTTGCTTCTACTAAAAAACTTTTCTGCATCTGTTTTGCAGGGAGCTGTGGTAGAAGCAGTGCGCACCCAGAGCAGGTAGAGTGGCTCGTCCGAGCTCCTTTCCCAGGGCTACACTCAGCATCTTAGCGTCAAGCCGCCACAGCTTTGAACTGTGTCTGTGAGCATCTTTACCTGAACTAAGTATCTTTATCAAATTGAGTGCATGAGCTCAAGTTTTGTGCGTTAGCAAATGTGCTCTTCATTTTATACCATTTTGGCTCGCCAAGGTTTCATAAGAATATGTGTGTCTGAAAGTCGCTTAGTTGTACCTGACTCTTTGCCCACCAAGCTCCTCTCTCCATGGAATTCTCCAGGCAAGAATACTGGAGTGGGTAAGCCATTCTCTTCTCCAAGGGCTCTTCTTGACCCTGGGATCAAACCCAGGTCTCCTGCATTGCAGGCAGATTCTTTACCATCCAAGCCACCTCTAGTTTTGCAGGGGAAAGCTGTACTTACTGTTCCTACGCTACATATTCCTTTAAGTGCTCTGCATAAATGATGGCAATTTATCTTTACAACAGACATAGAGGGCCAGAACAGTGACATCAACCCAGTATGCCGGCATTGAAATTTTAGCTCTATCATTTACCAGTGGTGTGACCTTGGGCACATTATTTAAGCCCCATGTGCTCAATATTCTCATCTGCAAATGAAGACACTAATGACAATTTCTATCTCACAGGACTGTCTCATGCTTCCTTAGCTTTTAATAGACATGTTCACCCTTCCACAGATGAAGCATCTGAAGAATTGAAGATGCAAACAGTCCTCCACAAAGCAAATCTGTGGAGGAGTCAGGATTTGGACTCAAGCTATAACTTCTTCATAGACTGCCCTAGGCAACAGCTTGGTTGCCTATACTGATGCAGTTAGTGTTCAGAAGCACGGCCACTCCATCTGCCTGGTGTCCACAAAATTCTAAAAAGTTCTGGGCATCCACTTTTCTCCCTAATTCTCAGATCCTTCTGGGGAGAGACATGAGGCCTGCTGTATGACTCTGGAAATATGGTGTCTCAAAGAACAAGCTTTCTTATCTGTAAAATGGGACCATATGAGGACTGACTGAGATCCAGGATGGACTTCTGGAGCCTGATTCCTGTTCCTCCCAAACTCCCACAGCTGCACTGGGGCCACACCAGATTACTCCTTTCCAAACCTCACCATGCTTCCCTTCAAGGCCTTCCCACTTCTTCCTTCTTACTGTAGGAGATAAAGTCCCTGGGAGAAAAATTAACTCTGACTTTCTTTTTTTGGCTGCACTGCCTCAGTGCCTTATCCTTGTGACGAGGAATCGAACCTGAGCCTTGGCTGTGAGAGCGCAAGAGTCTTAACCACCAGACTGCCAGAATTGCCAAATTCCCTGAATTTCCATTTTGATTTCTTATCTCTTCATTAGGTTCCCAAGGCACGTATCAACTGAGATACTATTAACTGAGATTTAATCCTCTATCTTGTCCACAAAACCAAGACCTTCTTAAGGGCAGGGATCAGGTTTCATTTCCTCTGCAATCCTTCCTGGTGAGGCATTTTTAAAGATCTGTTGAGACTAAATCTTTCAGGCTCATGTCTGGCATACAGAACACGCTGAAGAGACAAGAGGTCTCTTCAGGTTTTCTCAAAAAGAGACAAAGGTTGAAAGAATCACAGTTCATGTGTACACATTCTACTAACAAACGGAATAATTTCCTTGTCCTTGAACATCAGAGACAGGCCCTGGCCATCCATCAGGAGAGTACTTACTGAAGCCAAATTGGGAGCTTAAGAAAAGAACAAAGCCATAAATCGCTCTTTCTGGCAACGGCGACGGTGAATTTTCCACCATTTTCCCCGTGGCTTTAGATATGCTGTGGGGGGAAAACAAAAACAAGTTATCTGTCAGTGATCCACTCATTTTCACTATGGGTCTATTATAATCTCACCGCTTTGCTATGGGCACAGCCTCTGCGTTTCTCCAGTAAACCAAACAGGATACACACCTGCTTGCACACGTGCACACAATCACCCAAACGTTGCCTGCACGAGCAACCAGACCCCCAACCTCACGTGCGCGCGCACACAAGCAACGGGCTAAAGCGCGCACCTCCTGCAGTGGGGGGTGGGGGTGGCACTGAACGCCACCCCAACTCTGCAGGCTTCGCCTCAATAAGAACAGGGAAGAAAGGGCAAGGACGGATGGGGGGGCCCGCGCCCAAGCGCCCTCCCGCCTGGGCCTCGACACCCAGAACTGGGCCCTGCCGTCTCATAGGTCAATTTTCTCATTCGAGTTGCCCCCGGGTTGCGGGGTGGCCCTCGACCTTGGGTCCTCCAAGCGCCGACTCCCCCAGCGGCACGTTCGGCCACCTCAGGGCCGAGGCCTCGGCGCAGGCGCGGACTAGGGGAGCCGCAGGAGGGCGAAAGAGGACAAACAGCGAACCGCCTGGTCGCCACGGAAACCCTGCCCGCGCGCAAGCGCACCGCGACGGGGGTCAGTCAGCAGCTCGAGAGCGCGGGGGCGAGAGGGAAATCGCGGGGCTCGCAGCGGGGGACGGGGAGGGGCGTGCGCGACGGCGCATGTGCGTTGCGGCTCACGTGACGCACGTTCCCCGCCCCACTGCCGCCGCCCGGCCGCTAGCGCCCGCCCGCCCGCCCGGCGGCTGACGTGGAGAGCCTGTGGAGGCGGCGGCTGCGGCTGCCCGCGTCCGAGGCTCGCGGGCTGCGAGCCCCGGTGAGTGCACACCTGGCGCGCGGCGGGGCTGCCGGATGTGTCAGCTTGTCGCGCAGCAGCCGAGATGGCCGGGGCGAGAGGCCCTCCACACCCCCTCCGGGGGTGTGTGGTGAGTGTGGGTGTGTGCGCGTCGCCCCGCGTCGTTGGCTGTGGTGCCTGTAGTGTGTGTATGAGGGGTGGATGGTGCCGGTTCGGGGTGTGTGTATGTGTGTGTGGCCGCTGTCGTCGGCCCCAGTAGGTGTGTCTTTTTTGTCTGATTTCCCTGTTCTGCAAGTGTGGGTCCTTCGGGGCTCCTGTGCGAAGGTGGGAGAAGCCCTTGTGTGTGTGCGCGTCCCCAGGCCGCCCACGCGCCCTCGTCGCCGTCGGTGCGTGGGTGACACCCCCGCTAGCCTTGTGGGGGTCCGACGGCCCGAGCGCGCGTGGACACGCGAGATGTCTGCCCTCGCGGCCCCTTTGTGTCGGTGTCGATTCTTCCCGGCCCGGGCGTGGACGCCCCGGCTGTGTGGGTGCCCCCTCCGCCTTGGTGTCACAGCCCCTCTCTTGGGGTGCTCGCCCCCCCCCCACCCTCCCCGCGCGCGTGGCCGCGCCGCCTGCAGTCGTGACCGACCCCCTTGCAGCAGCGCCCGCGCGGGGGTGCGTCCTCTCGTGTCCCCGCGCGCCTGGGTCCTAGTGAGTGCGTGGTCGCCGGGGTGCGAGTTTTCGTTCGAGAGTGTTGGTGAACGTTGTTGCACGCCCCCCTCCCCCGTGTTTTGCGTTCTTTACAAATGCGCCACCTGTTTTCGAGAGAATGGCTGCCGAGTGCGGGGAGGGGGTCGGGGGAGGGAGACTTGAACGCTGTGCTCGCTGCGCTTCTTCGAAGCATCCTCTTCCCTATTTCCCATCGCTAATGGGAAGAGGCGGGGACAGCCGGGGGGTCCGGCTAGCGGCTCCGTAGTGTTTAGGATGTCCAGTGTGGCCTGTCGAATCAGCCTGTTCTGGGGACGGAATAAGGGACCAGAGGCCAAAAATGGACCTAAGGCGTAGGTGAATGTTGTTTGGTACCCGTGTGGCGTACCATTTTTAGAGGCCTCCTAAGATGTCCAAAGATCTTCGATGGCAGACTCCTTCCACAAAATATATGTATACGCGACAGCTGGGCAAATACGTTCTAGCCAATCCTAGGCGTTCTTGATGGTACTTAACGGTTCACATAAGTGTTTTGTGGCGTTCACATAAATGACCTCTTTTGGTTTCTGCCCAGGGTCCTGGCGATAGAAACAAGGTAGACAGCTTACAGGTTTCAATCCTCCTTTGGGAGCAATTTCCTCATAATTACAGCTCTGGTTAGGTACATTTTGTATTGCAGGAAATTTGCGTTTTATCCTAAGGGATATGGGATTTATTACAAGGCTTCACAGGGAAGGAAACTTCAAACATATTAGAAACCCAGCTGCTCCTCTTGGTTGTCAAAGGTTCGTGCTCTGCGCTCAAGGGCTGCGTTTTTGGTCTCTGTTTCTCCCTGTTCATTTGCTCAGTTTTCTTACTCTTGCCTCATTTTCTGGCATTTTGTTTCTTTTCAATTTCTGGAAGGTTTCAGACGTAGAATACAGAGTGGGATCTAACCAGTTCATGACTGAGATTTACAGATGTAATTATTTTGCCGAATTTACTTCAGATCCTCTTTTTAGTTTAAAGAACTAAAATTGCAAAATATGGAGGTGCTCTCATTCCCGCCTCTCTTTTCCTAGCGGTAGTCACCGTGTTTAGGTTTGTGTATATTTCCTTGCATATTTTATACTTTGATCACGGTGAATCCATTAACAATATATAGTGTTGTTTTTTAGTGTGTATTTTAAACTTTAATGGTATTAAACAATATGTGTCTTTTTGCAACTTGCTTTTTTCGATCAGCATCACATTTTCAGATTTACATGTGAATAAATTGGATAATTGTGTTTGGTTCATTTTAATTGATATAGAATTCCATTGTATGAATATACCATAATTTACTGATCCGTTTACTAATCCGTTTTCCTACCGATGGACTCTGAAGGTTTTTGACTCTAAAAACAGTCCTGCTTTGAACATCCTTGTATTTGTCTGCTTTGTGCACGTTTGGAAATTTCTTGAGAAAATACACCTAATAGTGGGTTTTGCTGCATAGTAGGATGTATGCATCTTCAATGTAACCAAATATCACAGAAGCTCTCAAAGTGCTTACACTAACTCATCACTCTGAGTGGTACTGAGTGAAGACACCCATTTCCTCACACTATTGCTAAACCCTTTATGTTACCTGACTTACATTTTTGCCTCCTCTTTACTGACCAGCTTCCTTATAACTTTAACTTGCAGCTGAATTTGCCTACAGCCGCCTTGGCTTCTGCTCTAGCCCTGTGTAAAGCCTATGGGTTCCTCTCTCAGAGCTGACTCAATCTTTTATCTCATTCGGTTCTCATAAAACTAATTGCAGTGAACATTTATTTTGTACCTAATGTACTTCCTATGGTTGATGTAAGATAAAGATTTCCATGGTATGTTAGATGTACCTCTCTAGTGGCAGGTGAGGTGATTTAATTATTTTTTGCATATGATGAATGGGTTTTAAAAAATCTTTTTTCCTCTTTAATGTACTACTTATACTTAATGCTTTCAAAATATATGTAACATATATACAAGTTGTGAAGCAAGGCAATAAAATGAACGCCTCTCAACCCACCACTCAATCCAAGAATCAAAATGACCGATTTTGAATGTTACCATCCCCAGGGTGACTTCTATTGAATTGTGTGTCATTCCTTGTATTTTAAAAATAATTTTATCAAATATGTGTATATCCCTCAACAGTGTATTGTATGGTTTCTATTGTTTTTGAATTTTACAGTTTGTTGGGCTGGCTTATTTCACTCAGTGTTACGTTTTTGAGAGTCACTGATATTCAGATAGACATCTCATTAATTTTCATGGCTGTGTAATATTCTGTTGGAGAATATAACACAGTGTATGTACTCTTCTGTTGATGAACATTTTGGTTGTTTCTAGGTTTTGCTATTTTGAAGATTCTTATATATTTCTTCTGGTACACAGTTGCAAGAATTTGTCTGCTTTTCACACTGGGATATATGCCTTCCAGGGAAGTAATAAAAATTTTCTGAGGGGTATTTGGGCACAAGTGATATTAATGAATCAATTTGTAGATACTAAATTCCACGTGTATCCTTTCCTAAAATTGGTAATGCCTGAAGCCTGTGATAGAAACTTCCTCTTGGCTCTACTTGCCCACCTCCCCCTTCAGAGTAGCATTTCTGCCTTAAATTAGGAAGGCATACCACTTACTTGCATGGAATCTTATCAGGGTAACGTCCCAATTGAAAAACTCTCCATGGAACAAAAGGATAATTTAAAATACATGCAGCTATAGTGTTAGGAAACACTTCTTTTAATGCAGACACTTTCCATCTCCTCAAGAGCTGCGTTTCCAATAAAGTGTAACTTTTATGTTTAATTATCAGCATTATGTAGGGTTTCCCAGGTGATGGTAGTGGTGAAGAATCTGTCTTCTAATGCTGGGGGTGTAAGAGACGCAGGTTCAAGCCCTGGGCAGGGAATATCCTCTGGGGGAGGGCATGGCAACCTACTCCAGTATTCTTGCCTGGAGAATCCCGTGGACACAGGAGCCTGGTGGGCTACCGTCCATAGGGTCACAAAGAGTGGGACACAACTGAAGTGACTTAGAGTGCACACACACAAACACATCAGCATATATACTAGTTATCTTTTGATGAACTCGATGCTGTAATAATTACAACATTTTAAACCAGTGATATGTCAGTGTTATTTTAAAATGTCACTGTGATACTCTAGCAATTAAACTTAGGACTGAAATTTTTTAGATGTCATTTAAAGTATGAGTGTAATCTTTAATAGCATTTATTGTGGTTCATCAGTAAAAAGAATGTTGAAATACCACTGTGGTAAGCTATTTACTAGAAGTGGAATTGCTGGACTGTGGGGTATGAATATATGGTTCAACTATAAAATGACACCAAATTGTTTTCTGAAGTGGTTGTACCAGCTTATGCTTTGGTGAGCTATTTTGTCAATTTATATACTTTGATTAGCATTGTGTTAAGATTTACAGTTGATCTATATCCTTTGCAACACTTGTTACTTGTCAAACTTCTTAATATTTGCCAAATGGATATGAAATGTGCATTGTGGTTTTAATGTGCATTTATTGATTGTTAATGACTTTGAACATCTTTTCCTTTGTCTGTGAACCATCTATCTCCCTTTTATTCACAAAAAGGAAATTGATCGTTCACACACAGACACACACACAAATACCTGGTCATATCTCTCACCCACTTTTCTGTTGGGTTCTCTTTTAAAACTGTAACAGGTAACAGTAATCGTTTATTAGGAATATACATTGTAAATATCTTATTCCAGTTCGTGGTCTTTTTGCACTTTATGGTGTGTTTTGGTGAACAGAAGTTCTTAATTTCAAGGTAATCTAATCGGAAATTTACAATGCCCTGGGATCATCAAGACATTCTCCTGTGTTTCTCTTTAAAAATTTTTAAATGATGCCTTTCACATTTAAGTTGGTAATCCATCTGGTACTGATTTTTGTATATGGTGTGAGTTAATGATCCACACTCATTTTTCCCTCCATGTGGCTACAGTTGACCACATACCATGTATTGAATTGGCTCTCTGTTCACCAGTGATCTGCTGAACCACCTTTTTTTACATGTTTAGTTTCTATATGCATGGATCTGTTTCTGATTCTCCTTTCTGTACCACTTGTCCACCTGTCTATCTGTTGATAGCACACTGTCATGATTATTAATGCTGTAGTTTTACCTGACATCTTGATGTTTGGGGGGCACTTGAGTCTTAGCTGTTTTTGTAAGAATCTTGTCATATGGCAGAAGAAGCTTTTCAGGAATGAATTGGAATGATTAAAATCAGTTTGGAGAGATTTGAAATCTTTAAGATTTTGAGGTATGTATTTCCATTTATTTAGGTTTCTAATGACTTTGATACAGTTTTGTGAATTTTTCCTTACAGATCTAACAGTTTTTAAATGTTGATTCTGATGTTTCTAGGAGTTTTGTTGCTGTTACAAATGATGCTTTTTAGATTCTGTTTCCTGTTTGTTAATAGAAATTTATGGATTTTTTTACACTGAACTTTAGTCATTCACTTGATAAACACTTATTCTGATATATTTTCTATAATTCTTTTGGGTTTTCTATGTGGATAATTATATCACTTGCAAATAGTGACACTTTTGGTTCTCCTTTCCTTTCCAATTTTCCTTAATTTTTTTTTTCTTGGCTTATTATGCTGGCACACTTCTAGATCTATGTTTGATGGATGTGATTATGGTTATTAGAAGTGATTTATAGTGAGCATACATGTTTGTTCTTGATTTCAAAAAGAATGTTTTCCCCTTAAAAATGTTTGTTATGAGTTTCTGTAGACAGTCTTTACTAAGTTAGGGAAGTCGTCATTTGCCTATTTTGTCACATGCTTCTCTGCGTCTGTTGACAGTATCTTGTGGATTTTCTCCTTTAATACACTAAGTGTAGTGGTTCCAATTTATATATTTAAAAATTCTTAATTCTCTCTTACATTTGTTCTTAAGATAGATGTAAGTTGACTTTGATGGGTTGTCTTTTTGTGAACTGGATGAAGTTTGCTAGTATTTTATTTAGATTTTTGCATCTGTTGATGAATGAAATCACCTGTCATTTTTTTTCTTGACTATCTTGTCTGGTTTTGGTGTTCAGGTTACACTGCTTTATGCCAGGTACAGTGATTCATTTTTTTTCTCTTCTCTGGACAGTTTGGATTGGAGTAATTTGTTTCTTAAAAGCTTGGTGGCATTTACCTGTGAGATCGTTTGGATCTAATTTTTTGTGTGGAAGGATTGTAAATTATAGATAGGTTAGTAGTAATTAGCAATTGAATAGTAATAAGACTTCAGCTTTTCAGCTTTTAGTGAGTTTTGTAAATTTTATTTATTTTTTAAATTAACTTTTTGTTGGAATATAGTTGATTTACAGTGTGATAAATTTTAGAAATTTTTTTCAACAAATTTATTTTCATCAGGTTCAGGGTACTGTCTTAATTCCCATTTTAATCGTTTATTTGTAGTTATCTTCCCTTTCTCATATTGGATGTTATTTGTGACTTTTTTCATTAATTTTGCCAAAAGTTTATCTATCTTATTAATCTTGGCAGAGGATGAATTTTTGGTCTATTAATATTTTGTTCTATTATATTTTTAGTCTTTTTCTCCTTTATGATTTCCTTCCTTTTCCTTCTTTTAGTTTATTTATTTATTTTGAGCATGCAAATATTTATTGATACAATCTTCACCAGAGGCACACTTTATTTTTAATTGATAAAAATAACAACGGTTTTTCTAAACTGTTGATAAAGAAGATTTTCTTTGATTTTATTATTTTCTAACCTAAACTGCATGATTAGCTTACTACTTTTCAGCCATTCCGGTTTTCTACTATGAGCATGTAAAGCTATGGAATTCTTCAAAGTTCATTTTTGCTTTACATAATATGGTTTAATTTATGCCACTTTGATTAAGTTTTAAATTTAAACAAAATTTAAAATTTCTATTTTGATTTCTTTGACTTACATCTTTGAGAGTTTTCTTTAAAATATGTGTTTTAAAATTTCCAAATATTTCTTCATTTTCCTTTTTGTTGTTCATTTCTTAGTTGTGTTGTCAGGGAATGTAGTGTGTATTTTTCTTAAAACATTTGTTTGTCCTTCTTCATGGCTTTGTACATAGGGAATTATAATTCTTCTGTGTGTACTTGTGAAGAATTTATATTTCTCTAGTTATGTATCTGTTAGATCAAACTTAAAAATTGTGTTTCCGGTTGTCTATATTAATTTTCATTTGTTTGACCTAGCATGAGAGAAATGCGTTTCAATCTTCCACTGTTACCTTCTTACAGACTCTGTAGTTCTATCAGTTTTTCTTATATGTATTTTGAGACTATTTTATCTGATACTTGCAAGCTAAGCATTGTTTTCCTAGTGGGTTGATGCTTTTCTCTTATGTTGTGGTTCTTCCTATGCCTAATTTTGTTTTTTTGTCTTTTAGGGTCTGTTTTGTCTGTCCCGCCTTTCTTTTGGTGGTAGTTTACATGGATTAACCTTTTTTCTTCATTTTCCTGTCCTTTTTTTATGTCCTTAGATTTTAGGTGTCTCTTAAGAATGTATTACTAGATTTTTAAAAAATACAGTCAGATAGTTTATGATTTTTAATTGGTATTTTTAGAAGTTAGTTCAAGTCTCTTGGTGGTCAACTCTTTTTTTTTAATCTGAAATTAGTTTTATTTTACCCTTGTTCTTGAGAGAGAATTTTGATAGGTATACAGTTCTTAGGTTGATGCTTTGCTTTCTGTTCATGTGTAAAGATGTTATTCTACTTGCAAAGTCTGCTACCAGTTTTATTTATGGTGATTTGAAGAAAATATTTTTCATCTCGCTGCATTGAATTTTCTGTCTTTGGGATTACACCTTTACATCTGAGTCTAGATAGTGATTACTTTTTTTTATCCTATTTTGGATACATGTGTTTCTTGATTCAAAATACTGTCTTTCATGAAGTCTAGAAGATTCTGAGCCATGTATTATTTAAACATTTTCTCTTTGATTTTATCTACTTTCTCCTTCCCAAGATTTAAGTGGATATATGTATGTATGTATGTGTTTCCAAATCACTTATTTTTCATCTTTTATATTTTTAACTTGTGTCTTTGGCAGAACTTAAAATGCTGGATAATTTAATCAGGCACATGTTCTTTTTTATCAGTTTTCTTGACGGTGCCTAATCATCTCGTCAATCCATCTGTTTTATTTATTTTTAACAATTATACTTTTAATTTTTAAAAGTATCACTCCATTCTTTTTAGCTATACCCAGTCTCCTGTTGCTTGCTCATTTTTTTTTTTTTTTTGAATCTGTAGATCTTCTATAGACTGGCGACCCCCATGTCTGATGTCCTTAGGGAACTAAATTTATTGCTTGTTTTTTCTGTTATCTCCCTCATGGTGGGTTGTCACCTCCTGTGCTTGGAGATTTTCAGTTATGAACTCTTCCTTGATTGCTCTTTCTCTCTGGGAATTCTCAGAGTCTGAGTTGAGATACTTTCCTTCTGATAGGGCTTGTGTCAGCGTTGGCTGGGAGCTGTCCGTGGGACCCCCTTTTAGTCTCTCACTTTGCTCCTGGCCCACGGCTCCATGTCCCATGTTGTTCTTGTCATCTTGACTGTGAGGTTTAGTTTCTAGATAGAGGTTTGTTGCTTTGGGGGGAAAAGTGACTTTAAATGTTCCCTATTTCTGTGAGCTCAGTAATATTAAAAAAATTTAGCATCCACTTTGTTTTGCAGTCATGAAATGCCCCATTGGTTCATCATAACTGATGGGATCAGAAGTCCTTTACACTTGTATTAAATTTTTGTAGTATGTTCATTTTAGTTTGTATCAGGAAAAAGTTCTGTAAGATTTCTTGGTGATAACAAATTTTCTATTAAAACAAGTTTATATCTAAGTTGAAAGTTGAGTTATTCTAAATCAAAATACTAAATAGGTAACAGCACAGTTGGCAGGTGGATTTGGCAAAGCTTTCTACTTTGGGGTGTGTGAATTAAAACTTTGGAAAACAGTGAGATAGAGAATAAAGGTGTGTAGGGCACAGTGTACCGTTTGGACCCATAGTGAACCTACAGAGAGAAATTGTGAATGACCAAACTGTGAACATTGCTGTCAAAATGTTGGGAGCAGGATGCTCAGAGAAGAGGTGTAAAAATAAACTTGGTGGTAGTGAGAAGTTCAGGAAATGCTTCCTGGAATCGAGTAATAAGGACTGGTAGGCATTCTGGTTGCAGATGAGGTTTGTTTAGAAATGACAGGCAGCTGGGTGGGACTGGCTTCTGCATTATGTCGTGGAGTGACTAGAGAAATGCAGGAACAGAACCACAAAACAGAACCACTTCTGTGCTGTAGTAGGGAGTTTGGTCTTTATTCTGAAGATAAAGAGAAGTTAGAGTTAAGTGTAAAATTTTATGATCAGAGTTTTAGGGGATGCCAAGATCGAAGGTAAGTCACCAGTTAGGAGGCTGCTTGTTCAAGTAGTTCAGAGAAGAGATGAAGCCTCAGCCAGGGCAGTGGCCCTGGGCACGAAGAGTTGTACGTGTGCTAATTTGGGTTTCCTAGAGGAGTTGAAATGACAGGACTCTGTGGTCACTTTGGTTATGAATGTTGAAGGAGACTGGGGAGTCTAGATTGACCTCCAGATTTGGGTAACCAGGTGGCATGTAGAGCAGTTTACCGGTAACATACAGAAAGAGGAAAGAACTTGGTTTCATTTGTTCTTGAGGAAAAGGATGTTTGATTTTGAACTCACTGAATCTGAGAGGCTTGTGGGATGTCTTGGTTAAGATCCAGTAGCGGTTGACAGGGAGAGTCTAGAAGTCTATGAGTTATAACACAGCGTGGAGAGATTTGAGAGTCTTAACTGCATTTTTAGTCATGGTTTGCTAAAATAGTGGGTTATGAGACCATTTACAGCAGTACATAGATAAAAAATTTTTAATAGGAATATATGCTAATATGTCTGGAAAACATAAGCTGTCCTTCCAACTTATAATATCACGGGTGCTACCACTTAGGCCAAGTGAGCCCAGTAAAAAAGAAATGCTAAGAAAATAAAGTACATGTGACTTGTGGAAATGGCAAAAATTGTGGTGAAGCTATGCACATAATGAAAGTTCAGAAAGCGCTATTGTAAGCCATGGGTGTGGAGAGAGTAAGCATGAGAAGAAGAGACAGTTGACCTTTGGGTGGCGGGGAATGGAGAAGAAGCGCCCATGGAGACTGAGGAAGAGCAGCCAGAAGAATAGGAGGAGGACCAGGAGAAGATGGTCTTTGGAGTCCAGATGAAGAGTTCTGAGGAGGAGGAAGTGGTCCACAGCGTCAAGTAAGTTGTAAGCTGAAAAGTGCTTTTGGACGTAGCTATTAAGGGAGACCATTTAGTTGGAGGCATCCACATAGTGGATTAAAAAATACTCGTCTAGTATGTTAGTCATAGCTGATGTTCATAGCATTTCCTATACGTCATGTGCTAGTAAACGCACTTGACATATGTTAACTGGTTAATCAAATAGGTAGTATTGCTGTCCTCATTTAATAAATAGGAAACAAACACCTCAAGAGGTTAAGTAACTCATCCCAGATCACACACTCAGGAAATGGGAGAGCCAGGATTCAAGCCCAGGCAGTCTGGTTCCAGAGGCCATGCTGTTAACCACTATGCCGCATTGCCTCTCTGGTTAAAACAGAATAGAAAATAACAATAACACCATTGCCGTAATTATGGTGCGGTGGGTGTAGGGCATGGTATCGGTGAGCTATGCCAGGCTGGGGGTGACCAGCATGGTGTCACAGTGGCTCAGTCTGACACTCATGAGCACATTAATTGCATCCGATGCCGTGATGGTGACAGACAGTTCTTGGCTCTTTCTGTATTTATATACAAAAAACACTTGTTAAGAAAAATGAGTTTAAACGTGTATGTGTTTCCCAGAATAGCATATGTCCCATATCATGTGCCATACCTTGGGTGCTAAAATGACTTTTTATTTTTTTCAATCATTGTTTGCTTTTGGAGTTAAATTCTCTAAATGGGAAATACTGGTCACCCAGAACAAGTCAGAAGGTTCCAGACATTGTAGTTATTCAGTCTACTGGAAAAGATCAGTAACAACTTCACTAAAGCGTTTCCTTGGTGGAAGTGGAAGCCCAACATTAGGAAACTGAAAATGAAGGAGAATGAAGCATTTGAATGGGATGAAAAAAAGCATTCTTGATGAAGGTGAAAAACATCTGTGGTAAGAGACCGAGGAGACCTGAGCCATGATGACTCTTGGCTGGGGTCAGCAAGGAGCTGATCAGAGTTACAGATTTAGAAACTGGTTTAGACCTGGGCAGTGATCCAAGATGTGGCCTTGTGAATGAAGAGCTTAGGTGAGGAGGGCAGCAAGGTGCACTTTAGTTGAGGAGGTGGTCGCACTGCAATGGTTGGGTCCTGAAGGGCTGTCCATGCCCACCTTAGTGTGGCTGGAATGATGACCGGAGGAGAGAGGAGAGCACCGTGAGCTAGTTGCTGGTGTTCTTTAACACGGCAGCAGCCAGGAGGCAGCTCGATCCATGACAAGGAAACGTAACCTAGTGAAATACAGCGTTTGAGAGGAGACCATAGAGTCCGAAGACCTAGGTTTGATTCCCCCCAAGCTTGGTGATCTTGGGCGGATTAGTTTTGCTGTGAATGTTTTCATCTGTACAGTGACGATGGTGATACTTGTACCTGCAGAGAGTTGCTGTGAGTGTTGATGAGGTGGTGCACGCAAAACGCTTGGCACATCGTGTGACAAATGGTACCAACAGTTTGCTATGAAGGTGGTTATTGTTCTTCACTTCTGATATTGTGAGGTGGTTGTACAGCAAGTGGAACATGAAAAGGATTAATTAAAGAAACAGATGTATTTTCCAAGGGCTGATGGTGGTCTTGGTTAGGAAAAAAGAAACTTGGTTTATCCTAACAATAGTGGGATAGTAGTGGTGAAGTGAAAAGATTAAAAAGCACTGTTAATAATGGTGCTGGTGATGCTCAAAGAGGAAAGTCATTCTTTGGAGAAGAGTTAGAAGTAATAAAATACTGAGTTCTTTTCAGTGATAGTTAGGTTTTGTACCAGTTCTCTGACAGCTATACTTTTTATGACTGAACTTGCTTCAGGAAAAAAAAAACTTGAGTCTGCAACTCCAGCCCCCTGCCCCTCTATTGAAATAGTTATTTTAAAAATGTGGTTGTTGGTAACATGAGGGGTTTGCCCACTGTTGCAGTCTAGCAGTGCTTACCTGCGTTGCAGTAGTTTAGAGAATAAGGAGCAGTGAGTGCTGGGAAGGTCTGGATGTGGCTGTAGGAATTAAGAGGTGGGCACGCTCTCCCTGTACCACTTCAGCTCTGCCCCTGTGCCCAGGACAGAAACTCACAGTTCGGTCTGGATAGGCAACCATTCTTTCAGTGGATCAAGATTTAGTTCTAGTCAGGAGGTGGAGAATGTGGCAAGAGTTCGTGTATGATGAAATAGCGTATTTCATAGATGCAGTAAAAGCAAATGGAGTTAAAGGGCAGTGGTGGAAAGATGTTTTTTGTTCACTTATTGAACTCATTGTTTGAGGACTTAGCACATGCTAGGAGCATACAAAGATGAAATAAGCTGCCCTTAATTATCTTCCATCTAAAGGAGACATGTAAACAGTTAAATTCAGAGATGGTGACTCTTTGAACCTAAAGAAAAGAAACAGATTAAACTGATGGTTGAAGAGAGTCATGGCAGAGACTAGCAAATGAGGGTGAGACTCTTCCAGAGCTCAGTGTTCTCATCAGAGTTGCTTCCTGGAGGCATAAGTTCCAAGTATTTATCAAACATACCGCAGAAGCTAGGAAAACTGCTCATATCATCTCAAATGATTTCATTGTTGATTTGAGTTTGTGTTGTGTCCTTAGGGTGGTGTACCATGGCCGATTTTCCCCAGGGAAATTTTGCAGATTATGCCTTGTTAGAAGATTGCCCTTATGTGGATGATTGTATCTTTGCCCCTGAGTTTATGTCCAGTGATTATGTTCGTGTGACTCAGCTTTACTGTGATGGAGTGGTAAGTAGATTTCTTAACTTTTTTTTTTTTTCTTGGCCTTATTGCACCACATGCCAGATCTTAGTTCCCCGACCAGGGATTGAACACATGACCTCTGCATTGGATGTACAGTCTTAACCACTGGACTGTCAGGGAAGTTCCCTTAACTTTTTATTTTTAATATAATGTCTTCTTAAAGTTTTTTTTTAAATTGAGATATAATTGACATGACATTAGTTTCAGATGTACAACATAATGATTCAACATACGTATATATTGTGAGATCAACACAGTAAGTCCAGTTACCGTCCATCTCTACAACATAGTTATACATTGTTTTTCTTCTTGTGAGAACCTTAAAGATTTCGTGTGCTACTTGAAATTTTACAGGGAGGTATATATAGTTTCTGCAGGGGTCGTTTCAGACAAGAGAGCAGGCAGTGCCTCACCAGGGGATATGTGCAGTGCTGCTGAAAGCTTGTTTTCTGCCTGGAGGTGAGCAAGGCTCTCAGGGGAGACCCATAGAAACAGACTGGGGGAAGCCCTGTGAGAAAAGGCTGAAAGACACATCGGTTGAAGATGTGTTGAAAATGTGTAAGTAAATGTACCGAAAGTTTTTAGTTTAGTACTGATTGCCCTTACATCAAGAACTGGGGACTTCCCTGGTGGTCCAGTGGTTAAGAGTCCGCTTGCCAGTGCAGGGGACATGGGTTCGATCCCTGTTCCAGGAAGATCTCACCTGCTGTGGGGCAGCTAAGCCCGCATGCCACAGCTACTGAAGCCTGGGCACCCTAGAGTCTGTGCTCTGCCAGAGAGGCCACTGCGAAGAAAAGCCCGTGCACCACAACTAGAGAAAAGTATGTGTGCAGCAGTGGAGACCCAGTGCAACCAAAAGTAAATAAATAAAGTTTTAAGAAATGGAGAACTGCACTTCTGCATTTTACTAGATACAAATCAAAAGAATTCTTTTCCTTTTTAGGGTAGACAGTATAAAGATTATGCCCAAACTGAGGGAAACTTAGGTGAGTACATTGATATTTTAATTTTGTTGAAACAACTTCTACAGGATGTTCATATGTTCACATCAACATAATAGACGTATATCTTTAAGAGAATTTATTCTTTGCTGTTCTTTTTCACTAGAAATTAAAAAATCCTTTGTTAAATAGTTTTAGCTGACATTTAGATATTCTTAACATCCAACAGATTCAGGTATTTTATCCATTCATTTCTTACCTTTCCATATCCATTTTTGTCTTTTCCCTTAACAGTGTTGATTCATTCCAAAACAAGGCACAAAATATTAATTTAAAACTTTTTTTTATTAAGAATTTGACATCTGCACTCTGTGGTGTAGTCAACCTATTTCTGTCCTGCAAGATTACTGTGATGCCATTAAAGTCCACATCTTCTGGCCACTTCTGTTTCAACGTCAGCAGAGCTCTATAATAACACGGATGCACTCCTGTGTAAGGACCAGGTGAGTTACTGTCTGTTAAACCATTCTGTATGAACAGTGGTAAGCGTGTTGCCTTACCACTGAGGGATGCCAAGTACAATGGAAGGCTTATGTCTCATTCTTATATACTGTTCAACTCTACTTTTGTTTAATAGAGTGGAAAAAGTTAATACTGGGATTTGGATACAAATGAATAATCTTGGTGATTTAATGAAATTGAAGAGCATACTTGTTTATAAATACAAGCATTATAGTACAGAAGAAAGAAAAAGGTGTAATATTTTGTCTACTTAATAAATAGCTTGTTATTACCTAGAGGAAAGAAATAGAATTTTTATTCCAATAGTTTAAATTGAGGTATAACATAGTCAAGTGTAAAATTTAATGAATTTTTATATATGAAAACATAATCTTTTAAAAAATAAATTTGTCTTTAAGCGGTTCTCATGCTTGTGAGATAAGTTTGAAGAAATTACAGCAGCTTGAACTGATGGAAGATATTGTGGATTTGGCAAAGAAAGTTGTGGTAAGATATAGAATGTATATCCCACCCCCCTATTTCAGGAATATAAATATTTATATGGTATCAGGCCCATGCTACTAATTTATAGTGGCTAACAGGAATGGTTTTAGTTTTGGTTAACCTGAGTTTACTTTGCCAACAAAGGTCCCTATAGTCAAAGCTATGGTTTTTCCAGTAGTCATGTATGGATGTCTCAGAGTTGGACCATAAAGAAAGCTGAGTGCTGAAGAATTCATGCTTTTGAACTGTAGTGTTGGAGAAGACTCTTGCAAGTCCCTTTGGGGACTGCAAGGAGATCCAACCAGTCCATCCTAAAGGAAATCAGTCCTGAATATTCATTGAAAGGACTAATGCTGAAGCTCTGGTATTTGGCCACCTGATGCAAAGAACTGACTCATTGGAAAAGACCCTGATGCTGGAAAAGATTGAGGGCAAGAAGAGAAGGGGACGACAGAGGATGAGATAGTTGGATGTTATCACTCATTCAATGGACATGAGTCTGAACAAACTGGGAAATAGCAAAGGACAGGGAAGCCTGGCGAGAGGCAGTTCATGAAGGTTGCAAAGAGTCAGACATGACTGAGCTACTAAGCACAGCACAGCACAGCACAGCACAACCTGAGCTTATTCTGCTATGCAAGAGTTCATGCTGTGTATTTCAGAGGTTAGGTAGATGGCTGTTTTCATGGTTCTGAAGTGACATGATGAGAACTAGGCTGGCTCCATTTCTTTAAAGAATAGAAATTAGAATTTGTCACAAATGAAAGTGTGCTCCTGGTTTACAGAAACCTTTGTCACAGGTTCTAAAAGTGACAGATTCTTTCTTGTAACATAAAATCATGTCATTGTCACCACCACCACAACAAATATTTTTTCTTTGGGATAAACTTTATCATGTCAGATTTGAGGAGTTATCTGTGTACTACACTGAAAGGTTTTGTGTTTTTTTTTCCCTTGAAAGCCATTAATAACTTTTCTTATTTCATTTGGTTATGGGGCCAAGTGTTTTTCTTGCAAATTCTGATTGCAAACTTAAATTTAGAAAGGGCATTCTGATATTTATTTCCTATAGATAATCCTTTGCAATAATTTATATAAGCCAATGAATTTTATAAAAAGATTTTTAGGTGTAATGAACTTTAAAATCAGTACATCTAAAAGTTACACTAAATCATTTTATTATTAGAACCCTGTGTAAGACTGTTTCTGACTTGATTCAGGGTCCTTAAGAGGTCAGTTGGGCATAATACTGCTCTGGGAAGTGGACTATTGGTACATACGGTGGTTTTTAGTTGTTCAGTTGTGTCCAACTCTTTGCGAGCCCATGGACGGAGGAGCCCACCAGGCTCCTCCGTCCATGGGATTTCCCAGGCAAGAATACTGGAGTGGGTTGCCATTTCCTTCTCCAGGGGATCTACCTGACTCAGGGATCTCCTGCCTGGCAGGCGGATTCTCTACTACTGAGCCACCTGGAAAGCCCTGTACATACAGTAGTATTCCTAAAATGTAGAATTTTTTTTATTCACTAGAAAATTAAAGTATAATTGGCCAGATAAAAAAAAATGTTTTTTTTTTGTTTTGCAGAATGATACATTCTTTATCGGAGGCTTATTGAGAATTGGCTATAAAATAGAGAATGTAAGTGTCAACATGAGAATCCAGCACTGTGAATAAGTGGCAGTTATTCATATGTATCATTTAGTCGTATGGATTTCTATATTTTGCCTAAGCAGTCTCCTTATTTGGGTGGTTTGTATCATTTTCATTTTTTCCCCCCATAGCTTTTTTTTTTTTTTGCAATTTGATTGTTTTTTCTCTTTTGTTTATCTGTCATATATTCTCTTCCAAATGAAATTACTAGGTCCCTGGTGTGGACATTTTTCGGTATATGATTACTGGATAATCTCATTCTGTGGGATCTTGGTTGCTCGGCCAGGGATTGAACCTGGGCCCTCAGCAGTGAGGCTGCAGAGTCCTAACCACTGGACTGCCAGGGAATTTCTGACAGATACATGTTTCCCTTAAGCCTGACACCAGCACTGATAACTCCACTATTTCTGAAGTCTTTTCAGACATTAGAAGTATGATAACATTTCTGTGAACCCTTGACCCTTGATGAAGGTCATCGCACTGAGCGCTTATTTGTCCAGGCATGCACTCCTCTTGTTGTATATATGCTTATTCTTCTCTCTGCCAAAGACCATTTAAAATACATAGTACCTTTTGTGAACCTTAATCTGTACCTTTAATTCTGAGGTAAGGATGGAAGTCCTAGTGTAGATGAGACCTGAGAACCCTCGTTCACCTTTGTTATTGGACTCTGCTGCTCCCCAGGGCAGCCTCTGGCCAGGTTGTAGACCTCAGCTTCCTGTTCTGTAATCACTGCAGCAGCATTTTGAGCTCTGAGGGTGGCCTGAGGTTCCCTGAAGATGTAACATACGTGAGTCTATGGTCTCTGTTAACTTGTGCGCTGGGGTCTAGCTATTCTAGGTTGCATGCCAGAGTAATGAAAATATGTTTTCCAAGTTTTTATTAAGAATATGAAATGCTATATAAGAGAAATTTATAATGCCACATGTAAACTTATAATTAATACATAAATCACATTTTCACCCCTCTTTTTGAAACAGAAAATCTTGGCAATGGAAGAAGCTTTGAATTGGGTGAAATACACAGGCGATGTAACAATTTTATCTAAATTAGGAGCAGTTGATAATTGTTGGCGTATGTTAAGTATTTTCTTTACTGAATGTAAGTATAAATGCTTTAAATTGTTACTTGACTTAGTTTTATAAAGGTATTATTTTGGAAAGTAGAATGCATGGCTATGTGATTTTGTGTTTATCTTAGGATTTTTAAACATGTTTTTTTCTCTTGTGCATAAGAGAAAAGACTGGATAAGAGAACTTTAACCCTGTAGTTAATTTTATTTTGTATTTCCTATATTGATGATTTGTGTGACTATATATTTTTTAAACATCCTACCAAGTGGATGCTATGAGTTATATATAATAACCAAAGAAAGACTCCACACTGGGGTTCATGTATTTTCATTCATAAGAGAAATAAGTAACTGAGCTAAGACCATAATTTTCATTTTTCTGATGAATCTGTTACTTTGAGGTATGATGAAACTGCCTTATATATTTTTTACCTTGTGAAATATTTTTCTCTAAAGCATTTGAATGTTAGCAGTGTTCTTATCAGTCAGTTCAGTTCAGTCGCTCAGTCATATCCGACTCTTTGCGACCCCATGAATCGCAGCACGCCAGGCCTCCCTGTCCAACACCAACTCCGGTAGTTCACTCAGACTCACATCCATCGAGTCAGTGATGCCATCCAGCCATCTCATCCTCTGTCGTCCCCTTCTCCTCTTGCCCCCAATCCCTCCCAGCATCAGAGTCTTTTCCAATGAGTCAACTCTTCACATGGGGTGGCCAAAGTACTGGAGTTTCAGCTTCAGCATTATTCCCTCCAAAGAAATCCCAGGGCTGATCTCCTTCAGAATGGACTGGTTGGATCTCCTTGCAGTCCAAGGGACTCTCAAGAGTCTTCTCCAACACCACAGTTCAAAAGCATCAATTCTTCGGCACTCAGCTTTCTTCACAGTCCAACTCTCAAATCCATACATGAACACAGGAAAAACCATAGTGTTTTTATAGGGATCTTGAAACAGGAAGTACTTGACTCTTCAGTTGATGGTGACTGATTATTTGCCATTTCTGCTGAGTAGAGGGCATACTTTGTACTCTTGACCTGGGTGTTAGAAATTAAGCTTAAATATGAAGACAGGTTTTCCTGATATTTATTAGATGCTGGGCTGTATTACATGAGTAGAGGTGGTTCTCTTTGTTGTTTTGGAAGCCTTTAATTATAGGCTAGATTTTATGGTGAAATTAGACGACCAGTATCATGTATTGGGCGTCTGTTGTTGGACTTGTTTCTGACACTTTCTGTGTGCTCTTTTCTTTATAATAGCCCTGCAAGGTAGCTGCTGTGATCCTATTTTAGAAATGAGTAAACTTTGAGAGGTTAAATGATACTGCTTTCGTCTGTTAAGTAGTAGAACCTAAATAAGAAGTTAGGTCTCTCTGATCCCAAAGTTCAGGTTTTTGTTCTATAATCTTATTCTGTCCCCATCATCTTCTAAAATTCTTCAGTGTTAAGTTTTAGGTACTACTTTGCCTTGGAAATGAATATGTTTGGCTGGAGGCATAATTATAGTTTTGTTGCAATAAAATTATTTACCACTTATTAATAAAATCTTTTTTATAGAACAACTTAAAATATAGAAAATGAGGTCTCGTAAACTTTTAACATAAATGTTGGTTATTACCTACTGCGTTTGAATTAGTTTATTACATTTTTATGAGAATGTTTAAAAAAATGTCTGATTTTGACTTGAGAGTTATAATGTTGAAATAAGATGTTAAAAAAATTTTTTATATTAAATATATCTTAGAAAGTAGTTTCCCAGGCTTTTGTTTTCAGAAATTTTAGTTGAACTTTGTGCTGGGTACACTGTAGCTCAGTGTTATTAAATTGACTTGAGTAATTATGAGGCCTGATTGGAATGTGTTAGGACAGAGCACTGTTACCTACAATTAGAACTAGAGTAATAATAAGCTAGAAATAAGGTCAATTAGATTCATGGCAAGCAATGAATCCAATGTTTTCTGAAACAGTTTATCAGTTGTTTAACTTTACAGACTCACATACCTCGCCTAAGAGTGAGAACATTAACAATACCAATTTTTTTAATACATTTTTTCTCACTCTCTCCTAAAAATAACATTTAGACAAGTATCACATAACTAAAGTTGTAACAGAAAACTGCAGTTTGCTTGAAGAATTTAAAACTCAAAGTTGTGCGGAGTGTCTAGAGGTGAGAATAAATAATTATTTGTAAGTATATTTTGAGATTTGTTTGTTAGAACTTTTATTAATATTCAGGGGAAATTTCAGTATTGGCTCAGATGGTAAAGAATCTGCCTGCAATATGGGAGACGTGGGTTCGATCTCTGGGTTTGGAAGATCCCCTGGAGGAGGGCATGACAACTCACTTCAGTATTCTTGCCTGGAGAATCCCCATGGTCAGAGGAGCCTGGCAGGCTACAGTCCACAGGGTTGCGAAGAGTCGGACATGACTGAACAACTGAGCACACAGCACATCTGAATATAAGAAGGACTACTGTAGAATTTGATAACATATTTGAGAGAGGTTTTTAGTAAATTTTGATTAGAATTGGTTTTGGAAGAGGAAGACATCTTGATCAGAATTTTAAAATTTTTTTAATTTTAATTTACTTATTTTAGGCTGCACTGGTTGGGCTTTCTGTGGTTGTGGCGAGCAGGCTTCTCGTTGCAAACTACAGGCTTCAGTGCCTGTCTAAAGCAAACAGGCTGTATAGGTTTCAGTGGTTGCAGCGGGTGGACTTCGGTCATTGTGGTTCACGGGCTCTGGAGCGCAGGCTCACCCGCTGTGGCACGTGGGCTTGGTTGCCCCTAGGTACACGGGATTTTCCCAGACCAGGAACTAACCAGTGTCCCCTGCCTTGGGAGGCGGATTCCCAACCTCTGGACAACCAGAGAAGTCCCAGAATTTTATGTTAAAGATTTTAAAAGTTAATTGAAAATTGAAGCTTGATTTTTTTAAAAATTTAATTTAAAAGGCTTTTAATTAATTGAGAGAGTATGATTTTCTTTGGGACCAGCTTTATTGACATGTAATTCATATGTCATACAATTTACCCAGAGAAAATAAGATTTTAACAATCAAATTTTTAGAAAAGGATTTAGGAAATTATTTTTCCATTCATGATATAATCCAGTAAATAATAGTTTATTTTGAAAATTTGAATGTTTCCGTTGAAATTTTAGTTATAGCTATAGCATATTTGATTTCATGCTCTTTTTTCCTGCGTTTTGTTTTTATTTCACCTTTGCTAACTTTGTCACCTCATTTTTTGAGGGGCAGTTAGTCTAATCAACATTTTTTAAGCTCTTACGTTTATTGAATAGTATCACATTTTCTAGCCTAAAATTAAAATTCTGCCTTAAATCTATTTTTTTTTCTGCTATGCAGGCATAATGTATATTTAAGAGTGGACCTGCCAAATATGGTACACAGGGGATTAATGGTTCATATTATTCATAATGTAGTGGTTTTGTTTACTTTTTAATATTCTTTTTTAACAAAGTTAGCCCTGAGTCATTAGAGACAGGCTTCTTTAAATGTGTATGTCAAAATACTGGGTATTGAATTCTCGTTTTCTACATAAGTAATCCCCCAGATTATTTTTGACTTCTAAGATAAAAACCCAGAACCATTTTCCATAGGTTTTTGGGTTCCTGATTCTTTTTGAATGTAATTGATGACTCTTCTTTTACTTTGATTTCTCAGCAAGGAGAACTAATGAAAATGAAAGGAAATGAAGAGTTTTCCAAAGAAAGATATGATATAGCTATTATCTATTACACCAGAGCCATTGAATGTAGGTAAGAGCAAAATGGAATATTGAGACCCTTTCTATGTGGCAGATCACGTTAGAATGCTAGTCAGTATGAAAGAAACACAAGATGAGGAACTGGAGAGTATCTTCAGTTTGCTGTGCAGAATGTTTTCTCACCCGTAGGTATAAGAAACATGAGGTGAACTGAATAGATGAACTTAAGTTATATAAGTTAAGCCTGTTAGGCAAAATTTTGAATTTGCTTCTATCCTGCCCCAATTTGTTCCCAAGCTTTCTAGTACAGGGTCATCTGTTTTTTCTTGGACTCATTTTCCCTTCTTCTAATTCCTTCCAAATTATTGACTGATAAGAAAGAATTAGTTACTAATTCTTTACTAATTAGTTAACTAATTAGTTACTAGATGTCACCCATTCAGGGATTTGTGCTTTCTATGAGGGAACTTTTAAAGGATAAAAGTTGGGATTGTTGAGAGAGTACATGTGTTCTGCCTTATCTTCTATTTGTCCAGCTGCTAGAATTTTGTAGCATTCTTACACGTGTGCCTCACTTGGTTCTTACTGACATCTTTGCTGGGCCACCTAATGCTGTAGCAGCCTTAGGAGGGTGTGCTGTAGACAGCTGCGCTCTTTCCAGATGTACCCATCGCCACAGGGAATGAGTGAATCTAGGTAGCAAACCACATTTGGAAGGTTGCCTGTCTGCTCTAGGAGAGGTGGAGATAATATAGGTGAAGTAAGAGGTGGAAATAAGAGGTGGAATAAGATAAAACCAAATGGGACAAAGCTTGAAGTCACACTGTTTAAATTACGGTTGCAGTTTACAGATGTCCTTTGTCAAGGTGGTACAGTTCTGATTTACATAGAAGTGTTCTGTCCTCTTCAGTGACAACATGCTTGTAGTTCGCTAGATTTTAATGTCTCATTTGGTCCTCTCAGCAGCCCCAAGAGCGTAACAGAAAAAGCAAAACTTTTAGTCTTCATTTTGAATACAGAGAAGTTGAGTTGATTTGAACAAGCCCTTCAGGAAGTGAAGGAACCAGGACTTAGCCAGTTAGGACTCCAAATCCTATATTCATTTCTGCTATGCCAAACAGATATGAAGATTTTGAAAATTTTTTCTTGCCTTATGATTTCTGTGTTATGTTCTTATTTTAAATGTAATGTTCTTCACTGATGAAACACTATTTTTTTTTAAAGGCCTGAAAATCACCTGCTGTATGGTAACCGAGCTCTTTGTTTTCTTCGTACTGGACAATTCAGGTAAATTGCTTAGAGTGCTTAATCACTCAGCTGTTATGCTAAATACCTATATTTGAGAAATGTTTCTGTTTGCAGTTATGCCAGAAAATCCTTCAGTAGTTCTTTGGCAGAAATAGTTAAATGGTTAAAGAGAGCTCTGTAGGTTTTATATATAAAAACAGCAATGACAGAAACTGATTTTTTTAATAGAGTGGATAGCATATGCTTTGCATTATTTTAAGCACTTGAAGTAGGTTATTTAATTCTCAACAGCACATTTAATAGGGCTTCCCAGGTGGCTCAGTGGTAAAGAATCCGCCTGCCAGTGCAGGAGATGTGGGTTCAATCCCTGGGCTGGGAAGATCCCCTGGAAGAGGAAATGGCAACCCACTCCAGTATTTTTACCTGGGAAATCCTATGGACAGAGGAGCCTGGCGGGCTACAGTCCATGGGGTTACAGAGAGTCAGACACAACTGAGCGACTTGGTGTATTTAATAGGTTAGATAATGTTATTTTCCATATTTTACGTGTGGATAAACTCATACCATTAGTAATTGTGAATTTCGTTCTACCCTGCTCCATTTTTTTTCAAGCTGTGATGTAGTGATGCCAAGATTCAAACACAGCTCTTACCTGATGATGCATAATCTATGTTTATAACACCTATAATATATTACCTTCTTTTGCTCTTAGCTAATCTGTATAGTTCTGGAACAATTCTTGCTGTATTTGTTTCTTCTGTATAAGTATGACTAAAACTAAGTAAATGTCCTTCATAAAGAAAAGAAAAGTTTAATGATTTAACTATGGGAGTGAAATTGTAATTAACTCTTAGTTCCTCATGTTGAAGTGAGCTAGTATTTATTAGTTGAGAAAGATTGTTGACAGCGCCCCCATGATTTTATTGTCTCTCAGCTTACAGTTTTTAGAACTTAAATATTAAGTGTGAGTGTTGAGCAGTGTAGACTGTTAAATTTAACTGTGTCTTACAGGATTCCTTCTGGAATACATCCATTCAGTAGAAAAATACTAAAAACAAACTAAAAAACCACGTTAGAGGCTGGGATCCTCAGAATAAAGCTGCGTAGGCGTAAGGTCCTGCTTAGTTATTAGTTATAATTCCTATTTGCATCTTGCCTTTCTGTTGCCCAAAATAAAAAGAGAATACCTTGCAAGTTATAGAATTCTCACTATATATGAAGAAAGAGGACACCAGTTTCTCAGGGGAAACTGTTTTCCTGATGTTTGGTTCCGGAAGAAATTTCTTCTATGATTTACAAGTAATATGAACTGAGTGATGGGGTAGAGAACAATCTCAGCAGCATTCCTGTTCAGAGTAAAAGAAACACACCCTGAGAGTGCAGTTTTGGTTTTCATCAATAGTTTTTGAAATTAAGATTCTTATAAGAGCAGAGAGTCTGCTGTCAGTTGTTTTCCAGGGAGAGTACTTGCATTGAAGTGTGGGAGGTGGGAGCGGGGAGTATGGTGTATTCCAAGTATACAGTTTTCAAAAATAACATTTATGTTTTTCTTTTATTATAAACAGAACACTTTCTCATGGTAGAAAATTTGGAAAATACAAGAGTTTAAAAAGAAGAAAATAAAAAATCACCTCCTCGGAGAATACCGCTGTATTAACGTTATGCAGCTTTTAAATGGCTTAAGCCGTGGATAACCGAGGCTATCTAGTCTAGAGGAATGGATGGGCTTGACACAGTCTTCCATCAGTACCACTGTCCTCAACTGGTTCTGGCAAGAAATGGGCTGCACATGTCTTTAGGTTACTGCCTCTGGCTAGGTCCAGACTTGCAGATATCCTGTGCTGTTTAAAGGCCATTCTGTATGTTCTTAAGGTGAATAGCTTGGCTGGCAACTTGGCTAGCCTCTTGTGAAAATCGAGGCGCCTATTTGAAACTTCAGAGTGGGTCGAAGGTCATCCCCTCTGCATAGGGGATCCCTTGGAGCTGAGAGGCAAATGAGGGGTTCTGCCTTCTTTTGTGAGTGTTAAATGCTAGACACTCAAGTAGGAGCCTGCTGAAACTCTGCTCTGAAGGAGGTGCATCAAAGCCAGGTAGCCTGGTGAGGTCAAGGTCAAGATCAAGAGTAGGGTTGTGCATCCATCCTTGTACCTCCCAGCTGACGGTCTAGCTTTGTGGGTCAACACCATAGCAGTTTCCTGTAGAGGCAGGTCAGCACCATTTCCTTGTTAGGCAATCACCAGTATGTGCTGGATGCTTGTTTAATGTCAGAAGCATGATGCCACCCTGGTTTTACTGGTGTTTGCCACCTCATTCACTATTTACATGACTTGCTCAGTAATGGAGGGATAATGTTTCCTGAACCTGCAGTGCACGTAACTCCTTATCAAGTGAGTAGATGATATGACTTCAGAAAAGAACACACTGCCAGCGATTCAGATGTGTCCTTGACCTAGGAGGACCCATGCCATTTAGCTGAGTTATCAGGGTTGAGAGGTGTTGAAGCCCTCGTCTCTGAGGGCTGGTAGATCTGTCATGGGAGTCTGGCTGAGCAGCTGAGGGTGAAGCATATAGCCTCCCTGGCACTGTTTTGAGTGCTTTTCCTGTATTAACTCATAAAAGCCTCCCAGCCCTGTGAGATAGGTGCTGCTGGGTCTTTCTTGATGAGGAACCTGAGGCCCGGGCGGTTAAGCAGTGTCCTCAGATACTCACTGGGTGGGTGTGAACCCAGGTGGATGCACAGTCTCTACGATTAATCACCATGCACAGGTGATGATAGGCTCAAACAGCAATGTGAAAGTTGAAAAAAATTAATGATCTAAATAGTCAATAAACATGATTATCCTTACAGGACATGCAGATTAAAAACTGTGAGTCTCTCTTTCGTACCCATTAGATTGGCAAACATTTTAAAACCTCATAGCACCAAGTGTTTAAGAGGACGTGGAACAAAGGAAACTTTCATACTCGGCCGGAGAAATGTGTAAATCGGTGCAGTCACTGTGGAGAGCCGTGTGGCAAGGTGAAGACGTGTACTCTCCTGCCCGCTTCTGGGCTACCCGAGAAGATGTGTGCAAGCCTTCATTAGAGCGTTATGGTTAAGAGTAAAGAAATGGAAACCACCTAAAAGTCCATCTATAGGGAATGGATAAAATGAATTATGGTATATTCATACAATGGAATGCTGTGCAGCAGTTAAAATGAATGCAGTGTTGAGTGAAAAAGCAAGTTGCAGAATGATTTGTACGGTATGATGCCATTTATGTGATGTTTTGAAATGTGCAAAATGATATGCATATGCATAATTAATGCATAGTATGTATTAACAGTGACTTTGAAGTGCACGGGCATGTTAAAATACCAATGGAGTGGCTGTCTCTGGGGAGGGAGGGAGGACAATGGATTGGAGCTGGGAAAGATGGTTCACAATGGATGTCACCTGTGACAAACCTGGCAAGAAGATCTGAAGTAAATATGGCAAAATGTTAAGGTCTTGCTAAGCTGGTACATGGGTATTGATTATGTTAATGTTATTCTCTGTACTGTTACATATATTTGATACAAAGTGTAATTAACAATGCACATAAGATGAAACACCAAGCATTAGGATAAAGTAAGTGAAAAATAATCTTGAAAGGGGAGAAATACAAATATTTTAAGGCCGGTTTGGCTGGGAGCCTGAGGTGAGGTATTTGTGGGGAAAATGTTTCACTCAGAAATGGTCAGCGTGGTGGCGGAGGTTTTAATGCCACGTAGTCAGTTTCTAAATCTGACCACCTTTGGGTGGATACAGGTGAGGCCAAGAGCCAGTCAGAACCCTTACCATTCTCCAGAGGTGTGCCGCTCCAGGAAACCCGGGACGGGGCTGGGGTGAGGGAGGGGAGGGCAGGCTTGTGCTCCCTGCCAGCCTTTCACGCTGCGCCTGTGGGCGGTGCATCCCAGAGTGCCTGGCTGGGATGAGATGTCCGTTATCTTCCGGTCTTCTATAAGTCCCCGTTTTAAATAGAATTTGAGAGGTCGAGGGCATCTTAGAGTGATGCTTTTAATTGAGGTAATTTGAAATTTTCAGATTAGAACAGAATCTAGAAAAAGCAATCAGGCATCTATAGCCTCTGTGGTTGCAATAGTTATACAAGGTAGATGATTAGGGTTACTGTTTAATTCATTCTCAGTGGGACTCGCGTGTGGAAATTTGAATTCTTTGGTGGGATGGAATAAACTGTGTAATAGGAAATGTAATTGGAAAAGGGGAAAGCTTAGTCTTGGATATTTTAAATTTACTTGGGAAGAGTATAGAATTTTAAAACTTGGTGTTTACTCTGATCCTTTGGTATTTAACTACACTTAGATGGTATTCCCTTCTATTAGCTCCCAACTTGTGAATAATATGAGGCAGCTAGATTTTAAATGATTGTGTGTGTGTTTCTGAACACATGTGTGTGAGGTGTAAATCAAGTAAATTGTATGTTTTTGTGAGAATTTTCAAAAATCTTAGTGTATGTGGGGCGTTTTTAGTGTATTGGTTGATGAATTATTCCTCACTCGGTTCTCTTACTTGTATGATCTCTATTTTGCTTAAAAAAAAATGCTGAATTTGCTTTTGAACGAAATAGTTACTTTATCAGTCTTATTTGAGGTGCACCCCTTTTTAAAACACAGTAACAAATGCACATCATAAAAAATTAAAAGAGAACAAAAGGATAAACTGAAAACTCTTGCCCACCTGAGACCCCTGCCCTAATCCCTTTCTTCAGATCCTTAGGCATTTCAGTAATATTTTATGCCTTTATGAACACTTACTACTTTGAACCAGATGAAGTTGCCATTTTTATAAGTCAGAATAAGGCATTTTCATTTGGTTCAGTATAATGTATGTGTCTTTTGTTTTAACATGGATAAGAGCATATTATACACTCTGTTGTACATCTTGCTTCTTTTAATATTTAAATGTTGGAGTTGTTGCACATCAGTGAATACTGACATCTACCCCAGTTTTTATTCATGGCTGCATAGTGTTTTACTGTGCATTAGTTTGTATTAGAACATAGCTTATTTCCAGTTTAAAAAGTTAGCTAAAACTATGTAATATCCTTTTATGTTTAACACTCCGATTCAAGTATACATAGATATATAGGATAAATTCCTAACAAGAATTTATTTTACTTGGATGAAAGAACATACGTAATTTTACTTCCAGACACTAACTTTTGATTTAAAATGTATGTGTGATTAATAGTCACTGCATATTTGACAGTAACTGACCATTCCATCTGAATCCTGCTTTTGTTGCTTCATTGTGAGATCGAGAAACTTGGGGACTAAAAATGTTACTTCTTTGTGATCTGGTCAGGCCCTGAAAGTGACGATTTGCCATAAGGGGGAAAGATGATAACTCTTCTGGGCATTCAAAGTTCTCACGTACGTAGGTGTTGTGGTTTGAGAAAGTCAGTTAATAGCATCTCCTTCCCCTCCCAAGTCCAGAACTATTACTGCACATTGAAATCACTCGAGCTTTGAAGAAATCCACCCCAGTTACCCCTCCAAGTTCTCATTTAATTGGGCATCGGGCTTTTTTAGAAGCCCCCCAGGTACTACTAATGTGCAGCCAGGACTGCCCACTGGTCTAGAGAGAGTGTGGGCTGACATTAGAAGGGGAGCTGGGACTGAGCTTTGTGGGACAGAGAAAGTGGCCGATGAGAGAAGGATGAAGCTGCACAGGAGACTCCTACGAGGTTCGCCAGAGAGCTAGGAGGAGAGTCAGTGTAGGATCCTGGAAGCGAGTGAGAGAGTGGCCAACAGGGCCTGTTGCTGGGAAGCCCTTTGGAACTTGGGTTTAGTTCTATGGACACCTTCTAGTCCCTAGGGAGAGCTGTCAGCGGGAAGCTTGGCACAGATGCCAGGCCTGAGTGGGCTCAGAAGTGAGGATGAGGAGATGGAGGCAGCCAGCACAGGCAGCTGGTGAAGGCATTCAGGCAGAGAGGATGGGAGAGTTTTGCCATTGTATTCAGGTGATTTTGGCCTGCAAATAATAGAGATCTCTTAATTCAGCTGGTTTAAATGGGGAAGAAAACTTACTTGATCCAAGAGTTCCAGAAGACGGTCCTAGGGTTGTGTATGTAGTGACTCGACAATGCCATCAAAGACCTAGTGGTTTTTTTCCAGCCCCACCGTGTGACTTGGACCTCAGACTGCCCACCCCCTCAGGATGGCAGGAGGGCTTCTGTAATTCAAATACCACATTGGACATTACACCCTCCCGCAGAAGGGTGACTCTTGTACTACGCAAAAGAAAAACTGTAATACACATATTGAGAAGTGTACAGTTCATAAGTGTGCAGGTTGAATTTTTCAGATGCAAATAACCATACCCAGCATCCAGATCACAACCCCAGTACCCCGGAAGTCACCCTTGTTCCCCCTCAGTCACTGCCCACTTCCTCCCCCAGGATAACTCCTGTCCTGACTTCTGACACCATAGGTTAGTTTTGCCTGCTTTGTGCAATATAAACAGAATCATGTGATCCGTGCTCTTTATGTCTGGTTTTCAGCATTGTGTTTGAGACCCATGTTGTTGCATGTAGTTGTGAAGTGTTCATCTATTGCATGAATATACCACGTTTTATCCATTCTATTGTTGATGGGCATTTGGGGGTTTCTAGTACTTTTACAGATAGTGTCATTGTGAACATGTCTTCATTTCTGTTAAGTATGTAATAAAGGAGTGGCATTGCTGGGACAGGAGCGTGTGCTTATGCTCAGCTGTGCACATAATTTGCACCCTGGTTGCATCATTTTACACTCCTGCCAGCAGCACATGAGAGTTTCAGTTCCACGTCCTCACTAACACTTATTATTTTGTGTCATTTCATTTAGACATTCTGCTGAGTGTGTGGTGATATGATGCTGTGATTTTAATTTGCATTTCCTTAATTTAGGAGGTTTAAGTTGAGCGTTTGTTTATCATATGCTTATTGACTACTCAGATATCTTTTGTGAAGTGCCTGTGTTGAGTCTTTTTTATTTTTCTCTTTTGAGTTGAATGTTTTATTAGTAGGTTTTTAAAAAATATTCTGGATAGGAGTCATTGGTCAAAATATGAATATTACAAATGCCTTCTCATGCTCTGTGGCTTGCCTTTTTTGCTTTCTTCCCATGAATGCAAGTAGTAATTTTAATGTACTACAATTTATCAATTTTTTTCCTTTATGGTAAGCACTTTTTGTGTTCTGATTATAATCTTTGCCTACTCTGCAAAATATTCTTTGTTTTCTAAAAGCTTGACCAATTATTGGTATTTAAATCTCCTGTCCATCTGGGGAACCCCAGGTGGCGCTAGTGGTACAGAACCCACCTGCCAATGCAGGAGACATAAGACACAGGTTTGATCTCTTGGTTGGAAAGATCCCTGGAGAAAGGCATGGCAACCCACTCCAGTATTCTTGCTGGGAATCCATGGACAGAGGAGCCTGGTGGGCTACAGTCCATGGGGTGGCAGAGAGTCGGACTCGACTGAGATATGCCATGATCCGTCTGGAGGTGTTTTTTTGTATGAGGTAGGGGTCAAGGTTCATGTGAATGTCCAGTTGACTCAGCCCTATTATTTTTTTCTTCTGGCCTTTGTTTTTGGGCCCAGGATCACCCCCCTCCCCCACTCCAGGGCCAGCCTTGGTGGAGCTGCTATTCCCAGGGCAAGAGAGGGGGGCTCCCCCTGCCTCTGAGGGACATGGCCAGAGTAGGGTGCCTCGTTGCACCCACCCTCGCCTTCTTGTGGAGCCTGTGAGTGGAGCTCAGACTGCTTCTTGCTGCTCCCTAGTCGTGCTCCTCTTGAGGTCACCCAGAACCTGGTCTTCCCTGCAAGCTCAGACTGCTTCCCAGCATAGCCAACCCCCCTCAGCCCTGCCTCTCCTTGCTTCTTGGGCCCCTGTTTGGGAGCCCTCCCCTGGTCTGATCCTCTCCCCCAGCTTCACCTCTGCCCTGAGGCCTCCAGAGCAGCTCTGCTGAGACAGCCCCTTGGTGTCTCTTTCCTGTGCTGGAGACCATAGGCCTCTGCCCTGTCCTCCAGCCCTCACAGGCCCTCGGCCTCTGACTCAGGAACCCTTGCTCTCCCTGCCCCTCCTCTCTACCTCCGGGATGTCCACTCTCTGTCCCCCAGACTCTGTGCACGCTCTGTTCTCTCTACCTGGGACACTTTTTCCCAGCATCACAGGGTTCCCTCCCTCCCTTTATTAGAGTTTCAGCACAAATATCACCTCCTCCTAGAAGCCTGCCCTGACCCTTTTTCCTGATAATCGACTCTCTCCACCTCATTAGCTTTCATATGGCTTGGAAATCACTTGTTTTTTATTTCCATATTATCTGTCTCCCACTGGGATATTAGCCCCAAGAGGGCGGGGCTGTGTCCAGTTTGTCTACACTGTGTCCATAACACGGTGCCCGTATGCCCATATGTAGCAAGTGCTCAAGAAGTGGGTGGGTGGGTGGATGATAGAGGAGGAGGAGGACTTTTGGCTTCTCCATTTGCTTGCAGGCCTCCCCCCCAACCCTCCAACTTTTTTGTGCTGCTGCCTCTGCTCTGCCTCCGACGTGTATATGGAAGACACATTTACTCACGCATTCGTTCACTCAGTGTTTGAACGTATAAAGAATGCATCAGCATCTCTGCGTAGCAGGCTCTGCACCACTGCAGGGATATGGAAGAGACCCCTCAGCCGACCCAGCCCCATCTTTTCCGAGCGTGTTTTCTCTGTGCACTGCAGCGTTAGCTTTGTCATGCAGATCGGGGGACTGTATCAGGATCTGTAAGGGTCTGTTTCTGATTTCTGTATCCTCTTGTGTTTGTCAGGCCGTCTATCTTTAGATAGCTTTCGAATTTTATCTTTAAAAAAATGTGTATATGGTCTTTTAATAGGTATTGATGTTTGGTAGAATAAGTTACCTAGTTTTATTCTTTGTAATCCTTTTGTTTGTTTTTTGGTGGTCTTTGTAATCGGTCTTTAAGAGTGAGCTGTCCCCTCAGTTCTGGGTCACACCTGAACTGTGTATCCCTAGACCACTCAGTGCAGAGTAGGTTTGCGATGATTGGCTTAAACTTACTAGAAATTATCTCTAAGTCTTGGAGGTGGACCCTCACAACACGTGTCTAGCAGTCAGAAGAGGAGGTTAGCTGCTGGGTAAATTGCCAATAGTGTTTGCTTAGGGTTTGAGACATTTATTTATTTTTACTTGCTTTTTAAAAGATGAGCAATCTGAGCAGATTAAAAGTCAGTAGGAAGTTGCATGACAACATGAATGTACTTCATACCGCTGAATTTTACATTTGAAATGATTCATGGGGTAAATTATGTGTGTTTTACCACAATAAAACATACTGATAGGGTAAATTCCTGAAATGGAATGTGTGATTTTACAGGAGAGAGAAGGGATGATTGATACTGTAAGAATGGGTAGTTACATGGCACAAGTGGAGGAGTCAGCCACAGGAGGAGGAAGAAACTTTCATTGTAAGGGAGAAAAGTTAGGGCTAGATTGAGAGAGTTCTCTTTGATATGTTCAGTTTACTCATTGAAATAGGAGCAAAGCTCATCGGCTGAAAGGGAGTTGGCAGGAAAGGACCCAAGTTTTTTTTTTTCTTTTGACCACTCTGCGAGGCATACGGGGTCTCAGTTCTCTGACCAGGCATCAAACCCATGCCCCCCTGCATTGGAAGTGCAGAGTTTTAACCACTGGACCACCAGGGAAGTCCTGGAAACGACATAAGATTTGAAATGGTCATTTAACAAAATTAGAGAGTAATTTGATCTAGAATGTTGGTTAACACCGTTGAAGACCCCTTTGGGCCTTCCTGAGTAAGTAGTACTCAGGAAGTACTGCTAAGTATCCTGAGTAAGTAGTACTCCTGGTGTGCTCTGCCGTGTTTTTTCTCTGGTAGTACTTGGCTCCCTACATGTGGTCCTGGAGAAAGCAGGAAGCAGGGCTCGTCCAGAATTGGGTTTTGCCGTAGAGCAAGGTGTAAACATAGGGACAAAGAAGTATGCAGCTGCATCATGGGAATATGAAATGAGGAACCAGCGAATCTTAAGATAGATCAATAAGGAGGTTTAAAAAAGAGAGAAAATGGGTAAGCCAGTGAGGTGAGCACCCTGAGAAGCTAGGAGGAATAGCTGAATAAGTAGGATGAAAGGAGCTATGATATCAGGGGAAAGAGTGGGATGCCTGAATTAATGATTTTGGGCTCTGAACAGTTTTGAGCAGTGGTAAAGGGAGGGTGGTGGTGGATGGCTGAGCTGGACAGAGGAGGCCATTGATTGTAAGGAAACTATGAGAGACCTGGTGTTAGACCTTAGTACTCGACAGTTTACAGTGTACTATGCTTTAGCATAGTATCTGAAAACAGGAAAAACCAAAATTGTCATCTTAAAGATGAGAAAGTGACCCTAAACAGGTTAATTACTTCCTATCCGCCCCAGTGAGAGTTGGTGATGGCGCTGGACTTAACCTCATGTCCCAACTTATGCTCTGTCCATTATAGCTTAGCCAGTATGTTACGTGAAATATCTGGGACTTTTATTCTCTAAGATCAGAAGTCTTGCTGACAGTACTACATAGTACCAAAAAAACTCCATGTGAGTAATAGTAAGTTAGGGATAGGTGAGATGTAGATAGTTGTGTGCAGGAAACACTCCAGAAATATTGAAAGTAGCTATTCTTGGGTAATTGTGATTGTGACTCTGGGTGACTTTTTTCCTTTGTTTTGCTTTTCTGTATTTTCCAAATTTCCTATAATGGACATATATAGACTAAAAAACTAGATTGTATATGGAAAATTAAAGTACAAATAGATAAGCACTATATAATACCCTTTGAAAAATTTGATTATTTTATTTCCTTTTCCTTTAGAAATGCACTTGGTGATGGAAAGAGAGCTACCATTCTGAAGAACAATTGGACAAAGGTAGGTTTCTTTCCTGCTTTACTTTGGCTAAACAGTGCTGTACAACTTTTAAAAGTCTGTTTACAGGATATAAATCCCTAGTAAAAGTGCTGGATGAAATTACATGGAGCTCAGCAGCATGGCAGGGGAACCTTCAGTTCCATAATCAGAGAGGACCCGCAGCCCAGCGGTAAGGGCCAAGCATGTCTGTCAGGGACAGGTTGCCCCTAGAGCTCGTGAGCACACCTGAGTGGTTCAGGTGTCAGCATCCGCACATTGTGGAAGGATTAAGGACCTGACTGTGGAAAATGAGGCTTAAGACTCAGAAGGAGTGCCTGGAGACTAGCTTTGTAATCTTAAGGTGGGAAAGGATTTCTTTACATACATATGCAGGTCAGAGAAGGAAAAAACTCATAATTATCTCAAGCTTAAAGTTTTTTGAATGTTGGGACACCATAAATGAAATTATAGTCTGGGAGGAGATAGTTTGTCGTATGTAGAACAGAAATAACTTGATAGGACTTACATTCAAAATATGCGAAGAACAAAAAGAAACTCAGTAGAAAATGGGCCCATGAAATAAGCATTTCAGAGATGAGGAAACCTGAATGGGTGATAGGAAAAAAACTATTGTGCTTCCTAGTAATTAAAATTGTAAAGAAATAGAAACCAAGAGAGCCTAATAAAGAACCTCCAGATATACCCACATGTACACCCCACAAGTGGGAAAAACAGTGATATTGTTTGGGTTCTTCAAATTGGTGAAAGTTAGAGACTGATAGTCCCGAGTATTGGTAGCGTGCTTGCTAACAGGAGCTCTCGGTAAGCCTGTGGGGTGTGAGTTGGTCGCAGCCACCTTGGAGAGCTCTGCTGTGCCTGTGTTGTAATTGATTCCAAGGGCGTGTACTCCACAAACATTCTTGCCTATGTGTATGTGGTGAGACGTGCAAGCTTGGTCACTGCAGTATGGTATTAATGACACAGAACTGCAAATACCTGAGTACACATTAATAAAGCAGTGGATCAGTGTGGTATTTTCATTTAGTCAAAGTTATTACTGTGATCCCTCTGATCAGCCCCCTGTGTGCCTTTAGCCATGCCTCCCCTTTGCCCTCTGTCAGCCCTGTCTGCCTCGCTGTGCTCACGCGCACTAGGTCCACTCCCACTGCGTGCTTGCTCTTCCCTCTGCCAGGATCAGACTGCCTTGCCCAGAGCCCGAGCGAGCTCCCTTGCTTCCTTTCCTCCTCCACTGAGAGTTCTCTTTTCTGTGACCTGCCCTGAGCAAACCTGGTCCTTCCTAGACATTTGCTTATTTTTCTCTGCTTTATCTTTTTACTTCTTAACGTTTAACATGATTGCATATATGTATGTTGTTTAAGTTGTGTTCTTATTTGTGTGTGCTTTAGTAATAACGTGAGCTCCGTAAGGACAGGTTTTTTGTTTGGTTCATTTCTGAATCGTCTGCCTGAGAAGCTGCCCAGCACATAGCAGGCATTCATAGTAAATATTTTATGAATGAATGAGTTGAAATGAGTTATTGGCTACCAATAATTATAGATTTAAAAAACAGTATTTACATATTTGTTTTTAAACCAGAATGAATAGAATCATAGACTTTTAGAGCCCCCAAATTATGATTCAGATAGCCTAGGAGTGTATCTGAGTCTGGGGATTATAAAATTCTCCAGGTGAATTTCTGCATCCAGATATTGGAGTCACTTCTTAAATGCCTTATTTTCTAGATTAAGAAATTAAGTCCCAGAAGGGTAAAGTGACTTACTTTCTGTAAGGTGTCATTGCAAGTACGAGACAAAAATGAACTGAGAATCCAGCTTTAGATAGGCTTCTGTTTGAAGGTGATCTGTTTGTTGCCGTTTTCATTATGAGTTGCTGTTGTAGTTGAAGCATAATCTTTGCTGATCACTGAACTTGGCATTTGGCAGGTGCTATGTAAATTTACTTACAGAATGAATGGATGCTAGTGTTCATAATACTGAAACTTAGACCATGATACTGATTTTCCAGAGGTAACTTGCTAGTTCAGTCTATTATCAACTTAGGAAAAGTATACCAAAACTTTCTTTAAAAAAATTAAATAGTAATTAAGCAGGGTATAATATTCAATGCAAATGTTTAAGCCTGTGTTCTTTTGACTCTTTTTTTTTGCCTGTGTTGACAGGTCTGCTATTTTTCCTTTGTAAATAATCTTTGCTTTTCCTAGGTGTTTGAGGATCTTCTCATTGTCTTTAACATTTGGCAATTTTATTGCAAATAAATTGTATTGTCTGGGAGGAATTTTCTTTAAATTTATCATTCTTGGGATAGCTTGGTTTCTAAAATCTGAGGATTCATGTCTTTCAGCATTTCTGGAATATTTTCACCCTTAGCCATTTGAATGTTGCCTCCTCTCCAGTTTATTCTTGCAAAACTTCCATTAGATAGATGCTATATATGTATGCTATCTTTCATACGTCTTAAATCAAAACTTTCTCAATTACATTGAAGACTTTATGTAGAATGTTTATTCCTGGTTTAACTTATCAAACAAAATATTCATTCTTTTTTTTTTAAGACTTTTTTAGAGCAGTTTTAGGTTCATAGCAAAATTAAGAGGAAGGTCCAGAGAAGTTTTGTTAATTCCCTGCCCCACACTTGCATAGTCTCCTCCATTATCGGCATCCCCCAAAAGAGATATCCATCTGTGAAAACCGATGAACCTACGTGGACATGTCATAATCACCAAAAGTCCATAGTTGGTCTTAGGGTTCACTCCCTAAGTGGACTTTCTGTGGGTTTGAACAAATGTATAATGACCTGTGTTTCACCATTGTGGTTCATAGAGTATTTTCACTGCCCTGAAATCCTCTGATCTGCCTATCCATCCTTCCTCCCAAATTGTGGCAACCATTGGTCTCCTTACTGTTCCCATAGTTTTACTTTTTCCAGAATGTCATATAGGTGGAAACATATGATGTATAGCCTTCTCAGACTGGCTTCTTTCACTTAGTAATATGCATTTAAGTTTCCTCCATGTCTTTTCATAGCTTGATAGGTATTTCTTTTTAGCACTGAAAAATATTACATTGTCTGGATATATTACAGTTCATTCACCTCCTGAAGAACATCTCGATTGTTTCCAAGGTTTGGTGGTTATGAATAAAGCTGCTATAAACATCTATATGCAGGTTTTTGTGTGGACATACATTTTCAGCTCCTTTGGGTAAATACCAAGGAGTGCAATTGCTGGATCATATGATAAGAATATGTTGTTGTTGTTGCTTTTTTTGAAAACTAAAAAACTTATGGTTGCCAAACCGTCTTCCAAAGGAGCTATACCATTTTGCATTTCCACCGGCAGTGAATGGGAGTTCTTGTTGCTCCACGTCCTCCCAGCATTTAGTGTTGTCAGTGTCCTGAATTTTGGCTGTTCTGATAGATTCGTAGTGGTATCTTATTATTTTAATTTGCATTTCCTTGATGACATGAGACGTGAAGGATCTTTTCACATATTTATTTGCCACTGTATATCTTCCTTGATGAGGCGTCTGTTAAGGTCTTTGGCTCATTTTTTAACTGGTTGTTTTCTTATTTCTTAAGAGTTCTCTGTATATTTTGGATAACAGCCCTTTATCAGCTATATTTTTTGCAAATATTTTCTTCTTCAGAAGGCAAGATCCGAGCTTGTCTTCTCATTTTCTTGATGTTTCTTTCACAGAGTGTAAGTTTTCATTTTAATCAAGTCCAGTTTATCAATTATTTCTTTCATGAATCATGCCTTTGGTGTATCTAAAAAGTCATCACCATACCCGGTGTCATCTAGTTTTTCCCCTGTGCTCTCCTCTAGGAGTTTGTGGTCTGTGATCTATTCTGAGTTGATTTTTTGTCTGGATTCATTTTTTTGCGTGTAGATGTCCAGTTCCAGTATCATTTGTTGAAAAGACTGTCTTTGTTCCATTGTATTGTCTTTGTTTCTTTGTCAAAGATCAGTTGACTGTTTATGTGGGTTCCCTTATTTTTTTTTTTAATTGGGAATTTTTTGATAGTTGCAAAAGTTACTTGTGTAGGTAAAAAACACAACTCCCTAGTACTATTCAGAAAATTTCAGTATTCAGAAAATTTGGTAACTGTATATTGAGGTCATTTATCATTTTGTTTTACCAAAAAGGAGTGCTCATTGAAGGCTATTTTAAACTTAAAAAACCAAAGTAGACTGTACAGGGTGCATTCTTTTATCAGAGTCCATTTATGAACCTGAGTCTATTGAGTCTAGGATATAAGCCTGTATAGGTGGGTAGTCTGTAGATTTCTGTGTGAGGGTGGGCCAATTTTTCTTCCTTTTTTCCAGATAGAGAAAACTGGTACAATGTCAGTTGTCCTAAACATATTTTAATTTTTAAATGATATATTTTTTCATTATTTTTCATTGAGGTATAGTTGATTTATGATTACTGTACATACTTTTAGGCTTAAGAGATGTTGAATCATTGTATCCTAAAGAGTGAGAATTTTTACAGTATAGTCACTGAATATTTGTTGGTATTTCTGTGTGCATTGTCTTTTGGTGTATTTATACAGGATACAAACCAATAGCCTCACAAATGTCCTCAAGGACTTTTTAATATTGAGGAGTATGTTAGGACTCTCTTCGTTTGGGAGTGACAAAACCAACTCAGATTTGGCATAAGTGGAAGAGGGAAGTTATTGGCTCATGTATGGTTGGATGGTAGTTCAGGCATGGTTGGATCCAGATCTGTGTACACGTTATGTTTCTCAGTGGTGCTTCCCTGTTTGTATCACTTTTAGTCTTTTCTTTCTTTGTTCCATTTTACCTAGATTTTTATTGCTGTGTCAAGTCCACAAATTCTTCTGTTATGTCTAATCTGCCTTTATTTCCATCTAATTTATTTTTCATCTGAATGCTGTAGCAGTCATTTCTAGAATTTCAGTTTGAATATTTCTTATATAATTCATGTCTTTACTTAATATATTCTATTTTTTCCTTAGTGTCTTGAACGTATGAAATATATTATCTAGAGCTGTTTTAATGTCCTTGTCTGCTAATCCTGTCATCTGTGTCATTTCTGGATTGTTTTCAATGGATTGATTTTTCTTTTCATTATAGATCACATTTTCCTTCTTTGCATACCTAGTAATTTTTGATTGGATGCCAGACATTGTGAATTTTACCTTGTTTGGTCCTAATATTTTTTTGTTTTCTGTAAATATTTTTGAGTTTTGTTTTGAGATGCAGTAAAGCTACTTGGAAAACAGATTCTTTGGAGTATTGTTTTAGGCTTTGTTGGGTGATATCATAGTGGTGTTTGTTCTTGGGCTAATTTTTTCTCCACAACTGAGACCAAACTCTGTTGAGTACTGCACTTAATAACTCCCACGAATTATGTTTTCCGCTCTGGTTGGTGGGAACAGGAATTACTCCTGGCCCTATATGAGTGCTGACTGTTGTTCCTTTTAGTCTTTTCAAGTGGTGCTTTACCTGGCTTGGGTAGTGGCTGCACATGCATGTACTGATTGATACTCAGCTGAAGACTCAAGGGGGACCCTCTGAAATCTCTGGAGTCCTCTGTCCAGCTCTGTCCTCTCTGGTCCTGTGCCCCGTGAACTTGTGCTGCCTTGGCTTTCCTGTCTTCACTGAGGTTGTGGTCTCTCCCTGGGTTCCGTCTACCTGTGCTGTGGCTAAGAAACACTCCCGCAGTAAGTGGTAACAACCAGAGAGCTTTCTGTGTTTCTCATCTCTCAGCAATCACTTTCTTCTGTTGCCTGATATCCAGTGTCTAGCAAACCTTTGTTTCATGTACTTTGTCTTACTTTTAAGCAAGAGGGTATATCCAATCCTTGATCTATTTTGATCACAGGCGGCAATTAGAGAATAGGTGCTCGGCTTCATTTTGAAACAGTGGGAGCCCCAGACTGGTATCCTAGTAACTGTTCTGTTAACGTTTCTAGTGGAAAGTTTCTAGTAACTTTTCTAGTGGAAAGAGAGCTTCTGTTAGTATTTATATAGTATAACTGGGGGGTGCCTCAGACTGATCCTAATTGAGCCATGTGCCCACCTGTGGTTCAGTTACTGTTAATGGTACATATCTGTTGGCCAATCTCATGGGTCACAGCTTCACTTCTTCCCTGCCAGCCCTTGTTGAGATGTGGGCATTACTACGTGGAGTAGTGACGTGATGGCACGTAAGAAGGAAGAGATACTAGGCAGATAAACAGTGTGTGTGATAGAGAATGAGATAATGTCACAGAAGAGCAAAACTGTCATAGTTCGATTCAAGAAACTTTCTGAGATACCTTTCATTGAAGCTTCATTCAAACAACTTCAGCACAGAGATCTGAATAAACTCCCTTCTCATCTGATAGAAGTTACACTGGGTTTTACAGAGCTTAGGGAAAAGAACCCAGTAGAAGATGGGTGGAAATGAAGTGTTTTCTATAAATTTAGTAGGTGAGGTTTATAATCTCCCATAATTTCCTATGCTGTGATTTTTTTTTTTTTAATGCCGCTATATAAAGTTTGAGGTCGGTTTATGCTTAGTGGATAGAATTTTGGTCTTGTAGCATAACTGTGAGATCTATCTTCCTGCCTTTGGAGGAAAAGCAGAGTGTAACCAAATGCTGAATTGGGGGTCATTGAGCTGAACCTGAAGAGCCTGCTTAGGAAATGCTCTGGACCTCTCCGGTTGGGTTGGTGCAGCAAAGTGGGATTGTGTATGCACCAAACCTACGTCAACATAGGTCTGCTGGTGGTTTCTTGCTGCTTTTAGTGAAAAACTCATCTTTCTTAAAAGGATCATTTATTTCTGATTTCATATTTTCTAATAGAATCAGAATGTTCTTTGTAAAATGTGTAGTTAAAGAGGAAAGAGCTCTGGACCTGGAGTCCTAAGATCCAAGTTCTTTGGCTTATCTCTAAATAAATGTGGCATTAGGCCAGTTCAAGCCTCTCACACTTGTAAATCACTTCTTAAATGGAGATATCAAGCTAAAATGGGACTTTGGTTTGGGGGTAGCTAAAAGAGGGGTTGTCTGAATTAGCCCTCGTTTTGGTAATATTAACTTTCTGGATTAAAATGTTCAAGCTTGATACTGATTTCCCAAAACACATAAATTAAGGGACCAGCCAGAACTATGATTCGGTAGCAAAAAAAGAAAAGAAACAACCTGATCATTGGAATTAAAGAGTAAGTCAGTGGTTTTTGGATCTTTTCTTAAAGCCGAGGACTATACTTAGAGATAAAATAATTAAAAGCTGATTAAGAAAGATGGGAGTAATATATGCACCCCTTATCTGTGCCCATGCTCTTCACAGGGGTCGAAAGACTACTGCACAAGCTGATTGTTCCTTCCAGCTCTAAAACTCTTGATTTCAAAAGTGTAGAGAATGTGGGTGCGTGTATATATATGGCTGAGTCCTTTTGCTGTTCACGTGAAACTACCACAACATTGTTAGTCGGCTATACCCCAATACAAAATAAAAAGTTTAAAGTTAATAAAATATATAGGCAATATAATGACTTAGAGACTATTATTGCCTAAAAACATTTTGAAAAAAATTAAGTTATTCATTTATAATGAATTACTTTTATACTTTATTTGGCATAAAATAATGTCTTTTACATACAGTAAAGGTTGAATTGTTATCTTTGGGGTGGATACAAAAATCTCTTAAGCAAAAACACTGATCTCTACAGTCAGTTGTTAAAATTGTTATTCGTAGCTTTTCATCTAACTCATTTAGGTAATTTTATTTCCTGAGAGGTATTAACATTTTCATTTATTTTTTATTAAGAAGATCCTAGTGTAACATTTCAAGTAACTAACCAGTTTTCAAGCAAAATATTTTTTCATTAAATTTTCTTTAAGTATATTTTTGAGAAAAAATTGAATTTATCTTTTTGGAACAGGGTCATTATCGTTATTGTGCTGCTCTTTCTATGCTGGGGGAATATGACTGGGCCCTGCAAGCAAACATAAAAGCTCAAAAACTCTGTAAAAATGACCCTGAGGGAATCAAGGATCTAATTCAGCAGCATGTAAAGTTACAAAAACAAATAGAAGACCTGCAAGGTATTTCACCTAAGATTCTTTTGGTTACAGTCGAATTCCCTTAAAAACTTTCAAAGGTGGGTTTCTTGGATTAATGGAGGACCATAAATCAGTTCTCAGAAGATTTGTACTTATATTTTATGTTATCTTGGTCAGCTCACTTAAATTTTTCATTTGTATTCATGTAGAATTCTGTTAGTATTATATTCCAGTTGGTAATAATAAATGATTTGTACTTTTTATTTGAAATAGCAACAAATTATTTATTCTTCTATAGAAAAATATGCTTTCTTGAAATTTTGAATGAAGGAAAACCTTTTGAAACAAAGTTTTAAATTTCTTCCTCCATTATTATAGTTATTTCCTAAAGAAAAGGCCCTTCAGTAGTGTTGTTTGTTTTTGCACCAAGTTTGTGACTAATTCTGTAGCATGCTGAATGTGTGTGTATACATAGGTACATCAGAAATTAGTGTGCAGGCTGGGAACTCCAGGTTTTCATTCTGCCCTTGTTTTCCCTCCTGAGTCATTTTGCTCCCTCCAGTGCCTGAAATCACCTTACTCAGCGTAGAGTCCTTTCCCGTTCTTTCTTCTGTGAGTAGTTAGTGTCTCACGAAGCTGAGCCCAGCAGTTCTGTTTCACTGTCAGATGTTGTCATCCAACAGGACACGTTTATCAGATTGTGAGCTCCTCGAAGACAGGTACCATCTCTGATTGAGATTATACATTGCTGCATCTACTCAATGATCACATGTAATGGGATGTCAAATAAGGTTTGTGTAGCATCTTGTGGAGAAGGCAATGGCACCCCACTCCAGTACTCTTGCCTGGAAAATCCCATGGATGGAGGAGCCTGGTAGGCTGCAGTCCATGCGGTCGCTAGGAGTCGGACACGACTGAGTGACTTCACTTTCACTTTTCACTTTCATGCATTGGAGAAGGAGATGGCAACCCACTCCAGTGTTCTTGCCTGGAGAATCCCAGGGACGGCGGAGCCTGGTGGGCTGCCGTCTATGGGGTTGCACAAAGTCGGACACAACTGAAGTGACTTAGCAGCAGCAGCAGCAGCATCTTATTGACATCGTTCTAAAACTAAAAACATACGGAAGTGTAAAATTGCCTAGGTTTATTTTTCAGTTCCCTAAATTTGATAGTCTTATTGTTAGCCTAAAAGAAATGTGAAAATATTTTAAAGTATGTGTTGCCAATCCACTGATTATTGTGTGTGTGTGTGGTTCATTTTTGTAGGTCAAACACCAGCTAGTAATCCAGTCAAAGCCTTCTGTGAAAGCAGGTGAGTTAATGTCAGATCAGTAGCTGTTACTTGGAGTGGTTTTGCTCTGTGAGTTCGAGTTGCTTTCTGATGCTTTAGTATATAATAGCAACCACAATAAAGTTGGGAATGGAAGGACAAGAGGAGGTTTTATTTTACTGATTTTAATATTTTTTTATTTGGCTGCCCCAGATCTTAGTTGCGGCATGCAGACTTTTTAATTACATCATGTGGAATCTAGTTTGCTGACCAGGAATCGAACCTAGGACCCCTGCAATTGAAAGTGCAGAGTCTTGGTCACTGGACCACCAGGGAAATCCCAAGAGGAGATTTTAAAGTGTGTTTGTAAGATTAGGTGATGACCTGTGATTTGTTTTGCCGAGCTATTTGCATATATGTGTACTGGAGATCCATAGCCTAAGCCCATGGGGAGGAGGTGTGAAGTGTTAAGAAGACATAACTGTGCCTCGGTGGCACCAGTTTTGGGCATGAGGGTCCTGGCAGCAGAGACCAGGGGCACAATCTGTGCCGTTCACCCCTCACCTCCATCCCAGAAGCATCCACCTCCAGCCTCCTTATACCTTTTCAAAAAAAGGCTGAGGCACTCCTGTTAGAAGTAGGCAGCAGATAGATTTGAGCTCATTTTCTTCTGCTCATAAGAAAACAAACAGCAGTCAGGATTCTACGTTTTTTTATTTGGCAGTTAAAATAGATTAAACTTTACCCACATGCTTGGGATGTTGAAGCTGTTAAATTTATAACGAGACTTACTTATTTTAATATTAGAAACCAGTATACATTTCTTGAGTTGTTCTTTATCTATTTTGAGGTTTTAATGCCAAATTTAAAGCAATATTTATATAAAAACCCAATCTCAGAGGTAGAGGTTCTTTTTGAAGCTATTACTTTGCTTTTGAGGAAAAAAGGCTATACTTGCTAAAATCTCCTTGTTTGAAGGATAACTTTTAAAAAATACTAATCAATAGAAATAAAATTATTATTTCTTTTATTACCGCTCAGGGCCTACATACCTAGTTTATCAGCACCTGCATTTAGTACTTCACTTAACTTTGTGGAAACTGAAAAAAATTTCAGAAAAACTAACCACGAAATGGCAAACGGTGGTAATCAGAATCCAAAGGTAAGCTCAGTTAAAAACCAAGATTAAAATTATTTTGAGTATGGATAGTCTCATATTTTATAGTACTATTTTTGTGATAATGGAAACTAACAGGCGTCTCTAAGCCTATAGCCCGGCTCTGTGCTCAGTGTCCCAGATGACCTGTGTCAGTTTTCTTCTGACCTGTAATGTACTCAAAGGTCAAGTTCACATTTATATTTCTTTCCGGGGCTTGAGGGGGGAAAAAAGGGAATTGTGTTTTGGACTTAGATGGGCATTAAAGGGAACTTTCCCAATTCACCATATAATTCTTTTGTTGTTAATAATGAAAGTCTCAAAGAGGCTATATTCAGTTTGGGAGAGGAGCATAAGGAAAGAGGTGATAGGATTAATTCAGCATTTATTGTGCAGTACTTACCATTTTGTTGATTTATTCATTTGGTAAAGCTGAGTATTTTAGGTGCTTAGATAAATTCTGTTCTACTTAATTATTTAGCTGTTCATGGCTGTATTTTTTTTTCTTAAGTCTCAGTAATTTTATTTTCATGGTAGGTGGTAGATGAAGCTCTGAAAGTAGATGATTGTGACTGTCATCCTGAATTTGTACCGCCATCAAGTGAGTTTTTTCCCCTTCTGTAAGTTTTTGCTGAATTCATGTAGTGTTGCCTAGGCTTCTACATGCTAAAATTCGCAAAAGCCTCACTTATATTTGCTGTTGTTCTCCTTTTACTTTGCAGTGCTTCTGAGTCTAGAAAAAAATGGGAATATTTATTTGAAATAAATGCTCAGTCTTTTCATATTACTTAATAAATTTAATTTTGGAAATCCAGGTAAAGGTATGGAAAGGAAAAATGACGCTCTCTTGGTCTGCTACCTAATTTCCACTAGGCCAGTGTTTCTTTCCTTATCTACCCCCTGCTCTCAGAGCTGTTTCTCCTTTCATGAAACTTTAATACTTCAGATACCATTTGTCTGTTTTATGTTCTGTATGTACATGTGTGCTTTATATATAAAAACAGATTTTTTTCATCTTCCAGTAACCAATTCCAACTTTTTGGGGGGAGATGTCACCCCTAAGTATATGTTGAGAATGCATATACTTTAATACTACTTTATTTAAATTATATGTGTTTAGTGCATTCATTTATTTGTGCATCTAGAAAACATGGAGACACACAGCAGACCTCATCTACTTGGTGTCTTAAGAAATGAAAGATTTCAGAAAAGCAAATACTCATGCCACATTTTTTCTCAGTGTCCCTTTATACTTCCTGCTTCTGAAGGAAGTCATTCTGAAGTGGATTTCATTCTTCTCTGTCTTTTAAAACAAAGTTTGAGAGAATTCAGATTTTCTCGATGGTTCAAAGTTGTGGTTATACACACATTACTTCCTCAAGCTTTCATGAGCTCCTTCCAGAGCTATTGTGGTGAGATGGTTGACCTTCTAGTTAGTGATCCTGTTGGCCTCTTTTCTTTCACTAGTTTTTTTGTTCCTTTATTTTTCCTGCAGTCATTTCGGTCTTTTACTTCCTGCAGCTCTATCTTCTCTTAGGCTCCAGTGCTGCATATCCAACCACTTACTACTAGTTAGCACTATAGCACAGATATAAAGGGGGGAAACACAGGGGCCTGCCTTACCTGATGTGACTTTATGGCATATGCAAAATATTTGAAAATAAAACTTCTTCTATAAAAACAGCTTTTAATTTATTAATATTTCTTAGGCCATTATTAGATCATTTAAATCATTTAAATACTGTTCATAGTTCTGCATCTATGTTCAAAGAAATTGAGGTCCCAGAATTAGATTAATTAAATTTAGCCCTACGTCACCCAGTAGAAATCAAACTGGAACTCTTCTTTCTAGAAGTCTCTGGTTTTCTGAGGCCCCCAGAGCTCAGGCTGTCAGCCCCTCCCTCGTACATAGCTGACTTGCTTCTCCCAAAGCTTCCTTCAGACGCACCTCCTCCCTACCTGTGCTCTCCTCTGCACAACTGTGTACAGTGTGTACAGTGGTGCCCTGCTCCTCCTGAGGAGGTCAAGGCTGAGCTGCAGAGCTGGGGAGTCAGAAGCACTGGGCATGCACACATTCACACCACCTGCCCCTTTCAGCCTGTCCTTACTTAACCCCCTCAATCACACAGGTTTGCCTAGTGCTGCTTAAAATGAACTCCATTTGGTCCATTCTATGTAAAATCCTACTTGTTACCTTAAACACAGATGCTGCATCCCTCCTGATGCCTTTCCCAGTCACTCCAATTTACTTGATTTTCCCTTCTAGGAATTACCAAGAGCAGTTACTATGGGATTAATATTTCAATAACAACATAGAATCTTCTTTTTTTTCTTAGTGGGGATTGTTATTTAATTACTGAAGTGACTGTCTTTTCTTCCCATATGATTATAAACTCCCTGAGAATAGAAACTATAGCCTGAGAAACAAGAAAAAAAAGCAACTATAGCCTTCTAGATCTCTTCTGTATCTGTCTTTCTTGTAAACTATATCTCTTCTGTATCTACTGTAGGGTTAAATGATAATCATCATTATAATTTATTCTTACAGTAATTTTATAGCATACATAGAGAAACATTATCAGTAGCTTTTTTTTTTAATAGCTTACCTGTTAGACTCACAATATTGCTCCCTTTGCTTTATTATTCCAATTTACATTTTTAAAAAACTTTACTTTTAAGTTTGTAGATTTTTACATACAGATTTCAGGAACAAATACTTTTGTATTCACAGGTCAGCCTCCAAAATATAAAGGGAAACAAAAATCTCGAAACAATGAATTGGAGAAGTTCAGGTACGTTTCTTTTTTTTTTTTTTTCCAGGTACGTTTCTTATCTTTTTTTTTTTTTTTCCTTTTGCTTTATTTTGTTTCCATAATGTCCACCTCCCAAGAAGAAAGGAAAAATCTCTTTCAAGTAGTAGCTACTTTTGCATGTGTGTATTATGATAAGTACATCTCTTTCAAATGTCTAGGCATGTCTTTAGAAGAAGATGATTTTTGGCTAAAGGATTTTTTAATCCTGAATGTTAATTGACTGAGAGTCATATAATAGATATTGCAGCATTAATTTTCTAAGATTTCAAAGTACATGCTCATAAGAGGAAGAGGAAGGCATATTCAGATAACTGTAAATATTTGATCTCCTTCACTGTTCGCTTGCTTTCACCTGTCTCTCAGTTCCTTCTCTAGTGCCTTTCTTTAGAAATCACTGTTAATCATTTCTTGACCATCTGAAAACTAACTCTGCGTGCCCTGACATGGCTGTATGTGTATTCACAGGCCCTTTTGAGTCATTATCCCATTAGAGGAAAGGATTTACTAATAAACCAACCACTTACAAAATTGGTTCTACCAAGCATTTCCCCCAGTTAACAGTAGGAACTCTTGGCACCAATCTTTATAGTTAATCTCCCATTACGTACAGCGATGTAAATTGATGGCAAAGTGAAAGCGTAAATCTTATAGTAGATACAGAAATTCATGAAAACAATGAAAATGATGCTGGTGAAACTGCAAAGCCTTCCTTGCCACAGTTCCACTAGTCTTCAGTTTTCTCTTTGTATCTGAAGGCTGATTCCTTGATAGGTGCTTCAAGGAGAATGAATATCATTTGAATATCATAGCATTAAGAGAAATTAGTGAAGTACCATTTTTTGATGCTTCTACCAAAGTTAAATACAAAGCAAAGCCATAGTGCCTTATGTTATTCTCTTATTTGTTAGAAAAGCCCTGGGTCTTCCTCCTCACCCCTCTTCTCTCAGCACAAAAAGAAATCAAAACCCAGTACATGTTTATTCTTTGAATGCATACAGTTTCAACCCATTGTGTTAAAGATAACTCGATTTTCCTGATATTTGGTTTCTGTTTTCAAACTGAATACTCTTCTTGATTATATCTATTTCATGAGGTTATTAAATAATAAAGTGGATGGTGGTTTGGTGGTTTAGTCGCTAAGTCGTGTCCGACTCTATGACCTCATGGGCTGTAGTCCACCAGCTCCACTATCCATGGAGTTTCCCAGGCAAGAATACTGGAGTGGGTTGCCATTTTCCTTCTCCAGGGGATCTTCCTGACCCAGGAATTGAACCCAGGCCTTCTGCATTGCAGGCAGATTCTTTACCAACTGAGCTACAAGGGAAGCCCAAGTAGGACAACCACATAAAATTCTTAGAGCCCTGGAACATAGTAAATGTTCAATACAGTGGAACTGTCATCATTGTTAACACTATCATTTTCATTGTTAGAACCATTCTGGCCTCTAGCTTGCCTTTATCTCTTCTAAAATGCCTTGACTACCTTCCCATATCAGACCATGGATATCTACATTCTTCATTTTCATGGCTGTAGGATATTTCATGAAATAGATGTTATGTGAAGGAGGAAATTTCTTGAGTAGGAATTGCCATCAAAGGGCATGTGTAACTATCTTTGCCGTATTTTCCTCTCAGAAAATGAGCAGTGTTCATACTGGTACTGAGCTACTAGAGGGTATGGTATAAGAAGGATGTTTATAGATTTGGTCCATGTCCCCAGTTCCTGGCACAGAGCTCCTAGGACCCTTGGAGTTTCCTGAGTGAAGAGAGAGTCTTTGGTTACTTCCAAAAGACTTTGGAGCTCCTTCCTCCCTCCTTGAGTTTATACTCATAAGGTGACTCAAGGTTGGGCCCCTGTCTTCAAGATCGAGGTGGTCACCAAAAAGATAAAACGTGTGATTGGTTGGAACTTTCAGCACCCCCCACCCCCCAATCTTTTGGGAGGGGAAGGGAGCTAGAAATTGAGTTTAGTCACGAGTGTCCAGTGATTTAATCATTCATGCCTGTGTAATGAGACCTCAATAAGAACGTCTAAACACAGGGGTTAAGGAGCTTCTGGGTTGGTGACTACATGGAGATGGCGGGGAGAGTGACTCGGGGGCAGTGTGAAAGCAGCATGGTGCTTCTCCCCCCACACCTTCCCTGAGTCTTTTCCACTGAGCTGCTCCTGACCTCTGTCCTTTACGATTAACTGATAACCATAAGTAAAGTGCTTTCCTGAGTTCTGTGGGTTGTCCTCAGGAATAGTTGAACCTTAGGGGTGGTCACAGGAACCCCTGAATTTGTAATCAGTGGGGCATAAGCATGGGTAGCCTGGGTACCCCATTGTGGCTGAAGTGAGGGCAGCCTTGTGGGACTGAGCTTGTAACCTGTGGGGCCTGAGTTACTAACTCTGTAGCTGGTGTTAGAATTGAATTGTTGGACTCTTAGTTGATGTTGCAGAATTGGTGTGGAAAATCACAGGTATTTGGTTTCAAAGCGCCACACATTTGGAGTCACAACTGGTGTCAGAAAACACCGACTTTAGGCTCAGCCTTTCTGAAATGTTTCTGTCTTTGTTTGATTTTCGCATAAGATGGAGCATCTTTGCGGTATTTATTGAACACACTGATTGTCTCAGGAGTTTGTTGTTATTGATGACTTACATTTGTAATAACTTGGTGATCAGTGTAAATCCCAAATTTCTTTTTTTTTTTTAAGCTGTTCTTCCATAATGTCTGTATAATGAGTTCCTCTGGTCCTCCTTCCCCTCTAATTTAATAGGGGTTTTATTAAACTTAGAAGTTACTTGGCAGAGAATCAGCATCTTGGTAATATTTCTGTTTAGGAATTTGTGACTCTCCATTTGCTCAATGTTTGATAGGACTTTCAGTAAATAATAGTATTTTCCTTTATATAAGCAGGATTGTTTTAAAATAATTCACAACAGTACTTTTCTCTTTTAGCCCTGGTTCACAAGAAACTTTACCAGTAGATTTAAAAAACATCTTGGAGAAACAGTTTTCTAAATCTTCCAGAGCCGCACACCAGGTAAAGGCAGAGACTTTGCTAATGGAAAAGAGACTCTCTGAACATAACATTTTGTCACTTGAATAAGTCTAATCACGTACCACTCTTTAAGTTTTTGGGTTTTTCTAATGTAATTTTAGTTATGGACATAGAATTTAATAGATAATTGCTAAGAGACCAAACTATCATTAAATTTAAGTTTTAACTTGGTAATTATGTGAACCTGAGATTTAACTAATGGTTAATACTGCACAAGTGTTTGTTTCCAAAAGATTTAAAAGGAAGAAGCAAGTCTTTCCAAAGATGTAAAGCTTTGGCGATCTTTGCTTCCCAAAGTTTTTAACTTTTAAGTTAAATAATTTTAAAAGGTTTAAATACCTGCAGTTTTATTACACCTACCATAAAATCTTAAAGGAGCAAACGTTTTATTCTTTGATTTATCAGATAACTGTATATAAAATTCTTTCTATGATATTGAATAATAAAAAATGTACATTAAGGGGGAAGAAATGAATAGGCAGAGCACAGAGGATTTCTCAGGCTGTGAAAATCCTTTGTCTGATAGTATAGATGATGGATACATTATGCACTTGTCTGAGCCTGTAGAATGTACACCAAGAGTGAGCCATAGATAGGGTTCACAGGTAAGCTGTGGGCTTCGGATGATTATGTGGTGTCAGTGTTGGTTAATCCTTGGTTTAAGAAAAAAAAAACAACTGTATGTCATTCTGATGAGTGATACTGATAGTGGGGAAGCTATGCATTTAAGGGAACAAGAAGTTTGTGGAAATCTTGGTGCCTCCCTCTTAGGTTTTTTTATAAACCTAAAACTGCTATCAAAACATTTTAAAAAATGCAAGGGATACAGCTAAAAGATTACTTTGAAGGGAATTTGTCAAGCTGAATGCATGTATTAAAAGAACAGAGACATTTATGTATTTACTTGTTTATTGCTGCAGCATGTGGGATCTTTGGTTCCCTGACCAGGGATCGAACTCTGACTTCTTGGATTGAAAGTGTGGAGCCTTAATCACTGGACCACCAGGGGATTTCCAAGACTTTTAAATTAGTGACACTTTCCTCTCAAGAACAAGGGGGAAAAAAAAACAACGAAAAGAGAGAGTAAAAGGAAATAACAAAGTAGAAAATAATGAAATGAGCCTCTCAACTTCTGAGATGGCCCACAGTCTGTGGAGTGTGTTTCTCTCTAAATAAGTCTTGGTTCAGTTCAGTCACTCAGTCATGTCCGACTCTTGGTGACCCCATGAATTGCAGCATGCCAGGCCTCCCTGTCCATCACCAACTCCTGGAGTTCACACAAACTAATGTCCATCGAGTCGATGATGCCATCCAGCCATCTCATCCTCTGTCGTCCCCTTCTCCTCCTGCCTCCAATCCCTCCCAGCTTCAGTCTTTTCCAATGAGTCAACTCTTCGAATGAGGTGGCCAAAGTATTGGAGTTTCAGCTTTAGCATCAGTCCTTCCAAAGAACACCCAGGGCTGATCTCCTTTAGAATGGACTGGAATAAGTCTACTTCTCACCTATTAAAAGAAAAAGAAAGTAATGAAATGGAACAACACATAAAGGATCCACAGAGCTAAAAGTTGACTCTTGGTCTTTGACAACATAAATAAAATTTACACACCAGTAACCCACTCCAGTACTCTTGCCTGGAAAGTCCCATGGATGGAGGAGCCTGGTAGGCTGCAGTCCATGGGGTCGCTAAGAGTCAGACGTGACTGAGCGACTTCACTTTCATGCATTGGAGAAGGAAATGGCAACCCACTCCAGTGTTCTTGCCTGGAGAATCCCAGGGATGGGGGAGCCTGGTGGGCTGCTGTCTATGGGGTCGCACAGAGTTGGACACGACTGAAGCGACTTAGCAGCAGCAGCATGGAAACTAAACTGTGGTGTTGGAGAAGACTCTTGAGAGTCCCTTGGACTGCAAGGAGGTCAAACCAGTCAATCCTAAAGGAAATCAACCCTAAATATTCATTGGAAGGACTTGATGCTGAATCTCCAATACTTAAGCCACCTGATGTGAAGAGCGGATTCATCAGAAAACACCCTGATGCTGGGAAAGATTGAAGGCAGGAGAAGGGGGTGACAGAGGATGAGATGGTTGAATGGCATCACTGACTCAGTGGACATGAGTTTGAGTAAACTCCAGGAGTTGGTGTTGGACAGGGAAGCCTGGCATGCTGCAGTCCATGGGGTCACAAAGAGTTGGACATGACTGAGCAACTGAACAACAGCAGTGGACACTGATGGGTTTCTCAGGTGATGCTAGTGGTAAAGAATCTGCCTGCCAATGTAGGAGATGCAAGAGACTTAGGTTCTGTTTCTGGGTTGGGAAGATCCTCTGGAGAAGAAAATGGCAACTCACTCCAGTAGTCTTGCCTGGAAAATTCCCTGGGGCCACAAAGAGTTGGAAAGGACTGAGCACACATGGACTGATCAAAGAAGATACAATAAAGCAGTTTCAAGAATGGAAAAGGTACATTACTTACAGACTCTTTAATATTACAATTACTATATCAAAATACTATTATGAACATTATACCAAGAAATTTGAAAATGTATATAGATGAAATAGACAAATGTCTAGAAAAATCCAGCTTATAAAAACTCACTCAGAAAGAAATAGAAACTTTAACAGAATCTGTGGATTACAACAAATTGTGGAAAATTCTTAAAGAGATGAGAACACCAGACCACCTTACCTGCCTCCTGAGAAATCTGTATGCAGGTCAAGAAGCAACAGTTAGAACCAGACACGGAATGATGGACTGGTTCATAATTGGGAAAGAAGTATGTCAAGGCTGTATATTGTCACCCTGCTTATTTAACTTATGAGCAGAGTACATCATGCGAAATGCCGGGCTGGATGAAGCTTAAGCTGAAATCAAGATTGCCTGGAGAGAGATATCAATAACCTCATATATTCAGATAATACCACCCTTATGGCAGAAAGCAACAAGGAACTAAAGACCTCTTGTTGAAGGTGAAAGAGGAAAGTGAAAAAACTGGCTTAAAATTCAACATTCAGAAAAACAAAAATCATGGCATCTGGTCCCATCAAAAGAACAAAGTTGGTGGACTTAACACTATCCATTATTTATTTCAAAGAGAAAGTGAAGTCACTCAGTTGTATCCGACTCTTTGCAACCCTGTGGACTGTAGCCCGCCAGGCTTCTCCATCCATGGGATTTTGCCAGCAAGAATACTGGAGTGGGTTGCCATTTCCTTCTCCAGGGGATCTTTCCGACCCAGCAGTGGAACCTGCGTCTCCTGCATTGCAGGCAGGCACTTTACTGTCTGAGCCACTAGGGAAGCCCTGGTCCCATCACTACTGGTCCTATCAATTCATGTCAAATAGATGGGGAAACAATGGAAACAGTGACCAACCTATATTTTCCTGGGCTCCACAATCACTGCAGACAGTAAGTGCAGCCATGAAATTTAAAAGACACTTGCTCCTTGGAAGAAAAGCTGTGACAAACCTGGACAGCATGTTAGAAAGTAGAGACATTACTTTGCTGACAAAGGTCCGTCTAGTCAATGCTATGGTTTTTCCAGTAGTCATGTATGGATGTGAGAGCTGGACTGTGAAAAAGGCTGGGCGCTGAAGAATTGATGCTTTTGAACTGTGGTGTTGGAGAAGACTCTTGAGAGTCCCCTGGACTGCAAGAACATCAAACCAGTCCATCCTAAAGGAAATCAACCCTAAATCTTCATTGGAAGGACTGATGTTGAAGCTGAAGCTCCAATACTGTGGCCATCTGATGCGAGAGCTGACTCCTTGGAAAAGACCCTGATGCTGGGAAAGATTGAAGGTAGGAGGGAGGAGAAGGGGACAACAGAGGATGAGATGGTTGGATGGCATCACTGACTCGATGGATAAGAGTGTAAGCAGACCCCAGGAAATGGTGAAAGACAGGAAAGCCTGGTGTGCTGTAGTCCATGGGGTCGCAAAGAGTCAGACGCAACTGAACAACAACAGAATCCAGAATTTCCAGAACCAATCATAATTAATCACTATTCCAGTCATTGAATACCTATAGACTTATTTTTGGTGAAAAGTTGTTTGTTTTGGTTAAATGTGATTCATAGAAGTCTGCTTTGACAATTCAGTGCTCTATGTAAATATAGGTCTGTTTCTTCTAAAATAAAATACTGGATTTAAATCCCCCCCAAATGAATATTAACATGGAACACAATACTTATTTCCATATGTCAGTCATTTAAAAATTCTTTTATCTATTTTAGGTATATATGACATTTCTTTTTAAGGTCTGTTGGAATGAAGCAAGTTTCAAGCATTTTTAATGTTTCCTAATCAGTTTCAACAGCTTTCTAATTAGTTGCGTGAAAGCATTTTTAGAATTTCTAATAGTGTTTAAATTGTCGCTTTATTTTGAGTTCACTGATCTTAAAGACTGAGGGACTTAAATATTAAAGACAGTTTGTAAAGACAAAAGATTGCTTAAATAAAAATGATAGTTATTTTTGAGCCTTCATTTGTTTAACACACTTTTACTTAGGCCCCTGTGTATGCCGAGGCCTGGCAGTGCCATTCAGCCCACTCATGGAGCTTTCAGTACAGACCACTAACTTGTATTGAGAGGGTTAATTTCCAATGGAAACATAAGGCAAATGCATCTGTTTTCTAGAATGAAAGATGGAATGGAATTAGTTCATTCAAGGCTAATAAACTAATATGTGTGCAGATAGCACATCATCTTCTGTAAGTGTTAAAATTCTTATTATAACATAAATATGGCTGTTGTTGAGCTATTTAAATACTGTATTGCAAACACTAAGTTTATGTGAGACCTGCTCTTTTCTATGTGTATTCAGGGGTAAAATTCTCTTAAACTTTGATTCATTGGACAAAAAGCAATAGGTAGCTTTGTTTGTCAGAGAAGGCAATGGCAACTCACTCCAGTATTCTTGCCTGGAAAATCCCATGGATGGAGAAGCCTGGTGGGCTGCAGTCCATGGGGTCGCTAAGAGTCGGGCACAACTGAGCGACTTCACTTTCCCTTTTCACTTTCATGCATTGGAGAAGAAAATGGCAACCCACTCCAGTGTTCTTGCCTGGAGAATCCCAGGGATGGGGGAGCCTGGTGGGCTGCCGTCTATAGGGTCGCACAGAGTCGGACACAACTGAAGTGACTTAGCAGCAGCAGCAGCTTTGTTTGTGACCAGACTTTTTCCCTCTGTGTGTTTTGGATCCTCATTGTTAGACAGTGAGGAATGTCATGCACATATTTGCATTTTCTGCTCCAGTGAATGGCGTACACATGTATGTCAAGACGTGAGGAGATGTAAGTTTAGCCTGTAGTCTTATTTCTCCAGTCTTCATACAACTTTTCTGGCCTATAGCTATTGCCATGTAACTGAAATCTGAATTCAGATTATAATGTATATGCTCATGTATATTCAGATTATAAAGTTTTTCTTGCTTTATTTCAGGATGCATTATAGCTTTTTTTTTTTTGCTCTTCCCTTTGCATTTAACCTAGTATTATAATATCTCTCCCAATAATTCTAATTATATTCAAGTACATGTTAGGCGGGAATAGAGCTACTGATTAAAAGTAGCCATTTCTTGCTGAGAATTAGGGTTTGTTTCAGGACATGAGGGCAGTTGTTGAAATCTGATAGTGACCCGTAAATTGATTGCTTGTTCTTACTTGTCTAATTGTTCAAGTCTCAGCCAAATAATATACTCACTTAAATGATGGCTAATGTTCTCCATTTGTGCTGTTAAAACTTCCAAACACTGTCTGTCTAGTCTGGTAAAGAGAACACGGCTTAGTATTAGAAAGTGAACCACCCTTTCCTGTCATGGGCAGCACTGGAAACATTGGAATTAAGATGTGAAGCTGTATGTTTTAATTTCTGCTTTAATGGTGGTATGCTGAAAAAGGACTATAATGCATAAAGGTTAGCTTTGCATATTTTATGATCAGTTATAAGGTATAACTGCTTAATGATGAACTTTGGCATCTTATGTTTTAGACTAAACATGCATAGCTCTAGACTACTGAAATAGAATTTCTTTTTGCAGGATTTTGCTAATATAATGAAAATGTTGAGAAGTTTAATTCAGGATGGCTACACGGCCTTGCTGGAGCAGCGCTGCCGCAGCGCCGCCCAAGCCTTCACAGAGTTGCTCAACGGTTTAGATCCTCAAAAAATAAAGGTAAAATCACCTCCGGGTGATTTGTTTATCAGTGCTGACGCATTTCAGAGGAATGTAGACGAGAATCAAAACTTTGGTTGGTTTCGTTGTTTTACTGTATCTTAGACCGTTCTGAGATTGGCTGAACCTACTCCAGGTTGTGAGAAGCAGATAATGCTCTGATTGAGCCTCTATGGTTGCCCTAGCTATACAACCCGGGTTTAAACTCTCATTGCTCTATAGTTGGTGTGTTCGTTAGAGATCTTGGCCTTTTCTCTTTATTAGAGTACAAAATCAAGGATTTGGACTCACTTTAGTCATGTCTTTTCATCTACAAAGAGAGTATTGGCTAGGTAAATAGTTTTTGTGGGGTTGTGAGAAAGCAAATACTGAGTTGACCCTAAAAGTTTGTTTGAGTTTTTCATAAGATGGTATGGCAAAACCCGAATGGACTTTATGGCTAACCCAAGAATGTAGTCTATTACTTTTCCCATTTTTATGCAGAAGAATATGATACCAATTTTTCTACTATGAACCATGTTCAAGTAATTGTGATACAGGGGTTCTGTGTTTTAAACACTTCATAGCAATATAATTGCATATCTTTGCAAAATATGTTTTCTAATTCTGTTTGGCCTTGACCCAGTAGCAATTAGATTGTTTACACTTCTTTTACTGTTGTGGTTATCGTATTATATGGTATAAATTGGGCAGAATTATGTTCAGATATTTAACAAGAGGATTTTTATTGACAGCAATTAAACCTGGCCATGATTAACTACGTGTTAGTAGTCTACGGACTTGCCATTTCACTCCTTGGAATAGGACAGCCCGAGGTAAGACTTATAACAGTGATAATAGACTGTTAAAATACGCCATTAACTTTAGAAGGTATGTTAAAATAGTTTTCCCCTCTTGGCTTATTTCCTTCTGAGTACTTTTTTTCTCTTCCAGTTTTACTGAGATAATTGACATACAGCTTTGTATAATTTTAAGGTGTACAGCATAATGATCTGACTGATGTAAATCATGCGATGATTAGCACAGTAAGTTTAGGGAGTGCTGTCTGTGTACTTTCTTGATAATTTTTTCTACACTTGATCTTGGCCAAAAGGCTGAGAAGCGATGATAATTTTTTCTGAAATGCCTAAATTTAATTTAGTTTGTGGTATTTTTTTTAAAAGAAAATTTAGTTTGTATTTCCATTAGAAAAAAGTTATGCCAGGTCACCAATGGGAATCTACTTTTTATTCATATAAAAAGTAAAGGACCTGATGTGTCATGATAGATTTTGGAAATACATCGAGGGAAAAAGGCAAGTTGGAAATGTAGTAAACAATGTGATACCACTTCTGTACAATTTGGAATATTTACAGAGCGAAGTATATATTGCTTATGGCTACCTGCATCTTGTAAAAGAAAAAAAAAATACATGAACTAGCCTTATATATCAAGTTTAAGATAATGGTTGCATTTAGTGATAGAAGAAAGGAGTTGGACTCGGGAGGTTAAAAAAGGAGAGTTCAGCTTTGTGTTATACTGTTTTATTTTTAAAAACATACTTAAAATGCTAATATTAATAGCTCTTAGTTCTGGATAGCAAGTATCTGGGGTATTCTATTATTTCCCAGAGTTCGGGCTTCCCATAACAGCATGCAGTCAGGGTATGGGTGTGAGCACTGGTGTCCATGACTCATGGTCCTTTAGTGTGCTCCTGGAAAGCTTACATACCTGCACCTCCCAGCGTTATACTCCGCTTTCCATGGTGTTGGATTTTTGAAAAAAAGTAGAAATGGTTCTATAATTAACCTCAGGTAGGAGTTACCCTGTGTACCAACTTAGGTTCCAAGCTTCCTAGGCTAGATGAGGCTTAACCCTAACAGCTACCTAATGAGGTTCACTTTCTGAGTGGTCCACAGAGCCTGAGGGTCGTTTCCCCCACGACAGGCTGCTTCCCTTGTCCTGATGTGGCAGATTCATGTCTTCCATTAGGGACTCTCTGACTCTGTTTTCTGGTAGATTTTTGAAGCCAGAACGACATGTTCTCAACAGAGTAATAATAAATATCATATTTTGCTTCATCAGAATTGAAGAAATAGTTTATTACATTTTTAACTTACTTTGGTTTAATTTTGATTAAAAAAAAAAAACAGAGTGATAGAACTTAAATGAATGATAGACATTTAAAAGAATTTCATCAATCAGAGTATCTCCAGAAGGAATTGATGTATTTACTCCAGAGAAGCCCTTGCTTTGGAATGCCTCCTTTAGAACTGGCTTCAGAGCTTCTTATTAACTCCATTCTGTAGTGACATTTCCTTTATCACCCACAATGGAGTGACAGCCAGTATTACTTTGAGCTAAATATCTTTTGGATTTTTTCCAAAACAAAATTCATTCAAAGCCCAGAGGCTTCCACTGTTGAGAATTGTCAAAAGAATGTATTTTAAGTTCTAAATTTTTACTAAATAGCTGTTTTTAAGACACAGCATTTGTCTTATGTCACAAAACATTGTGGCAACATTATTGGAATTCCTGTGACTCTAAGGGAGCAGTGCTTACTAGGATACATGTTATAGTACCTTTGCATCCACATCAGTCTTTTTGCCATGAGCTTATGCCTTTTTTAGCCAGCACACACTGGGTCCTGTGTGTGTGTTAGTAAATGCTCATTTGGTGCATTGCCTGTGTTTAGTGCCAACTTCTCATTCCAGAGCTGGATCATTTTGGTTCTGTGTCTGAGTATCCATATGGCCATATTTTATGTAATTGCTAAGAAAATGAAATGCAGAAGGTGTAATTTTGCCATAGAAATTTTTGGGTATACAGTTGTTCTTAATATCACACAAAAAGAATCAACCTTCAGGTAAAATCTGTTCCCAGCGTTTCTTTCTGTGTAAGTGATCACTGTTCTCATTGCTGCCGAAGGAGTTATCTGAAGCTGAAAACCAGTTCAAGAGAATGATTGAACACTACCCCAATGAGGGGCTTGATTGCTTGGCCTACTGTGGAATTGGAAAAGTGTATTTGAAAAAAAACAGGTTAGTGGAAGCTACACTACATTATGCTCTAGGCTGGCAACTCATTTGAAGTCTCATGGGATGATGATCCCTGTTCTGGAATGATTTTGACATCTTCTACATACTGTGATAATTGTGTTTACTTTGAGGACTGGCATTTCAATATTAATTATTAAAGTCAACAATTCAGTTACTAGTGCTTTCTAATTTTGAATCTAATAAGAAACTCATTAATAATGTGGCACAAGAAGTTTTATATTGTATGTTTTGGTGTATGTCATTTATAAATTGTGACTGAATTGATATAAATTAATGGTTTACATTACCCCTTCATGGATCACAGCCTTGTTGTGGTGAAGGGGCTTGTTTACTCAGTGAAGCTATGAGCCATGCTGTGCAGGGTCACCCAAGGACAACAAGGACAGATCATAGTTAAGAGTTCTGACAAAATGTGGTCCACTGGAGGAGGGAATGGCAAACCACTCCAGTATTCTACTTCTCCTTCACTGATTACTTGAAAACCTTTGACTGTGTGAATCACAACAAACCGTGGGAAATTCTTTAAAGATGGAAATACCACATCACCTTACCTGTCTCCTGAGAAACCTATGTGCAGGTCAATAAACAACAGTTAGAACCTTACATGGAACAGCTGACTGGTTCAGAATTGGGAAAGGAGTATGACAAGGCTGTATTTTTGTCACCCTGTTTATATAACTTACCTGCAGAGTCAGTTCAGTTTAATCCCTCAGTCGTGTCCAACTCTTTGCTACCCCATGGACTGCGGCACGCCAGGCCTCCCTGTCCATCACCAACTACCGGAGCTTGCTCAAACTCAAGTCCATCGAGTTGGTGATGCCATCCAACCATCTCCTCCTCTGTCGTCTCCTTCTCCTCCTGCCTTCAATCTACATACAGAGTACATCATGCGAAATGCCAGGCTGGATAAATCACAAGCTGGAATCAAGACTGCTGGGAGAAATATCAACAATCTCAGATATGCAGATGATACCACTCTTAATGGCAGAAAATGAAGAGGAACTAAAGAGCCTCTTAATGAGGGTGAAAGAGGAGAGTGAGAAAGCTGGCTTAAAGCTCAACTTTAAAAAAAAAACTAAGGAAGGTCGTGGCATCCAGTCCCATCACTTCATGGCAAATAGAAGGGGAAAAGTGAAAGCAGTGACAGATTTTATTTTCTTAGGCTCCAAAATCACTGCAGACGGTGACTGCAACCATGAAATTAAAAGATGCTTGCACCTTGAAAGGAGACCTATGACAACCTAGACAGTGTATTAAGCAAAGACACTTTGCTGACAAAGGTCCGTATAGTCAAAGCTATGATTTTTCCAGTAGTCATGCATGGATCCAAGAGTTGGACTGTAAAGAAGGCTGAGTGCCAAAGAATTGATGCTTTTGAATTGCTCTGGAGAAGACCCTTGAGAGTCCCTTGGACGGTGAGCAGATCAAACCAGTCAATCCTAAAGGAAAATTCAACCCTGAATATTCATTGGAAGGACTGATTCTGAAACTGATAAAGAATCAGAGGTAGTGAGGATTTTGCAGTCATCTCCACGGTAATAACAAATGCAATTAATTTGAAGGTTTAGCATAAGTTGTTTAGGACACACCCGTTTAATGCAGTGACCACATGTACATATTCACTAGATCTAGGAAAATAACAAATATGTAACATCATGGAGGTTGTGATAAGTGAAGAAGTCTTTTACCATTTTGAAAGTCATTTAAAATTTTTAAAAATTTTATTGAAGTATAATTGATTTACAATGTTGTGGAAAGGCTTTTAAATTTTAATTTCTAAATAATACAGTTCGGCATCCAGTGACCAATAAGCTAGCTGGATTTTTGCTGTTGTAATGTGTAGTCTCTGGTTTAAAGTCTTGCTGTTTATAACCGTCTTACGGTGGATGGTGGTCTAGCATTTCTGTAGGTGAAGTCATCTGTGCAAAGGTAAAAATGACTTCTTCAATTGGAAGATGGTTTCAAGATTGAAGAACAGGAAACCTTTTGCTTCTGTAGTCTAACAAGAATAGAGACTGGGAGAACCTTATAATTCATTATTCTAATATTCTTTGGTTGAATGAACTTTGGGAATCTATTGGTATTTTTTTTTAACTGTAAATTGGCACTAAAACATATCACATTTATAGTAAAACAAGTTTACATACACATTTGTTGTGTTAAAATAATCAACTGCTTTATAGCTGAAGAAAGATGTCCAGAATACACAAGCTCTTTAACAGTTTTATAGCAGAGAGATTTTATTATAGCCATTTTAAATGAATCAAGTTAAAAAAAAATTTCCCTGTTTATGATTAATTAGTTGAAGTGGATCTATGATGTTGCACTACAAGGACCTCCTTTAATTAGATTAGTAAATTAAATAAAAATGGAACAACCAAATTTGTTCAATTTTCTGTGTTAATTGTGGAAAACTTTAAAAAATAAATTACAGCTTAAAACTAGTGTGCACCTACCATAGGTAAAACCAGTGTCCTGGTACATTTGTGTTTAATTTATATTACTTTTGTAGCAAAGAGTGATAATGTCTTGGTTTTTTGAAGAAAATATGGGTTACCATGAATATTTCTGTGCAGTGATTTGTCAAATGTACTCTTCCTGGTAAGCTTGAAATCTCTGTGCCTTGTGGGGAGTGGAAATTCATGTCTCATCTTTAATACCTTCTTCGTAATTCTGACTTTAGATTTTTAGAAGCTCTTAATCATTTTGAGAAAGCAAGAACCTTGATCTGTCGTCTTCCTGGAGTGTTAACTTGGCCCACAAGTAATGTGGTTATTGAGGAGACTCAGCCAGGGAAGATAAAGGTAATTATTTCTGTAGAGCTTCTTACTAACCATAAAAGCTCATCTGCACTCCTGTGCTCTTGACTTAAGGTATAAGATGACACTCTGTCCTCAGCTCCTTCATTTCCCCTTTAAAAACTGGTGGAGTCACCAACATTTATTTGGTATTTCCTATTTGCCAATCATACACCTTCCATTTATCATTACCTGTACCTCTTCTAGCAACCCTATGTGATGAGCACTGTGATTATTCCCATTTGACAGATGAGGAAGATTATGTTTAGACAGATTTAGTGATGAGTTCCGGAGAAGGCAATGGCACCCCACTCCAGTACTCTTGCCTGGGGTCGCTAAGAGTCGGACACAACTGAGCAACTTCCTTTCACTTTTCACTTTCATTCACTGGAGAAGGAAATGGCAACCCACTCCAGTGTTCTTGCCTGGAGAATCCCGGGGACGGGGGAGCCTGGTGGGCTGCCATCTATAGGGTTGCACAGAGTCGGACATGACTGAAGTGACTTGGCAGCAGCCGCAGTGATGAGTTCAAGATTAAACAGCTCGGAAATGGTGGAGCTGGGACTTGAATCCAGGCATTCTGGCTAGAGTGCACTGTTGTGTGCTGGTTGTACTTAGAGAAGGATTTCACATGATTGTTTCCTTATAATTTCTGTAGTTATTGACACTGAAGACCTAAAAAGTATAAATTGGTCTCATATCCAGAATCATGGGGTGCTTTGCCAGTTCTAGAAAGACTAAATCATGTAACTTGACTGGGATAGGCTGTAACTTGTGGTGAGCCCTGATGTATACTCAGAACTTGCTTTTAACTAAAGCTTTTACAAGCACAGGCATCAACTCTTACTCTAAAAGTAGCTGAAAGATCTGCATAGGAGTGTCTGCCAACAGCTTGTATAAATAGATGATAAATGTGCAAAGTGTTTTCAACAATTAGCCATCAGAGAAATGCAAATGAGAACAGGGTACCATTTCACACCCATTAGGGTGGCTGTAATCAAAAAGACAATACAAGTGTTGGCAAGGATGTGGAGAAATCAGAACCCCCATACATTGCTATAAAATTTAAAATGGTGGAGCTGCTTTGGAAACCAGTCTGGCAGTTCTTCATTGGTTAAAGATAGAGTTACCAAATGGCTGAGCAGTTTCAGTCCTAAATATACTCAGAGACAGGAATACATAAGTTCTCCCGAAAACTTAAACATAAATGTTCATAGTAGCATTATTAAAAATAGTCAAAAAGTGGAAAGAACTCAAAGGCTATTAGCTGATGAATGGTTAAATAAAATGTGGTGTATCCATGTAACACATTTGGCCATAAAAAGGAGTGAAGTAATGATACATGCTACAACATAGATGAACCTTGAAAATGTTACACTGAGTGAAAGAATCCAGGTACGAAATGCCAGATACTGTGTGATTCTGTTTATCTGGAATCTCCACAGTAGGACTTTTTTCTTTGGGGGCTACACCATGTAGCATGTGGGATCTTAGTTGCCCAACCAGGGATCGAACCTGTGCCCCCTGCAATGGAATCACACAGAGTGTTAACAACTGGACCTCCAATGAAGTGCTCACAATAGGAAAATCTATATTTGAAGGCAGATAGTATATTAGTGGTTGTCAGGGGATAGGGGACTGAGGAAAGATGAGGGATTACTCATGGGTATGGGATTTCTTGTTGAGTGGTGAAAATGTTTTAAATTTAGGCTATGGTGATGGTTACATGACTCCGAATATACTAACAAACCACTGAACTATACACTTTAAGTGCATGAATTGTATGGTACATGAATTATATATGAACAAAACTGTTATAAGAAATAAAACAGAGGGACTGTTGGATTTTCCTCTCTTTATTCTGGACTGGGATGGAGGCATTGGAACTATTGATATTGATAACAGTGAACCATCCTGGGAAGCCTGGCATGAGTGTCGGGGACTTCGGTGGCAGTGGTGTAACTCTTCAGGGGATGGGCAAGCACAAGTTCCGGGGTTCAGGGAGGAGGAGGAATGTCAGTAGGGGTGGGAGGATGTCCCAGGTGAAGTGACCCTGGGCAGAAAGTGGAGTCCTAAGGCTAATTCTACCTCATTAGGCGCCTCTGAATGCTTAAAGGAGGTTTTTAAGAGGTATGTATTGTAAAATGAGGTTTGAGGATTACAACAAAGGCTAAGGTTTTGATTCAGTCTGAAATTCTGAAAATTTTTTGTTCAGTCCTTTTCTTCCATTCTTTTCTCAGCATGTCTCTGTATCAGTCTCTCTCCAGGAGGAAAAACTTTATAAGTTGTATGTAGTTTCTTGGCTAAAAGGCATTTGGTCCTTTGTGTGCTGAAAATATTTTAATGGCAAGAGATTATTGAAAGAATTTGATGAATTAGTGTTGTCATATCATTTTTGTTTACTTTTGTTGTAGATGCTGTTAGAGAAATTTGTTGAAGAATGCAGGTTCCCTCCAGTGCCGGATGCCACTTGTTGCTATCAGAAGTGCCATGGATATTCCAAAATCCAGATATATATAACTGATCCAGACTTTAAGGTACAGAATGAGGGTATACCGGGACATGAACTTGCTGAATTGTGCCTGAAAATGGTTTCAGAACAAATTCTTTAGTTGGAGCCCCCCAAGTTCTCTGACTTGCTGGTAGCTTCACATCCTCTTGTCTGCCTCCTCCCCTGACTTCAGTCTGCAGCACCTCACTTGGGGACCCAGAGTCGTTGACATAAACACCGAGGGCAGTGGTGGTGACCTGAGAAGGCAGGCTAGCTAAGTCCATTTCCGCCTTCTAGCCACCACTTCGTGTAACTGCCTGCTCCTTAGGAGCACAGGAAGCACTGTGAGGTAATTACCCTGATTTGCTGCAGTTCTAGTTTCTTATTTAATTTGAATCCAGGAATCTGAAGAATTGAAATCTAGGAACCAATCTGATCACTGAATAACCCCTAACCTAAATCTGAGACTGAGTCTGGCAGTTAATTGAGTGAATAGAACACTGCACCTTAGTTTATTCAAGAAAATAGAAGCTGCCTGCTGCCCTGGTTAGTAGTTCAGATGAAATAAAGTTTATAAAGTATTTGATATTTTGTAAACCACTCCAGTATCCTCTCCTGGAACACCCCCATGCACAGAGGAGCCTGGTGGGCTGCAGTCCATGGGGTCACAAAGAGTCGGGCACAGCTGAGCGACTAACACTTTCACTTTCAAAGGAATACACAACTGTAAATTGTGGAAATGAATGTCAGTCAAGCTCAGTGTTTTCAGCGCTAGGCAGTCTGGGGTATGGAACTACTGTACTCCCTGGGAGGAAATGTGACATCTAGTTATGTCTGCCAGGTGAATGCAAACACGTCTCTATCTTATTATGTGTTGTGGATGTGAAAGTGTGTATGTAGACATTTTTAAGATGTGAATTAAAAATTGTTTTAAAACTCCAGGGTTTTATACGGATCAGCTGTTGCCAGTATTGTAAAATAGAATTTCACATGAACTGCTGGAAGAAGTTAAAAACAACAACCTTCAATGATAAAATTGACAAGGTAAGACTAACAAGATTTTCTGGATTTTTTAGTATGCTTATTGTATATTGATTTTTCTTCCCCGAGAATCTTCAAGAAAAGTCTTAAGTGAATATGAATTTCTCTGTGTGAGACATAATTAGAAGGTATTAAAAGTTTTAATGATAAAGTACAAAGTTTTTGTTTTTCATTTATACAAGTGTAAAGGCAATAACCATAGAGGCTTTTAATAAATTGTTGAACCGCCCCCTTTTATGTTGGGAATGTATGATCAAAAATAAATTATTTCATGTTATGATGTAGAATTAGGGCCTCAAATTTTTTATTTCCTAAAAAAGTTTGAGATAATTTGTATTAAGAAATCAACTTAAATTTTGTGCTGCCATATTTGGTTGGAGTTTCTCTTAATTAGTGAGATAACTATGTTAATTACCATTAGCCAGATATACTTTGAGAGCAGTCATAGTTTAATAATCTTCATTCATAGACTTTGTTTCTTATTCATATAAACTATGGACTTAAAAAAAATAACCTTATTCTACACTACTTTTAGCCTCTTGAGAAAAGAATAAGGTGGTTGTGCTAGGTGAATGTTAGCAGAAGTAATATTCAAGTCTAGTAAAAATAAATTCTCATATTTTACACATTTTCCTGTTGTTATCTAGAGGTGTGATGATGTGACCAAATAACTGTTGCCGTTGAGTCGCTCGTGCTGTCTTTGTCTCACTTCAGTTGAGCTTCTCTAGCTATACCCTCAGGGCGGTGGCGCTGTAGCTCAGACGGCAAAGAATCCACCTGCAAGGCAGGAGACCCGGGTTCAATCCCTGGGTCGGGCAGATCCTCTGGAGAAGGGCATGGCAACCTACTCCAGTATTCTTGCCTGGAGAATCCCATGGACAGAGGAGCCTGGTGGGCTACAGTCCATGGGGTCACAAAGAGTTGGACAAAATTGCCACTACCACCACCAGCTATACCCATGCCCTTAGTGGTCCTAACCATTCCCCTGAGTTGAAGTACCCTCGGTATATTAGCTTTCACTAGGGTACCTTGAAGTAACTCGAATGTCTCATGACTTAAAGTAAGAAAGGCTTGTTTCTTGCTTACGTTACTTGTCTTGCAGTTTTGCAGTTGTTGTCCAGGATTGGGCAATGGCAGCTCTGGTCTGTGGGGCTGTGGACTTTGTTTCTTTTTTTGTTTTTTTTTTTTTTTTTTTTGGACTTTGTTTCTAACTTAATTGAGGTTGAAGAGTGACTGGGACATGTTCTTGTGATCTAGAGGAAAGAGCAGTGGCCAGTCCACTCAGTGTTTCTTAAAGCTTTGGTGTGGATGGTAGCACACGTCAGGGCAGCTCACCTTACATGACCAAGCAAGTCAGGCGGACAGCCCTGCAGCTGGATGCTCTGGAAATCAGATGACAGTGAGAAGGGACTTTGCAGTGCCTCCTGAAGAAGGTTTTAGATCATATTTTGACTGTTCCTTGGTTAAAATGGCATACATGTGTACATTTATGCCAAGATGTAACCCCTCTCCCCGCTCCCATTTTTAAATCAAATAGGATTTTCTGCAAGGAATCTGTCTTACTCCTGATTGTGAAGGAATCATTTCAAAGATTATCATCTTCAGCAGTGGTGGTCAAGTTAAATGTGAAGTAAGTAGACACTGGGGAAATCTCATTAAATAGATAACCAAAATGCTTATACCTTATAAAATATGAGACATAAATTTATAGAACTTAAACTATTTGGATCTTGCATTTTCCAGGAACGAAATAGTTACTTAATATAAGAAATTATAGGAAATAATAGGATGTAAGAATGCTGCTTCTCTCTTTTTTTTTTTTAAAGAATGATTCTTTGGAATTAAGGATTCTAGTGTTCTTTTGTCTCCTAAAAGGCAAAGGAGGTTTTTTGCATTTCAGTTTTACTGATTTTACTCCTTTTGATAACCTTGTTTTTTAAATTTCCAGTAAACTTTTTGGTATTGACAAGGTGGGGGATCTTAGGGAGGGAGGGAGGGTCTTGAGCTGCACTATGTGGGAGCTATAGGAGTGGGTTGTTGTAATGACATCTGTCATTCATTTGATCTGCTTACTCTTAATTTTTTTCAACCTTCTTTAACTGTGTGTACTCTCTTGTTCTTCTTTTCAGTAAATTGTGTTGCTAAAGTGTTCTGGGCTTTTGTTTGGGTCAGAGTATCATTACTGTTCTCTATCAATTTGGATGTTGACTATGCTTTTGAAATGCGTATTAAACTTGTGATTTTATGCTTAATGTCGTGGGAGCATGAGACAAATTTTAGATGTCTCTGTTTTATTTAAAGTTTGAACACAAGGTCATTAAAGAAAAGGTTCCTCCAAGACCTATTCTGAAACAGAAATGTTCTAGGTAAGATTTTTAATAATCAGATTAATAATGTCCATTAGAATATGATTCTATTAAACACACATTTCTAAATAATGCTGTTTTAAAAATTGGCTCAGCACACATATCCAAATAAGTAGTTTTGAAGTGAATTTTATAGGTATTTATAACTTTCAAGACAACCTTGAATAGTTAAATGCTAAAAACTTGAATAAGAAGCATTATTTAGTGATTGAATTTATAAGTAAAATTATGACATTTGAACTGTGAAATGACATGTTCAGTAGATTTGGCATTTGGATAAAAATTACATACTTAGCTCTCAGCTGTTTATACTTTAATTCCAAAAACGTCTTTCCTTTTGTTCTCTTCAGCAAACATTTGAACCAGTGACTCTCTCTCACCCTGAAATACTCAATGAACTGTCAAAATTAATCACTTTTCTGTTATCTTCTTGTTCAAATAATTCAATCCTTTTTTCTTTTCTTTTTTGCCCTGCTTTTTGTTTTCCGTTTTAAGAAGTTATTTTTTTTATCATTGGTGACCAAGAAAAAGCAAAAGAAAAGATGAATTATTTGTTGAAGAGAATTTCTTGTAGCCATATTGACCAAATTTGAGTCTTATGGATCATTATTGGGTTATGAAAATGATATTTTACTGTGCAAATGAGTATTTACATGTATTAACTTGCATAGTAATTTTTTACTATTCCTCTTTACTCTAATGGTATCTTCTATACATGGGGATAATATGTGTATGATCTATATATGCATCCTTAATTAGAAATCACTTAGTCATTGATGTTCTTGTTTTTATGAAACAAGTACACTTGTTTTGATTGAATTGACCATGTGTCAAAAGTTTTTGATATTGAACAGAGGATGTAGTCCCAAGTTCTAACTAAAAAAGAAAACTTCTAGTTTATTGTTTGGAAAATGGCTTCTACAATAGGCAAAGGAAAGTAGTTGATTGAGTTCATAACAAAGGTGAATTGTCATTAATTATAATTATTTATCAGCCTAGAGAAGTTGAGGCTGAAAGAAGACAAAAAATTGAAGCGAAAGCTCCAAAAAAAGGAAGCAAAAAAATTAGCACAAGAAAGACTGGAAGAGGACTTAAGGGAAAGTAACCCACCAAAAACTGAAGAGCAGAGAGGTATGCTGGGAGTCTGATGCGTGATGAGAATCATATATTCTTGCTTAAAAGTGTGTATACAAATATTCATCTTGTTGGGCTTTATGTTAATAGTTAAATTGAATTGAAATTTAGATTTCCCTTGGTATTTTAATACTATCACCATCTTTTGATTACCCTGAGATGGGGAGGGGAGTGGTGTAAGGAACGTTGAATTTATAAGTAATATACAGGGATTGAAAACACTTTGCTGCCACTTAGGGCAAATTGTCTCAGTTCCCTTATCTCCAAAGTGAACGTGAAAATAGTATTTCAAATTCCACACATATGTTTGAACTGTAAATTAGCCACTGATTATCTGAAGTATGCTGCTTCACATAGAGAAGCAGTTCATATGAGATGCCAGAGAGATTACTTCGTGTTTTATGCTCATCTTATCAGCATTCCCTGATCAACATGGGAGCAGTCTCAGTGATTTACTGTCCCTGTGGACACATTTACTTTCAAGTTTTGTGTTTTTTTAATGTATGGTTTCAGGTGTACAACATAATGATTTGATATTTCTATATATTGCAAAATGATTACCACAATAAATCCAGTTAACATCCACCACCATACATACAGAATTTTTTTTTCATGATGAGAACTTTCAAGGTCTACATGCAAATACATGAAACAGTATTATTAACTATAGTCATTGTACTGTGCACTATATCCCCAGGACTCCTTTCAGTTTTGAGTTAAATTATTCTCATTTTCTACTCTGATGACTGTTGCCAGCATTAATATTTCCTCTTGATGTTTTTGTTTTTCATCTTGTTGTGGTTTAGTCATTAAGTCATGTGTAACTCTTTGCACCCCCATGGACTGCAGCATACCAGGCTTCCCTGTCCTTTACTGTCTCCCAGAGTTTGCTCAGACTCACGTCCATTGAGTCAGTGATGCCATCCAACCGTCTCATCCTCTGTCACCTGCTTCTCCTCCTGCCCTCAATCATTCCCAGCATCAGGGTCTTTTCCAAAGAGTCGGCTCTTTGCATCAGGTGGCCAGAGTATTAGAGTTTTCAGCATCAATCCTTCTAATGAATATTCAGATTTGATTTCCTTTAGGATTGACTGGTTATTCCATTAATGTTTCAGAAATCAATCAGAACTGTCTTTTCTACTGAAAAAAAATTTTAGGGAACATCATTTACTTTATATATTTTTTGTATTTGTATGTTTATTTACTGTATTAGCGTCAAGAGGTTAAATGACCACTTTGGGGGGGAAATGCCTGGGCAGGAAGATGCACTTTTGAGATACTGCGATCAGTAACTCCACAGGTCTATGATTGAGGATTCAACAGTAAGATAGATAACACATTTATCCAAATTCAACCAAATATTGTTTTTATACTTGAAGCAATGATCCCTTCAACTCCAGGGGAAAAAAAAAAGCTTTACATTCATGCCTGAAACATATTTATTGAATGTAAAATCTGAGTAGTCGATAAGGCTCAGTTAAGATTGTTGAGGAAAGTAACCTTATTTTAGAGGAACTAAGTTTTTAGATACTACATGAGTGGTACCAGTGAAGGAAATAAGATACTTGATATGTTTGATTTACTGTGAAGTTTCATGTCTTTTAAAGGCACTTTTAAAGTTAAATACTTTATATATCTAATTTAAAAGTTCTTAGGTTATTTAAAACAACATAAAGAATACATCTGAGTCACAGATTATATTGCTATGTAATTCCCTAGTGGCCCAGACAGTAAAGAATTTGCCAGCAACGCAGGAGATGGGGGTTTGATCCTTGGGTTGGGAGTATCCCCTGGGGAAGGGAACGGCTACCTAATCTGGTATTCTTGCCAGAGAATATCATGGATAGAGGACCCTAGCAAGGCTACAGTCCACAGGGTCTCAAAGAGTAAGATACAACTGAGTAACTAGCACTTTAACTTCACTTTCACACACAATGTTAGGTTAAATTTTTCAGAGTTTATGTTTTTGCAAATTGGTCCTCTTTCTCCTTTTTACTGACCACTGTTATTCATCCTTAGAAACTATCAACCATGTCCAAAGTTGCCAGTTCCTTGATGACAGAATTCTGCAGTGCATAAAGCAGTACGCTGACAAGATTAAGTCCGGGATACTGAATACTTCCAAGCTTCTCAAAGAATTGCTTTCTTGGAAGGTTTTAACCACAGAAGACTACACAACATGTTTTTCTAGCAGAAATTTCCTGAATGAAGCAGTGGACTATGTCATTCGTCATTTGATCCAAGAAAAGAACAGAGTAAAGACAAGGGTATTTCTGCATGTTTTGAGTGAGCTTAAAGAAGTGGACCCAAAACTAGCCACCTGGATCCAGAAACTGAATAGCTTTGGTATGTCTCTTAATTGTAGAGATGCAGTTTCATAGGAGGATAAATACAGACTTCTGAATCCTTCTTCTTTTTACTATCATTTATGACTTTTTAAAATGTAGAACTACAAATTTGTATGGTTAAAAAATACTGTTTCCTGAAGTTCACAATTTTTAGGTTACCTTATAGATAGGTTGACTTTCCTGGTGACACTTTTCCTGGTAAAGTGTCTGCCTACAGTGCGGGAGATCCAGGTTCAGTCCCTGGGTCGGGAACATCTCCTAGAGAAGGAAATGGCAACCTACTCCAGTATTCTTGCCTGGAAAATCCCATGGACAGAGGAACCTGTTAGGCTACAGTCCATGGGGTTGCAAAGAGTCGGACATGACTGAGCGACTTCACTTTCTTTGTATAGAAAGGTTACCTTGTGCTTTTGTGAAATATGTCAACACAGCAAAGTCCAGTCAGTAAGAAAGTCCAGTCCTGTGTTATGCTCAGCTATTGTCAGTGTGTTAATTTTGTGACTACTAGGCACTCCCCTGGGTGAATAGCACCCCTTGGAGTCAGCTGCACAGGGGTGCCCTCTGGGGTTGTGAAGAGTTTGGAGGGGAGAGTGGGATGGAGCTATGGATGATTGGTTAGGATGCCTATGGCAGATCTGTATCTAAGGATCAAGAGAAATGTCCTGGGGCTGACCTTCAGCAGTGTGAATCACAGGGTCATAAAACTCTGGTGCTCTGTCCTGATTTTCCTAGTTTGGTTGAGGAAGAACCTTCGAGCAGGCTCTTTACCAGACCTACTCAGGGACCATGGAATGCAGCGGTAGAGAAAGCTGCCGACTGACCCTAGAGGATGGGGTCCTTGAGCATCCACCACGGCCTTGTTTGTCCCGGTGACCGAGGTGGCCACTTCCTAACCCAGTAGACGGTTCAGTCGGCAGCTGTTGGGTAAAAGGCTAGCAGGAGCCGTAGCAGCGGCCTGTAGAGATTGCTGGCCTGACCTGCCTTAGAGACGGGAGCTGATGGAACACTAGGGTTTCAGAGAATATACTACTAAGTGTCTGTCAGTGGAGACAGAGCGAGGTGGCAGTACTCGGTGTGGTTGGTAACTAATGTTGCTGCTGTGGACATGTGTCTCCATGGGTTCCTGGCCCCATAAAACTATCCTAAGTGATGCTGCCATTAGTGTCTACTAAACAGACAAGGAAATGATAAAATTTTTTATATTTCTTACTTTAATTTGCTTTATTTAACAAAGATTAATTTAAATTGGGCAGGAGCGGGGTTAACATTTCAGTACTAGGTGTGATCTGCTGCCTTCCTCTTATTGAGCACATGCTCTGATGTGAGCTCTATTTGGAGATTTGAATGTGGTATTTCTTCATCCGTGATTCCCTTAAACCTTGTATCATGTGTGTATTTTACATGGTCGCTGATTCTCGTGTTTAAATACACTGATATGTAACATGACCTCTGCAAAGCTGTTGCGACTGGAAGGCTCAGCCGTCTCGGGTAGTTTTGACTTGGCAGTCTCTGCTTCATTTGCAGACTGAAAGCCTGTGACCCGTCCAGTGTTAGAGACGTAGGGGGAGAGAGCAGAGCCAGTCCTTGCTTTTGGTGGCTGTGTTAGCACGCAGCAGGGGCTCACCTCCTTTCAGTAGTAGTGCCTGAGGGTGCAGCCACCCCTTTCTCTGGAGTTGTCGAAGCGGGAGGAAGATTGAGAATAGTGACCACCTGAAATTCTCATGAGGAGGGTAAGGGGCCACGGTGTTCGAGGGGATAAGGTGCATTCTTGAAGGTGTTGGATGAAGAGTTCACCCATTTTTTGTTTTAAAGGCATTTGGGAAGTTCCATATATCATTGATGTTTTGTTATTATAGAATATACGTAGAAAAGCATTGTAAAATCTAGCTAGCTTGTACTAATTTGAATGAAAATCATTATGAAGTAGTGAAAAGTTACTGTTGTATTTTTAAAGGAATTTAACGCCTTTAAAAATTCCTTTTCTGGGCCTTGCCTGGTGGTCCAGTGGTGAAGACTCCATGCTCCTAGGTTCAATTCCTGGTCAGGAAACTAGATCCCTCATGCCATAACTAAGACTCAGCACAGCCAAATAAATAAGAATAAATACTAAAAAATTCCTTCTTTTCCTAAGTCTAATAAAAATAGCTAGAATAATAGAAGCCTTTGGCCCACCTTTTTCAACTAATAGGTAAGAATTACTGTATTTAGCATATTCATGTGAATATGAATCTCTTTAGGACTGCTCTCAAGCCATAGAAACTGATGGAAAGACATTCAGTTTCTTCTTTGTGGGTCGTTCTCTCATCTTTCTGACCTCTGCTTTCCCAGATATTAGAGTACTATAGTGGCTGCCACATAGCTAAATTGTTGTGTAATCATTGGAGGCAGCTCCTCATCCCATGTTCATTCCTTATGTGCTTTTTTTTTTTAATCTCTAAGAAAGGGTATGGACATAAGCTCACTTTTTGCAAATAACCTATAAAATTATGTGTCTGTTGAGTTATATATACAATGAAAATGCAACTGAATAAGTTTAAAAGATGAGTATAAAATAAATGTGATCAATGCAATTATTAAAAAAAAATAGAATAATAGAAGCCTTTGGCCCACCTTTTTCAACTAATAGGTAAGAATTACTGTATTTAGCATATTCATGTGAAATGGTATTTCTGAAATCCATAATAGCTTGAATAAGTTTATTCTCAAGTGTTTAAATGTTTTCACTGAAAATGTAAGCAAACTATAATAGAACTGCTTTCCAAGATGTGAAACTGAATATAATTTTATAGCAAATAATCCTCCCTTCTTCTGACTTGGGTTTTGTTTTTATTATAGGCTTAGATGCCACAGGACCTTTCTTTTCTCGTTATGGGGCTCCTCTTAAGGAGCTTGATTTTAGCATCATGACTTTTCTCTGGAATGAGAAATACGGTCATAAGCTAGGCTCTATAGAAGGAAAGCAACTTGATTATTTCTATGAGCCTACATCACTGAAGGAAGCGCGGTGTTTAATATGGCTGCTAGAAGAACACAGAGACAAGTTCCCAGCACTGCATAATGCCTTGGACGAGTTCTTTGATATAATGGGTATGTGGACAGTTTCGATTTGTGTCTAAGGAAAAAGTCTTCAAAAGATATAGCTTACTTAGATACTTAACAAAGAAAATAATGAAAATCATTATGCTACATCTGGCTTATTTGGGGAAGTTAGTATTAAGAACAGTGATTTTTTTCATATACTAAAGCCCTTTTACTCTATGGATCTCAGTGTTGTCAAGACACTCAGATGGATACGTTACATGGACTGTTCTCATTGTAGGTGTTTTGACAGTTGTCATGACAAAGGTTATATATATATTAAAGGGATGGAGTTTCTTAGGAAATGGTTTGATTTGTAGCATTCAAGGAAACATTGGCCTGCAGAAGGAGGCAGTGTTTGCAGAATCTAGAACAGATAACATATCTGCTGTGGTGGGAAGAGCCTAGAGCTGGGAATCAGAAAAGGAGGCTGTGGCCCAGCTACACCCCTAACTCAGTTCATCAGAAATCTTTTACTGCTGCTTCAACACCTTGTGCTAGGTGTGATAACAGGGAACTCAGAAATGCTTACGCTGGTCCTTGCCCTCAGGACCTTATGTTTAGAAAAAGGAGTAAAATGAATATACAGGTAACTGTAATATGGGAGAAGAGGGGGCCAGGAAAAGTGCTGAGGGGTTCCGCTCCTCGGGAAGAGGAAATTCTTGGTGCAGGGGTAGAGTTCCACGCCCGGCTGTGAACACGGAAGTGGATTTGACAGTTGGCATCCAGAATGAGACACGTTCTTCAATTCGGAATTTAAATTTGTTATCTTTGGTACTACATATATCTCTTAGGATACTGTCTCTCCCTGCCCTCTTCCTTTTCCCTTCTCATCAGACGTCTGCTTTATGTATTGCCAGGAGTTAGACTTTCAAATTTCATGCTGTTTGTTTTAAAGGGTACGTGAAAAGGTTTTGGCCTTGTACTAAAGAGTTACACATTATGAAATTCAGATACAGTATAAGGAACTGAAAGCTTACTTTTGTTGTGGTTCTTAGAGAGCACACTCAGATATAGGTGGCTTTATTTTCCAGGGACACTGCTTCATGACTGGGGGTAACATGCTTCTTGATATCCTGGATTGATTGCACTCAGCCTGCTCCTGCTGGGAATAAAATGCTTTTCTGGGACTGAGCTTACAAAACTTGATGCATGTTTGGATCGCACAGGACAATTCTAAAGGACACAATTCCCTTACATTGTGCATTTTCTCTGGTTCTTGTGTTCTGTGCCTGAAATACCCAATCCATCCAGCTGTGACAGTTTCTCTGCTCTCAGTCATAGGGTTGCAAGCCACCAACCAAATGACCAGCCAGCAGATTTTCAAGTTCACTACCTCTGCCTCTCATCCTTACCCCAACATTTTCAATTTTATCTCCTTTCATTTAAAGGAACAATTACATTGGTTAAAAACTTTTCAAAATCCACTGATCTTATAAATTAACAGTGCTCAATAACATCACCAGAGCTGTGATAATTGGGAGACCCAAACTCTCTCTTGGATCCCGTGTGCAAATTCTCTCTTGGAATGGTTTAAGCCGCATGAGATTTATCCCAGATAATAATGCTTTATGTATTGTTTTCAAGCAGGAAATGCTGAAATTGGTCTCGACCCTTCCTCTTGCCTTTTACCCCTTTTATCTAGTTTGTTGTCAAGTCAAGTAAGCTGTATTCTTGATCTGCCCTTCCCTGTCCATCTCCATTTCCCTAGGCCAGGATCTTAATAACCTTTCTATGATCTCAGTAGTCTCTAACAGGTCTCCATGCCTCTGACCCTCCCACTCCAAACCTTTCTCTCACACTGCTTCTGCTGACTCTTCTAGAACATCTGTCTGATCCTCTTTAAGTATTCTGTTGGGGAAACACTTCTTTTGCCTGCAGGTTGAAGTCAGTGTCTGTCTGGGCTCAGTAGTGTGCTCCCTTCTCCCCGCAGAATGTACACCTCACTTCCTGATGTGCCCAAACCTGCCTTGTGCTGTCCCTGCTCACATCCCAGCCTCTTGCTTGCTCATCCGAAGTCCTCTGTTCCCAACAGCCCTCCCTGACCCTTCCTTGGGCTGTTCCCCTTGAAGACTTCATTCTTCTGTCAGCTTTGTTTCACTGCATTTACTGTGGCCTTTAGCACACTGCGCTGTGGTGTTTGCCTCTCTTGTGTAGTTTGCAGAACATGAGCTTATTGATGGCAGGGACTTCTCTATACATTTCTGTATTCCGAGCACCTAGCATGCATAGAGTTTGGTATCTAGAAAAAACTCAAGTTGTACTGAGTTAGATTGAAATTTTGTGATTCTTAGTAGTTGGTTTTCCACTGAGTCAGCCATTTTGCTCTTGGTTTCTAAACTGAACTGCGTCAAAGCCACATAAGGAGTAGGATGTAGTGGATGTTAGTAGTATCTGGGGTGGTTTTCTTTAAGGACTTCGTGTATCGTACTGCAGTGTAAACCTTTCGTTTCCTTACAAAACCATCTGTATCTTCTAACAGACAGCCGCTGCACTGTATTAAGGAAACAGGACAGTGGTGACGTGCCAGTAAGTTATCCCGTCATTTTCAATGTCATATTCTAATTTGTGTCAGCCAGAGGAGGAGAGGAGGACCCAATGTTTTTTTGTATCCCAGGAGGCACTCCAGAACCACATCTGGAGGACTTCGGGGGAACATGGCAATTTTCTTAGAAAGGGTAATCCCAGTCTTCCTCTTGGAACAACAGTCAGCACACTGCAGCTTAAGTTAGACAGTGTCCATAAATTTTCACAACTAATGAATGTTAATCATAGACATAGGAAGGGAGTTTTTGAGTCATCTGATGGCATAAAAATGAAATGTTACCTTGTAATGATTAAAATTGTGTTTTGTTCTGTAAGGAAAACAAATGGACTTTGAGTGGCTTATAATTGAGCTTAAAAAGTTAAAATAATTCCAGAGCTGTCTTCCTTAAGTAGTTTGTGGCAGTTTTTGAACAGAGACATACTTGTTTAATGATTTTTTTAGGATCAAGTTATCTATACTTAAAATTTTGTCTTCGTTCAGTCAGATCCTATCTGGCTGACTGTGGAAGCACAGATGACATGACCCCATGGGAAGTTAGATGCTGCTTCTAATTTCACTGTTGGTCCCCTGGTGTCTGGCCAAGTGCAAAATGTCTAGTTTGGTTAGTAAAGGAAAATCATTAAAATATGATAAGCACATAGCTGGAATTACTTTATGAATCTCATCAATTACATGAAATGGCATAAACCTTGTTGAAAATGAGTACCAGTATATTAAGTTGGAACGATTAATTTTAGTTATATAGCATTAGGTGTCATTTAGCATTTTTCTTATTTTCTATTATAAATCAAAACAGTGGGGCTTAACACACTAAAGTGTTAATTTTTGGTAAACATTTTATGTACTTCAACTTAGGACCAGTCTATGAAAATCAAAATGGTATCTTTATGATATATGGTAGCTTCATAATATTATTATTTGAGTGTTCAGTAATTTTTTTTTTTTTACTTTTTAGTTTAATTCTACCAAGATAAAAAACAAAGGCAAGAAAAAGAAGCCAAAAGATTCAAAGGTATGGAGTATTTTCTCTGTTGATTCTTAATTGAGTTTATAAATTCGAGAATTAACTAGTTATTGGGATATTTTGAAGAACTTGGTAGAGAAAGACTTTCTAGGCTTTAAAGATGTTTTGCTAGTTTTCTACATTTTGAGGAAGTTTAAGTTTCATGTTGTATGTAATTCTTAATAGAGACTATTACCCTTTTCATTTTCTAGGTTTTTCCTAGTGAAATCATTGTCGTAATGTAGCACTTTTTATGGCTGTTCCTCAGTGTGAGCAGGGCTGCTTTGAGATCAGGCAGACCTGGGTTCTTAACCTTGGTTCTACTAATTACTGTTTTTATTATCTCTGTGACCTTGGGCAAATTGACTTCCCTGTACCCTCATGTCATATCTGTATAACAAGACATGATGCATATTATTATTAATTAATGGAATTATTACCTAAATATTCAAAGTAAAAATGCTGAGACTTCCCTGGTGGTCCAGTGGTTAAGCCTTCACTTTCCATTGCCCGGAGAGAGGATTCAGTCCCTGGTTGGGCAGCTAAGATCCCACATGCCTTGTGGCCAAAAAACACCAGAACATGAACAACAGGAGCCAGTATTATAACAAATTCAATAAAAACTTAAAAAAAAAAAAAGCTAAATACTAACCATCATGACAGAGTCTCAGAATGGATAGACTCCTTCCTTCCACTCACCTAAAGCTCTGCTTCAAGCCTGTGAGATGACTGGGGCATTACTTTTAAGTCTTATGGTGAGTTCTTAATGGCTATCACACATTTGCAGGATTAAATGGGAGGCAGGGGTTGAAAATTAGGGGCAGCATATGAGTAGCTTATGGCAGAAAGTGAAGAGGAACTAAAAAGCCTCTCGATGAAAGTGAAAGAGGAGAGTGAAAAAGTTGGCTTAAAGCTCAACATTCAGAAAACGAAGATCATGGCATCCGGTCCCATCACTTCATGGGAAATAGATGGGGAAACAGTGGAAACAGTGTCAGACTTGATTTTCTGGGGCTCCAAAATCACTGCAGATGGTGACTACAGCCATGAAATTAAAAGATGCTTACTGCTTGGAAGGAAAGTTATGACCAACCTAGATAGCATATTCAAAAGCAGAGACATTACTTTGCCAACAAAGGTCCATCTAGTCAAGGCTATGGTCTTTCCAGTGGTCATGCATGGATGGATGTGAGAGTTGGACTGTGAAGAAAGCTGAGTGCCGAAGAACTGATGCTTCTGAACTGTGGTGTTGGAGAAGACTCCTGAGAGTCCCTTGGACTGCCAGGAGATCCAACCAGTCCATTCTAAAGGAGATCAGCCCTGGGATTTCTTTGGAAGGAATGATGCTAAAGCTGAAACTCCAGTACTTTGGCCACCTCATGCGAAGAGTTGACTCATTGGAAAAGACTCTGATGCTGGGAGGGATTGGGGGCAGGAGGAAAAGGGGACGACAGAGGATGAGATGGCTGGATGGCATCATCAACTCGATGGACGTGAGTCTGAGTGAACTCCGGGAGTTGGTGATGGACAGGGAGGCCTGGCGTGCTGCAATTCATGGGGTCGCAAAGAGTCAGACACGACTGAGTGACTGAACTGAACTGAAGAGTAGCTTAAAAGTTCCAGTACAACTTTTGTTTTTATCTTTGACTATATGTCTGTAGTTTATCTAAAATGAGAGTTTCCACAGTGATAGTGTAAAATTTTTTGGAGTTTTAGAAACTATCTAAATGTTAGCTTGTGCCTATTTTTGGCTGTTGAAAATTTAATTACTGTATGTCCCTGTTCACAAGAAAATTTAGATAAGTCATATATATTGGCAATTTTTGTGCATATTTATATGAGCATTCATCAGTTTTAGTGGTAAAGGTGGAAAATCATTGTCATTTTTGTTTTTTAAACCAGCCTATGTTAGTTGGATCTGGAACACCTTCAGTCACACCAAACAATGAGACTGTCACTTCAGGTGAAGACCATATGTAAGCACAGTCTGAAAATTTTTGCTTTTGTTTTAACTTAAAAGGTATATTAATCTGTGTCCTTTAAACTTGTCTTTTTTTTTATTTCCCTGACTTCTCTGCCTGAAGACATGCATCTGTTATAAACCTGATATGACCCATTGTGGTTGATTTATATAATGTGGGCTGTCAGTGTTAAGAATTGATATAAACTGTATTAAAATCAGAGGGTTGATAACATTCATTTGATAAGGTTGAGAACTTACTGTGTGCAGGATACTGTTGGAAAATCCTAGAAAATACTCTCTAAAATGATTAGTGAAGAGAATGTCCTGTTGATAATTACTAGGAAGATATTTTGGAGGCTGTATGTGATATTATGGTTCAGCCTTAGGTATTAGCAATTTCCAGTGGATCTGGTTGTTGAAACTGAGTTTTTAAGAGACAGGTAGATACAAGAAATAAAACTAGTAAGTAGCAGTAAGTTTTTTATATCATATTCCTTTATGGACCAAAGACCCACAAATTTTTCCTGCCGCATTTCTTAAATGAGTTGTAGTAACAGTTGTTTTGCATATTTTTGTGGACTCTTTCAGACTCTTTGATTGGGGGAATTGTTTTAAGTTTAAATAATAGCAGCCTATATTTTGATAGCACTTATGTGGCAGGCACTGTTTTAAGAGCTTTTTATGTATATATAAACTCATCTAATCCATTCTTCTTTCTTGGAGATAAATACTATTATATGCATTTTACACGTAAGGAAGCTCAGATACAGTGCAGTTGACTGTGCCCAAGGACACAAAGCTCCTACCCAGCAGAGCCAGAGTTTAAACCAGCAGTCCAGTTTAGAGCCCACACTCAACGGTACTCCAGCTTTGCAGAGTGCTAGACTCTTACACTCTTTAAAAAAAATTTTTTTTAAGTACCTTTTACCAGTCTCAATCTCACTTGAACTTAAATTGATCACCATTGTAATAAAACCTTTCATTTTGCTTTTTAACATGTTACAATTAATGCAACATTGATTTTTTTTTCTAAACCAGAAGTTTTTAAAAAAATTACTCTTGATAGCATGAGTAAGTAATTATTAATAAAAGAATTTACTCAGCACTCAGGTATCTCTTGACTAAAGTCGTGGAAAGTTAACTTTTCTGCATTAAATTCTCTGCTAGTGTGTGTTTGCATCCAAAAGTTGAATAATATGCTATCTTTATTCCAATTTAAATGTTATTCTGGGTCACCTAGAAGTTTATTATTCACGAGAAAATCATTTGTTTGTTTGTTTTATCAGCAAACGCAGTTTAAATTCTGCGGGCCCCTTTGTAGTGCCTGATCACCTTCGGCAGGATATAGAAGAATTTGAAGCTCTGTATGAACAGCATAGTAATGAGTATGTTGTCCGTAATAAGAAGCTGTGGGACATAAACCCAAAACAGAAATGTTCAACTCTATACGAGTAAGTGTCTTAACATTCCAACTGTTACATTGAGGCTGTCAGTAAAAGATCTTAAGTTGTTTTAAATTTGTGTCCCTTTCTATTAAAAGAATCTGTGTTTGGCTTACAAACTCTGGGGAAGAAAAGTATTTCTATGGCTTTTGGTCATGTATTACACAAAGTTAATTGGAGATTTTTAACTATTAAAGATTTTTTTTAGAACCCTAATGTTTATTAGTTGCGTCAGTTTGTGCTGCTAATGTAGATTCTTTGTATTTCCAAAACTGTCCTAGTGTGTCCTGATAGGAATGATAAATGAAGCTTCCAGCCATAATCTTTTATCATGAATTCCACAGTATATATTGGACAAGGAATAGTATGATTATTTGCTCTCATTGTCTTTATGTTGATATGATATGTTCATATGTTGTTTGGTGTCTCCTAAGCCCGGTGACACTTCATGTGGCTTGGTGAAGTGTTACCCTTCACTGGGAAGGGATACCAGAATCTGGTGACTACTGCTGAGAGAGCTGTCCAGCTGGGATGTAGTACAGATACAGAGCCCTGTATTGTATTGTATTGTACTGAAAACTTGGCCTCCTGACATTCATCTAGGAAAAGATTTCCTTTTAAGAAACTGTGGGCTGAATTACATTTGGTTTGAAAATGTGAATGTGAAACTAACACTAGGGGACTTCCCTTGTGGTCCAGTAAGGTTAGGACTCTGCAGGGGGCACAGGTGTGATCCTTGGTCAGGGAACCAAGATCCCACATGCTGTGTGGCCAAAGGAAAAAAAAAGAAAGAAATTAACACTAAAGTCAAGTCTGAGTGGGGTGGATAGAGTAATAGAGTTCAGGAAAATCTAAAAAGCATTTGCTTTTCTTTTTTTTTTTTAAGCTTGGGATTAATAAGTAGTACATGAAGCTTTCTTTAGGGAAAAAAAGTGAGGGGCTGAGATCTGCAATAGAAAATTAATTTGTAAGCGAACTCCTGGAAAACCCATCACTCATCTGTAATTTGGTTATTTTTTCTATTTTTCTCAGTTGCATTATTCCTCTTCAGTTTAGTTACATGCCCTTGGATCCCTCTTCATAGTTTTTCTTCAGAGTTGAAGTGCTGAACAAATCATACTCCCAGAGAACTGGATGACAACCTGGAATCAGCTGTAAAACTATACTGTTACTGTTGTTCAGTCACTCAGTTGTGTCCGACCCTTTACGATCCCATGGACTATAGTCGTCAGGCTCCTCTGTCCCCGGGGTTCTCTAGGCAAGAGTACTGGAGTGGGTACCCATTTCCTTCTCCAGGGGCCTATACTAGTATTTCTTAAAACATGCTAGACTTTGCTTCAAGCATCTGAACTGAAGCTAAACTGTAGTTTTCAGGAGTTTGCATCTTAAAGACTACATTACCTTTATAAGTGGGAAGAAATTAAGTAACTTTATGAGAAGAAAATAGGTTGATTTGTGTATTTTGAAATGGAGTTTATATCTTATAATAGGAGAAAGTCAAGAAGTTACAGGAAGTCACACCTCAGAACTTAATTCTTTCTTTGAATTTTCAAAAATAAACACGTAATGATCATTAGTTTGAAGATTATTTTTTAATTGGCCAATGGATAAAAGAAAAATGAAACTAAACTTTTGTATCTGAAAAGAATATTGAGTAGAAAGCATAACAGACATGGAGTTAAGAATATTGGGATAACTGCTTTTTTAATTGACTTAAATATTTTACTTTAAAGTAGGGGATTGGACTGATTTGTTTTCAGTGACCTCCTTCGTTCTAATATTTTATGATACAGATAGTTGAAGTATATGGTATTCTGCATTCAGATAGTATATGGTATTATACTATACTATTATAGTATATGGTATTATACTATACATTGCAGATAGTATATCTGTTATGCAAGTAGTATATGGTCTTCTGCATTCAGTTTTTCCTAAAACAATTCTTTAATGGTGTTAATTAGTCAAGATTTATTAACTAGTTAAAGTGGAAGGTTTCAAAAAGAAAGTAGAAAATGTGATCCTAGCATGCAGCTTACAGATAGCAGGAGAGTGAAATTGATCGTAGGTTGAATCACAGTGTGTTGCAAATAAAAATAACTTTGTGAAATAAGATTCATGTTTTTTCTCCATGTCAGTTTTTGCCTACCAAAAAGAACATGGTGGTTCTTACTTGCTTGTCATGCTTTCTTCCAAGAAAGAGGCAGTTGGGTCCTGATCTTTAATCTGCTTCTTGAAAAAAAGCGAAAGGAATCATGAGCATGGAGAAAACAGTGGTTTTTCAAAGGGACACACCTGGAGCACTAGGACGGGAATGCCTTCTGAAATATTTTCCCCATTTCTACCGCTTGGCCCCGTGCCGACAGTGACGTACACGGGTACTGTGGCAGTCCATCAAGGGCCGTTGAAGACACTTATAATGGTCATCGTTCAATTATGAAAATCATATATCTGATAAGGGGCTAATACCCAAAATGTATGAAGAACTGAGGCAACTCAGTAGCAAAAAAAAAAAAAAAATTCAGCGTAGAAATGGGCAGAAGATTTGAATAAACGTTTTCCCAAAGACATACAGATGGCCAGCAGGTACATGAAAAGATATTCCAAAGACTTCCTTGGCAGTCCAGTGATTCTCCGCACTTCTAATGCAGGAGGCATGGGTTTGATCCGTGGTCAGGAAGCTAGATCCACATGCTGCAAATAAAGATCTCACATGCCACAACTAAGACTGCTGCTGCTAAGTCGCTTCAGTCGTGTCCGACTCTGCGACCCCATAGACGGCAGTCCTAGCCAAATAAATAATTTTTTTAATCCAAAAGCAAGTATTAAAATATATATACATATTTTGAATAATTAATCACAGCTTATAAAAAATAACTTTTTAGTCTTTTTTTCCAATTTAAAAGGATTATTTTCTGGGGAGTAAACTTAATTTTATTTATAGTATAATTGATTACAGTTAGCCTTTCTCAGATTTAATATGAGTATAATATTTTTGTTGAGAAGATGTTCAGGTCAGTTAGAAATGAAGTAATATTTTGCTTTGGGGGAAATTTTGAGAAATATTTTCTTCAGAAAAGCATGTGTAAGTACTTCCTTAAAATAACATAAGTATTTTCTTGCCTAGTTATTTCTCTCAGTTGTTGGAGGAACATGGTCCCTTGGACATGAGTAACAAAATGTTTTCTGAAGAATATGAGTTCTTCCCAGAAGAAACTCAACAGATACTAGAAAAAGCAGGAGGCTTGAAAGCGTTTCTCCTGGGATGTCCTCGTTTTGTTGTGATTGATAACTGTATCGCATTGAAGAAAGTTGCATTACGGCTCAAGAAAAAGAGAAAGAAGAAAAACATTAAAACAAAAGTAGAAGAAATTTCAAAAACAGGAGAGTATTTACGAGTTAAACTACCACTGAATCCAACTGCTAGGGAATTTAAACCAGATGTAAAGTCCAAACCAGTGTCTGACTTACCTTCAGCACCAGCTTCTGAGGACATGAAGCCTCAGCCTGCACCTGCTAATTCTCCCCAATCAGCTCGTGACACTGGGAAGCCAAAACCAGTTTTCGATAATTCTTCCAGATCAGTTTCTGAGGATGAGAAGCCCAAAGGGATGTCTTCTGATTCTCCCAGGCCAGTCTTTGAGGATACCGGTCACAAGCCGGTCTCCTCTAATTCTCCCAAACCAGTTCCTGAGGAAGTGAAAGCGACCTATTGGCCTCGACCCCAGTTGGTCACAGGATACTGTACATATCTTCCCTTTCGGGGATTTGACATTACCCAGACTCCACCAGCCTTCATCAGTGTGTTACCGACTTTGCCCCAGTATAGCATTTACACCCCTCTGGCCAGTGTTCCTACTGAGTATCACCTGCAAAGACCAATACCAGTGGTGCCGTCTTTTGTAGCCAGTGACATAACGGAAGTGCATTTTGAGGCTCATCATTTCAGTGCTGAGAATGCCCCTGGTACCCAGATTGCCTCCGAAACACAGATCCTTCAGGAATCTTTGGAAACACCAGTGAAGTCAGAGTGCAGCTATGATGGTGCTGATATAGTCCAGAGTGAGGCTAGCAGAAACGATGACTACTGTGGCGATTCTGCCAAATGGGAAGTAAATCCAGAAAGCACCAATGAAGTAACAAATATTCCATGTACACAAGTGGTTGCTGTACAGGTAAGACTAAAGTGAGAAAGTCTTCTTGATATCAAAGTTAAATTTCCCTCTTAATTTTTCATTGTCATTGTATTTACTAAAATCCTTTAAAATAATGGACTTTATGAACCCTTTTGTAGGGCATGACTGGTAATGCCAGAAGGAATTTTGAAGTGTAGTAAGCAATACCCTTCATCCTATCCAAGTTTTGCACCAGTTGAGACATAAAGCAGTAGAATCAGCAGATGGAGCCAAAGCACCGCCTTGATAATTAATAAAAGTGCAGTAGGATGATGTGGCTCTTTTCTCTAGAGAGTGTGTGTCCCAAGACTGAAACCCACGACTTAGCAGCTTCCCTGCCTCGTTCACAGCAGTGCTGGACTAGAAGGCCTTCCAGCTTGGGTGCTTGCCCCCAAGACAGTGCAAGGAGGAGGAACGGGAAAATGTGCTCTCTGCACAGGCAGCTCCCAAGAGAAAGAGAAAAAGAAAAGAAAGTCAGGGCTGCACACGCCCAGTTTCTCCTCTCAAACCAGCAGGGGAGTGAGGGAGACACAGGACACAACCAGATGGAGAGCAATGAGGGATATGAGTAAATGTTCCTTCCTAGCAAGCTCAAGAATAAGGTTTCTCTGTCAGGTCAGATCAGATCAGTCGCTCAGTCATGTCCAACTCTTTGCGACCCCATGAATCGCAGCACGCCAGACCTCCCTGTCCATTACCAACTCCCGGAGTTCACTGAGACTCACGTCCATCGAGTCAGTGATGCCATCCAGCCATCTCATCCTCTGTCGTCCTTCTCCTCTTGCCCCCAATCCCTCCCAGCATCAGTGTCTTTTCCAATGAGTCAACTCTTCGCATGAGGTGGCCAAAGTACTGGAGTTTCAGCTTTAGCATCATTCCTTCCAAAGAAATCCCAGGGCTGATCTCCTTCAGAATGGACTGGTTGGATCTCCTTGCGGTCCAAGGGACTCTCAAAAGAGTCTTCTCCAACACCACAGTTCAAAAGCATCAATTCTTCAGCGCTCAGCCTTCTTCACAGTCCAACTCTCACATCCATACGTGACCACAAGAAGAACCATAGCCTTGACTAGACAAACCTTTGTTGGCAAAGTAATGTCTTTGCTTTTGAATATGCTATCTAGGTTGGTTATAACTTTCCTTCCAAATTCATACAATTTCTCTGTAGTTAGCTTTATAAAGCATGAATGCATGAAACCGTTATTGGTTATCCTGCTACTCATTAAGTTTTTTAAAAGCTTTCTAGAAAGCTTTGAAAAATTATGTTAAGAGTAATGAACCAAAATAATTTTCACTTTTACAAGTTCCAAATGATACTCTTTCCTGTTAAAAACATTTGTAGAAAGCATAGAATGTTATCTAAACTGGCAAAAAAATTAAAACCTTGAAAGAATTATAGGCATGTTTCAAAATGTTATCAAATGATGAATTTATTTTACTAGAGCGTTTGAGACAGATTGAATGTGTTTGTTTTGCCCCAAAGGTGTCTTGGAATATAACACATCAGGAAGTCAATACTGAGCCATATGGTCCTTTTGAGGCACAACAGGTGAGTCAGAACTGTATTAAACTGTTGAAAGTTTTAATTTTCATTACTTTAAATGGGAATTATGAACTTAGAACTATTTTGAAGCAAGTTATTCCATATAAAACATCACAGAATAAGCCTTGTTATTTAGTCACCAAGTCATGTCTGATTCTCTTTGACCCCATGGCTCCTCTGTCCATGGAATTTCAGGCAAGCATACTGGAATGGGTTGCCATTTCCTCCTCCAGAGGATCTTCTCCACTCAGGGATTGAACCTGCATCTCCCGCATTGGCAGGCAGATTCTTTACTGCTGAGCCACCAGGGAAGTAGAATAAGCTTTAGAACATAACAAAAAAATTATTTTATTTTTATTGTTCAGATTTGGAAAAAAAGAGGCAACGTTTTTTTTTTATCTTAACAGCTTTATTGTTTTAACGGGTATAATGAGCTTGTATTTATAAATAAAAGCTTATTCACATGAATAATACAGAAATTATAAAAATCTTAAACACTTTAAGGATGATTCAATTAGAAAATTTATTAATATAAGTACTGTGTGATAGATCTTTAAGGGAAAAGTCATTGGATCAACTCCATAGATGCTGAAAAGGTATTGCATAAAATTCAAGTTTTTTTCTTGACTTAAAACTCATAATCAAATGAGAATAGCTGAATACTTCTCAGCATGCTTTTATCTTTCCCTTTTAAGCCAAACCCCATCATCCTGCTTAAATATTGTATATCATCATTAATATTTATTATTATCCTGGAGATATTGGTTGATAAAAGTAGATAAGAGAAAAAAATAAAATTTTAAAGGTGGACGTGTAAAATATCATTATTTATAGAGGCCAAGACTGTGTCCCTGTAAAATCCAAAATGATCAATCAAAAACCAATACCAAAATGTAAGAGAATTTAGAAACACAAATGGATAAAATACCTTTCTGTACGTAAACAACCCATTGCAAAACATAGTAAAGGAAAAGATTTCATTCTCAGTAGTATCAAAAAATGTATTATCTTGTGAAAGAAAACTTTGAAATGCTACTGAGAGACACACAGAATACTTAAGTAAATGAGAAATGTGCAGTGTGCTTGAATAGGAAGACCTAGTATTAGAGGGATTGGCTTTCTAAAGATTTTGATTTAACACAGTCTCAAAACAGACATGAATAGAATGCATGTTATCTTTTGCTACATAACAATGTCTCTGTCAGCAGTTTAGGGCATATGAATTAATGCATATTACCAAGCTGCAGTGTGATTCTTTTGCTGAATTGAGAATTAAAATAGAAATAACTAAGATCTGAAACCATAAAGGCTTGCTCATGGGTTCATCATCTAGTTGATTATTTAAACATGGACTGTATTCATAGTGCCAAACTTTCAGTCTGGACGACATAAACAGCAGACTGGTGTGTGTGGTCAGCTTGGCCATAGTTCACAGTTCTCTGACAATGAACAAAATTTCAGAACCTCAGTTCCCTGCCTTTGTGCACTTGGGAGATGCTAACGTGCTGCATGAGGTTCAGGGGGTGGGAAAGGCGGGCCAGGTGTGAGCGCCTGGCTGAGATTCCCAGGCCTGGCTGCCGGAGCCCTCGTAGCTGGGCGGAGCAGTTGCCTGCAGCTGAGAGGAGCTGCCAGCATCTGACAGGTGCTCCGTTCACAACAAGTGTGTGACTGACTGCTGCCCGTCTCGGCAGGATGCAAGGCTTACAAATACATTAACGCTGCCTATCGCTTGCCAGCATTTCACAGTACAGTATGACTTCTGTTTGCTTTTTTTTAAAGCTGTCCAGGAGACAGTTACATAACTGAAAATAATTTTGTGGTAATATTTTAAGTCATCTTTTAAAAATAATCAGCAACCGTCTATTTGAAATGCTATAAAAGTAGGGCCAAAACTAATATGTCCTATTTATATCTAATGCATGCATAATATTTGCAGTTCTTAAAGCCAATAAATAGTTCTTGATGTTAATTGTGGAGGATGACAGTCATATCAGACTATTTAATACTAAACCCTTCTAAAACAAATATTCAGAGCTAATTATGGTGCATATTGGAAAGTTTCCTTATGAATTCCAGTAATATGAATAACTTTTTTAAAAAAGAGCTGACTTTGCTAAACAATGTAAGAGATTTTAAATTCTTGAATTATTGTGACGTTTTCCTTGTAAATTTTCATCTGCCTTATATCCCCTTTTGTTTATCTGAAGAGACATTTCAGAACAAGATCAGAAACAGGCTTTTAAAACTACTTTTAACAGGTAATTTTGTATTGTATTTGTAGGGGGGTATTTCACAGGTTGAAAAGGAGTACCAGGTTTTACAAGAGCAGCTTAAGGAAGCATGTGAAAATTATGAACACAGCAATGTTAAGGGCTCAGAAGAAACCAAGGACTTGGAAGAAAAGTTGAAAAGGAATGTTGAAGAAAATAAGGTAATCCTGTCTGAAACCTCTTTTCAGTAGCATGCGGCATCATTCACAGAATTGTGCTTGTGTAGCCTCTGTTAGCTGAGCTACTGCGTTGTTGACTAAACAAAGGATTCTTTTTCACTGTTGCCTGTTTCACAGTTAGAGTGACAGTGTTTTTATTTGCAGTGTTTTACAACTTCTCCAAGTTGTCGTGTAAGAAAAGGGCTGTGAATCTGAATTTTCATTTATCTGTAACTTGGTTTCCTTGATTAGCTAAAACTATTTCCTGGTAAATTCCAAGTTAAATTCTTCTTTATAGTGAGAGTAGTGGTGTAGCACTAGAGGTTCCATATGTGAGGCCTGGAGACAGACTGACTGGGTTCAGATCCAGGCTTAATTCTACACTAGTTCTGTTCTTGGGCAGACTGGTGTGTGTGGTGTATGTGTAACGTCTCTGCTTTAGTTCTGTAGTTTGGGTAATAATTGCTCCCATTTTATGGGGTTAGATTATTACTCTTTTTTTAATTTTCAAATTTGTTTTATTGCTGCACGTGGGCTTTCTCTGGTTGTGGAGAAGAGGGGCTACTCTCAATTGTGGTGCACAGGCTTCTCACTGTGGTCGCAGCACACAGGCTCTAGGGCACAGGTGTTGTGGCGCACCAGCTTAGTTGCTCTGCAGCATGTGGAATCGTCCTGGACCAGAGACTGAACCCATGTCCCCTGCGTTAGCAGGTAGATTCTTATCCACTGTACCACCAGGGAAGTCCTCATTGTGGTTTTGATTTGCATTTATCTCATGAAGAGTAATATTGAGCATCTTTTTATGTGCCTGTTGGCCATCTTAATGTTTTCTTTGGGAAAATGTCTATTCAGGTCTTTTGCCTATTGTTTAATTAGGTTGTAAAAACCGAAGTCTTTGTACAGAGATGAAAAGGGTCTGTTAGTCCGTTTAAGAAAGGAAGAATTTGTTCCAGAAGTCTGAGTCATTAGCTGAGGTCACATATTAAATAGAAGAAAATTAGCTGTGGGACCTTAATCAATAAACTTACTTGTTGAGATTTAAGTATACCCAGAAGAAAAGGGTTGTTTCGTAGAGGTGACCTTTATCTCACTCCTTAGGACATGTTTTCACTTGGGATGAGACGGGAGATTTTAAAAATTAGAAGGAACCAACCTTTCTGCTCAGTTGCCCAGTTGAACGAAATCTTCCTGATTAGGAAGAGGGGAAAATGAGCGAAAATAAAACCTTTCACAGAGACTGAGAATGCTAATTTGGATAAGCTACTTGGGGGACTTAATAAAACATTGTTGTAAACTTCGTATTGTGTCAGGAAAATTCAGTTTTAATAAACCTGTATGAGAATGCCTGTGTCCACCCAATTAAGTGATGCAGACAGATGCAGACACAACCACTTGATTTGTGGTGGTCATCTGGTGAGTGAGGGCTTCCCTGATAGCTCAGTTGGTAAAGAATCTGCTTGCAATGCAGAAGACCCTGGGTTGGGATGATCCGCTGGAGAAGGGATAGGCTCCCCACTCCAGTATTCCTGGACTTCCTTGTGGCTCAGCTGGTAAAGAATCCGCCTGCCAGGTCATGGAGACCTGGGTTCAATCCCTGGGTTGGGAAGATGCCCTGGAGAAGGGAAAGACTACCCACTCCAGTATTCTGGCCTGGAGAATTCCATGGACTCTATAGTTCATGGGATTGCAAAGAGATGGACACAACTGAGCGACTTTCACTTTCACATTTCACTTTCTGGTGAGTGAGGTTCCTTTCTTTCTGGTAGAGTCTTGTCCAGCTTTATAAGCTCCTGGTTTGACTGGGTCCTGTGTTTGTGCAGTTCATCAAGACTTCTTTGTACACAGGACCAAGAAATGTACAGTAAATGAGCACCCAGGGAGGAGGGCTGTGAGAGAGCAGCAGCTTTGATCAGTGGGCTTGGGCTCTTGACCTACTTCTTAACTTTGCTGAGACTCTGGGCCTGGTTCCATGGGGTTGTGCTTAAGAGTAGTCAGTCCATTTTTTAAAAAGAGCCATTATTTAGTCCCTCAAATTGCAGACCTGTTAGGTTAGTACACTTTCTATGCAAAATGTATACCTGTTTCCTTTCAGGATAAATTGTTTCACCTGAGTTCCTTAAGTTGTTTATAGAAAAGAGCAAGTGAGATTTAGCTGTGATTTTATGTATTAATTACGATTATGCTCATAATTCACTTGGAGAAAAATCTTGTATAAATATAAATTTTTACTTTTGTTGATCTTTCCCTTGGCCTTTAACTCTCTCAATCACTAAGGTTATAAGTTAGTATTTTTACTTAAATTTTGATTCCACATTTAGCTATAATTAGATGCAGCTTTATTGAGAAGAGAGAGGCAACCTGTAGCAAACCATCCTTAAGAACTTGGGCAGTACAGTCAGACTGCCTGACTGGTGACCCCAGCCCCACCACTTAGTGGCTTTGGCACCTAAAATAATTTACTCAGTCTCTTTGACCCTCAGTTTCCTCATTAATAATACAATCTGTACTTCATAGTTTTGTGAGGACTCACAGCGGGTGATTGAAAAGGGATTGGGGAGTGGCTCAAGATAAGTATAGTAGGGGAAAGAATTGCCCCACCCAGAATGCTGTAGTGCCTTGTTGAGAAAAATAACTTATTTACAAAGCATTTGAAGAATGCTGAGCATTTACAAAGCATCAGTAAAGATCTGGGCTAGCTATTGTGTGTAGCTGATGGAGTATGATTTTCATGAGCTAGAAATGGCCTTTAATAATTAGCCTAGCTAATTCTCTATTCCCTGCCAGAGGAAAATAGCAATTCTAAAGCCAGAGTCTCCTGTTGTTCTTAAAGTACCCTTGTTCGTAGTGAAGCAACAATCAGAACTAGACATGGAACAACAGACTGGTTCCAAATAGGAAAAGGAGTACGTCAAGGTTGTATATTGTCACCCTGCTTATATAACTTATATGCAGAGTACATCATGAGAAACGCTGGGTTGGATGAAGTACAAGCTGGAATCAAGATTTCCAGGAGAAATATCAATAACCTCAGATAGGCAGATGACACCACCCTTTTGACAGAAAGTGAAGAACTAAAAAGCCTCTTGATGGAAGTGAAAGAGGAGAGTGGAGAAGTTGGCTTAAAACTCAACATTCAGAAAACTAAGATCATGGCATCTGATCCCATCACTTCATGGCAAAAAGATGGGGAAACAGTGGAAACAGTAACGAAGTTTATTGTGGGGGGCTCCAAAAATCACTGTAGATGGTGATTGCAGCCATGAAATTAAAAGACGCCTGCTCCTTGGAAGGAAAGTTATGACCAACCTAGATAGCATATTCAAAAGCAGAAATATTACTTTGCCAACAGAGGTCCACCTAGTCAAAGCTATGTTTTTTCCAGTGGTCATGTATGGATGTCCCAGAGTTGGACTGTGAAGAAAGCTGAGTGCCAAAGAATTGATACTTTTGAACTGTGGTGCTGGAGAAGACTCTTGAGAGTCCCTTGGACTGCAGGGAGATCCAACCAGTCCATCCTAAAGGAAATCAGTCCTGAATATCCATTGAAAGGACTGATGCTGAAGTTGAAACTCCAATACTTTGGCTGCCCGATGTGAAGAACTAACTCATTTGAAAAGACCCTGATGTTGGGAAAGATTGAGGGCAGGAGGAGAAGGGGATGACAGAGGATGAGATGGCTGGATGGCATCACCAACTCAATGGACATGAGTTTGAGTAAACTCCGGGAGCTGGTGGTGGACAGGGAGGCCTCGTGTGCTGCAGTCCATGGGGTTGCAAAGAGTCAGATATGACTGAGCGACTGAAATGAACCGAACTGAACTTGGAACTGACAGGTCATAACTGGTTGCCGTATTGCTCAGGGGCATATGTTCTCTCTCTTAAAAATTCTTTATTATTATTATTATTATTTGCTATACTGGGTCTTCATTGCTGCACGGGCTTTCTTTAATTGCAGCAAGTGGGGGCTACTCTCTAGTTGTGGTACGCGGGCTTCTCATCGTAGTGGCTTCTCGTGTTGCGGAGCGAGGGCTCCAGTAGTTGTGGTTCCTGGGCTCCAGAGCACAGGCTTGTTATTTTTGGCACACAGACTTAGTTGCCTTGAGGTATGTCGGGTCTTCCTGGACCAGGGATCAAACCAATGTCCCCTGCATTGCAAGGCGATTCTTAACCACTGGACCACCAGGGAAGCCTTCTGTTTTGTTTTATTAAGGTAAAGTTCACATTTAACCACTATAAAGTATACAGTTCAGTTGTTTTCAGTATATTCACCATGTCATATAATCACCACCACCATCTAATGCCAGAGTTGTTTTCATCACTCCACAAAGAAGCTGTATTCCCATTAGCTGTATTCACTCCCCATCTTTTGAAGGTCATATGTTCTTAAGGTGCTTTAATGAGATTTGCTTATAGCTAAGATGGGTATTTAGTTAGCATTGACTCTTAAAACAGTCAAAATAATTTTGGCCTAGATGAATTTATGGAGTAGAATCTGAAACTTTGTGTTGTTTCAACAGAATCTTCGGTTCCTGCCTACCCAAACTTCCTCAGCCCACATCTGCAGAGAGGTGTGGTCCTGTTCAGTCATGGTCCTTGCCAAGCTCAGCTCTTTTCTAATCTAGCATTTATGGAGCTCCTGTTATGTGCCGTACTCAGTTGTAAATGTTTTAGCTGTATTATTTTATTAAATCTGAAAGCAATTCTAGTGCACTAATGTTCCAGTTTGTAGCATTGTCTCCATTTTACTGATGAGGAAATGGAGGCTGGACTCACTAAGGTGTCTTGCTCCAAGTTGCACCAGCAGTAAGCAGGAGAACAGGTGGTGAGCGTCAGGCTCCAGATCCATTAAGAGAATGTTGGTCCCACAGTCAGTTGAAAAATATTTCCCAGCACTCCATGAGCAGTGTATCAGTTAACTGATGCCACAGTAATGCTGAGGAAAAATCTCTGACACATGACAATAAATATCACCTGTGCGAGTCTGTGAGTTAGCCGATCCTGATTGAGCTTGGCTGGACGGCTTCACCTTTGGATCAGCTAGGGCTCCACTGTTCTTGGCTGTGCTTGCTCATGTATTGGGGTCATCTGGCTATAGACCCATCTACAGTGGCTGCAGCAGGGGCAACTCCTTCTTTTCCGTGTGTCTTTCATCTTCCAGTGTGAGTCCAAGGCCAAGCAAGAACCAGCCCTGCTTGCTAATACCCCATCAGGCATAGCAAGTCCCATAGCCGGCTGAGGATCAAGGGGTGGGGAAAGGCTCGCTCCTGAGTGAAGGGAACTCCAGCGTCCCATGACGGGGAGGGTATAGATGTAGGGAGGGTGCAGGATGGGCTGTGTGTGCCATCCCTCTGCCACAGTCGGTTTGTGCTGTGTGTAACTCATGAACACTCACATGAACACTCACCACGAGCTTGAAACCCCCCTGTGGTTGGTTGTTCCTCCATCTCCAGTTCTTCTTTGCCAGTTCTCTGCATCGTCCTGTACACTTAAAGGGTAGTGGAGCTTGTCCTGTGGTTTTCTCACTTCTGGACCTCTTCCCAGCACTGCCTTCCTCCTCATCCCCATGCCTGGCTCACCCCTCATCCTTTGGGTCCAACTCAGGAATCACTCTGTGGAGCAAGCAGTCACTGACAGAACCTCAGCCTTGGTTAGAGGCCTTTGTTAATGCAGTAGTGATAATGACCACGTCACTGTATTGGACAGCAATTGTCATTTTGTTAACATCTTTATTGAGCTGTAGTTCACATGCCATAGAATTCACCCCTTTAAAGTGTGTGGTCAGTGTTTCCAGTATAGGCCGAGGATCAAGTATAGGCACAGAGTTGTGTAGCCATCACTGCAACCCACGTTTAGAACATTTTTATCACCCCAGAAGAAGTCTAACCACTGCTAGTCACTCACTCCCTGTTCTCCCTCCCTCCCTCAGCCCTTGGCAACCACTGATTTACTCTGTGGATTTGCCCATTCTGGGTGTTTTGTATAAATGGCATCACACTTAACTATACGTGGTCTTTTGTGAGTGCCTTCTTTCACTTAGCTTAACGTTTTCAAGGTCCACCCACGTACATCGGTCCATGTAACATGGATCAGTGCTTCATTCCTTTTTACTGCTGAATAATATTCCGTCGTATGCCGTTTCACATTTTATTAACCCATTCATCTGTAAATGAACATTTGAATTCTTTTCATTTTTTGATTGTTACAAATAACACGAATATCTGAGTACAAGTTTTTGTGTGGACACATGTTTTCATTTCTTCTGGATATATACCTAGGAATGGAAATGCTAGGTCATCTGTTAACTCCATATGTAAGAGTTTGAGAAACTACCAGACTATTCTAAAACAGACGCACCATCTTATATTCCCACCAGCAGTGTATAAGGGATCCAATCTCTCTGTGTTCTCATTAACACTTTCTATCATCCATCTTTTTTATTTTAGCTCTTCTAATGAGTGTAAAGTGGTTGTAGTTTTGATTTGTGTTTCCCCAAAGGCTAATGGTGTTGAGCATCTTATATGTGTTTAATGTCTATTTTTATATATGTGGAAAGTGTGAGACATGTCTGTTTTAATCCTTTGCCCACTTGTTAATTGGATTTTTTGTTTTTTATATTGAATTAAGAGTCTATATATATATACACACACACACACACTTACGTATATATGTATTCTGGGTACAAATTTCTTATCAAATACATCATTTAGAAATATTTTCACTCATCTTCCCATATTTGCAGATTTACTTCTCCTATGCCCCATTCTGTGGGTTGTCTTTTTCACTTTCTTGATGTTATCATTTGCAACACATAAATTCTAAATTTTCACTATAGTCGAGTTTCTATAATTTTTTTTTTGGTTTCTTATGCTTTTGATGTCATAGGTGAGAAACCACTGTCAAACCCAAGATCAGCAATATTTACTCCTGTGCTCTATAGAATTTTATAGTTTTAGCTCCCCCACTTAGGCCTGTGATCCACTTTGAGTTTATTTTTGTGTATGGTATAGTAATTATCTTTCATGCATATTTCCCCCACTATCATCCCCCTGAGAATGAGGACTGTTTCTTAGCCATCCATGGATCTCAGTGTGCAGACTAGGAGCTCTGCCAGTGTTACCCAACAGCGTGTACTTGGGCCCCTACAGAACTGAGTTCACTGAATTGTGTCTTCATATTCCATCAGCCTACAGGAAGGTCATCAGGCCTGTACGTCCTGTGACGATTGTTACTTTATTTACTGCTAGTATGTGGTGGAAAATAGCACTCATTCTTTGATTTGACAGATATTTATATTGGATGCTCCTTAAGCGCCAGGCTCTGTGCTGATCTTCCAGGACTTTTATGTAGCACCCTCTTTGTGAGGCCAGGTAAGCATGGTGGTCACCTCCGTCACAGTAGTGACTCAGCAAATTCAAGATCAGCAGGGTTGCCGCAAGGGAAGTGTGAGATGGTCTGTTCCCAGGCTGCAGGAAATGTTACCGAACTGTTGAACCTCTTCTTCCTAAAAACAGTTGGCCTGCACATCTCAAGGCCGCTGAAGTCAAACCTACTCCTGAGGCAGGACTTAAAATTCATGAGAGACCTGGGCTGGTCAGAGGTACATTCATGGTATTGAATCTGCTTGCCAGGAACATCCGAAAACCCTGGTGTCTAAAGCTGATGAGGGCGGAATGTTCTAAGTCGGTGCCCGTTTTGACTCGAAGCCATTATTTCCCAGGGAATCTGTGTAGCTTGGCTCCAGGGTACCCTGTCCTCTCTGAAGGAGGAGACCCTGAGTTTCTATGGCTGAACCCTTGTCGTCAGTGACCTGGCCACATTCTAAGCCTAAGCAGGGAGGTCAGATTATAGGGAACCTGGTCAGAGGTGGGACGTGAAAGGGTCCCTAAAGCAAAAATGAAATTGAGATACCACTAAGCAGTCGTTGATACTAGTAGAATTTCAAACTGGAAAATAGTGAAGTTTAAATTTCCTTTTTTATTTCTTGTAAATACTGCTCCATCCTAACTTGTACAGTAATTGTTAGAAATAGTAGTCCAGAGTATATTTTATTTATAAATGACTGGCATTTACAGGCATGTGCACTACCGTCTCTGGGGTCGCACAGAGTCGGACACGACTGAAGCGACTTAGCAGCAGCAGCAGCAGCAGCACTACCTGTCTGCTAACATTGAAGAGATGACACTTTGAAACACTGGAATTAAACTTTTAGAGAATTCGTAGGTTCCGAAGAAGTTTCAAAAGGCAGCCCTTACGTAAGATAGCTGACGGAGAAGGCTGTGTTTCAGGTGGTGGTATACCTAGCCATCCAGAGCCTCAGGATACAGCGTTTCATTTCTCTTTGTCACATGGCCTGAAATTCTGACAGATATCGCAGCCCCATAGCCTTTATCACCAGGCAGAGATAACACATTTGTATTTTAAGAAGCAAACAAACAAGTATTGGACTTGCCAAATAAAACATGTGTGCTGACTCTGTGTAGATTAGAGAATCACTTAAGCTAAAGAGTGAAGTGTGAATACTTCCAGGCGAGTCGACGTGGATCTTTGTAGTACTGTGCTGCTGTCAGGCTCACTCTGAGTGAGAGATTGAAAAGGAAGGAGAGGAGAGACGTTGTGAAGTGTGCCTGGGTGCTGGGCAGGCCCTCGACTGGGGGGTGCTTAAGTCAGGGGTCCAGAGAAACTTGAGGGTGCAGAGTAAAGAAGGGCCCCCAGTGGGTGAAACTGAGTACCAGAAGAAAGGCGGGAGGCTGTGAAGATGGACATGAATCTTTTCAAACCTGTCTCAGAGGGTAGCCTTCGCTTTCCTCTTTGTCTCTTCAGCATCGCATGTTCTGCCCCAGCACCCCAGTGGAGATTTATTTCTTCCTCAGTCAAATAGACTCATGGTCTGGGAATGTGCCCTCTTTAACACTGTAGACCTCATTTTGTTCAGCTTACAAATGGAACTGAGAGCTTCTTGGAAGAGAAATGTTGGCTGTTTAACTGATGTTTCTAATATAACTTTCTATGGGGAAGTGCATTCCAAGTTACAGCCAATGAACTAGTGAATAGACTTTGAAATTGTAGTATGTTAATAGGTGGGAGTTTCCCGCGTTGGGAAAGGTGTTTGGGGAGCAAAACACACCTGACTTGATGGTGTGCTAACCTGTGCTAGAAGAGCCAGTTGGCAAATGTGTAAATCAGCAGGACTTAGAAATACGTTACTCCTTTCTCTGTGGTTGTGTTGAAAGGTGGTTATTTGTTATTTCAATTTAGTATTTTATTCCTTGGATGTATAGTCTTTGTCAGACACCTATAAACTTCTTCTCTGTCCCATCAAAATAATTGCAGGTTCAAAATTATTGAGTTCTTAATATATATTTTATTGTTTACTCAAATTTATTTAAAAATACTTATCTAGGTTGATTTCTCTCCTGTATATCTTCCATAGTCTCCTGTTTCGTTAACAGAATTTTGTTTAGTTATTCATCCAGGGTAGAGATTCTGTCGCCTTCCACTTTACATCATATATCCACATGGACACACGGTCTTGTTATCCATCCTAGTCTTCTAAAGTGTCCTTTATTTCTTTTTATCATCCCTTTAGTTACCTCTGTCATCCTCATTGTCTCTCACCTGGGCTACTGCAGTGAGATTTTATCTTCTTCTAATACAGAGTATTTGACATTAAAGGTTATAATTCCTAATGGGCTGTGAAGTCAGTTTAGTGATGGTGACTAAAATTGTTCTTAATAATAGAATAAAAATATAGGAAAACATCTCAGAAAGTAAGGGCAGCGTTTTCAGCTCTGTGTGTATATAGATGCATACATGTATGTACTAAATGCTGGGGATCATGATTAAAATGTATTTGCTGTTGTGGGTCACAATAAGAAAGTATCAGAGAAAGTCAAGAAAACAAGAAAGCTGCTGTTCTTGTCTAACCTTTATGTACCCTCTTTCCCCTGATCTGCCTCTGTGTCTTTCAGTTATTTTTCTAAAATAAGAATCTCATCATCTCACAGCCCTGCTGAAAGCTATCACTGGCTTCCTGTTGTCTGCAGGATGAGGTCCACACTCCTCAGCATTGCTCATAAGGCCCCTGATCATTTTATCCCAAGGTGTCCCAGGCGCCTGAGGTCCTAACATCCACCTCGTACTATTCCGTACAGACATGCCTTTCTCTTCTAACCTTCTGTCTCTCCATGCCCACTACTTGGAATCCATTCTCTATGTGACAGCCCCATCTCTGAAGACAGAGATCAAATTGCACTGATTTGGAGAATCCCGCCATGTCTCTGCCTGTCCTCACTTGAGGGCTGAGGCTATGTATTATGTGACTTCATGTCCCAAGCTCGGCCGGGGTAGCCGTACAGCCAGCTCCTGAGTGTGTGTTCCGAGGAACTGTAGTCATTGGTTAAGCTAGTTCACCACCCCAACACTAGTCTCTCGGGCTCTTTTTAAAAAGAAGAAAAAGTAAATCTTTCCATTTATTTAGATACTTTCTAAAATGTTTTTAGATCTCAAAGACAGAACTAGATTGGTTCCTTGAAGATTTGAACAAGGAAATTAAAAAATGGGAACAGGAGAAAAAAGAAATCCAAGAAAGACTAAAGGCACTGAAGAAGAAAATGAAAAAGGTGTTAAATGCCAGCAAAATGTGAGTAACACTTGAAAGAAAATGATTTTCATTTATTTTTAATTTGGGTATATTTTGGGTTATTTTATCCTTTCTGGTATTCAGTTTCAGACTGTCAAGTAAAGTGAAAATTTTAAGACAGTGTTCTCATTTCATTTTAAAGAACATCTGTTGGGAATTATCTCACCTACAGCTTTTTCTAAACCTCTCATATTTATACATAAATAAAAGTAGGACTGCAAGTCCAAGAAGTTACTTCCGGTCTGAACACCACCTCTTTCTCTGAACATTATCTTTGACCCCTTTTCTTTGTTGTAAAATGAGGGGATTTGTCTAGATTTAAACTTCTGTCCAGCACCAAGATTCTGTGGTGATCATTTTATTTATTACTTCCACCCTGAATCTTTAAATTAGTAAAATTTGGTCCTATAATACGAAGGATTCAGTAATATACATTCAGGCAGTTGTCAGATGGGCTAGGTTTGTTTTAAGATTCTGTGCAATCCATTCCTAACCCCTGTTTCCATAAATAATTGTATGACTCCTCAGCTTAATTGCTACCTACTGTTGAACAAAATACCTGAAGCTTGCTGGCTTAAATTAACTTAATTTTAATTTGATCCGGATCTTTCATTCTGGGCTGTCTTGGCTGGGCCACCCTTCTACTGGTCTTGTCAGTGGTTCCCCCTGTGGCTGCGTTTAGTTGGGAGTTGGCTGAAATATTTTGGCCTCTTTCTCTCTATGCAGTTTCAGGGCTTCTTCCTCTCCACGTGACTTCTTCATGTGACTTTTATCTCCAGCACAGTAGCCACACCTCCTGTGTGATGGCTAAGAGCTTCCAAGAGTGCATAGGTAGAAGCTGCCAGGCCCTCTGAAGCTTCAGGCCCGGAACCATCAACATCACTTCTGCCACATTTTGTTGTTTTGGGCAAGTTGCAGGCCTGGTCCAGATTGAAGGGCATTAATAAGGGGAGGCGTGGTTCTCTGGGGGCTCCACTGGCCACACTCACTGTTCAGGGCATTTATGTTTTGTCCACTTGCTGTGCCCCGTGGTCAGGTGAATTTCATTGTGAGTATTGCTAACTTTAACCTTTGGACAGTTTTTAAGTAGTCATTTATAAAGCATGATGAAATGGAAAATACTGCATATGTCATGTAATTTTGATTTTGCTCAAAGTTTCATTAGAAGAACACATTTATGGAAATCTAAAAAGCTTTTTACCTCTTACTGTTTGAGCAAGTACAGTCTTAATTTTTAAGTTACTCAAAAATTCTGGAGTATTTATATTTTAATTTTTTCATATGTTCAGTTCAGACATACTGTCAAACTAGACTAAATGAAACTGAGACTGTTGATAAAATTTTTTTCTGTGGTATCATAAAAATCATTTCTGCTGAGGAATAATCTTTTTATTGTCTTTTCCCTTTATTAGTGTATTTCTTTGCCTTTTTCTGTTGTAGTTTAAAGATAGGCTATCGGCTTCTTTATGCTTTTTGTACTTTCCAAAAAAAGCTAAATTTTTATATTTAGATCTTAAAACTTTTTGGCTCTTTTAGAGAACAACAAAGGTATATGAGGTTATTTCATTGATTTTTCTACGCTTTAGATCACAGTTGATATTCATTAAGAAATGAATGGTCACGAGGAGCTTATGGTTGGTGCAGTGATACAAGTCAGAGATAATTGTTGAAGGAAGGCAGAAATTCCATGACAAGCTACCCAGTGTTGAAAACTTAGAGGAACTGTTTTACAAAAGAGGTGAAATGGGATTTAAATTGGTAGTTTGTAGAAACGGGTTTTTAGCCAGTAGAGATGACTAAAAAGGTGTGAAAGGAGAGCATGAAAGAGACAGAACCCTCTTGGTACAGGGCATTGCTTATTAAGAGTCAAAGATTTACACACTTTGTTTTGAAGAATTATCCTACTGTGTGCATGCGCGCATGCAGATTCGCGCGTGTGTATCTGTGTGTAATTGGACTTCAGTTTCTGGCTTAAAAAATAGAAGGCTGTTTTCATTTTGAGTGAGAACCTATGTTACACTGGTGATGACCCAACACCTTATTCTTCTGTCTTAAGTTGAACCAACCACCTGGATGGAGGTGCTCCTGACACAGAACTGAGACGGGGTCTGTGCTATAGACACACAACGCAGAGTGAAGAAAAGGCGATCTGCCCTCTAGGTGTAGAAGGGAAATTTTTCCAAAAGGAAAAGGACCCAAATTCTTTGCCTATTTAGAAGATACTAGAAATGAAATATAAAGAAATCAATAAATGTTTGCATGGATGTAGAATTTACTGTGTGAGATTGTGCTTTTAAAAATCTTTGAAAATTGATTGAAATTTGGTGATTATGCTTTTGCAGGTATACGCAGGAAAATGATGGAAAGGAAAAGGCACTTGAATTACTTCTGGATCAGTCCCTTGAAATCAGGCAAATTAAGCTTAAATTTATTTTTGTATCTATTATATTCTTAATATCAGAGGCACAGTCTAAATATAGTTAGACATCCAAATATATTTTTGCTTATATGTTTCTTTTAAATAATTGTTTCTCTTTAAAAAAATTCTGTTTTATTATTAATATTTAAATAAATTTATTCTTTATTTTTATGATTTCTACTTTTATTTCTCATTGTCAGTATAAAAAGCCCTGAATTTAGCATTGTTCATTACTCTTCATTTCCTTTGAATTAACCTGAAACTAAAAATGTATTTTAAAAACTTAGGTTACTTGAAATAACAGTCTCAGCTATTGTAGTTCATTGTTCTACAATTAAAGAATTATTATTTTGAATTATGTTTTGAGCCTATAAAAAGCTTTCCTTTTAATCTTTACTACTGCAAATAATGTTTGTACATACTGGAAGCCAGTATGTAAAGTTTATTAACATGATCAGGTTAAACTTCACCTAACTTCATAAAAATGGGGAACCCATTTCACAGCATTCCCACCAAGTAACTTACTTTTAATTTCTCATTTTCTTTGATCGTTTGCAGAGGGCACATATGAGTCTTGTATTAAGTAGCCAAATGTTGGGCAAGAAGTTTCTCTGGAAGATGTTCTATTATCTGTTTGTGGCATGATTGTGAGCTCGCTGGTTATGTTTTTTTCAGTTAGTTTTTTTTGTTTTCTTTAATATTTGCAGTAATACATTTACAAATGAGAAAATGAAAATAGAAGAGAGTATAAAGAAAGGGAAAGAGCATTATGAAGAGAGTCTTCAAAGGGCTGTGGATGCAGAGGTGAGTCCGGAGTACTCGGTGACTGACAGATTCGGCAGGGTGTCATTTGTTTACTCCGCGTTTAATTACACATGAGCAGGACAACATTGCTGGGAAATGTGGAGGCTGAGGGGTATCCTTTCACCCATAATCCTGCCTCCATGAAACAACCACTCTCTCCTTGCCTATAACTTTAAATTTTTTTACCTTTATGCTTATCTTATGATAGAGTGTACACCATGTTTTGTGACTAGCTTTCCTTATTTAACACAATTCAGTCATTTTCAATGCTCTGTACTTTTAGTGGCTTCATTATATTTAATCAAGTGATGTACCATGAAGTAGCCAACCAAAAAACCTATTTGCCAGTGCTGGAAAAGGAACTTGGAAATAATATACTTATTAAGAATATATACTCTCTTTCCTCCCCCTGGAAGAATATATACTAAAGTCAGTATACTATATGAGAAATTACTGAGACAAAAATAATTATCTCTGGCTATATTCTATTGAATTCCTGAAACATGGTTGCCTTTGTTTTTCTAATTTGCAAAGTAAATGTTGTTTATTAGTAAATGTGTCTATGATTATTTTAGAAACGTAAGGAAGAGCTTAACTCATGCAGTCTGTAAACATGGGTCTTTAAAAGAAATGTCAGCTATGCAGCTGCGTTTCTAAAGGAAGGAAGGAAAAAAGAGTGCCAGTGTTTACTTCTGCTTTGTGGACCCTTTTCCTGCATCTCTGTCCCCAAGTCACTCAGTTCCCCCATTTAACAAGCAGTTTTGCCTGGTGGGCCCTGTCAAGATTACTGACACCTGAATTAAAGCAACGCCAGTCTACATTTTCTGCAGTGACTTTGACACAAATGGCCAGTTGGCTTGTGTGGGGAACCAGAGTCTAAAGTTTTCAAAACTTACCCTTGCTGGTAATAACTTACCCTGAGCTGTGCAGCAGCACCCTGCTGTGTGCCCGTCCTCTGTGTGATAGCTTGCCTCTGCTTGTCCCAGACTCCACTCCATCCCCTCCTCCCCTCCCATTCATCTGCTTCCCAGGCCTTTAAATTCCATAGGTGCAGCCTTGGTACTGTTCTGCAGGGTCCTGGCTCTCTGCTTACTGTGGTCAGCACCTTAGATTATGCACACCAGGTGTATACTTTCAGGTAACCTAGCTCCGTGCTTCTGTATGGCTTGAGCAGTAAGCCTTGTGGAAAGTTTCATAACTAAGAAAGTATCACTCTAGGAATATAATTTTACTATCACTTTGTTATTCTAAAGTTTATTTTTTAGTTAATTAATTTTGGGCTGTGCTGAGTCTTGCTGCATGTGGGCTTTCTCTAATTGCCCCAAACAGGGGTGTCTCTTGGTGGGGAACATAGGCTTTGGAAGTTCACGCTTCAGTAGTTGCAGCACACAGGCTCAGCAGTTGTCGTGCACAGGCCCAGTTGCCCCAAGGCATGTGGAATCCTCACAAAACCCACGGGTCAAACCTATGTCCCCGGCAATGGCCAGTGGACCACCAGAGTAGTCCGAAAAGTTTTAGTTCAGGTTCACTTGAGAGAAATGATAGTTCAATTCTGGTCACTCTTCTGATCATATGTCATTTAAGGAGAAACTTGAAAGTGGTTTAGAATGCTTTCATAGCTTTAAAATAGTTTGTTTGAAAATGCTTACAGTCTCTGATCTAATGGTAGGTATCTGTGCTTGAAAACTGGAAGGACATGGAAGTGTGTAAGTTACAGACCATGGAGTCACAAGCCGAAAGGTTTCTCAAGAATCTGAAGCTAATGAGCAGGTACTGTGGTGTCACAGGTGTCTTTCCACAATTGTTATTGAGGAAATAAAGATTAGGGCTGATTGGAGGAAAAAATATATTCAGTTCAGTTCAGTCGCTCAGTCGTGTCCAGCTCTTTGTGACTGCATGGACTGCACCACGCCAGGCCTCCCTGTCCATCACCAACTCCCAGAGTTTACTCAGACTCATGTCCATTGAGTTGGTGATGCCATCCAACCATCTCATCCTCTGTCATCTCCTTCTCCTCCTGCCTTCAATCTTTCCCAGCATCAGGGTCTTTTCAAATGAGTCAGTTCTTCCCATCAGGTGGCCAAAGTATTGGAGTTTCCGCTTCAACATCAGTCCTTCCAGTGAATATTCAGGACTGATTTCCTTTAGGGTAGACTGGTTCAATCTCCTTGCAGTCCACAGGGCTTTATTTTTAATAGTTATTATAATTAACGCATGTTCAATCATGGGAAAATCAAAACATATCAAGAAAATGATAAATTATCCTAATTCTGAATTGAGCTGTAACTAGTTAATTTAGTTTTGGGGTAAATCCATTAAGGTTTGGGGGAAAAAAAAAGGAAAATTTATATATAGTTTTTCACTAAGTAATATATGGTGGTGGTTTAGTTGCTAAGTCATATCTGACACTTTGTGACCCCATAGTTTGGGAACCTACTAGGCTCCTCTGTCCATGGGATTCTCCAGGCAAGAATACTGGAGTGGGTTGCCATGCCCTCCTCCAGGAGATCTTCCCAACCCAGGAATCGAACCTAGGTCTCCTACATTGCAGGCATATTCTTTACTGACTGAGCTAAAAGGGAAGCCCAAGCAGTATATAGGAAACTCATTTTCATATCAGTAATTACATTTCTCCAACCTAATTTTAAAAGGTTGAATAGTAGTCCAGTGTACGACCGTGTCATGATTTATTAAATAGCACTGTAGTGGGAAAGCTGGGTTGTTTGCACATTTTGCTATTCAAAGCTGCACTGGGGCAGATATCCTTATAGCTAAATTATTAGTCATTTCCATGCAATGAATAAATTCCTGGAATGAAGATCACATTTTTGAGGCTTTTCAACAGTTGCCTTCCATAAGAATAGTTACTTAACAGTCTAACCAGTAGAGTGTGGGAATGTTGCTTTTAAAGATATTTACATATGGTCATGTTTTTCAACTTCCCTGGTGGCTCAGACTGTAAAACGTCTGCCTACAACGCAGGAGACCCGGGTTCAATCCCTGGGTCGGGAAGATCTCCTGGAGAAGGAAATGGCAACCCACTCCAGTATTCTTGCCTGGAAAATCCCATGAACAGAGGAGCCTTGTAGGCTCCAGTCCACGGGGTCGCAAAATTGGACACGACTGAGTGACTTCTCTTTCTTTCACTTTTCTTTCATTTTTCAACCCTCCATGATCTATACCTGTTTTTGTTTATTTTGCTTTCTTTTTGGAATAAGGTTTACCATGAGAATCCAGAGAGTCTCCTTCAGTCTAGATTTAGCACTTTTCTATATGGATTTTTGCACATTACTTTTCATCTGATTCTTTTATCATATTCCACACACAGGTTTTAACTTTTTAATTCCTAGTGTTTTTTGATTTAAATTTCAAACCCTCAGTGTTGAACCAGAGATTGTACAGGTCATGGAAAAGCAATTTTAATGTACAGTTCTTTTTTTTTCTTCTTTTTTCAAGATTAAGTTTTTTTCACATCAGAAAACCTTTCTGATTAAAGGTAAACTGGTATGCTGATTCAGATTACAGGACTAATACAGCTGAGGTGAGATCGTGTGGTGTTCAGTAGCCAGTGTGCAGCACGCCAAGGGGTCTGGATTGTCGTGCATCTGGGGAACGGAGATCTCAGGCCTCACTTTATCTAATAGCATTGACTCCTTAGTAAGCCTCATGGTATACAGATGGTCTTTCTTAGGGGGTCTGTGCTAACTCTGCTCATTCCACCAAAGGGTGGCAAAAGAGGAAAGCCATGAAAGCAGTGTTCTGGTTCTTCTTTAAGATGTATGAGAACAGACATAACCACGGATTGGTGGTGGTGATCTTCTCAATTGGAGTAGAAAACTTGTCTGTCACTTTCAGTAAACCAGATTCATGAGGTGCTAAGAAGTTTAATGTAGCCTGTTAGACCCCACCCTTTGTTTTACAATGAAGTAGGGATGAAGGTTTTATTGGAATGTATCCAGGCTGCCAACTTTTGGTTTGTTTTCGATGCTAAGATAGCCTTTGATGTTAAATAGGAAGATATCAACTGAAGAATTGTCTAATCTTCAAATCTGAGGAGAGAAGGTAAAATTCAGGAGAATATATGCTCTCTGTCCACCAGTTTTGGGCTTCGGGTTAGATCAGTTGATAATATTTCCTAAAGTGTAGTGACTTTGTAAGATACACAGTTCTTTAAAAATCATCTTTTTTGCTATGTGTGCATGATCATATTTCTCTCATTATCTTTAAATGTTTATTTTCATTTGTACTTTAGTGCTTTCAGTTTTTAAGTCTTCAAGTGAACATCAGCAGTTTTATGTTTTTCTCTTCTCTCAGTGATTCGGCAGCGTATTCTGACATGGACTCAGACATACGTTCATGGGAATCGTTTCTTTCTGATGTTAGAGAAGAAATTGAGAAAGCAAAGGTAAGTTATATGGTATTTTACCATTCTGTCAAAATCTGTCTGATGGTTATAACTCTAAAAGAGGTAGTGTCATACTGAAACTTTCTTTTTTGGGCTGTTAAAGACTTTTTTTGTTGTAATTAAGAATTTTTCATGAAAGAAACATTATCTTAACTATTTAAGCTCAGCCCTTGATAAGATAGCAAAGTTATGTTTAATAAGGCTTAGAGCATTCTAATTAATAGAGTAATATTAGAGTTAATTAGTTAGAATTAACAGTTCTAGTTATTTTGAACTTCTTCCTTTCAAGAAGTAACCTTGCATCCTAGTTATATTTCTTGGGAAATGATTGAACATTTGTTATATATGTATAGTAAGGGGGAAAACAGTATTAATGGACAGTTGTGGTTTTCCTTAGAATTTGTTAGAAAAACTTAACACTTTCTTTTCTACCTACAGTCTCAGTTTGAAGAACAAATTCAGGCAATTAAATATGGTTCTCAGCTCAGTGAACTTCCTAAAGTGCAGATTTCTGAGCTTTCATTTCCTACCTGTAACACGGTGAGTCTGTTACATCTCTTTTTTTTCTTTTTTGAAGGAAACAGAACCAAAAAGGAGTGAGGCACAATTTCTTTAATAACTGGCCAAAAGTAGTTTGTTGTTACTGGTTTGGGAGTGGGCGTGAGCTGGGTGAATAATTACCTTACTGTTTTCATCAGGTGCTAGGTGAAGCCTTCATCAGAGTGGCTCTCGTTCACCCCTCACCCCATGACCCTTCCGTCTATGCGTTCAGCCTCAACTAAGGTAGTAGGCTCTGGAGCTGCAGTCAGAAGCTGATCTTGAAAGTGTTTTTCTTCTCAATACTATGCACTCTTAATATTCAAATTTACTGTGGATTCATCTGCAAAAATAGAAATAAAAAAAGATTTAAAACATTAAAAAGGTTAGCCACCTTGAACTGAGTAAAATATTCTATTGAGCACCAGTGTTTTCAAGTTCTTACAACACATACAGAGGGGGAAAAGCATGAGATCTCAGTAGAATATTTTACTGTTAATTTTTAATTCTAGCTTACGTGATTTTATAAATGACTCAAAAGAATTTAAAAATTGAAAACCTTGGGAACTCTCAGTGTGCCAGGGGCTTGAATGATAAGAACCCCTAAAAACGGTTTACTGTGTGTGTCACATCTCTGCTGTTCATTCGTCGGATATTTAGTGGTGATCAGGATTAGATGCGGTCTGTGCCCTCAGAATGCACATGGGTTTGGGAGTGACTTCAAGCCCATAATTATAAGCAAAGTGCTCCAAGAACATAGAATGCCATGGCAGCAGAAGTTAGGGGGAACTAACTTAACCCCGAGGCTTAGGCCTTGGCAGAAGCTCCCTTGCTGGAGGTCTCAGTGAGCCAGAGATCTGGAATAGTTCACCAGGCAGAAGGAAGGAGAGAGTGTGTGTGTGTGCGCGCGCGTGAGGAGGGCTGTGTGGTGTGAAGTTTCAGGGTCAAAATGTTCAGATGGAGGAAATAGCACATTTGGAGGCTAGAAAAAGAACACCTTTCACAGCTGTGAAAGAAGTTCACTAAGACAAAGGGGACTGTAGGGAAAAGATTGTGATACTGTACCCACAGGCCAGAACAAAGGGAGCCTTATTCCATAAGGTGTGCTCCGCAGTGTGGACTTCCCCTCAGGTCACTGAGCAGCCAGTGTAGGTTTCCAGTTAGGAAATGACGTCAGCCTGAGTGCAGTGTGGAGACCTGGTGGGACAGGGGCCCGCGCAAGGGATGTGCAGCGGATCGGGTGCAGCTAGCTGTCCCTGCTGGGCCCGGTGAGAGGGGCAGCGGGGCTGGAGGGAGGAGAGCCGTCCAGTGTTCAGGTGGTCAGCTGAAAGAGGCGCTGTCTTTGCGGTCAGGGCTCAGCGTGAGTGTGTCAGGGAGTGGACGCCAGATCTGGTCTGTGTCAGGTGGCACCAGAGGAAGAGCAGGTGAGGAAGCCTGCCCGGAGGCTGCGTTTGCAGACACAGAGCTTGAGTGCCCTTGGAATCACCCAAGGGAAGCTGCCTGTTAGGAGGTTTGGATCTCGGGAAGGTATTCTAGACTGGAATCGTTTAAAAAGGGGGTATTATTCGCAACAAGCACGCAGTCATGGAGGTGTGAGAGAGGGTAGCCTGGGGTGCAGACTGGAGCTCTGACAACATGAGGGGCCTCAGCCCTTCGATGTGGACCGCAGAGCTTCTGGGAGAGCCCAGCAGGGCCTGGCAGTGTGGAGCCCTGAACAGCTTGTTTTGAGAGAGACAGTTACCAGTGACTTCTAAGGACAACAACATTTAATTTGTTATAGTTCAAGTTCTGTGCACTTCAGCAAGCAGGATTCATTATAGTTGCGCTTAATCATTAGTCTTTGTTCATGGATCTAACTCTTAGTGATCAGCTTTTGTGGTGTATTCCTCCCAGATTCATCCTAAATTACTTCCTGAGTCTTCAGGCCAGGATGGTCAAGGTCCCTCCACTTCTACAAGTCATGGGACCGGAGACCAGACAGCAGCTCCCGAGGAGTCAAGTCTGGGCTCTGCAGCTGACAGCCCAGTGGAGTTGCCCTCCTGCAGTCAGAAAGCCCCCCAGCTGCCAGAGCATGAGGGTGCTGGCCAGGCAACTGGGCCAGAACCAGGCCCAGTGGCTGATCAGAAGTTACCTGCTGCTCCAGAGCGTGCCACTCATTCAAGCCAGTCTCCAAAGAAGCCGTTCAATAGCATTATTGAGCACCTGTTGGTGGTGTTCCCGTGTTACAGCAGGTACGAATCTAAAATGTCAGCAGCACTGCTAAATGCTTTATTGAACTGATGTTTCCTGATCAGATAACAGTTTGGCCAATTAGGAGCTGAAGTAGGACCGTGCAATTATTTTACTCAGAAGGACAAGCATTGCATTTGTCTTCCTTTCGTAAACATAAAAGTGAGCATTTTCAAACAGATTAATCCACATTCATCAGAACCCATGGCAGTTTGCTAAGATTTGGGTGAACTCAGTAACATGCTCCAGCACTAATTATGGAATCAATAAATGAACTTCAAACATTAGTTTTATATTTTGGGGGGAAAAAAACTCACATATATCAAAGAAGGCAGCAGCCACTTACACTTTGTTGAACAGTCCCTCTGATTTGTTAGAGGTGTGAGGTGAAGAGACTGGATACGGTTTGCCAGTGAGTAAGGTGTGTGAGCATGTTGTAGAGGGAGAGGTAGGGAGAGCTGCTTTACAATGTGTGTTAGTATCTGCTGTAAATAAACAACGTGAATCAGTTAGACACACACATGTATCCACTCCTATAGATTCTTTTCCATGTGGGTCATTTCAAAGTATTGAGTAGAGCTCCCTGTGCTGCGTAGTAGGTCCTTATTAATTATCTGCTTTATGTATAGTAGCGTGTATATGTCAATCCTAATGTCCCAGTTTATCCATCCCCCCTTCCCCCCAAGGTAACCATAAGTTTCACATCTGTGACTCTTTCTGTTTTGTAAGTTCATTTGTACCGTTTTTTTAGTTTCTGCCTATAAGCAATGCCCTACGATGTTTGTCTTTCTCTGACTGATGTCACTCAGTAGGACAGCCTCGAGGTCCATCCATGTTGCTGCAGATGGGGAGAGCTGCTTTTTAACTAAGGCAGCCAGAGTCATCAGTTGGGCACTTCCGTAGTGCTCCTGCATTGACCTCTGACCTCACTCTCCAGATGGGTACGAGGGGGCAGAGGGACTCCTTGTCTCAGGCCAGAGGGAGGTGAAGTGGAGGGAATGTCTCAGGGATACATCACAGAAGAGAGGAATCCACATCCAGGAATGATCCTCCACACCTCCCGTGTTACTTCTGTCTTTGACACAGTATTAGTCATAGTCTCTGGGATGAACTTCTGAAACACAGTGGTTAATTATGATTGGCCAGAATTAATGTTTTGCATTTGTCAGTGGAGCCCTGGCCACTTGGAAGTAAGTGTATCTTGTCTGCACGTAGACATATTTAGCCTAAGTTTGAGAAGCATTTTAAGTTCTCTTAAGAGCAATTACCACGCAAGTTAGAAAAAATAGTCAAGTTGTAATTACCAGAAGTACCTTACGAATAAAATTGTTTGCCGTCCTGTCTAAATTTGGCAGAATAAACATATGTTGCTTATGTTAACTTGCTTTCCTGCAAGTTAAAGCATATGAGGTATTAGTGCTGTAGATACCAAGCTCCTGTTGATTAATGATATAATCACATCTACTGCTACCTATGAAAAATACAGGAAAACTTTGAAAACTTTGTCAGTTAGATTTTTAAAGGGAGGAAGTAAAAAAATAGTTTGTTCTTAGAGATTTTATTGATTTCAAGTCAGATCCAGTGGTGTGTGATCATTCAGTGATTTTGCTTAAAGCTACAGTATGTCCAGGCTCTTAAGAAGTCAGGTTTCTAAGTAGGGAAGGAGATCTGAAGTGGATCTGTCAGGTACACTATTACTTTGAAAATCTATTAAAACAAATATTTTAGGAATAATGTTGAAATTTTCATAATGCTTTTTTTTTGGAAGAGTGATTTAGCTGCTTTTACATACAGTTACTGTTGTTTACAAATGAATTATTTGTGTATTTGATTTCATTTCTTTTCAGCTGCTGGGTTGATACTGGACATAATATTTCTTCACAGTAGAAAACTTTGACTTTGTCTTGACTTCCCCACTTTCCCTTTCAGCACGGAGCTTGCTGGTTTTATTAAAAAAGTTAGAAACAAAAACAAGACCTCTCTGTCTGGATTGAGTATTGACGAAATTGTGCAAAGAGTGACAGAACACGTCCTTGATGAAGAAAGAAAGAAAAAGGTCAGTGTTTCATTTAAATTCATTATATACTCCACTTTCTTCCTATTTATTTATAAAATGTGAGAATTGTGGGATAAAATGCTTCCAACAAAAGATGGGGAGCAATGCAGTAGACAGTGTGCACGTTTTGAGTGACTGAACTTGCTTCCCTGCTGTACATTCTGGCCGCAGCCAAGTCCAGGAAAGGGCTGGAGGCTGTCTGCACCCAGCTCTGCTGTTGCTGTGCCCAGGGCCGCCCAGGACCCGCCCTCCATGCCTGTCGGAGCATCGCCCGAAACCAGGGGGCCGAGGACCGAGGACGTCCCTGTGAGTGCTGTGTGCATGACCGTGGCGTTCCCTCTGTTCTGTGAAGAGCGGAAAGAAAACAGCTGTTAGTCCATGATGTAGCCTCATGTTTTTCTTTTCTCGATGGACTTTCTTTGAGCTTCCGTTAGAAGCCACGTTTAGGTGACTTGAGTGTTCGGTTAGAGGAGCCAGTGACTAGCGAGGTTCTCCCCACTGTTGTAGGGACTTCAGGGCCCCTGCATGTGGGGACAAGAGGTGCAGTGGCCACACCATGGACATGGGGCCTGTAGACGGTCAGATCCGTTCCTCACGTCAAGTGTGAATAGTTGGCAGAATTCATTTTTGGCCGGTTTTCTTCTAGGCGACCATAGGCTTTGGAATCACACGAAGTTGGTTTCATCGCTAACAGCACTGTGAGCTGGGATCATATCTGCTTGTTGTGGTTGTTGTCTGATGAAGTCCTATGGTGGGGTTAGCAGGGCCACGTGCTGTTCCCGGAACAGACTGGCTGCTTCCCTCTTCTCCCCATCACGTGCCTGGGGACGGGGGTTGGGGGCATGCTGAAATGGGCTGAGGTTGCTCTTATTTGATATACTCATTTAAATTGTTTATTGTCCTTTTAGACAATGAGAATGTTAGTTACATAGAACTTTCTATAAAATACCATTATATCTATGATCTCAGTTGATAAGGTATTATAACTGCCTTTATGAATGAGGAAACCAAGGCACTGATGACTCATGCTTCTGGCCGGCGTTCCTTCCTTTGATTTGTGTGTGCGGCGTGTAATCCCCTGTCCTCGCCCACACGGACCTCACACACTGGGGACCATGCAGTAGGCGCTGAACATGTGGGTGGTAGGAAGGCGGGCCCCTGGGTGGCTCCCAGCCGTGGGCCCCAGGAGGATTCTGGCGTGGATCACATCTTCCCCTTCTGTCCAACTTCAGGTGAAAGTACAATGAGAAGAGCTGTAGGCAGAGTGGGGTCGGCAGGACTGCACGGAGAGCGCTGGTTCGCTGACCCGACCTGGGCTGTGCCTCCTTCTGTGAACCTGTTTTTGTCCCTCCCATACATTTTCACTTTCCACCAGCCTTCAGAGATTTTCCTCGTCACATACACTTGGGTGCCCGAGGGTACCCCCCACCGCCGCCACCACTGAGAAAGCTTATACCGTGCAGAGCATTCCTGCCAAGCAGGAATCCTCTCCCTCTCAGGGGTGTTCCAGCTGGTTATGTGCTCTCTGGTCCAACAACCAGACCAGCTTCTCAGCATTCTCACTGATTTGTGTGTGAGTGTGTGTGTGTGTGCACATGCACACTCGCACACTTATTGGCCACACCAAGATAGACCATAATCACCTTTCAAGGTGAGATTACTTTCTGCTTCACGGTTCATGGTAATAAAGATGTGAAAGCTGACTTATAAGAAAAATATGTATTGAAACCAGGACTTAATTTGCTAATCATAGGTTGTTTTTTTTTTTTTTAAAGTAACAATGTTTTGTATTTTTAACCACAAAACCACAGAAGTAATGTGGTTCTTAATAGAGGGTCCAAATAAAAAGAACATATAAAGAACCCAAAACCCACCCTCTAAGGGTAACCGGTATTATTATCATATTGGTATGCATTTTTTCTGAACTCTTTTTTTTTATGTGTGTATATGTGAATATAGTCAAAACCATGTACATGCATTTGTTTTCTTTTTACTTTTTCACTTAGAAATACATTGTGCTGAATTATCATGTTGGGAAGTAATAGCTGTCTTTTTTTCTAAACTTTGTGCTGTGCTGTGGTTAGTCACTCAGTTGTGTCCGACTCCCTGCAGCCCCATGGATTGTAGCTCCCCAGGCCCCTCTGTCCATAGGAGAGTCTCCAGGCAAGAATACTGGAGTGGGTTGCCATGCCCTCCCCCAGGGGATCTTCCCAACCCAGGGATTGAGCACAGGCCTCCTACATTGGAAAGTGGCAGGTCAAGGCCACCTTGCAGAGGCCTTGACCTGCCATTTCCCCCAGGGCTCTTGCCTCCAGTTTTCCCAGACCCTTCCGTAGGGGCCACAGAGGGGAGGGGAGGGGAGTGAGATCGCATCTGTCCCATCACTGCCTGGTGCCCGGTGGTGGCTGCAGTGCCCTGAGAGGGACAGAAAACCCTGTTCAGCAGTTCAGGGATTCACAGCCTTCAGGCGCTGCCCCGACCCTACTCCCTGGCCATCACCCACTGCCGGGGCTGCATTCACTCACTTTCTGACAGTTCCTGGAGCCTCCCTTTGGGGCCAGGTTCCTCGCTGGCTGATAAGAACACATGGAAGCAAAGCCATTTCCTGCCTTCAGGGTGCTCAGAGTTAAGAGGAGGGAGTGAGAGTCGAGGAGAAGGCCACGGCGTAGGGCGGGTGCTGGGGTCTGCAGGGAGGTCGTGGTGCCTGGAGTCCTAGGGTGGCACCGGCTCTGCTTCCACACGAGAATGCTATCTGTATCCTCAGACTGAGTGTTGGGGCCAGGAGCCCTCCCACTCACCTATGTCCCCTGACAGGGATATTGCTGAATGAGCCATCAGTTTGTTTTGATTTGATTTATGCAAGTAATCCACATTGATAGAAACTTTAGAAAAATAGCAAAGAAAAAGTTAAATCTGTCAACCCAAAGTAGCCAGTCACCATCATTAACATTTTATATCTTTCCAGATTCTTTTCTAGGCATCTCTATATACAGACATTCTCTCTCTGTTTAAAAACTTAAATTATATAATCATATGATACCTACTGTTTTGTTAGCCAACTATTATTCAGAGAGCTTTTGGGACCAGCTTTCTATACCTGGTGGCTCAGATGATAAAGCACCTGCCTACAATGCTAGAGACCCAGGTTCGAGCCCTGGGTCAGGAAGATCCCCTGGAGGAGGGCATGACAACCCAGTCCAGTATTTTTGCCTGGAAAATCCCATGGACGGAGGATCCTGGCCAGTTCATGGGGTCGCAAAGAGTTGGACACGACTGAGCGACTTCACTTTCACCTTCTGTACCAAGGATTACAGAATTCCATCAGGATTTTAATCAGCCTCACGATAATCCATAGTGTAGAGGTGTCATAATTTGTTACTGTCTCCAGCTGTTAGATAATTAGATGAATAGTTAATTTGTAATATGCAGCTAGTACCATACTTCAGGTATGGAATGGGATAAATAGGTATTTGTAGTATTTTAACTGTGAGTGAGTTAACTGTATAAATCATGATTTTTATTTGAGAAAATGAAAACTTTGTTTTTTCCTAAGAAATATTCAAAAAATAAGTTGTTCCCTCAGTCTGCTTAACTGTAATTGAGAATAATTTGCACCCTGTGCTGCAAAAGTTTTGGAAAGCCACTTGTGGGAAGAGTCCTTTATTACTGGGATACATCTGTTTCCACAGGTGTCCTGCGCAAATTCCTGTGAAATGTGCCGAGAAGTATTCAAGTCCAAACACGTGCATGAGCTGCAGTGTGGGCACAGGCTTCACAAGGGGGTGAGAGTTCCCTGTGGCTGTTTGCACGCTGCGCATCCTGACTGGAGTGTTTAGAAAAGAGAAAGGGACTTTTTACCCTAGACTTCAGCCCTTGCATTTTCCAAGCAAATTCCAAGTGTGCTCATGTGTGTGGCCGTTGTCTCCCTCCCGTAGACTGTGCTGTGGGGAGGGGGGTGGACGCCGGGCCTGTGGCGCGCTCTGCATGGTCCTCTCCGTGTCTGGTGGGGAGCACACTCGGCTCTTTCAGTCACTAAAATTCAAAGAGCGTGATTTCCTTACAAGCTCTTACACGCACTGTCAAACAGATAGATGGTGAAATAGCTTGTCGGTTTAGTGCAGTGTGTGAAGTAAGTTTAACACTTGAGAGAAGAGAAAGGAAACCTGACGGGCTCCATTGCCTGGGGGATTCTGGCTTGGGCCCCTCCGGGATGGGCGTTAGCTGTTCTGGGGTTTTGGGTGCTGTGAGCACTCATCCTGCTCCCCAGCTGCTGGATTAGAGCCCGTCCCGTCTCTGCCCTGTGAGTGTATGAATCCCTGAGAGAAGGGGCGCACACTCTGTGTGTGCCTGCGTGCACTCAGTCATGTCTGACTGCTTGTGACCCTGTGGGCTGTAGCCCACCAGGCTCCTCTGTCTATGGAATTCTCCAGGCAAGAATACTGGAGGGGGTTGCCATGCCCTGCTCCACGGGATCTTCTTGACCCAGGGATCAAACCCGCGTCTCTTGAGTTTCCTGCATTGGCAGGCGGGTTCTTTACCACTCATGCCGCCGGAGTCCAGGCCAACTACATTCTCTCATGTGCCTGTCTTCTTCCTGGGCGGGGGTCCTGCCTGGGCTCTGAGCTTACCACACTTAGCTCCGTAGCAGCAGCAGGCCAGCCACTGTGTGTGTGCAGACTGGGGAGGGACAAGGAACAAGACCAGGAAGACAAGGGGAGTCCAAGGGCCCGGAAAGTGCCGGCCTCCAGCAGTCAGGGCAGCTGAAGCACAGACTGGACTGGAGCGGAGCAGGAAGGGGAGGCACAGTCAGGCCCCAAGGCTTCACAGTCACATCCTGAGGTGCAATTCCTTGTTCCTGGGGCTTGGTCCAGACCCCTGCCCTGAGCAGGCTCCGGTGTCGCTGGGTGTTGAGTGGCTCAAGGTCCCCGTGGACGTCACAGGTGATAGCTTACAGTGAACAGGGTCACATTCATGGCCTCTGAAGGAGAGAATTTGGTTTCCAGGCCATAGATGAGGTTTGATCACTCAGAGGTTTTGTGTAGCAGAGTTTTATTACAGTGAAAAAGGGACACAGAAAGCTTCTGACGTAGACCTCAGAAGGGGGTAGAGTGCCCTCCCCATTTGTCTTAGCAAGGCCTTGTATACTTTTTCAGTTGGTTACTAACAATAGAGAGGTCTTACCTCTTCATAACTCTTAAGATAACAAGTTTAATCAGAAGGTTCTTGTTCTTAACAAGAAACACGTCTTCAAACAAGATACAGTGTTGTTACATAATCATTAGTGCAGAGTTTAAGGAAAAACAAAGGGCTTCCCTGATAGCTCAGTTGGTAAAGAATCCACCTGCAATGCAGGAGACTGTAGTTTGATTCCTGGGTCGGGAAGATCCCCTGGAGAAGGGATAGGCTACCCACTCCAGTATTCCTGGGCTTCCCTGGTGGCTCAGCTGGTAAAGAATCCTCCTGCAGTTCAGGAGACCTGGGTTCGATCCCTGGATTGGGAAGATCCCCTGGAGATGGGAAAGGCTACCCACTCCAGTAGTATGGCCTGGAGAATTCCATGGATTGAATAGACCATGGGGTCACAAAGAGTTGGACACGACAGCAACTTTCACTCTCACTTTTAAGGAAAAACATCCCCTAAGCAAGATGACTTGTTTTGTTGTGTAATCATCAGCTCTGGGCTTAAAAAACATCTTATAAGATGAAGGAATGTAAACAAACAAAAAACACTCTCCCTTTCTCCTCCTCAAGGGTCCCAGACTCCTTAACCTGCCTAAGAGAGTCACTCTCTCAGGGTGGAGTCTCCGTGTCTGCTGAGGCAAATGGCGCGGGAGAGCTGAGGTCCCCAGGCTCCTAAAGGGCCAGCTGATTGTCTTCTCTCATTTCAGTGCTTCAAGCAGTGGCTGAAGAGCCAGCGCACCTGCCCAGCCTGCCTGGGTCACGACCTCCTGTCAGAGGAGTAGCTGCCTTGCTGGAGGAGGCCCGCCTGCTATTCTCGGCAGCTACAGTTCACGCTGGAGATATGCTGCTTGTTGAGTTGGAAGACTAGCAGTGTACTCCCTTTAGTATCAAAAGCAGACACCTGAAGCTTCTTTGCACTCTGTGTTGCAGTGCTAATAAATGGAACTCTTTAATACAGCTGAGAGTAAGTAATTTCCCAACTCTTGACTAGATATATAGTAATCGCCAAGTGGTGGCTGATAAAATCACGTGTAACCGCTTCCTTCTGTTGTTGGGGCTGCTGCAGAGGCGCGCTCTGAGATGGAAGGAAAAGACAGTGAGTGCCTCAAAGCAGAACTCGATTATCAGCATCCTTGGCCTGCTAAAGTGCCCCCGGGAAAAGGTTTTTGAGATTGGTATTCCTGAACTTATGCCTACATTTTCCCTCAGAGATTCTGTGTTTTAAAAAATGAGCTTAAGCAGACTACCTTTTAATAGGTTGTAATGTTAATATTGGCTGATTTCAGACCAGAAGATTCAAGTCTCCTATTCATGTGATTTTTCATTTCATTATTTTTTCTCCCCAGTAGATTTGTAAGTGCTTGTTTTCCATCTTTCAAAGACACAATGATTTTTGAAAATCAGTTACAAAACCCTTGCTAACATCAGCCAAGACTTCTTAACCCCTGAAGTCGAGGCTCCCTCATCATCATCCCACCCCCGGGTCTGGAGCAGACTGTTTTGAATACCTTAGTGTTCTCGTTAGTGACCTTTGTCTGCCTCTCTGAGTTAGACAACAAGCGTTTGGGTATCTGTCTGGCACACAGCGGCAGCTGAGGGAAACAGTCACCATCATTCCCTTTCCTTACCCCACCACCAAAAAGAGACACTTGTATAATTAGACAGTCCTGAGATGTTGCTGTTCCAGTCGTTCGTGTTTGACATTGTGTAGAGTAATGCATGCACTCATGTACTGTAGCCTGAGAACAAAACCGCAGCTGCGTTAGACAAACTGCTCTCTTCAGTGACTTACAGACAGCAGTAGACATAGAACCGTGAATTACGGGCGCCTTCCATCTCTCTCAAACTAGAAGGATCAAAAAGTGTTTTCCCACGCGTTCTCTGTTTCCCTCAGAAGCTCAGAGCCCCAGGTTCACGCGCTGACGCAGTCGCCTCCGTCTGCTTTGCTTCTCCCTCGGTTTTGACGTCTTAGTGCATAGACGCTCATTCCATATTTTGAAGCAGGTCCCGAAAACATTGTCTGCATGTTCAGAATAACTGAGGACTTGCAGATACGAAGGTATACAGGCGCAGCGGGAAAGGAGAACAGCTGGAGAGTGAGAGGATGTGTTCATGGCATAACCTCAAACTGTTAACTTGTGAACATGCCTTCCACGTGTCCTGTGTCGAAATAAAGAGCGTTCTAAAATAATAGCCGTGTTATCCATTCTTTATCTAATTTAAAGCATTCTGCTTGAAAATTCAAGACATATATTATGCTACCAATTTAAAAGGTGATTCGTTTGGACAGAAGAGCCACTGTACGTCTGAGGAGTCTAACCAAGAGTTCAAGGACATTTTCAAAACTGGATCAAAGTATCCTTTTGCTTAATTAAGTAGAGGTTGCTAAACTCAAGTTCACAAGATTGGCTGTTGAAATCTGTGAATGGAAAGACTAGACAGAGATGATAGAGTTTACTGTTCTAGGCTAGGATGAGAGGTTTTTCAGGCGAATACGTATGAGAGTGTCGAAGTTAATCAGATTGCATTTCTCACTGTTGATCTCTGTGAGGCACTTGCGGAGGGTTAGGGTTAGCAGACTTCTGGTTCACACCAAAATGACCTTGATACAGGGTCCTGTCCTGGACCCTGTGGCATGGACCAGATATTCCCGGGGATGATTTAGGTTGGACCAGCTTTTAGGGACCTTTTGGTCCTTGTGGATACAGGGCTACTGAGGCTGGTGAGAAAGGGCTCCCTGATAGAGGACCTTCTAGTCTGCCAAGCACTAAGAGATGATCCAGGAGAGCCAGTGTTACCAGTCTCTGTCTTTAGTCCGATAGCGTTTAATTCAGAATAGTGTATAACTTTGAGCAGTAACTATTCTTAAGAGCTTGGATTATTTTCCCTGCTGAAAAGTTCATGCTATACATAGGGCATAATTCAATACAAAATTGAAATGTTACCCTAGCATTGTAAAACGTTACCACCTTTTAAAAATTTTAATTGGAGGATAATTAAAATATTGTGATGGTTCTTGTTATACATTACTACATTTTTAAGGTGATTTCAAAGACTAGAAGCAGGTGGGCCAGGCGACCACAACACAAGGCAGAAGCAGTGAAATACTTTTAGGCAGCTTCCATCAGATGACACGCTCCGGAGAAACGGAGTAAAGAAAACAGGTAAGAGAGGTAATAGCAGAGGTGGAAATCCCTTTCATCGTCATGTGAAGTACTTGCTGATGCAGCTGATAAAAAGCAAAGACAGTAAAGTCCTTGTAAAGTAAAGACTGTGTAAAGTAAAAGTAAAGACGGGAAGCCTTGTCAAAATGAAGACCAAAAACATCTCCAACATAACCCTTCTTGAAAGAAACAGGAACTGCTTTTCAGGCGTTTTAACTTTAATTAAACTTAATTAATAAAGGTTAATCATCAAGCCTTATTCAAAGAATAATTTTAAAAAGAATGCATCACCGTAGCTAACCCCCTTTTCCTCTTCACCCCGACGTGATCTGCTTAGAGGGCACGCCCACCTTCGTGTAGCCACATACCTTCAGTGCTTTGCTGAGAAGGTGGGCCCACCTGGACGCCAGTGAGAACAGCTGTGTACTGAGCACCTGCTGTGTGCTAGGCCCTGGGCACAGCATCCTGGTACAGCAGTGAAGGAGGGACACAGACTCCATGGAACTCGTCCTGCAGTTACAGACGGTAAACAAATTCAGACTGTAACTTGGTGCCGAGGAGGACTTTAAAGAAGCATCAAGGGAGGTATACACATGAATAATAAAATCCCTGTAAAGCGGTTAGCACAGTACCTAGCACATGAACCTATGACAAAGGGGATCCAGTAACTATTACTCTGGTCAGGGTCTGGAAGTTGGACAAGGAGAGAGCTTGGTAGTCTTGTATAAGAAGTTTCATTAGATTTTGTTGTTCAGTTGCTAAGTCTTGTCTGTCTCTGCAACCCCAGGGACTGCATGCAGCACACCAGGCTTCCCGGTCTGTCACTATCTCCCGGAGTTTACTCAGACTCATGTCCATTGAGTCAGTGATGCCATCCAACCATCTCATCCTCTCTCGTCCCCTTCTCCTCCTGCCCTCAATCTTTCCGAGCATCAGAGTCTTTTCCAATGAGTCGGCTCTTTGCATTAGGTGGCCAGAGTATTGCAGCTTCAGCATGTTCAGGGTTGCTTTTCATTAGATTAGGAAGCCTGGATTGTGGAACGTAGTCAAGTAGAAAAAAGGAGAAGAAATCCGATCACGTCAAAGTCATTTTGAAAAATAACAGCTTTGTTCCTGAGATCTCCCTAAGTTGACTTTGGCTACATCATGATTCCATAGTGAAGGATGATCTCACCTCTGGCTGTCCCATTACCTGGAGGAGCAGTTTTGAGGTAGCTTTTCTGTTCAGTTTGGGTTTAGGCCCAGAGCTCTGTGCCTAGCTTAGCAGGGGTCTTGTGTTGACATGGTGGAGGCCTGGGCAGGTTCATCCCACTGGAGGAGGCATGTGACCCCAGCTCCCCTGTTTGGGGGGAGGACTGTTACTGTCATCGCCCCCAGTTTACATAGTCTCTTCTGGTTGGATGGCGTCACTGACTCGATGGACATGAGTTTGAGCAAGCTCCAGGAACTGATGATGGGCCAGGAAACCTGGCGTGCTGCAGTCCAGGGGGTCACAAAGGGTTGGACACGACTGAGCAACTGAATTGATTTATCCCTTAAAGGAACAAGAATGACAAAATATTTAGCCAAAATCTAGAAATTAAACAACACTAGTAAACTACAAAATCCTAATGAGACAATCATCAATAATCAGAAAAAAAAGCTTTTGTCTACATTAAGAATACTAATTTTGGGTACACATACAGGAGAAAGTCAGCCTTAACCTCACACCATACACAGACATAGTTCCCAATGGATAGGTTCCAGTGGTCCTAAGTGTGAAAAATGAAATAGTTTTTCTACAGAAAACAAATCTTGTCCTTAGCAAAGATTTACTAGGATCTAAGTGCTAGCCATGAAGATAAAAATCTGATAAATTGGGTATTGTTACAATTAATGACTCTTACCAAGTCAAGCTGTGAAGTCGAGGAAGCTTGTAATACTTCCAACAAAGGTTCCAAGATGTATAAAAAAGTGTCATTAACGAAAAATAATATACTTAGAAATGCAAGATTTGAATAGGCTGTTCACAACTATCCAATGGTTAATAGGCATTTCGATAGCCAGGTGTGTTTCTGTCATCAAATACAAATTAAAACCAGTAACATCCTGCAGATACACACCAGGATGGCTGAAAGTAAAAAAGACAACTAATCCTGTAGTGCCCAAGGACACAGTCCCCAGGCACACACTTAGAAACGCGTGCCGCGGTGCAAGTGCTTCATACTTGGCTTCATGCACAATAGCCTCAAACTGGAAACCACCCAAGCATCCCTTGATGTAAAATGCACAGGCCGTGGCCTCTTCACACAGTGGAATGATTGTCAGCAACGAGATGAAGGGACTGTTGCCTCACACAGCTACACAGAGGATTCTCACAGACGGAACTGAGCCAAAGCAGCCCAACAAAATGGAGCTCCACTTAACGTGACTTCAGAGAACTGGAAGCTGGTGGCAGAGGGCAGTTAGCTGTGAGGCAGTGCTGCTGACAGGGAAAGGCTGGAAGGGCGCTTTCATCTTCGGCTGAGCCGTGCTTACGTAAATTCGTGGAGCTATATGTTAAAAGAATGCACTTTCCTGTCGTCGTTTTCCATAAAACTAAACCTTTCAAAACACAAGACGATACGCCTGGCCCCTGGAGGCAGTGATAATTGTGGGCCCTGCAGTGCTCCTGGGGAAGTTGGCCTCCCCCTTCCCACACACAGCGGCCCCTCACAGCTATGAGACTCCGTTCCTGCTGAGGCCTGGAGCGACCTGAAGGCCCCACTGTGGGGCAGGTGCCCCCTCCTGGGGTTTCTGGTTCCCGCAGCCTGCCAGTGGGCACCTCAGCATGCCAGTGGGCCTTTGGGAAGTCACTCTGGAAGGTAGGCAGGAGTGAGCCTGATGCCAACTGGTTATTGCTGCTGAGTCAAGAGGAAGAAAGCTGGACCACACCTTACTAGGAAGGTAGTGCCAGCCGGCTTGGCGTTGCCTGGTACCAGCCGGGAGGACCATCCTTCTTGGCATGGGTGAGGTCTGAGGTACTGGAGTCTGCCCCAACTGGCCCCAGTAACAGGAGCCAGTTGTTCACTTTTCAGCACTTCTGTGAGCTGGCTGTTAAACACAACTACTGTTAAGAGTTGAATTACATAAGCTTACAGTGAAATTACATATATATATTTAAAGGCAATTACTTCCTAATTACTGCAGTTTATTACTTATGCTTTGCCAGTTACTGATATATCCAGTGTCTATACCCAACTCTGTCCTGTTGTGTCACATAGATACCTTAAGATTTACATAGGTGTCACATAGGTGGCTTGAAATCGGCTATTGGCGGGAGTATTTACACCACAGAAATCGGCAAATGCTACATATAACTCCTTCCCCCTCCCCAAAGCATCTGTGAAGGAGGAGTCTTGTGTAGCAGAAGCAGCCTGCCTAGTGAACGCTTCTCATGTCACAGTTGCCATGGTGATCAGGGGACTTTGACACGTAGCCCTTTGAAATGCTTTAGGCTGAAAGAGCTTCTCCCCTCAGCTGTGTTGGCTGGGGGTCCTCACTCTCAGTCCTGTGGGTGTGTGCTGCCCCTGCCCACACAGACCCCATCCCGGGTGGTCTCCCCTTTGGCTGTCATCCAGGAGAGAAGACTCAGGTCACTGTGGAGCCCGGGCCTGCAGGGGCAGAGGCCCTGAGTCCACCTACCCCGCAGCAGCTTTGCTTCCCCATCCCCCAGCCCTGCCGCAGCTCCCCTGCTGAAACCTAGAAGATCCCTTCTTACTCTGGTGGGGGCCCTGCCTTGGGAGCGTGCAGGTGAATGCAAGAGCAGGTGTAGCAGACGGGAAACAGCCATGAGGACAGTCCAAGCTAGAGGCCACAGACACATCCTCTGTCCCTTGAAGTTGGGCCAGCCCTCAGCCTGGCCACGGGAGCCTTCACAGTTGAGCAGTTGGTGTTGATGACCCGGGCCTCTGCAGCAGGATATTTCAAAGAGAAAGTCTTCCTCTTCGTAACATGTATTTTTGTGTCAAACAAGTGTCATGGTTTTCGGCAAATACCTTGGGATTTGAGTGAATAAATACCATTCTGTTTTCAAACTTTTCTTTCTCCATTTTTCAGAAGTTAGGTGCAAAGGCATTCTGCCTAATTCTTTTGAGCCCTCTGGTTCAATTTATGTTTATTTGGTGTGATAGAAAGGTCTAAATTTAGATCTCCCTCCTCCCCATTCCAAGAAACCTGCACCAGCTCCAAGCTGTGCTGTCCCGAAGTGCCACCCGTCCCAGTGGGTTGAGCCAGCAGCCTCTGAGAAAAGGAAGCGCCTGAACAGATCGACATGGTGCTCAGACGCTGGCGGCTGCCCCAGCGCCCGCGGGACTCTGGCTTTTATCGGGGCCTCACTGGAGGCCACGTTGCTTCTGCTTCCGGTTTCAAAACTACCACAACCTCCAGATTGGCCAGACCTTTGAAAGCTGAAGCCTAGCAATTGTTACTGCCCTTCTCTGTAAGAGATGGAGGTGTCCATCAAACTCTGGGTCCTGGGCCTGGAAGAGACGGCTGAGCCTGCGTCTCCTTGTCCCCACTGTGAGTGGCGCTAGTGGTAAAGATCCCGCCTGGCGATGCAGGAGATGTAAGAGACGTGGGTTCGATCCCTACATCAGGAAGATCCAGGGGCCTGGAAGAGGAGATGGCAACTGACTCCTGTATTCTTGTCGGGAAAATCCCATGGACAGGGGAGCCCGGCAGCTACAGTCCGTGGGGGTCTCAGAGTCGGACACAACCAAAGCATAGCATGCCTGGGGTACAGGGGTCCCGCACCCCTTCCCTTCTCCTGTGGCACCTCTATGCATCCCCACCGGGCACCCTGGGGGTGAGCCACGTGGCCCTGACGGTCACTGGTCAGATTTCTGGTCTCGCACACGCAGGCGCTCTCCTAGGTGCTGGAGAGGCGAGAGGACAGAGGCACCCAGAGGCCCAGCCTCATCCTCTTCAGGGGAGCCCGGGTCAGCCACGCCAGGTACCTGGTGTGCCTCTGGGGGTCTGGAGGAAAGGCAGCCCCAAGGGGCTGAGGCAGTGTTTGGGAGGGGAGGGTCACGTCCACCTGGAGCCCTGAAGGAGCCGGTGGGGACCTGGGGCGGAAAGAAGGGCAGGGGTCCAGGCTGACGGAAGTCACAGGCCGAGCCCGCTGGGACAGACCTGCTGCTGTCTAAGGGGAGGGGAGAGATGCCGGGTGCGGGGGCCTGAGACCAGACCGTGGGGAGCATTTTCAGCCTGCGGGTGACACCCCTCGTTAAGTGTCAGTTGTACCTGTGGACTTTAAAGAGTCGCAGAGAACGGGCCCCAGGCCAGGCAGGGGGCACTTCTGATACAATTACAGCCGCATCCAGCAGCCTACTCGCCAAACCTTTGCTTCCACCCTTGACCCCCCAGGGCCCACTCCCACCCCATACAGTCGCTGGAAATTGTGGACCCAGTCCAGCCCCACAGACCTACACTCAGTGGATCTGCCTTGCAGGACTCCAGGCCCCCACATCCAGGCCCACACCCTCCCCAACTGCTGCCCTCCACCCAGGGTCATCAGCCTTGTTCTCACCTCATCTCCCGCAGAGGGACCTGGGTCGCCCCCACCAGCCCCCTCCTGGGCCCCCACCACCGGCTGACACCCAGACCCCCCTTCTTCCTGCCCCACTGTCTGCTGCCCTTCAGTGGTGTGGCTGGCAGATTATTTATCCTCTTGGAGCTTTCGCTTCCATGTTCCTATGAGGATTAAATGAGGGTGATTGCACATAGTAGCTGCTCAATAAACACTTAAAAAACCATGCCCACTCAGTATCAGAGCCACCCCCGCAAACCGGCCACAGTGGTCTCTGAATTGGGTGCCTCCAACCTTCCTCACCTTCCCCGGACAGCCCTCAGTGTCGCCCAATGCTTTTTATGAACGACCATTTCTGGAGTGTAGTAGTCTTCTGGCTACTGCTCTGAGTGATCACAGATATCGCAGCACTTGGTTTCTCCAAGCCCCCTGCAAAGTAGTGCTAACTCTTAACTCCCATTTTACAGATGAGGAAACAAGTCCAAACAGTTTACTCAGCTTCCCCAAGGTCACGTAGCTGGAAGATGTCAGAGTCAGGATTGGCCCCTGCCCAGCTGACTTACTGCTCCAGCATCTGCTGGCCACTTCCCCTGCAACCAGAAGAACTCAGGCCCCCAGGCGGCAACAGAAACTTCAACTACATATTCTGAAAGCACTCAGTACTTCACCACCAAGGAGAATGTTTGTTGTGGTGGTGGTTTAGTCACTAAGTGATCTCCTCATGGACTGTAGCCTACCAGGCTCCTCTGTCCATGGGATTCTCTAGGCAAGAGTACTAGAGTGGGTTGCCATTTCCTTTTCCAGGGGATCTTCCCGACCCAGGGACCAAACCTGTGTCTCCTGCATTGGCAGGCAGATTCATTACCACGGAGCCAAGAATAATGTTGCTGTTCAGTCTGTAAGTTGTGTCCGACTCTTTGTGACCCCATGGACTGTAGGATGCCAGGCTTCCCTGTCCATCACCAACTCCCAGAGCTTACTCAAACTCATGTCCATGGAATCGGTGATGCCATCCAACCATCTCATCCTCTGTTGTCCCCTTCTCCTCCAGCCTTCAGTCTTTCCCAGCATCAGGGTCTTTTCCAATGACCCTTCACATCAGGTAGCCAAAGTATTAGAGCTTTAGCTAAAGCATCAGTCCTTCCAGTGAATATCCAGGGTTGATTTCTTGAATAATGTTAGCGTGGCTTTTTCATTGATGCCTTTTACCAAATTGAGCAAGTTCTTATCTATTACTAATTTGCTGAGAGATTGTTTTTTAAAGCAGAAATTAATGTTGGAGTTCTCAGATGCCTTTTCTGTGTCAGGTTGATTTTGGTTTCTTCAGTCTGCTAATATGGTAAATTACACTGATTGTCTTTCAAATATTAAGGCAACCTTACTTTCTTAGGATAAAGCCCATTTTGCATCCCTTCTCATATTCTTAAGTTCAATTTTCTAATTTGTTTTAGAATTTTTGCATCTATGTCTGTGAGGTATATTAGTCTGATTAATCTTTTCTTCTCATGTCTTCTCTGTGGTTTTTGTAACAGGGTGATTTTTAGCCTCATATAATGATTTTAGAAGTATTCCTCCTTTTTGATTTTTGAAGGAGTTGGTACTATGTCTTTCATAAATGTTTGGTAGAATTTATCATTAAACACATCTGAACCTGGATTGTTGTTTTCATTTTGAATCAGTTCAAAATACATTTTAATTCTGATTTTCTCTTTGACCCACCGGGTTATTTTAAAAGTGTGTTATTTAGTTTCCAAATATTTTGGGTTTTTTCACATATCTTTTTGTTATTTCCAATTTATTAATTTTTTTATTTCCATGAGTCAGAAAGCATACTTTGTACGATTTAAATCCTTTTAAAATTATTCAGTTGGTTTATGGCCCACAATATGGGGCCAAAACTTGGCAAACATTCCACGCACACTTAGAAAGAATGTGTATTCTGCTGTTTGTTGGTAGATCAAGTGCCCTATAGATGTCAATCAACCAGTGAAATTAGTCAATACATTGTTCAAGCCTCCTATATACTTTCTGATTTTCTTTCAATTTGTTCTCCCAATTAGTGTGTGAGACTTCTGCCTATAATTGTGGATTTCTCTCTTCTTGAAGTTCAACAGATTTTACTTTGTGTGTTTTGAAGCTGTGTTATTAAGTACCTAATTATTTAGTATATAAACTCTTAATGAATTGTATACTCCTTACATTAAGACTGATAACTAACTGATATGATGGTGACTGCAGCCATGAAATTAAAAGATGCTTCCTTCTTGGAAGAAAAGCTATGACCAACCCAGACAGCATATTAAAAAGACACACTGCTTTACCGAAAAGGTCTGTATTGTCAAAGCTATGGTTTTTCCAGTAGTCATGTATGGATGTGAGAGTTGGACTATAAAGAAAGCTGAGTGCTGAAGAATTGATGCTTTTGAACTGTGGTGTTGGAGAAGACTCTTGAGAGTCCCTTGGACTGCAAGGAGATCCAACCAATCATTCCTATAGGAAATCAGTCCTGAATATTCATTGAAAGGACTGATGCTGAAGCTCCAATACTTTGGCCACCCAATGCAAAGAACTGACTCATTGGAAAAGACTCTGATGCTGGGAAAGATTGAGAGCAGGAGGAGAAGGGGACAGCAGAGGATGAGATGGTTGGATGGCATCACCAACTCGATGGACTTGAGTTTGAGCAAACTCTGGGAGATAGTGAAGGACAGGGAAGCCTGGTGTGCTGCAGTCCATAGGGTCTCAAAGAGTCCGACATGACTGACTGACTGAACTGAACTGAACTATCATTATTAAGTGGCCATTTTTTATTTCCAATAGTCTTTGGTCTGAGATCTTCTTTGTTATTAGCATAGCTACTCCAGTTTTCTTTTGGTTAGTTTTGGAACAGTATATTTTTCCCCCTTTCTTTACTTTTAACCTAGTTGTCTTTATATTTATACTAGGTACTTTTTTAAGCAGCATCTAGTTAGGTATTACATTTCTAGCCAACCTGACAATTTATGCCTTTTAATTAGGGTGTCTGGACACTTACATTTGATGTAATTGTGGGGTTTAAATCCTCCATCTTGCAATTTGTTTCCTATTTGTAGTATCTTTTCATTCCCATTTCTTTTTGCCATATTTTTGATTAATTATATATTAATTTTTTGGTTTTAGTGTTGATTTATGATTTATAATATACATTTTAAACTTCCTTCCAATAATATTGTGCCAGTTTTTTTAGGAGAACCTTACAGCAGTATTCTTCCATTTCCCCTTCTGGCCTTGGTGTCATGGTTGCTGTACACTTTAAACCCTGTAAATTATAAACTCTATAGTACATTGCATATGCTCCAGTGTCTGTTTCAGTGTCTTCCCTTAAACAGTGTGAAGTTTTATGCTGAAAGGCAGTTACTTTGCTGGTAGAACTGAACCTTCCACACTCGTCAGTAGGCTTTGTGAGGGAAGGTTTGGATGGCCTTGCCCTGGAGCTGGAGGAGTCCCCCTAAGAGGGCTGCCCTTTCTCGAGTGTCTGCTGAAGGACCAGGGTGCTAGGCCAGTTCTCTCCGCTCTAGCTGGTCAGAGCCCCAGCCCTCTGAGTCCTCAAAATCTCCACATCTCCCAGCCCCTCCGGAGCGGTTCTCTGTCAGGCCTCATGGAGTCTTGTCCCGCACAGGCACAGCTTAGCCCTGGGCTGAGGCTCAAGGGAACCTGAGTGTCGACTTCCGGAGCCCCTCTCCGTGCGGGCGCGCAGTTCCAGCCACCTCAGCGGCCTGAACCGCAGTCTCTCTTACTGGCCCCCGGCGAGGGTCAAGCTGCTGTCAGACCAAAGCCGTGGTGAGTCTAGCCTCACCTCAGGGTTCACAGTCCTGCGACGGTTTCTGTACAGATTCCGAGAGCAGTTGCTTCGTGTGTGTCCACTTTCATATTCTTCTGTTGTGAGGGAGTAAGTCCTTTGCCTGTTCTTCAGTTCTGGCGAGATCCGAAAGTCCTGGAGGACCCCGAGGAAACAGGATGTCTGACGCTCCATTTGAGCTTGCTGGCACTTCGGGAACGCGTGAGTCTGGGTCTCCGCCCTCCCACCTCTGCGTGACATCTGTTGCTACAAGGCTGTTTGGGCCGAGGTTTGCGGAAGGAATGGATAGAGGAAGCGTTTTGTGACTCAGTGACGTGTCAGAGCGGCTCTAAGGACGGAGAGCCCGTGAAACCTGCTGGTATATTGAGGGAAAATTTGTATTTTGACAGGGCAAGGTGAAAAAAAAAGAATTCAGCTTAACCTCGCCTTGAGAGATCTAAGAAATCCTGCAGACACCTTAGTTAACCTTTATATTCCCTGTAGCACCTACAGGGGCTTCCGCCTAGAAATGGTAAGACGTGATCCTAGAAACAAATAAATGAATGAGCTGAGTTTACGTTCTCACTTCAAAAGGCGAAAGAGAGTCATTTCTATGTATTTCTGTGGTTTTTTTCCCCTTGAGTGGTCACATGATTTTAGATTTAAGTTCTGATACCACGCTCTCATAATCCTAACGCTCTGACCACCCACCCCGAGCCACACTTGAGGAGAGGCCGGCTTTCTGTCTCGAGAAGTTTCTGCGTGTCAGGGCGGCGTGACCGCCCCCGAGGCGGGTCATTAGGGCGCCTGGCAGGGCCCGCGTGCGCTCCCTTGACGGGGCAGCGGGTGGAATCGGACCCCCGGGGGCCGGGAGAGAGGGAAGGAGAGTGACTGTGCAGAAAGGAATCCGCAACTAGTCTCCAAGTGCCGGCCGCTCCGCCAGGAGCCCCGAGACTCCGCCAGCCTGGGGACCCAGCCCGGAAAAGCGGAGCCCAGAGAGCACAGATGTGGCCTTCCGCCTCTGGGGGGAGGCTGGGGGGTGCCCAGGGCTGGGGTGCCGGCCCTGGGGCTCTGTGGGGCCCTGGTTCCCTGTCTTCTCACTGTCTCTATCCCTGCCTTCTTCCCTTGGGCCGCCAGACAGGAGCTGGCAGAGCCACTTTCTGCTGGGACCGGGTGAGGGGCAAGGGGCCTGCAGACCACTGTCCCCGCTGACCGAGAACATAAAGGGGACAAGACAGGGGGTGAGGTGAGCCCAGAGCGCAGATGAAGAAGATGCGAAGACCGGAACCTCCTTCCATGCCTTTTGCCAGCTGTCACCACACACTGATCTTAAAAATAGTCTTTTTAATCCTGAGGAAGCAACCAGAGGAGAAACCGACTGGTTTATTTTTAAAACCTTACATGTCTGTTAGAAGCGCCGTGGGGATGCTCCGAGGTTCTGGCTGTCAAACCCTCTGACCTGGGGCTGTGGTCCTGAAGAGCTGGACGCACCCCACAAACAACAGCAGCATGGAAACACAGGGATGGCAAGTGAACAAACCCACCAACATCCAGCCACCGGGGCTCAAAAATCCAGGACGGCTCCCTCCTCTTTTTTTTTTTTAATTTATTTTATGTGAAGGATAATTGCTTTACAGAATTTTGCTGTTTTCTGTCAAACCTCAACATGAATCAGCCACAGGTAGACATATATCCCCTCCCTTCTGAACCTCCCTCCCATCTCCCTCCCCACCCCACCCCTCCAGCTTGATACAGAGCCCCTGTTTGAGGTTCCTGAGTTTCTCACCTCTTAAAAAAAAATTACTTATTTTTTTCTGCTGCGCCGGGTCTTTGTTGCTGCTCGGGCTTTTTTCTAGTTACACTGAGTGCGGGCTACTCTCTCTAGTTGCGGTGCTCGGGCTCTGCATCGTGGTGGCTTCCCTTGTTGCAGACCACCGGCTCTAGGGCACACGGGCTGCAGTATTTGTGGCTCACGGGGCTGAGCTGCTGCACCGCATGTGGGATCTTCCCAGACCAGGGATTGAACCTGTGTCTCCTGCATTGGCAGGCAGGTTCTTTAGCACTGAGCCACTAGGGAAGGCCCTGGCTACCTCCTCTTTTTCAGCCATGCTTCCCCACGGCCTGAATCTCACTGGGGTTTCATGGGAAGGGCAGACCAGATAGGGATTCAATGCCTGGCCAATGGCGTCTGTTCAGCACGCCTTGTTCTGGGCTGCGAGGCTCATGACACAGCTCATCCCAGCACCCTGCACAGCGCGGGAGTGTCTGAACTAGAACGCTTTCCTGTCACAGACCTGCTCCCCGAGTCCTTCAGGGTGTTCGGTCACTCTGCTCCCTCAGCTGGAGTCTGGGAGGCCCAGGAGAGTTTGTGGTCAACCAGCTCACCCACGGGCCGAGACCTTGTCATCAGCCACAGTTCTTGCCCATGCTCTTCTCGCTGGAATCCCTGCAAGCACTAAAGCCTCCTCTGATCGTGGTTCCCGGACCAGCCAAATCTGACTTTTCAGGGCTGAGATCCACCTTACAGACTGATTCCCCCTGAGTTCTGAAGCCATAACCTGCCGTGTGACTGTATTTGGAAGATCTCCTGGAGGAGGGCAGGGCAACCCACTCCAGTATCATGCCTGGAGAATGCCCATGGACAGAGGAGCCTGGTGGGCTGCAGTTCATGGGGTCGCAAAGAGTCGGACACGACTGAGCAACTAAGCACAGCACAAGGTTAAAAGAGACCCTAAGGGCAGAACCCTAATCTGACAGGACAGTGTCCTTGTAAGAAAAGGAAGAGACACTGGAGATGTACACGCACAGACAGAAGATCCTGTCAGCCACAGTGAGAAGTTGGCTGTTTGAAGCCTAGGAGAGAGACCTCCTTGAGAGGAGAAACCAAACCTACAGACACCTTGATCCAGGAGCTGTGAGAATCCATTTCTTGTTTAAGTCAGCCAGTACATGGTATTTTGCTGTGGCATTCCTTGCAAATGAACACAATCCAGCATCAGCATTTTTCCTCTTTCAAAATAACTTTGGCTATTCTAGGTTTTTTTGCATTGCCAAATACAATTTAGAAGCAGACTGTCCTTTTCTACAAAAGTCCTGCCGGGGGGTTTAGAATTGCACTGCATCTACGGATCAATTTTGAAAGAATAGACACCTGAACCATACTGGTTCTCCCCATTTCTAAACATGATATATTTCTTCATTAATTGAAATCATGTAAAATTTTCCTTATCAATGTTTTATAATTTCAGTCTAGCATTTCATATCTTTCATGAAAAGTATTCCTAAGAATTCTATGTATTTTGATACTGCTGGAAATGCTGTTTTTAAATTTCATGTTGTTAAAAAACAAATTTTTGCTGGCACACAAATATAATTTTTCAATATTGACCTTGTATCCTACAACCTTGATAAATGTTATTAATTCTAGTAGTATTTGTTATTCCTTAGAATCTTCTATGTAGACAACCATGTCTGCAGAGACAATTTTACTTTTTCCCTTCCAATCTTATACCTCTTTTTTTCTTGCCTTGATGCACTACCTAGGACTTCTGGAATAATACATTGTCCCCTTGTTTCCAGTTTTAGGGGAAGAGAATTTAGTCTTTCATCATTAGTATGATGTTAGCTGTAGGTTTTCCATTGGGTGCCCTTTATCCAATTAAGGAAGTTTCCTTCATATTCCTAGTTTGTTGAGAGGGTTGTTGCTGGTGTTTTTGTTTCTTTGTCATTAATAGACGCTGAATTGTGTCAGTTTTTTCAGTGATCATATGATGTTTCTCTTTTATTCTATTAATGTGGTAAATCACTTTGACTTTCTAGTGTAGAACCTCCAGTAAACCCGACTTGTTCAAGATGTATAGCTGGATGAGATTTGATAAAATTCTATTGAAGACTTTTGCATCTGTGTTCACGAGGGATCTCAGTCTATAAATTCCATTGTTGGAATGTCTTTGCCAGGATGTGGAATTAGGGTTTTGTTGACCTCATAAAATGAACTGCAAAATGTTCTCTCTTCTGAAAGAGCTTGCATAATGTTGGTATTATTTCTTCATTAAATGTTTGATAATTTGGATTTTTATCTGGAAAAGTTTTATATAAAGATTAAAATATATAGGGCCACTCCCATTTTCCATTTCTTTTTGAGTCAGTTATGGTAGTTTGTGTCTTTCAAGGAATTTTTCATTAATATGAATTGTCAAATTCGTTGGAGTAAAGTTGTTTAAATATTTCCTTATTATCCTTTTAATATGTAAAGGACCAGTAGATATTTCTTCATTTCTGCTATTGGTTATTTGTATTTTCTTTTTTTTTCCTTCATAAGTTTTGCTAGTTCATCAGTTTTACTCAGGGAACCAGTTTTTGGCTTTGTTAAATTTTTCTATTGTTTGTTGCTCTTCCTTTTCTAACTTCTTAGATCATTGGTTTTAAACTTACTGTCTTTCTCTTAATAGCATTGAAACATATATATTATCATATGTGAAATAGATCACCAGTCCAGGTTCAATGCATGAGACAGGGTGCTCAGGTGTGGTGCACTGGGATGACCCTGAGGGATGGAATGAGGGGGGAGGTGGGAGGGGGTTCAGGATGGGGAACACATGTACACCTGTGGCGGATTCATGTCAATGTATGGCAAAAACCACCACAATATTGTAAAGTAATTAGCCTCCAATTAAATTTTAAAAATAAATAAACTTATTGTCTTTTCTCTTATATGCAATTAAATGATAAATTTCCCTCTAAAGCATGTGGTAGCTGTATCTTACAAGTTTTGATGTGTTATGTTTTCCTTTTTTATTCAGTTCAAAATTTGTTCTAAATTTCCTTATATCTTCCTTGATCCATGGATTATTTAAAAGTATATTTAATCTATAATATTTAGAGCTTTTCTAAATATCTTACTGTGATACAACTCAATTATATTGAACTACTGTGATCTAATATAATTCAGTTGTGATCTGAGAACATTCTTTGTATGATTTGAATCCTTTTAAATCTGTTGATTTCAATCTATTTAATCCTTTTCAATCTATTTCGGGAGATGATGAAGGACAGGGAAGCCTGGCATGCTGCAGCCCATGGGATGGCAAAGAATCAGACATGACTAAGCGACTGAACAACAACAAAATCTATTGATATTTATTTTATGGCTCTGCTTTTAAACCATATACTAAGTGACTTGAGTCTGTTGCCAGAGTGAGATTTGAAACATCATCAAAGATGAATCCAGGAGCAAAATTGAGGTGTGAGGGGTTCCCAGGGAGCTGAGGGCTGCTGAAGCATGGGGTGGGCGCTGAGAGGTGGGAGGAGGGTGGGCCCTGGGGGGTTCCTCTTGTAGGGCAGGGTGGTGCCCTGCACCCCTCCCCGCCCCCACCCCAAGGTGGGTGCGTTGGAGATCTGTGAGGATGTTTATGGTTGTTAGAACGATTGAGAGTCAGGTGGGCAAGGACCAGGAATGTGAGATACTGTGCAATGAGCTGGGTAATCCCACAGAGATAAGAAAGCCTCCCTCAGCAATCAATGCAAAGAAATAGAGGAAAACAATAGAATGGGAAAGACTAGAGATCTCTTCAAGGAAATTAGAGATACCAAGGGAACATTTCATGCAAAGATGTGCTCAATAAAGGACCTATCAGAAGCAGAAGATATTAACAAGAGGTGACAAGAATACACAGAAGAACTGTATAAAAAAGATCTTCATGACCTGGATAATCACGATGATGTGATCACTCACCTGAGCCAGATATTCTGGAATGTGAAGTCAAGTAGGCCTTAGGAAGCATCTCTATGAACAAAGCTAGTGGAGATGATGGAATTCCAGTTGAGTTATTTCAAATCCTGAAAGATGATTCTGTGAAAGTGCTGCACTCAATATGCCAGCAAATTTGGAAAACTCAGCAGTGGCCACAGGACTGGTAAAGGTCAGTTTTCATTCCAGTCCCAAAGAAAGGCAATGCCAAAGAATGCTCAAACTACCGCACAATTGTACTCATCTCACACCCTAGTTAAGTAATGCTCAAAATTCTCCAAGCCAGACTTCAGTAATACGTGAACCGTGAACTTCCAGATGTTCAAGCTGGTTTTAGAAAAGACAGAGGAACCAGAGATCAAATTGCCAACATCCGCTGGATCATGGAAAAAGCAAGAGAGTTCCAGAAAAACATCTACTTCTGCTTTATTGACTATGCCAAAGCCTTTGACTGTGTGGATCACAATAAACTGGAAAATTCTTCAAGAGATGGGAATACCAGATCACCTGACCTGCCTCTTGAGGAACCTGTATGCAGGTCAGGAAGCAACAGTTAGAACTGGACATGGAACAACAGACTGGTTCCAAATAGGAAAAGGAGTACATCAAGGCTGTATATTGTCACCCTGCTTATTTAACTTATATGCAGAGTACGTCATGAGAAATGCTGGGCTGGAAGAAGCACAAGCTGGAATCAAGATTGCCAGGAGAAATATCAATAACCTCAGATATGCAGATGACACCACCCTTTTAGGAGAAAGTGAAGAACTAAAGAACCTCTTGACGAAGGTGAAAGAGGAGAGTGAAAAAGTTGGCTTAAAGCTCAACTTTCAGAAAACTAAGATCATGGCATCTGGTCCCATCACTTCATGACAAGTAGATGGGGAAACAGTGGCTGACTTTATTTTTTTGGGCTGCAAAATCACTGCAGATGGTGACTGCAGCCATGAAATTAAAAGACGCTTACTCCTTGGAAGGAAAGTTATGACCAACCTAGACTGCATATTGAAAAGCAGAGACATTACTTTGCCAACAAAGGTCTGTCTAGTCAAGGCTATGGTTTTTCCAGTGGTCATGTATGGATGTGAGAGTTGGACTATAAAGAAAGCTGAGTGCCAAAGAATTGATGCTTCTGAACTGTGGTGTTGGAGAAGACTTTTTTTTTTTTTAGTTCTACCATTTTATTGCTACCAACCCATCATCCTCCACCCTCATGCACACATGCTCAGTCATGTAACCCCATGGACTGCAGCCCGCCAGGCTCCTCTGTCTATGGACTTTTCCAGGCAAGAATACTGGAGTGGGTTGCCATTTCCTTCTGGAGAAGACTCTTGAGAGTCCCTTGGACTGCAAGGAGATCCAACCAGTCCATCCTAAAGGAAATCAGTCCTGAATATTCATTGGAAGGACTGATGCTGAAGCTGAAACTCCAATACTTTGGCCACCTGATGCAGAGAGCTGACTCCTTGGAAAAGACCCTGGTGCTGGGAAAGATTGAGGGCAGGAAGAGATGGGGACGACAGAGGATGAGATGGTTGAATGGCATCATCAACTTGATGGACATGGGTTTCAGTGAACTCCGGGAATTGGTGATGGACAGGGAGGCCTGGCGTGCTGCAGTTCGTGGGGTCGCAAAGAGTCGGACACGACTGAGCGACTGAACTGAAATTGAATCACACAGATCAAGAATTGGTCCATTGCCCAGACTTTACAAAGTCCTACCTAGCTCAGTCTCTGCACATCAGTGCTGCTGTCCAAGAATGCAAGTCATACATCGCATTTTAAGTTCCCTAGCAGCTACACGAAAAATGTAAAAAGAAAGAAGTAAAATTAATTTTGGCTATACATTTCACTTAACCTAGCAGATCCAAAATAATCTTTCAACCACTGTAAACATCATATATGTTACTACTGAAATATAGTTCCTCATCTTATGAAAATTCTAAATGGAGTCTACGACATGCAGGGCAGCCAGACTAAATGCTCAGTAGCCACATGCGGCCAGTGGCTTATGAACTGGATGGTACAGATGGAGACCCTTATCTCATTTTATGTAAAGATCAAATATCTTTTGCATTTTAGTGTAGCTGAATTTTCCAGCAGTGTGTTACCATGCAAAAAGAGGCCTGAGGGGATTTGGGTGTTGGGGTTTCTTGGCCATGCTGCATGGCTTGTGCAATCTCAGTTCCCCAACCAGGGATGGAGTCAGGGCCACAGCAGTGCAAGTCCAGAATTCTAACCACTGGGTCACCTGGGAATTCCTGAGGTTTGAGTCTAGTTTTTTCCCTGAACTTAACCATGAGTTGTTCACCAATTTGGAACGTGATGTCATCTGTCAGTACAGCACACTTGAATCAGCTGTGTTTGTTATTAATAGTTGTTGTCTTCATGGTCATCTTCCCTGGTGGCTCAGCTGGTAAAGAATCCTGCCTGCAATGCAGGAGACCCCAGTTCGATTCCTGGATCGGGAAGATCCACTGGAGAAGGGAAAGGCTACCCACTCCAGCATTCTGGCCTGGAGAACTCCATGGACTGTATAGTCCATGGGGTGGCAGAGTCGGACACGACTGAGCGACTTCCACTTTCATGGTCATCCTACCTCTGTGCACAGGCAGTGCGTACTTCAGTGTTCTGCCATGTTGCTTCCCAGTTTATCTGCATCTAAGCATCTACTTACTGAAACACACTTTTCTTTCTTGTATTTATTACAGTTGAACATTATGTTGACTTTGCAAAATTATGTGTGTAGGTGGCTTATGCTATGTATACATTTCTTATCAGGTACTTACTATAGGAGATCTTTAGATATATTCAAGCAGTATTAAACTATTGCAAATCATGTAAATACCGGTCACGAGTAAAGATGTAAAAAGTACTAGTTATTAAAAGGAATGTCGGGCCCCTGTGCTGGAGGCAGGGAAAAGCCGAAGCAGGGCCCTGACTTAGGTCTAAAGTGCCTCTCTGGAAGCCGAATAGAAACCCGAACCAGTCTCGATTGTTGGGGTGGAGAAACGGGACAGATAATTTGCTTTACTCACTTTCTTATGTGGAAGTCGCACCAAAATGTCCCTGATTCTAGAAAACTGGGTGATGCCTTCAGATTATTTTCCAAGGTAAGGCCTTCCCAGAAAATATCCCCTAGTATGTCAGTGAAGTGAGCTGTTAGTTGCTCAGTCGTATCTGACTCTTTGCGACCCCACCAACTGTAGCCCGCCAGGCTCCTCTGTCCATGGGATTCTCCAGGCAAGAATACTGGAGTGGATTGCCATTCCCTTCTCCAGGGGATCTTCCCACTCCATGGATTGAACCCAGGTCTCCTGCATAGCAGGCAGATTCTTTACCTTTGAGCTACAGGGAAGCCTACTATGTAAAGTAACTTTAAAACAATTTATTTTACTTTTGGATGCCCTTCGCAGTTTACGGGATCTTAGTTCCTCGGCCCAGGATCCAACCCATGCCCCCTGCAGTGGAAGTGTGGAGTCCTGTCCACTGGACCACCAGGGAGTTCCTGAAAATAATGGCATTTTTAAATGCCATTTTTTCTTACTCATCTTGGAATCCGTTTCCTGGTCTTAAACTGATTATATCTACCAGCATCTTACAAGTTTTCTGCTCTGAGAATTTCCCTCTTAAAGCTGGGTGGAGCAGTTAATAGTTCTTCTGAAGACCCAGAGTATCATACAGTGAAATCACTAAGCCTCTTATACAACATGTGGCAGAATAATTGTATTTTATGCCTTTTTTACATTTTTCTTTTTTAAAAGATTTTTTGATTTGGAACATTTAAAAAAAAATACTTTATTGAATTTGTTACAATACTCCTTCTATTTTATATTTTGGCTCTTTGTCCCTGGAGGCTTGTGTGATCTTAGCTCCCCGACCTGGGATCGAATCTGCACCCCCTGCATTGGAAGGTGAAGTCATAACCACTGGACCACCAGGGAAATCTCTACATTTTTCTTAATGGCAGTAAAAACAAAAGGACATGACCCCTTAATATAGATGTAGTAACCAACAGGGAAAAATGAAAGTTTATTTTTAGGGTATTATGAGTATAAATTCCGAATTTCCATGACCCTCTAACTCTGTTTTATAGTCTGTCTTACCCTAAAGTGAGAGGCCAGTTTAAACGGAGACCATCTGCTTGACCCCAGGGCCCCACAGTAAGTGAGCAGCAGATATCTGTTGATGAAGTTGCTGTTGGTCTCGCCTCTTCCCTGCACATGCTGCGGGAATGAAAATGTCCACCCTTCACCCAGCGCTTTCTGTGGACCAGCCCTGTGTTGGCTGTTTGAATCCTTCAAGATGGGAGTTATTGTCCATATTTCACAGATGAGGGAAGATCTGATTTATGTTTCTACGTGCTCCAGAGGCAGGCCTGGGGATTATATGTGCAGTCACTAACTAAATGTGGTTGAGCTAATTTAGGTTTTAAGCTCATCAAAACAATGGCCGATTCAGCAGCAGTATCCACAGGTTGGTGATCTCATTGGCTCCTCTGCGGGCCCTTATTCAACCAGCATTTGCTGAGCACCTGCCCCACACAGGGCCTGGGAGGCTTAGTGAAGCCCTTCTCGCTGTGTGATGTGAGCTGGGCCCAGGGGTGGGTAGGAAATCTTGCTCCCCCAGATGACTGCTCCGTATCCGAGGGCGAAGTTAGCTGCCAGAAAGCCCAGTCTTCGGTGAGCGAAGCCCCCGCGCAGTTGGTGGTCCTATGGCTTCTATGAGAAGCACCAGCTGCTGGCCTGGGCTCTCTTCTCCGCATTTAGAGGAATCAATCAGTCCAATCAAGCCTGTAGGCTTTAAAAGCCTGGACATTTCCAACACGCAGCTAAGGTTGAGGACTAGCGAACCTGCAGATGCTGGCCACTTGGACGACTGAACCAATTGCCTTCACATCCGGCCTGGAAGGACTTCCTTGAGAAGGCCTGGTTGCCTCCCTTGCTGCAGTCAGGGGCCTATTCGGGGACTGGCAGTGCCAGCTCCAGCACTCACCGCTAGGAGAACTTGGGAAGTTACACTGCCCTCTCACTGCCTCAGTTTCCTCGTCTGTACGATGGGGACATGAGAGTGCTCTCTTTATAGGCTTGTTGTCAGAATTAGAAGTTAACTCACATAAAGCACTAGGTGCACAGTTAAGTGCTAGGGAAGTGTTAGCTCTCGTCACAAACTACAGGCCAGACCTGAGACTCAAGTAAAGGGAAACAGCAGCCTTCCTTACTCCTCTCTGCTCACCTGAGAGACTTCAGCTGGACACAGATACTACTGCCTGGCGTGGGTGGGGCCTGTGGGCATGGACTCAGGCGTGCCGCCCTAGGCCTGATAGCTGACAACCATTCTTGGGGCCTGGGGCTTCCCAGGCAACACTAATGGTCAAGAACCTGCCTGCAGTGCCAGAGATGCAAGAGACCTGGGTTCAGTCCCGGGATCAGGAAGATGCCCTGGAGGAGGAAATGGCAACCCACTCCTGAAATTCCCATGGACAGAGGAGCCTGGCGGGCTACAGCAGAGTAGCCCATAGAGTCAAAGAGTCAGACACGACTGAGTGCACCCACAGACACACAGATCCATCCCCAGCCTCCATCCGCAGGTCCTACAGCCTACCCGGGTCACACAATCTCTTCTTCACACGTGTCACATTATTTTCTAGCTGTTTTTTCAAGCATTCTCTAAGCTGTTACTGTTTTGTTGGCTTGTTTCAGATTTATATAAATCCCAGGATGAATTGTGTATATTACCAAAGATTTAATGTCACATGTAATGTGAAAATTATCATAGCATACTTTACCTTAAAAAAAACTCTCGTAGATGTTTTCAATCTTTTCCTTACTCCGAACCATAAATGTATTTGTGTGTGTATATGTACGTCCAGATGAATGCCAACTTACAGTCCCATCAGCGTTGCATTAGAATACATAAAAAAATTTTTTTGGCCAAATCATGTGGCTTTCAGGATCTCGGATCTCCAACCAGAGACTGAACCTGGGCAACTGTAGTGAAAGCCTTAAATTGTAATCCCTTGGAATTCTAAACCTGGAATTCTAACTCCCAAAATATTTTTTAAAATTATTTTTTGAAAGAGTTGATTTACAATAATGTGTTAAAGGGTATAACATAGGGATTATTATTATTTTTTTTTTTTTGGCTGAGCTGCACAGCTTGTGGGATCTTAGTTCCCCGACCAGGGATCCAACTGGGGCCTGGCAGTGAAAGGACCAAGTCCTAACCACTGGACCACCAGGGAATCCCCACAATTCAGTATTTTTGCAGATCATTTTTCATAGGTTATGATAATAAAATGTATATAATTCCCTGTGCTATATGGTATATCCTTGTAGCTTACAGTAGTATCTGTTAATCCCATACCGGTTTGTCACTCTCCTTTCCCCCCTCCCATTTGGTAACCACAAGTTTATTTTCTATATTTGTGTGTCTGTTTCGTTTGGCCAGGCTGTGCAGCCTGCAGTGTGTGGGATCTTAGTTCCCCAATCAGGGACTGAACCCAGGACCCCTGCAATGAGTGTGGAGTCCTAACCACTGGACTGCCAAGGAATTCCGTTCCTATTTTGTACATACATTCACTTGTATTATTTTTTAGATTTCACACATAAGTGATATCATATAGTATGTATCTTTCTCTACCTTATTTGACTAAGCATAATATTCTCCATGCCCATCCGTGTGGCTACAAATGGCAGTATTTCGTACTTTTTTATGGCAAGTATTTCCTGGTTGAGGAACTAAGATCCATGTCTCAGGATAACTAAGCCTGAGAACCACACCTACTGAGTCTGTGCACTCTGGAGTCCTTGTGCCACAACTAGAGAGGAGAGAAGCTCGTGTGCAGCAACAAAGATCCTGCGTGCCACAACTAAGACCTGATGAAGCCAAATAAATATTAAAAAAAACACAAGATCAGCATAGATACTTCTCCAAAGATGATGCAGCTTCCTTGGTGGCTCAGACGGTAAAGAATACACCTGCAATGTGGGAGAGACCTGGGCTCCATCCCTGTGTTGGGAAGATCCCCTGGAGGATGGCATGGCAACCCACTCCAATATACTTGCCTGGAAAACCCCATGAACAGAGGAGCCTGGTAGGCTAGTCCATGGGGTCACAAAGAGTTGGAAACGACGGAACAACTAAGCACAGCACAGCAATAAACACAGGAGATGTTCAACATCATCAGTTATTAGGAAAATGCAAATCAAAGTTAAAAGGTACCACTTCACACCCACCAGGATGATTATGATAAAAAAGGCAGACAATTACAGGTGGTGACAAGGATGTGAAGCTGGAAGCTTGCACATCGCTGGTGGGTATGTAAGATGGCGCAGATGCTTGGAAAACATTTTTGTGGCTCCCCAAAAGATTAAACACAGAGCCATCATATGATCCTGAACTTCTAGATATGTATCTAGGGGAAATAAAAATATATGTTCATAACAAAGCTTGTACATGAACGTTCACAGCTGAATTTTTAATAATGAAAAAGTGAAAACACCTCAAATGTGTGTTAATTGATGAGTGAATTAAACAGTGTGGTGTATCTACAAAATAGAGTATTACTTGGCAACGAACAGTAATAAGTACTAGGGAGATGAGCCGAGATGAAGGGGCAGGAAGACCTTGAGCTCGTGGCCTCTCCTGAGCACACCAAAATTACAGCTATTTACAGAATAGCCATTGAATAAAAAGACCAGAGCCTACCCAAAAAGATCTTCTACAATTAAAGGCATACAGAAGGAACCACAATGATGCGTTTTTAAAAAAAAAAAAACATTTTATTTCTGATTAACCTCTCCACCTTTCCTGTGGAACGCACGACATGGCTGAGAACTGGAGCCAGGCTCCCATTTCTGCTGGAGCACCAAGAGCCAGAAGGTCCTCTGGCCTAACCGGCCTTTTCCAAGAAGTGTACTGTTTTAGATTCAAGGTTCACAGCCTCTTCCCTTCACCTCCCCTTCCTCCTGTTCTAATGGAAAAGCCTGATCACGGGAGACCCCCCACTCCAGCCAGGTCAGTAGTGGGACCACTGCCCAAGACACCCGAACATCCGAGTTTTCCTTAACAATCGACGGTGGAGGTGCCCGTCCGAGGAGGACAAGGAAAAGGCCCTTACCCAGGTCCTTCGAGGTTGAACAAAACGCTAAAGGAGGCCTGGCTGCTGGCAACTCTTCAGGTGATTATTCTGAGGGAGAATACTCGTATCACCATATTTATGTCTGTAACATCGGTTTACTTAAGATACTACATAGGAATATACGTCCCCAACGTTTGCTCCAAATTCTCATTTAGCTTTTTTCCCCCATCAGAAACAATCTCTACATGTGAAACTTCCCAGAAGTGTGGACTCCTTGTTTTCTGCTGGTCTAGTTTAAACGCAGCGTCGGGTCGCTATTGATGTCGGATACGCATAAAAGATGTAGGAACTATTGTATTATCTGGGAACACCTTTTTCCATGACTCGGTAAGTTGTATCCGACGCGCTGGTGAAGCCCGAGGGAAGAGCAGAGCCTGAGTAGGTCTGTCTGCAAGCAGCATCGGGGTCACCAGAGCTGGCCTGGGACAGTGGAAGGACCACCGGGGCCGAGCCCCCCTCGGATGGAGCCTGCCAGGCAGGGGGCTGCTGCGGAAGGCCAGGCAGTGTGCACCTCTGAGGTGAACTCACGCGGACCCACGGAAACACTGGTAGGATTTGAAGGAAGAAATGTGTTGTCACAGGCCCACCTTACACTGAGAAAATTCCCACGGGAGGCGAGGGAGAAAACGGCTTCCGGCCAACTCCCGACCCCACCACCACGGCAGGTCCTCCGGGCGGGATGGCAAGTTCTTGGAGTCCCGGCCCCACCCAGCTCGGACGGGTGTCTTCACGCCGGGGGTCCTGCCCCTCAGCACCCAGCCCAAGGCGGTGTGGACCTGCGTCTTGACCCCCTCACATCACCTCGCACTAGAACGGACTCTGGGAAGATGGCGGCAAGCAACGTCACAGCAGGCCCTGAGAGAAATATTCCAGCGCCAGCCATGGTCACCGGACCCTCGGTCCCGGGAAGGCAAGGCACATCTTCCCCAGGTTCCCTAAAAAGTATGATGTTACCGTGAAAAAATGGTAGGAGAAAAGAGAGAAAAACCCGCTACCCACTTCCGGTGAGCGACCCTGTGCCCTCCTCGGTGGGCGTGGCCAACGTCCTGAGCTGCCAGCGCTGAGCGACCGCCTGGGGGGGGGCGGGGCCAGGGGCGGGGCGGGGCGGAGTCCCGGCCACAACCACTGCCTCGCTCTCCAGCAAAGTTCAGCCTCTGTTAACTGTTTCCTGAACGTGAACAGCAGGTCTGGTCAGGAGGCAGAAGACCACCTGCTCTCTGGGAAGCCATCTGGCCAAGACCGTTAAGAAATCCTGACGCATTTCCAAGGGAAGCTCTGATGAGAGGGGCCTCGAAGAAACGCGGAAGGAGGGTCAGACTTTTTTCTGATACAGAACCACCGAGAAAGCGGGTCCGTGCTGCCAGCTTCAGCTCCTGGGAGACGGGCGGTGGGTGGTGGCGGAATGACTGCATTTCCACGGGCCGCCCTCGCAGTGCAGTCCCTTGCTCCTGGCTACATCCTGCAGAGCTTCAGCGGGAAGTTCTCAGTGATGAGGTGGTCGGGGTGAAGCAGCACCACGATGTTCACCTCAAACTCTGGGGGAGAGAAAGGACAGACAGGCTCAACGCTCACCGACTCCGGAGGCGTAAACGCCAGACCCACTAGGGCTCCGCTGAAATCTGGACAGAGAGGCAGCAGCTCCTGCCTTGGGAGCTGCACACCCTCCCAAGTTTCCAGGAGAAATCGGTATAGGTGGCTACCCGGGCGGGACTGCCTGAGTATATCCGTCTTCTCACCCCCGGACACTCTAAGGTCCTGCATTCTCAAATACTCTCTTGTCCTCTGTCTCTACTGCACAGAATCTCCTAGAATCTCATCCGCTCACAGGTGCACTGTGGCTTTCTTTTTAACCTGTCCTACCATACTGGGTGGACTAGCGGACCCCACGCTGGCCCACAGCCCACCGGCAGCACCCCAGGCCAGGCGAGAAACAGCACTTGGAAAAGAAGGCAAGCCATCTCCCAGCCGTCCCTTTGCAGCCGGGTTTATTTGTCCATGACACCTGTTCAAACATTCCTCTGCTACCTTCAGCAAACAGTAGTCTTTCTTCCCGCTTTCTAGGTGCTAAGAGTCAGCACGTGGATGACAGGGAAGGGGGTGCCTGAGGAGAGAGCCCCCGAAAAGAGAGAAGCCCAGGTCCCTCCCCAGTGTGAAGGGAAGGGGCTGGGGGCCGGCTCCTCCAGGGCCCCTCTGTGGCCGGAGTCCCAAGGACGGTGTCTCCGTGTGTGGCCGTCGCCTTGGCCCGGCACTGGCCAGGGCACGAGTGTGTACCGCAGTGGCTGCCGTGTTCCCTTCCTCTTTCTGATGGCTGTCACAGGCCGCAACACCCTCTGGGCTGCCCAAGTCTTCCCACCACCTTGCTGTCCTCCCTGGAGGGGACAGAGAGGAGGCCCGGCAGGCACAGAAGGCCCATGGCAGGACTGGTGCTGGCTTCCTCCCAGCGCGGAGGGCCATGGGCTCAGCTGGGGACAGCCGCGGGCCTGGCCGTGCCCAGGAAGTTCCCCAAGCTGGGCACCGTCGGAGTGAAGGGGCACACCCAGATGTGCGCCTAACTAAGGACGCGGGGCTCACCCTATTCCCCCTTGAGAACGGAACCTGACCTCCCAGCCATGAGACGGTGACCCCAGGGAAACGAGAGGCCGTGGTGCTCAATGATCACAGGCTACCTCCTTCCCGCGGGACCCCCTCAGTTGAAGGGGTGGTCACTGCACAAGCCCCCAGGCACACAAAACAGGAGCCACCAGGACACAAGCACCGCCAGTGTCTTGGCTGATGGGCTGAGGGCGTTATTTCTATGGAGGAATCGTGGGCGCTACATTAAATGCTACACAGACGCTTTGTAAGGTCTGACAGAAATAAGGTGCAGACAGTACAGGTACCTAATGCATAGTGTAGCAGAAAAGAACAATTTTTGGATGTTTCTTAAAGTTTATGTAGCAAAACCAAGTTGAAAAATCGACAGATAAGCTCCTCCTCCTTAACTTAAAAATCAAAGGTGCAGCTGACCCTCGAACAACCAAGGTCAGGGAGGCTCCCACCCAGTCACACATCCACACGGAATTTACAGGCTGCCCCTTATTTGGCAATTTCACCACAACTGCAGTTCTCTATCTGCAGATTCAACCACAATACAAGGTGAAGGGAGAAAAAGCAGGATTGAAAAGTGCGTCTTAACGCGACTCAGATCTTGTGGTCCAAGTATCTGTCGTGCGATCACAGAAAACCACTGACTCCCCCTCAGCTGCCGGAGCCTCAGCCCTTGGGAAGATGAGTGTTCACTGGGCTGTCACAGGTCTTGTGTCCCCATCAAATACCAGCCCATCAGAGGGCTGATCCGACCTCCCCACGAGCTTGGCTGGCTGGTCCCTGGCCAAGTTAGTGTCCTTCAGAGAGCATGTTGTCACGTGAGCAGCCCACGCTGTCTCCTGGGGGACGAAGCAAGTTCAACCCTGGGTGCCACCCAGCTGCTCTGCACGCATTTTTGTGCAGCAACCAAAGGGCTGGGTGCTCCGCGCTGCACCCGAGATCAGCAGACCAGCAGATCCACCCCCTCCCAGGGGCACCCTGAGGGCACGCACGTACCCACTTTGAAGTTGGTGGTCTCTAGCGTCGGGCAGGTGAATAGCCGGGGGAAGACCATGTAGATGGGGATGGAGAGGCCCCGACACACGTCCCCGTCGGCGATCTGAATGTTCTGAATCTCTGTGGCGTCGCGGGCGTAGCCTTCTGCACAGCCTGGAGCAGGGAGAGGGCATCGTGGGGTCAGGACACAGCGCACGTCCGTTCAGGCTGAAGCAGCAGCCAGTGACTCAGAGAAGGTGCATCAACAGGAGAGTCCCCTGCTGTCCCGCTGGCCCTGCAGGACCCTGGAGATGAGAGGCGAGCTCGTGGCTGTGGGCCGGGGGCAGCGGAGGGTCAGGGGGCCTTACCGCACGTCTCCACGCGCACCAGCTGCAGCTCGATGCTTTTGATGGCAGCCTCTGAGCTCTCCACCACCAGCTCTCCCGTCAGTGGCTGTGTGATCACACAGTTGGTCGAGTTGAGATGTCCTCTGATGAGAAATTTGGGGAGCAAGGCCCTCTAAAACGAGACAAAACCAGACACGTCAGGAATGGGAGGTGCCGGGAGAAATGACTCGAGCCTTTCTGGTACAAAGAAGAACTGAACACAGAGTCTGGTAATTTACACAAAACTCACTGGGAGCCTGGCTGACAAAACTGGCAAAACTGGACAACAGCGCTTAAAACAGTCTGAGTAACAGACTGAATGATCCAACAACTTATCGACAGACCTAAGGTACCTGACAAAGACCAGCTCTCTCGCCAAAGCAGCCTTCCTGCCTGCCTTAGGTCTGCACAACTCCATCTGACCAAGCGCCATGATATGAGAATGTCTGAGGGACTTCCCCGGTGGCGCAGTGGGTAAGAATCCGCCTGTCAACACAGGGGACACGGGCTCGATCCCTGGTGCAGAAGGATTCCACATGCCGTGGAGCAACTAAGCCAGGGTGCCAGGACTATTGGGCCCGCGCCGTAGAGCCCGCGCTCGGCAACCAGAGAAGTCACTGCGAGGAGGAGCTTGCGCACTGCAAGAGCGGCCCCTGCTTGCTGTAGCTTGAGAAAGCCCTCGCAAAGCAGTGAAGATCCAGCGCAGCCATAAATAAGTAACATTTTAAAAAATGTCTGAGGAAGCTGACAAGAGTGTTTAAGGACAATCTGTCACCAAGAAAAAAAGAAAATCAATTTAAAAATGTTCCCAATTATGCAGTTTTGAAAAACCAAGAAGAGATTAACTTTATTTGTGAAGAGAACAACTCTTCTTCCATGCTGGACTAAACACCTATGGGCCTTTTCTCTCTGGACAGAGGGATACGGTCGTGGGGGAGTGACGCTGTGGTGGGGAGAACGGGTCTGAGGAGCTAGAGACAGAGGAATACGGTCGTGGGGGAGTGACGGTGTGGTGGGAAGAACGGGTCTGAGGAGCTAGAGACACTGCCTAGCACTCCTTCCTACGGCGGGGTCCCAGTTACCCTGAAGTCAATTCAGAGTTTAGAACACACTGTCCAATAGAAACATGAGGTAAGCCACAAATGTGAAGAAGTGAACGTGTAATTTAAAATTTTCTACTAGCCACATTAAAAAAAGTAAGAGGAAACAGGTGAAATTCTTCAGTATATTGAAAATACTGTCTCTTCCACATACAATCAGTATATTACAATCATACACGATGCTTTAAATTCTCTTTTTTCACACCGAGTCTTTGAAACCCAGCCGGTACCTCACAACTACAGAGCCCGCGTGCTGCAACTAGGAAGCCTACCAGGCTGCGCTCCCCAAGAAGCCCCTGCAGTGAGAAGCCTAGGCGCTGCAACGCTGGGGGCAGTGGGACGCAACCAGAGAAAGCCCGCAGACAGCAATGAAATCCCAGCACAGCCGAGAGAGAGAAGGATGGAAGGAAGGAAAGTCGCCCTGGTGCCGCGACTACGGAGCACGTTACCTCTTTGACGTTCTGCAAGGTGTCAGGTGTGATCGTGAAGTCCACGGGGCTCGGAGTCCATTTCCCCTTCTGAGGCTAAAACAGGGGGAAGAACCGAAATCAGGAGAGAGTCCCACAGCTCCCACTTGTTTTTCCTCGTTTCAGGAAATGCAAGGCAGCACAAGAACGGGAGACCTTGGTGCCAAGAGGCAGGGTGCCTGGGTTCTAAAACAGTTCTGCCAGGAAACAAGGCTGTGTCTGTCCAATGTCTTCATCCCCCTGACTCAAGTTTCCGCATCTGGAAAATGGGGGGGCCAGGCTTCTTTGTCTCGAAGGTCCCTCGCAGGTCCAGAATTTAAAAGCAGAGCGGGATTACTGGGAGACGTTTATTTGAAGCCGTCTCTGAGAATAAGATTGTACACCAAAGTGTCTCTGTGACGGGCCCTGTGCAGTGCCGTTGCTGCCGCGGACCCACCGCGCAGGTGAGGTCAATGAGGCCCAGACGGCTCACCTGGTCGCTCAAGTCCAGAGCAGAACGGACAGTCAAACCCAGGCACCCTGGTTCCACAGCTGGTGCTGTTAGCCACTCAGCTGTACAACTAACCTTCTACCATGAAGAATCACACTGTAGCGTAACAGATTAATTATCAGCGTTACGGAGATTTGTTAACAATGACCACCTCCATCACACAGGCACAGAATCCATCAACACAGCCAAGCTTCCTGGGGGCCTGCCTGGTGCCTTTTACTCACAGGTTGGGGCCCAAAGGCCACTGAGGCCCCGATGGCGTGGGAGCTGTGGAGGAGAAAGGCCCCTGACCAGCCTGCCAACTTTACTCACCAAAAGCTTACTCTCGGAAATAGTCTTCTTGAAGCTACTCTTTTTACCAATAGGTTCACGAACATATTCTTTCGTGAATATATTTTTCCTCACAGCACATAAAGGAATATTTAACTTGTCAACTGTGGGTCATGGCGTAGTTTGGCTTCTAGTGAAATTATTCACCGAGACCGTGACCCCTGGGGGCTAACTGTGGGTGACCTCCAGGAGCAGGGAGGAAGCCCCCGGTGGCTCTGCCACCGCCAGCCTGAGTGGTCACCAGGTGCCCAGCCCTAGGCAGGGGGCTGAATTTGGGCTTATTCTTCACACAGGTGGAGGCTCTTTTTATATAAGACATGAAATGGCATGTGATTTTTTTTTTTTAAGGGAGTAATCTACATGAAGAAGAAAATTTTTTTAGCTTCCATTTGAAAACCCTTGATTGGACAGAAGGAAAACATCTGTTTCTAAATGAAGTGACTTCCAAAAATGAGAAATATTTTCATATTTTTTTAAAAACCGTAGCACTGAAAGAAACATCTACTGAAATTTTATAGAGGGAAACTACACATAATTGAAAATCCTAAAAAAGTCACAAAATTGATGCAAGGGCATCAGTGATTTCACCGATCTTATGCGGAAGGGCTCTTACATCTTCAGTCATCACTAAGGCATCCGTGGACATTTCATAATAGGGTTAAGAGGCCCTGCCCCAAAGGCCTGGAGAGAACTGAGATACAGGGACTCCAGGGCCGTGGGCACGAGTACCAGCCCCGACAGGTCCCCTGGGGGGGGGGGGGAACCTAGCCCCCTCGGTTGGCACGTGAAAGGACTGCTTAAGGACACTCTGTCAGTGCAGAGTCCCGGCAGAAGGTGTCAGAAAAGGCTCTCCCTGCCCCCTTCCCCAGCACCCCGGTGTGTTCCTGCCTCGTGGGCTGAGAACGCAGGGCCCTGGCCTTCCTACCCCACAGCCGGGCACGTTTCTGCCAGCCATTTACGGAAGCAGCCATGAAGGACGAGACGATGCCTCCCTCCAGGACCAAGGGCAGGCTTGCGCACCGTCTGCTGAGATGAAGGTGGGCCCCCTGGCCTGGGGCTCCTCAGGTGAGGCACAGACCCCTCAGGCGCAGCACCCCGTGGGCTAGGGGCATCGCCCGGAGGGTCTGGCCCAGGGGATGACATGCACGCTGCTACCCTGCTGCTGGCCAGGCCAGGAGAATCATGCTCCCCTGTCTCTGACCCAGGAGTCCCAGGCCCCTGTGCCGCACCCACGGAGCACTAGCAGCTAACTCACTGCTGCTAAGTGGGCGCAGTCCCAGGCCCCGCAGGAGAGTCCTGCTACCGAGCGCAGGCCCCCCGAGGGCGGCTTACGGTGGAGTGGACGATGAACTCGCAGGTCTTGGTCAAGTCCTTGGCCAGCAGGGACCGCCGCATGTCACAGCGCAGGGTGTACTGCAGAGAAAGGCAGAGGAGACGTTCTTGAGAGCGTCTGCTCTCATCACAGAATTACACAGACAAGGTTCCATCCCATTAATGCATCATACGAAATCTGTGTACATAACCGGGGGAGTTAATGCTCAAAATGAAAAGTATTTCTGTAATAGACACCTCAGCCTGTGCCCAGGGCCATCCTATCGCTGGACCCCTGGAAGGGGTGCAGAGTCTCACGGAGCCCCCCGTCACACGGGGAAAGACTTGCGAGGCAGAGCTGGGCATCAGCCTCCCTGTGTGAGCCCAGACAGGGAATACAGCCTCTCTGAGCTTCAGCTTCCTGCTCTAGAAGATGAGGACACTGATGCGACTTTAGTGAGGACCCAGTGAAATGACAAGTCAGGGCTGGCACATCACGGCTCTGGGTGAAACAGCAGCGACTTTGTAGAAAGGATGAGAAATCATGGCAGCAGAGCTGCAAACCCTGGGGCATCGAGACTCATAGCCAATGAGGGAGATGCCCCATACCTTCTGCGAGACAGGCCCTGAGCCCCGCGAGGGGGAGCCCGCCACAGAGCTGGGCGCCAGGCTGGAAACTCGACCTGTCCCTTCCCATCCTGTCCATAGCAGTGAGAGACTGCTAACAAAACTCAACGGCACATTACTGTCTTAAACAAACAAACAAAAATCGTGTACGTTTAATAAAGCGAGCTAGTGTTTTAATCATCTGGGGAAAAACATTACAAATAATCTGTAGAACTGGAACCATATGTGTAGTGAGTCAAGAAGTTACGACTATTATGACCGACCTGTCCAGGTTAAACGAGAACTATGTACTGAAGGTACTTACTATGTATTAAGGGTCTCCTGGGAGAGGAAACGTTAGAAAAGAAATAAAAAAGAACACCGTTGTCTACAAGGGCCTTTATATGTGTGTGTGTATAGTCTCAATCATATGCACACACACACACACACGTTGCTACTGTTAGTTGCTAAGTCGTGTCCCACTCTTTTGCCACCAGGCTGTAGCCCACCAGGCTCCTCTGTCCATGGATTTCCCAGGGGCAAAAACACACATACATTTTCTACCGAGACTTCAGTCTGGTCCCCCAGCCAGACCAGCTCAGCAAGGACTGCTCTACATATGCATCTGTTGTTCGCATATGTAACACACACACGCGTGTATCTGTGTAACTGACCTTCCTGTACAGCCCACACGCTATGGGCAGTATTTTGTTAGGGCCTGCCTGGTCTCCCTGATTCTTTTCCCAATGGGAGTGCCCTTCCTCATTTTCAGCCTCAGGGGTTTGGGAGGGCTGGCTTCCCCCAGCCCACCCTGGTTTGGAAGTGACCAGAAAGCCAGGAGCGCTGCTAGACCAGGGGAGGAATCCTTTCTGTGGGGGTGGCCCAGCCGGGAGAATGTTCTCTGCCACCAAGAACACAGAGCTGGGGGCTGACCGGTGTCCCCTCTCCCAGCCTCGACAGTCCCCTGGAATTGTGAGTTCCAGGATCCAATGTCCCTTTTTTGGCTAAGCCAGTTTGAGCAAGATTTCTGTAATTTGTAAATGAAAGACTGTGAATAATGGGTACCAACTTTTGGTCAGTAAAGGTTTTTTTTTTAAGTGTGAAAGCAGTAACTGGTAATATAAGGCAGCTGGTCATGAGTGGGAGAGGGCAGAAAGATGGAGAAAACAGGAAAACACCAATGTGTTTTAGGAACTGCATGGAAACCTGGGTTCAATCCCTGGGTTGGGAAGATCCCCTGGAGAAGGGAATGGCTACCCACTCCAGTATTCTTGCCTGGAGAATCCCACGGACAGAGGAGCCTGGCGGGCTACAGTCCATGGGCTCACAGAGAGTCAGACACAACTGAACAATTTTCACTAAATTCTTTTACAGCACTTTCTTGATTAATTCTGACAATTCAAAGGTAAGGACGGTTGACATAATATACAGATAGTCACCATGAATTCATTTATTTAATCATTCAGCAATTATTTACTTGGCATGTTCTGGGTGCCGGGAACTAGGCTGAATAAGTACTTCACAAAGAGACCTCATCAACCCCCAGGAGGAGAGGTCATGAAGGCCGTCTGGGTCACAGAGATGGGATCTGAGTTTACACCTGTCTGCGGCAGACACCCACGCTCCAAATCTTTATGCAATATGGTAATTCAAGCCCGGGTCTGTCTGCTGCAAAGCCCTGGATCTTTTCACTCTGTCTGGATCTTTCCAAAATATTAATGAGTGATCTACATGGCAAGGCCTACAGGAGGTTAAGGAGGGTCAGACATGAGCAGGGCTCCCAGAGGAGGTATAAGACTCGATTTCTCTTTTGGCCATGCTGTGTGACATGTGGGATGTGACATGCTTCGTTCCCTGACCGGGGATGGAACCCAAGTCCCCTGTACTGGAAGTGTGGAGCCTTAACCACTGGACTGCCAGGGAAGCCCCAAGATGCGATCTCTTCTGACTTGACAGTAAACACACCATGGATGGGAATGAGGAAAGAAGACACAGCCCAACAGATTTAAGGCAGACTCCTAGAAGGGATATTTTCACCATGAACAAGGAGGACAGGCATCTCGATCATTTACTTCTGAAACCATTTCAGCAGACATGTTGGTACCGCTGTACTTTGTGTTAAGAGGATAAAACCCCGCTAGTAGGGCCACGAGAGGAGAACAAAAATAAAACCACCCTGTGATTTAAACAACTTTTAAAGGAAAAAGTGGTTGTACAGAGGACAGCTGGGAAGACTGACAGCTTCCTGTATGCTCTGTCTACAAATAAGGATGAGAGGTGGATGCAAATGTGGCTGAGGAGAATCAGAGCAAATATGATGGAGTCCTCCGCCTAAGAAGTTACGAGGAAACCAGGCCCTGTGAGCTGGCAACCTACTACTGGCTACATTTTAAATCCTTTATGTTGTCAGCCTTTTTACTATTTTTACATTACGGTACCACAACGCAATTCAAATGATAAATGAAAAGTGTCTCTGCACCCATATGATTTGAGAAAGACTGTTGTTAAGGCTCAACAAGAACACCTTCTCTCCCAAGTCACACACCCAGGAATCTTCACGGAAAGTGTGATGAGTCCTGGCGCTGAGAAGGCCACGCCTGCGGGACCACAGTGGCCGCTGCCCCTCTGGGTGGCACCTGTCCCACTGTCCAACCAAGAGGCTGGAAGAAGGCCTGTCCAGAGACTGAATGAGTGCACGGATGAATGAGAATGAGATCAGGAAGTCGCAATCCTGGTGTCTCTCAAGACGCATGCTTCTCAAAAGAAGCAGTGGCGAATCTGAGTTAAGAACTGGGAGTTAGATGACACTGGAGAATTTCTGTTCCCCCTGAGAGGTGTGAAAACGGTAACTGGCGTTACGTAGAAAGAATATCCCTGTCTTCTGGTGATTTTGAGATGAAGTGTCAAGATTCTGTAACTAACTTTGAAATGATTCAGAATACAGATGAAACAAATGTGGCAAAATTCTAATAAATGTTGAATCCAGGTAATAAGCAAAAGAGTGACCAGCTCTTATAAATGTGAGGTTGAGAGGACATCTCTATGGTTTCAGAAATTTATGAGATATTTGGGGAGGTGCAGAATTCCACGTTACAGCATTCTAAGGTTAACCCTCAAAGTGGTAAAATCTGATGACCAAAATAAACTGAGGTCAGGGTGATTATTTACTAAAGAATTAACCACATGCTAACTCTCCTTCTGCATTTGAACTGGTTTCCAACTCACACACAGCTGCACAGGACCCCAAATTTTGTATTTTCATCTGATGCCCTTCCAGGCAGTATGTGAAAAAGGGTGAGACTTCCAACTTTATGTTAAACAAATGAATCTTTTAACAAGAATGCTAAACACAGGAAAAGAAAGTGACAAGTAAGAAGTATGACCACAGAAAATTGGATGTTATTCTATTGTTTCTAATGAATGTATGCTTCTATTAGTAAATAGACAGCATCAAAGAAGAGCTGTGTGGGTAAACCAGGTTGCTGCTGATTCTGGCAAGAGAAAAAAAAATAATTTTGAAAATGCGATGTTTGAGAGATTTTCTGCAAGGAGACCCAACCAGTCCATCCTAAAGGAGATCAGTCCCGAGTGTTCATTGGAAGGCCTGATGTTGAAGCTTAAACTCCGATACTTTGACCACCTGAGCTGACTCATTTGAAAAGACCCTGATGCTGGGAAAGATTGAGGGCAGGAGGAGAAGGGGACGAGAGAGGATGAGATGGTTGGATGGCATCACCGACTCAATGGACATGGGTTTGGGTGGACTCCAGGAGTTGGTGATAGACAGGGAGGCCTGGCGTGCTGTGGTTCATGGGGTTGCAAAGAGTTGGACACAACTGAGTGACTGAACTGAACTGAACTGAGAGATTTTCAGTCTTCCTAAAAAAAAAAAAAAGAAAAAAAAATGCGGTTTTCATTCACTTTCTTTCGTGGTAAAAATATTCTGCACCTTGAAAGTGGGTCAGAGGACTTGGGTCTCTACACCAGCTGTGTGTCTACACAAGTGGCTCCTTTTGAGTCCAGACAGTTTACTGTCCCTTCTTATGAGCGGCCCAAAGCCTTCAGTGTATTTGCTGCTGAAACAGGTACACTGACAGGAAAGGACTAGAAAAGTTTTGTACAGAAAGACATTTACTGCAACAGATTACATCACACTACATGTGTTTCTTTTGGACCAATCTTTCAAGCCATTCATAAAACCCACATGCACACAAACCATGCGTTAAACTCGCACGAGTGTTTGGAGAATTTTTATTTTTAAAGCGCTGCATTTTTAAGTGGGGGAATCATCTCTACCAGGACCAAATTTTCAGCTAAAACTTAATAAATCAAAAAAATTTCCTAACTGCCAGCCCTCTTGCACACACGTGAGACAAAATGCTTTTGTCTCATCCGGCGAGGGACCGGCTGCAAGGCTGATATCACAAAAGTACCTTTCTTTCCACCGAATAAAGGAAAGGCTCTTTTTCTCTCGCTCTGAGTCATGACTCCAAACTGTGCCTGAGACAACAATGGGGACTGTGACAGACATCCTGAACCGGCAGAGGTGGACAGGAAGTCATAAATCCACCTCCCCCCACTCATTTACACGGGCTGTTCAGTAAAGAATACAGGCCTATGTCAGAGCGCTAGCCTTTGGATATGAAACAAAGAGATATTTATACGTTCGAAACAGACAAGTTGGTGCGGGTACCAGAGAGACGTGAGGGCATATCTATTACCAACAATAAAAGCACCCCCAACGGCGTCAGCGTGGCCTGCATAGAGCCCCAGAGAAACAACGGGATTCCTGAAAAGAAGCTACAGTGTGGGTTCTCCAGGGTCTCCCCCAAGGATAACGGTCGTATTCACATACACACACTACGTTCTGCCGGGCAAGATGAGAAATCAGTACAGAACGCAGGAGGGGCTCAGCCACGCCTACAGCGTTAACTTCTTGGGCCCATTTATTTAAGAACTTTCAGTGACACAACGAGCAAGCTGTCGTGCAGAACAGAAGTCAGGACACGCACCTGGATGTTGACGAACACGCCGTGGTACGTCTCGTACAGAACTTTGTTACTCTTCACGTGCAGCGGAAACTCGAAAGGAATTTCTGTTTTGCCGCCGGGAAATTTTCCTGGCTTCACCATTTCGATGGTACTGTTGATGACCTGGATGGGCTGCAAGGACACGCACAAGTCGATCCATCAGCCCGCACTTCTTGTTATGTGACTGTGGCTAGTGAATCAACTCCTGGGAGACCCCACACCCTCACCCCCGCCCCACCCCCCCCATCCTGCTGCTCTGGGAGCCTGGCGCTGTCCAAGTTGGGTTCATTTTTAGGGCTGGACGCTGCGGTGTTGGGTGCAAGTAGGAAATGCACTGATACATTTCTCTCTCTTATCCCCAAGTATCTCAGCTTGACCGTCCCCTAACAACCCTTCTGACGTGTACCCCCACCTTCAGCGTGAAGCAGACTTGCAAGGAACCTAGGGAGGAGCAGACCCCCTCCTCCCCACCCCAACCCCCCGGCCCCAGCTCCGGGCACCCGGGCAGTCTGGGCCCTGGGAGCAGACTGTTCGCACACGTGCCTCAACGGCAGGCACTACACTTTCCTGAGGGAAGGTACTCCAAGCCTTGGTTTACAACCACACCGAGAAAACCCACAACTCTGGAAGCGAGTCTCTCAAGTGCTGATGGAGGAAAAGAAAAGAAAGCTGTGGGGACACGTGGACAGGCCCTGAAATCTGCATGCTCTTTGTGAACCCTTCTTTCCCCTTAACTCCTCCTCCTCGGAACTTAAAAGAGTTAAATCTGCCCTTCAGGAAAAGGAAACTACGTACAGCAGAAAGTTTACATCCTAGAACACAGACCCTCAAGCAACAGGAAAGAAGGGTTCCACCGGCATTCTTACCTGGATGCAGCTGGACTAAAATAACAGTTATAATAACAGTTTTGCTTTAGGAAGGTCAGAGGTGAGAAGGCCCAGGCACAGTTTCCCAGAGCACACTGGGCTCTGTAAGGGCTGAAGATATCCCCCTCAAGTCCCCCTAACCCTGTCTGATGAGAATAAACACAAGCAGACTTTCGGTAACAGCATATATTCAGAATCAAAATATCTGCATGTGTTTTTTTCAGTTTGATTACTGAGTCGTAAAAGCACGCCTGCCACCGTTCCCAGCAAAATAACAACAATGAAGCTGAGGCAGCACGTGCAAACCAACCCCAAACATTTGGAAAAGGAACTAAAAACGTGCAAGTCAGGCATTCTTACCTTAACGGAATTATAGAAGGCTTCGAACACCCCCACGCTCTTGGCACTGAGCTGCAGGTTCACGGTTCCTTCCACCGTCAGGGAGAGGCCCTGGTGCTGGACTGAGTCCTTCCCAGATATGACCACCACTCCGGACAGCATTTCCTGGGGAGGGGAGAGAGCCACCCGACACGTTAGCATGGCTCTTTCATCCGCCTGGTTCACTAGCAAAGTCGGCCTCTGGAACCATCAACGTGGTCCAAGATGAAGACGCTCAGTGGACACTTGTCACAGACAGATACCCGGACGGCACTGTGGGGAAGGCCCGGCCCTGGGGGTCCAAGGGGGAAGAATCTTATCCCCCCACCACCTTCCGGACACAGCTTGATTCCCACTGGACAATCCCAACACAGGTCCGGTTTCAAAAGGGCAAAGAGCAGGCCTGGGGGAATGGCAGATTCAGAGCCGCCAGGCACAGGAGCGTGTATGACGACCCCCTCAGAAGGATGACACAGGGAAGACCCTCTTCTTTACCTTCCTCCTCAGTGACGCTAAGATGAGGACACACTGGCAAAGGCACGAGCAGCTCAGCGGGCTGTCCCCTGCCCAGCGAGCCTAGGGGCCACCCTTCAGCACCCTCCGCCCCCCACCCCGCCCCACTATCCTGCTTCACAAGCTGGTGGACGGTCCCGCACAAGGACCCCGCACCAGACCATCATTCACTTCTCCGAAGACACTGAAGTCGGAGAACACAGACATTAACCTCACGCCTGCCTGTCACCTCAGACCTGACAGTCTCCACCTGCGATGGGGGTTTGTGTGCAGCAGGGAGCTAAGGACTGTGGTGCTGGAGAAGACTCTTGAGAGTCTCTTGGACTGCAAGGAGATCCAACCAGTCCATCCAAGGGAAATCAGTCCTGAATATTCATTGGAAGGACTGATGCTGAAGCCGAAGCTCCAATACTTTGGCCGCCTGATAGGAAGAACTGACTTATTGGAAAAGACCCTGATGCTGGGAAAGATTGAAGGCGGGAGGAGAAGGGGACGACAGAGGATGAGATGGTTGGATGGATTCACGAACTCAATGGACGTGAGTTTGGGTAGACTCCGGGAGTTGGTGATGGACAGGGAGGCCTGGCGTGCTGTAGTCCATGGGGTCGCCAAGAGTCGGACACGACTGAGCAACTGAACTGAACTGAACTGAAGAGAATCCACAGCAAATACAAAACGACACCTTTCTGAAATGACCTTCAGATTCGGTGTGTGATTGCTGTCACGTGGTGATATGATGGCAGAAAAAGAAAAAAAATGCAAAAGTTAAAAATGGCCCCACAGATCAAAGTATTAAAAAAAATATCTGTTCTACTGGCATTTAAATCTGTTTATCTTTCGTTTCCTGTAGTCACTGGGTAGAAAAACATTCACCGAGTTTTCACAATCTGTGAAATCAGGGGAGTGGGGGATATTCTATGTATCTTGAAGTGAAGTGAAGTCAAAGTTGCTCAGTCATGTCTAACTCTTTGCAACCTCATGGGCTATACAGTCCATAGAATTCTCCAGGCCAGAATACTTGAGTGGGTAGCTGTTCCCTTCTCCAGGGGATCTTCCCAACCCAGCGATTGAACCTAGGTCTCCCACATTGCAGGCGGATTCTTTACCAGATGAGCCACTAAGGGAAGCCCTCTATGTCTCTTAAATATTCTAAGTATTTTGGTTTTGTTTACTGCTCCCCACCCCAAAGCCCTGAAGTCTAAATTAAAACAGTATCACCTCCATTTTAAGCAGAATTCAAGAGGTAGAACGCATTTTGTTCTTTACGTTAAGAAGCTCATAAGCAAATTTGCATGAAAATTCTTCTGAAATACTAATTTAACTTTTAAATTTTTAATTAAAATTAGTTCTATTAACTTCGGTACAATAGAATGAAATTAAAACCTAAGTTTTCATCAGTTAAATCCCCTAGTATATTTTTAAAAATATATAGTGTCCCAGAATTGAAATCGGACAAAATAATTTCACACACTTTATCAATTAAACAACACATTGGCACTTGGTTCCGCTTCTATTTAATTGAAACATTTTCAGCTAATCTCATGGGAACAGAATCTGAGCTGACTACTGAATGCCACAGTATAAGCACAATATCAATAGAACTGTTTCCTTCCTTAATCCCTACGGCAGAAGAAGGAAAAAGCGGTGAAGTACCTGGGAAATTATCAGAGTAAAAATTTTATCACTCTCTTGTCATTCTTTAATTTGAACTAAGAAATGACAGTAGAGAGAATATTAAGAAATTAAGTAGAGAGAAATTAAGAAAATGTGTGTATGTTAGTTGCTTAGTCGTGTCGGACTCTTTGCGACCTCATAGACTGTAGCCCCCCAGACCCCTCCGTCCAAGGGATTCTCCAGGCAAGAATACTGGAGAGGGTAGCCATGCCCTTCTCTAGGGCATCTTCCTGACCCAGGGATTGAACCTAGGTCTCATGCACTGCAGGTGGATTCTTTACTGTCTTGAGTCACCAGGGAAGCCCATGGTACAGTCACAAAAACTGAACAAATTAGCCTGTAAATGAGGCAAATAGGTCTTATAGGTCTTTCTTCAGGGGAAAAAATAGCAAAGCAAATAACTAATCAAGAAATAACAAATAGCAAAGACACAGCAGTAATCAAATAATAATAAAAGAACACATTGTTCAACCGCACAGAAGTGAATGTGAAAAGTCAACAAAGTGATTCATTTTTCTAGGGAAATGTAATTTATCCAAACTAACTCCAAAGGAGATGGGAAAGCTAAACAAACAAGTTAGAAAAATTAGAAAAAGTTACACACGAGTCCCCCACACCCACAAAGCACCAGGCCTAGAGAGCTTCATAGATCATTCCCAAATGTTTAAGTGCAGAAAACACCAATATTAAACTACTCCAAAACACAGAAAAAGAATTTCTTTTTAAAAAAGTTAAGCAAATACAACGACACCAAAGTAAGACAAAATCTATACACACCTGACCTGCCTCCTGAGAAATCTGTACGCAGGTTAAGAAGCAACAGTTTGAACTGGACATGGAACAACAGACTGGTTCCAAATTGGGAAAGGAGTACGTCAAAGCTGTATCTTGTCACCCTGCTTATTTAACTTATATGCAGAATACATCATGAGAAACGCTGGGCTGGATGAAGCACAAGCTGGAATCAAGATTGCCAGGAGAAATATCAATAACCTCAGATATGCAGATGACACCACCCTTATGGCAGAAAGTGAAGAGGAACTAAAAAGCCTCCTGATGAAAGTGAAAGAGGAGAGTGAGAAAGTTGGCTTAAAACTCAACATTCAGAAAACTAAGATCATGGCTATCCGGTCCCATCACTTCATGGCAAATGGATCGGGAAACAATGGAAACAGTGACAGACTTTATTTTGGGGGCTCCAAAATCACTGCAGATGGTGACTGCAGCCGTGAAATTAAAAGACGCTTGCTCCTTGGAAGAAAAGTTATGACCAACCTACACAGTATATTAAAAAGCAGAGACATTACTTTTCCAACAAAGGTCTGTCTTAGTCAAAGCTATGGTTTTTCCAGTAGTCATGTATGGATGTGAGAGCTGGACTATAAAGAAAGCTGAGTGCTAAAGACTTGATGCTTTTGAATTGTGGTGTTGGAGAAGACTCTTGAGAGTCCCTTGCACTGCAAGGAGATCCAACCAGTTCCAACTAGGAAATCAGTCCTGAATATTCATTGGAAGGACTGATGATGAAGCTGAAACTCCAATACTTTGGCTACTTGATGTGAAGAACTGATTCATTGGAAAAAACCCTGATGCTGAGTAAGACTGAAGGCAGAAGAAGGGGACGACAGAGGATGAGATGGTTAGATGTTATCACCGACTCAATGGACATGAGTTTGAGTACACTCTGGAAGTTGGTGATGGACAGGGAGGCCTGGAGTGCTGCAGTCCACAGGGTCACGAAGAGACAGACACGACTGAGCAACTGAATTGAACTGATCAACATGAAGAGAATTTCAGGAAGGAAGATAGTGGGGTAGAAAATAATATACAAAAGTCAAGAAGGCAACACGTCCACAACAACAATCAGTGAGAAAACATGCTGGAAAAAAAAGTTTTTTCAAAAGCAAAAAAAAAAAAAAAAAGGCTTCCCTGGTGGCTCAGTGGTAAAGAATCTGCCTGCCAATCAGTTCAGTTCAGTTCAGTCACTTAGTCGTGTCCGAATCTTGGCGACACCATGAACTGCAGCACCCCAGGCCTCCCTGTCCATCACCAACTCCCAGAGTTTACCCAAACCCATGTCCATTGAGTCGGTGATGCCATCCAACCATCTCATCCTCTGTCATCCCCTTCTCCTGCCCTCAATCTTTCCCAGCATCAGGGTCTTTTCCAATGAGTCGGTTGTTTGCATCAGGTGGCCAAAGTATTGGAGTTTCAGCTTCAGCATCAGTCCTTCCAATGAACACCTAGGACTGATCTCCTTTAGGATGGACTGGTTGGATCTCCTTGCAGTGCAAGGGACTCTCAAGAGTCTTCTCCAACACCACAGTTCATGGGCTCAGCTCCTGGTCCGGGAAGATCCCACATGCTCAGAGCAGCCAAGCCTGTGTGCCACAACTATTAAACCTGTGCTTTAGGGTCTGGGAGTTGCAACTACTGAGTCCTTGAGCCACAATGACTCAAGCCCGCTGCTCTAGAGCCTGTACTCTGCAACAGGGGACATCACCTCAATGACAAGCCCTCACACCGCAACTACAGAGTAGCCCCCTGCTCACTGCAACTAGAGAGAAGCCGGAAGGAACAAAGAGCCTTCAGTGTGGCCAAAATAAATACATAATAAAATCATCTTTTTAAAGGCAACGAAAGTTAAAATATATAAATCAATTTAACAGGAAATGAATAAAACCCTGATAAGAGGAAAACTTCAAATATAGTTGAAGAGCACAAAAGAAATACATGGAAAGTCATATCCTGTTTTTGAAGTTTTATCACTCTTAATGTGTCTACTTTCAATCTATAAAGGTAAAATAATCCAAAGAAGACAACATCAGAATTTTTCTTTTCTTTTTTTAGAAGGGCATGGTATGGTATGGTAAGATAGATTAGAAAGCTGATTTTTAAATTCACCTGGAATAATAAATAGGTTCTAAAATGAGGAGCAAAGAGGGGGACTAGCCCGGTGAGATACTGTAACACCACAATAACTTACAAAGTGTGGGGCAGGGCGTATGTGGGCTGAAAGATCAATAGGACAAGAGGGAAACCCCAGAAATAGACCCAGATTATAGAGGAATTTAACAGATGATGAAGCACTTTAAATCCAGAAGGATTTATTCACTAAATAATACTGGAAAACTAGCCAGAGATCTGGGATAAAAAGCGGCCAGAAAACTGGCAAAAAAAAGAAAAAAATTAAGTGGGATTCTTACTGAAAACCTTTGTACACAAGAAGTTCTAAATACAAACACCTGAATAACCAAAACTTTAGAAGAAACCAGAGAATGATTTTTATCACCTCAAAGTGGGACACGCCTTTCTAAGAATGATTCAAAACTCTGAATAATAAATATGACTGCCAAACCAAAAATAGTTTATTACATAAAAGTGATTATGAGCAACACTGCTTATATAAATGATAAACTAGGGAAATAATGCAACATAATAGGCAAAAAGCTAATTTCTCTAATATTTTAAGAAATAAAAAAATAAACCACCTTGGGCTTCCCTGGTAGCTCAGTGGCAAAGAAAGAAACCGCCAGCCAATGCAGGAGACAGGGGTTCGATTCCTGGTCTGGGAAGATCCCACACCCTGCAAAGGAACGAAGCCCAAGCGCCCCAACTATTGCGCATGCGCTCTGGAGCCCAGGGGCCGATACGACGGAGTTCACACGCTGCAACCACTGAACCAGGAGCGCCCTAGAGGCCACGTCCCACCGGAGACGCCACTGCATTGAGAAGCCCACGCACCACACCCAGAGGGCAGCCCATGCGGCAAGAAGACCCAGCACAGCCAAAACAAATACACAACATCATAGACTGAGTCACTTCAGTCGTGTCCGACTCTGTGCGACCCCATAGACGGCAGCCCACCAGGATCCCCCGTCCCTGGGATTCTCCAGGCAAGAACACTGGAGTGGGTTACCATTTCCTTCTCCAATGCAGGAAAGTGAAAAGTGAAAGTGAAGTCGCTCAGTCGTGTCCGACTCCTAGCGACCCCATGGACTGCAGCCTACCAGGCTCCTCCGTCCATGGGACTCTCCAGGCAAGAGTACTGGAGTGGGGTGCCATTGCTGCGTAACCTCCTCTCCAGGCAAGAGTACTGGAGTGGGGTGCCATTGCTGCGTAACCTCCCAGAAAAGTATTCCATTCTAAATATTATGAATACAGTTCATAAGAAACGCTAATTGCTTGTAAGCCCATGAAAAAATGCTCAATTTCAAAAGTAACATTGTGAGAAAAGATCATCAAAGCTATCCTAAGCACCATTTCCCCCTATCAGATAAGCAAAGATAAAAAATGTGGCCATATTGCAGTGGGGAAGGGTACACCAGGGAGGGAGGAGCTGAGAATCCGCTAGACCAGCCACTAGGCAATACCGGAAACATTGTATCAACACCGGGGGCAGCAATTCCACTTTCAGGAGCTTTCTTCAGATACATTTGCACACTGAAATGACTGAATAGTAGTTCCTCACTGAAACACTGTAATAAAAAGAATGTAAACAACCTAAATTCCAACTACAGGAAAACAGTGGGTTGTGGGTTTTTTTTTTTCCCTTTAATGATATCTCGGGAGATCATTCACATTAGTACTTGTATGTTCTTTTTTTTGAAGGTTACATATTGCACAACGGGTTCGATTTCTGGGTTGGGAAGATCTCCTGGAGAAGGAAATGGCAACCCACTCCAGTATTCTTGCCTGGAGAATCCCATGGACAGAGGAGCCTGGTGCGCTACAGTCTGTGGGGTCACAAGGAGTCAGACATGACTGAGCGACTAAACCACCACCACCACCACCACCACTTCCAGAAAGGCACTTTCTGCCTGCCAGACAACCTGTGTCTTTAAGAGAAAGGTCATGGGTCATGGTTTTTGGGCTTCCTTTTCTCCAAAACCACTGCAGATGGTGACCGCAGCCATGAAATGAAGACACTTGCTCCTTGGAAGAAAAGCTATGACCAACCTAGACAGTATATTAAAAAGCAGAGACATTACTTTGCTGACAAAGGTCCGTCTAGTCAAAGCTATGGTTTTTCCAGTGGTGATGTATGGATGTGCCAACAAAGGTCTGTCTAGTCAAAGCTATGGTTTTTCCAGTAGTCATGTATGGATGTGCGAGTTGGACTGTGAAGAAAGCTGAGCACCGAAGAACTGATGCTTTTGAACTGTGGTGTTGGAGAAGACTCTTGAGAGTCCCTTGGACTGCAAGGAGATCCAACCAGTCCATCCTAAAGTAGATCAGTCCTGAATATTCATTGGAAGGACTGATGCTGAAGCGTCAATACTTTGGCCAGCTCCAATACTGAAGCTCCAATACTTTGGCCACCTGATGCAAAGAGCTGACTCACTGGAAAAGACCCTGATGCTGAGAAAGATTGAAGGCAGGAGGAGAAGGGGACGACAGAGGATGAGATGGTTGGATGGCATCACCAACTCGATGGACACAAGTTTGAGCAAGTTCTGGGAGTTGGTGATGGACAGGGAGGCCTGGTGTGCTTCAGTCCATGGGGTTGCAAAGAGTTGGACACGACTGAGCAACTGAACTGTGGCTAAGCTGGTAAAGAATCCACCTGTAATGTGGGAGACCTGGGTTCGATCCCTGGGTTGGGAAGATCCCCTGGAATAAGGAAATGCTACCTAATCCAGTATTCTGGCCTGGAGAATTCCATGAGTCCATGCGGTCACAAAGAGTCGGACGTGACTGAGAAACTTTCACTTTCATATTGCACCACTGTGAAAAGGGGATAGAAAAAGAACCTTTATATGTATTTACTTGTCTATGCCTAAAATACCTTGACAGAAATCACTAGACATCAAGAGGCTTTAGTTGCCCCATAGAAGAGGACCTTGATGGACAGAGGAGGGCACAGACATTCCTTTTGCAACTCACAGAAATGGGTTCAATCTCTGGTTGAGGAAGACCCCAGATATGCAGCAGAGAAACTAAGCCTGAGTGCCACAGCTACCTGAAGCCCGCACCCTAGAGCCGGCGCTGGGCAACAAGAGAAGCCACCGCAATGAGAAACCTGTGCACCTCAATGAAGCGCAGTCCCCCTCGCTCCAACGCAATGAGAAACCTGTGCACCTCAATGAAGCGCAGTCCCCCTCGCTCCAACCAGAGAAAGCCCATGCACAGCCACACACGCCCAGCACAGCCAAAAACAAATAAGGCAAAGCCTGTTCTCAGTTCAGTTCAGTCGCTCAGCGTGTCCAACTCTTTGCCACCCCATGAATCACAGCACACCAGGACTCCCTGTCCATCACCAACTCCCGGAGTTTACTCAAACTCATGTCCATTGAGTCAGTGATGCCATCCAACTATCTTATCCTCTGTTGTCCCCTTCTCCTCCCACCTTCAATCTTTCTCAGCATCAGGGTCTTTTCAAATGAGTCAGCTCTTCACATCAGGTGGCCAAAGTATTGGGTTTTCAGCTTCAGCATCAGTCCTTCCAGTGAACACCCAGGACTGATTTCCTTTAGGATGGACTGGTTGGATATCCTTGCAGTCCAAGAACTCTCAAGAGTCTTCTCCAACACTACGGTTCAAAAGCATCAATTCTTCGGCGCTCAGCTTTCTTCACAGTCCAACTCTAACATTCATACATGACTACTGGAAAAACCATGGCCTCGACTAGATGGACCTTTGTTGACAAAGTAATGTCTCTGCTTTTTTCAAGGGTCTTATATTTGAGTACTGCATTCTGATGCTGTTATAATAAGGGTGGGGAAAAAAGCAGGCTTTTTCTTAGTTCAGTAGGGTGTAAATACAGGTCTCAGTACTTAGGAAAACAGGATGACAAAAATCACAGCTATTGTCTGATGACGCCATCTCTGAAATTTCTAGTTGTGAAATTTTCTTGAGAATCTGGAAAAGAAACCTGAGTCCCTGAATAAAAGTTTAGAAGAAAGGGGCAAAATGAGATTGCCAATACCAGTTAAAAAAAGGAAAACTCAGTTAAGGGTAAGTAAATACGAGGTCCTAAGCACAGGAATATTAAAATCGAATCATGGCGTGCACTGTGGTTTCAGGGGTCACATACCACATACTCCCAAAATTACGAGTTAATAGGGATGACCGGCTTTCAGATGTCAATAACATAAAAACTCAGAGAAACTTTACAGCGTTGACACCTCATTTGGAACTACTCGCCTAAGTGAATATAAAGACTCCAGACTATACAACCCAAGAGGTTCAGGAGAACTCTGACCACAGAGGCGTCTGAGATGGCCTGATTACAGGGCAAAGTAATGACTGTGGAATACAGGCAGCTGGCCAAAGGGGAACGCTCTGAGTAGCCAGCGCTCACTTACGGAATGAACAACAGCCACCAAACTGAACCCCAGTTGGAGGGAAATGCACGCATGAGTGAGGACTGTGCATCATCCAAACCCACGCGGCAGGCAGACTCCAGGACCAGCGCGGAGGGTGCGCCACGGCCCAAGGGCTGTTGAGGGCAGGATGGGTGCCCGGTGCCCAAGAGAGGACGGGCCGCCCCCACCCCGCCAAGGGCGGGCCCTGCAGCTCCGGGGACCACCGTCCATCCCGTGGAGGAGGCTGAGAGCGTGGAGCATCAGTCCCGGGAACTGCGCGGAGCAGTGAAGGGGGTGGAGAACACGCCTTCCCATCTGACAGTCCCTGTTACTTGTTCTCAGCAAGTTAAAACAATTCTTTAATGTAAAACACAAATTCTTTTGAAATATACGAAACAAAAAAAAGCACTTTTTTTTTTTCAAGAAGGTTGTTCCCCTCCCCACCCCCGATTATTATCGAAGGAGGGAATTTCTGTCCATGCACCACTTACTTTTCCACTGATGGGATTCCTACTCCGTTCTGAAAGGGGATGTTTGCGTTTTAGAGTTAACAGTCTTAAACGATCTCTTCTTATGAAACAACAGGCAGGCCAGGTTTTGGCAAATGTCGTGCCTGCTGTGGGACTGTTAGTCTCTCAGTGTCCGACTCTCTGTGACCCCATGAACGGTAGGTAGCCTACCAGGCTCCTTTGTCTATGGGATTCTCCAGGCGAGAATACTGGAGTGGCTGCCATTTCCTCCTCCAGGGGATCGAACTCGGGTCTTCCACATAGCAGGCAGATTCTTTACCATCTGAGCTACCTTCACGTGGCTACCTTCACCTTTACCATCTGTGTCCTTCACATGGCTGCGGTCTGACAGTGAAACCGTGGGCATGGGTAAGAACCACAGGGGGGACAGGGTAGTGAGGATGAACGGAGCCCAGGCATCACGAGAAAGCACGGACGCCAAGTTACCCAAAGAACCTGCCGGACAGCTGGGAGGACAGCTGGTGTAACCCTCCCAGTTCCTCAGGGGAGAGCCCTTTCTGAGCTCAGAAATCCCTTCTGAGCATCAGTCAGAAGAGATAAATCAGGTACAGGGTCCCATCAAGAGTTAAAGGCTACCGACAACCTCCTACTGCCCTTCCCTGGGTACGTTTAAACCCCGGGGAGAACAGTGAGGTGGACAGAGCCCACCAGCTTCTGCTGGCTCTCCTGGCCCAAGAACCTCAGGTAAGCAGGACTCAAGAGGGAAACTGGCAGGTGATTTACCCATGGATGGTCAGTCCAGTTAACCTCAGTAATCATGGACAGTGGGCCGACAATCTGTACGGTGTAGGGAGCTACCTTGTTGTTGTTTTTTTTTTTACTTTAATCCTCCAGTAAATAAAAGCAGAACATTTTAAGCCTGGCTGCGCTGTACTGCATTAAAAAAGTTAACAGGGCCTGCAGGTTTTGGCACGACACAAACTAAAATGGGTTGATACGAAGAAACTTCAACCTGGTTGGCTTTGGCTGGTCGTTACATCCTACAACTAGCACTTTGCAAACTGAACCAGCGGGCCCCTGCTGTGTGCCGATGCTTCAGCAGCCACTCTGGGAACTGAGGAAGCGAACTGAGGAAGTGTCAGGGAGGGCAGGGTGGCAGGGTCACTTCAAATGTAAAAGCTCTATTATCTGCTTATAAAAGGAACTATTTTAATGGATATTAGACTTGTTAACCCCACTCCAGTGTCCCTGCCTGGAGAATCCCCGGGAAGGAGGAGCCTGGTGGGCTGCAATCTATGGGGTCACAGAGTCGGACACGACTGAAACAGCAGCAGATTTATTAAAACTGATATATTACAAAGCTAATTTGATAAGATTTCATTTAATAAAAGTCTCATTGCTTAGAACTGGAAGGAGGGGGGTGGACTCTTTATCCTAAACAATGCTCATTTTCTTGAGCTGTTTATGAGGAAACATTCACTGTAGTTTGTGGGATGAAGGGTAAGATATGATTTCCATCACTTTGAGAAAAGCACCGTTTCTCTGAGCCTGAATTTTCTCCAGCGTATGAATGAAGGGTAGACTGTCTGTTCCATATAGACAATAAAAAAAAAAACAAAGACAATATTTTTTAAAAATTTTTATTGAAATATAGTGATTTACAATGTTGTCTTAGTTTCAGGTATAAAGTGATTCAGCTACACATATATATTCTTTTCTTACATTCTCTTCCATTATAGGTTATTACAAGTTAACTGAGTAGTTACCTGTACTACACAATAGGTCTTTGGTAGTCATTAATATCTATTTTATATATATGTATATTTTCATCCCAAACTCCTAATTTATCCCTCTGCATAAAGCCATAGGTTTGCTTTCTGTCTGAGTCTGCTTTGTAAATAAGTTCATTTGTATCATTTTTCTGGATTCCACACAAAAGTGGTATCACATGATATATGTCTCTGTCTGACTTACTTCACTCAGATGATAGTCTTTAGGTCCATCCATGTTACTCTTATTTTGGGGGGCTCCAAAATCACTGCAGATGGTGACTGCAGCCATGAAATTAAAAGACACTTACTCCTTGGAAGGAAAGTTATGACCAACCTAGACAGCGTATTAAAAAGCAGCGAGACGTTACTTTGCCAACAAAGGTCCGTTTAGTCAAGGCTATGGTTTTTCCAGTAGTCATGTATGGATGTGAGAGTTGGACTGTGAAGAAAGCTGAGCGCCGAAGAATTGATGCTTTGGAACTGTGGTGCTGGAGAAGACTCTTGAGAGTCCCTTGGACTGCAAGGAGATCAAACCAGTCAATCCTCAAGGAAATCAGTCCTGAATATTCTTTGGAAGGACTGATGTTGAAGCTGAAACTCCAATACTTTGGCCGCCTGATTCAAAGAACCAACTCACTGGAAAAGACCCTGATGCTGGGCAAGATTGAAGGCAGGAGGAGATGGGGACGACAGAGGATGAGACAGTTGGATGGCATCACCAACTCAATGGACATGAGCTTGAGTAAGCTCCAGGAGTTGGTGATGGACAGGGAGGCCTGGCATGCTGCGGTCCATGGGGTTGCAAAGAGTCAGAAACGACTGAGTGGCTGAACTGAACTGATGTTATACAAATGGCATTCTTTCACTCTTTTTATGCCTGAGTAGTATTCCATCGGAGAAGGCAATGGCACCCCACTCATGTACTCTTGCCTGGAAAATCCCATGGATGGAGGAGCCTGGTGGGCTGCAGTCCATGGGGTCACTAAGAGTCGGACACGACTGAGCGACTTCACTTTCACTTTTCACTTTCATGCATTGGAGAAGGCAATGGCAACCCACTCCAGTGTTCTTGCCTGGAGAATCCCAGGGACGGGGGAGCCTGGTGGGCTGCCATCTATGGGGTCACACAGAGTCAGACACGACTGAGGTGACTTAGCAGCAGCAGCAGCAGTATTCCATAGTTATATATCTACCACCATTGATGGACATTTAGGTGGCTTCCATGTCTTATTGAGAATAGTGCTCAAGGAACATTGAGAGGGCATGCATCTTTTCAAATTATGGTTTTCTCTGGATTTACGGTCAGGAGTGGACTGCTCGATCACAGAACAGCTCTATCTTTAGTTTTCTGAGGACCCTCCATGCTGTTCTCCATCACGGCTGCGCCAGTTTACAATCCCACCCATGCTGTAGGAGGGTTCCCGTCTCTCCTCGCCCTCTCCAGGTGTGCTACTTGTAGACTTTTTGAGGATGGCCATTCCGATTGGTGTGAGATAGAATCTCATTGTAGTTTTGATTCAAATTTTTCTAATAATTAGCAATGCTGACCATCTTTTCACGTGCCTTTTGAGGAGAAATGTCTATTTAGATCTTCTGCCCATTTTCTGGTTGGGTTGTTTTTTGATACTGAGCTCTATGAGACGTTTGTATATTTTGGAGATGAATCTGTTATTCACATCATTTGCAAATATTTTCTCCCATTCTGTAGGGTTTTTTTTTTTGTAAATGGTTTTCTTTGCTGTGCAAAAGCTTATAAGTTTAATTAGGTCCCATTTGTTTATTCTTGTTTTTATTTCCATTATTCTAGGAGATAGATCCAAAAAGATATTGTAGAGATTTACGTCAAGGAGTGTTCTGCCTATGTTTTCCTCTACGAGTTTTATAGTATCCATCTAACATTGAGGTTTTAATCCATTTCGAGTTTATTTTTGGGTATCGTATTAGAAAATGTTCTAATTTCATTCTTTTATATGTAGCAGTCCAGTTTCCCCAGCACCACTCATCAAAGAGACTGTGTTTTCTCCACTGAATATTCTTGCCTCCTTTGTCATAGATTAATTGACCATATGTGTGTGGGTTTATTTCTGGGCATTCTATCCTGTCCATTGGTTTGTATTTCTGTTTTTGGGCCGGTACCACGCTGTTTTGGAGCTCTGTAGTATAACCTGAAGTTAGGGAACTTGATCAGTAATCCTCGGGCCAGGACAGAATTTGCTGCAAATAACACCAAACGGGCCACTAATGAGCACTCTCGCTGCGTCCCAGGGTTCAAACAGCCTTGGTAACTCTGAAATACTTCTCATGCATTACATAAGGCTGGGATACGATGGAGAAGACAAGCCTTTTCGGGAGTATTAGATAATTAGTGAGAAAAAAGACTCACTTGAGGCTTGGATAACTGCGTTCCTTAAAGGGTTCACACCTCCCTCAAAATTATCCCGACATTCCTCCTAGGTCAAAGTCCTACCCCAAGGATCTGCACCAGCAGTCACTAAAACTAACCATTAATGTATCAAGAATCCAGCAGAACACTGAGGCTTTTCCCACAACATCCTAGCTTTGCAATTTTTCTTCAAAATAATGAACTGGCATAATAAGGATTTTTCCTCTTTAATCTTTTTTTTTTAAACAAGAAATTATATGAAAGCCAGTAAGACAAAATGCAAACCTAGATGTTCTTGTAGTAACAGTAATCAGCCCACTATGCACAAATTCCTCATCACCGCAACCTGGCTATGCTGGGCAGTAAATCTCCCATTGATGTTTTTCACAACCCGTAATATTGAACAGTGTCATTTTCATAAGTATGTGGGCCAGGATTTCAGAATGTAAAACATTTCGAATTTATAAAAACAAACGAACCATATTTACATTACAAAAATATTTACAACAGGGTTCTTTGAAGCAATAAGCTCCTCTAGTACACTGAAAATACAGTGTAATGTACAATGCATTTGAGTCAAACTTTTGGTTCAAGAACACACCTACTGCACTGAGCAAAGAAGTACATGGGGATGCCAAAGTCACACCCAGTTTGCAGTGGGGACACATCCAGCAATCACTACCGCATCTGACAAGCACGGACCATGCCATTTGTGAGGTGCACGAACAGTGTGACTTACATCAGTGACTCTGAAGTCATGGAAAAGCCTGGTGCTACCACCACCTACCATCTGACCCCTCCCTCACAGCTCAGCTGGGAAAGAATCTGTCTGCAATGCAGGAGGCCTGGGTTCAATTCCTGGGTTGGGAAGATCCCCTGGAGAAGGGAAAGGCTACCCACTCCAGTATCCTGGTCTGGAGAATTCCATGGACCGTATAGTCTATGGGGTCACAAAGAGTTGGACATGACTGAGCAACTTTCACTTCACATGGGTCTGAACCTGTAGTAAATATCTTCAAACATTATCTCTTTTAATTCTCACGACAAAGTCTCTGAGCAGGCTCAGACTCATCCTCCAGATGAGAATTAACATCTGGAGAAGGTGCACTTAGGGGAAAAAAGGCCTGCTTTTTTTAAAAGGGCCACAATTTAGTAAGCCAAACAGCCGGATTTATGAAGTTAAAATATGAAAACAAACAAACAATAAACATGAGAAGAGGGGAATAAACCCAAGGAAAAGAAAACAAATTTTATTCCGGAAAGACAAAGGAGCAAAGTCTCTTGAAAAAGTCACCGACAAATGAGACGAGGATGAGCAGCTGTAGGTGGGGAAATAAGAATAAGCTTTAAAAAGTCACCGACAAATGAGACGAGGATGAGCAGCTGTAGGTGGGGAAATAAGAATAAGAGAAGCCAGTCTGTGGGCTTGGATGGCTTTGCCAGCGCCCCCCAGGCCCTGCTCTCTTTGCTTCTGTTGTCTTTCTTCTGCTGGAAACAAATAGGGTGGGGGGGAGGCGGGGTGGGGGGTGGGGTGGAAGGAGACCCCGGCCCAGCACTTAGCTTTCAACACTAGGTTGGAGCCTCACCATCTCAGTGAAGCTCCAGAAGGGCCCTGCCCCCTGCCCCCAACCCCCCACAAACAACTACACCTCCCTCTGCACTCCCTTACCACAGAGACACATCCCCGGAGCACAGGTGACGGTGTGTTTACATCTATCAGGAGATCCACAGACACGGACTGAATAAATCTGCTTTAAGTTAACAGTCTAAAAAGAATGAACTGATGACGATGTGATGATATGGAAAGGTGTGCACAGCCAGGCTACACGGTTCAGCAAAAAGATTAAGTTTTGCATCTGCATGCGTGTCTGCGTACACGTGCCACTACTGCTCACGGGAAATGTCTGGCACAAGCACACACACAGTCAACGGATCCCTCCAAGGACAGAAAAAGGGCCAGAAAGAGGAGGAACCCGACTTTTCACTTCCCAGCCTTCTGTAAAATCCTGTGTTTATATACATATATTTTTAAAATGATTCAATTGTGATTTGTGGGGGGAGAAAAAAACGAACGCCACCACCTTGAATGAGCATCCTTTTCGAGGAAAACCACCTAAATGACAATTTTAAAACCCCAGTATAACTTAGGCTCTCGGTGTCCACAGAACCAAAACCATTCTCACATGCTTCCATAGTAACTAAGAGCCTGAAAAGCACAGAAACGGACTCGGGTGCCCACGTTCCGAGGAATTTCCGTTTCACAGCATCTCTTGATTTTTGATGTCTGGTATTAGTAATGCATACACCATCTATAGGAAGGACTGATGATGAAGATGAAACTCCAGTACTTTGGCCGCCTGATACGAAGAACTGACTCCTTGGAAAAGACCCGGATGCCAAGACTGAAGGCGGGAGGAGAAGGGGACGACAGAGGAGGAGATGGTTGGATGGCATCACCGACACCATGGACATGAGTTTGAGTAAAATCCAGGAGTTGGTGATGGACAGGGAGGCCTGGCGTGCTGCGATTCATGGGGTCACAAAGAGTCGGACAGAACTGAGCAACTGAACTGAACTTTTGCTACTTCTACCATACATTAAAACACAGAAAACATCCCAGCTGCTGTAACATCTGGGAATAAAATGTGTTACCTTTTGAATGAAAATAATAAGTACTAAAACTAAATGTACATATTGCCTGTCCCTGCCTCCCCCCCCTTTTTAAAATTCATTTATTTTTTTACCTTTTGGCTGCTGTGTATAGCATGCGGGATCTTAGTTCCCTGACCAGGGATTGAACCTTTGACCCCTGCAGTGGAAGCACAGAATCTTAACAGTTGGACCACCAGGGAAGTCTTCCCAATTCTTGCTTTTGGTATTTTCCAAGCTACAGAAAAGTTAAGAGAAAACGAAGTACCGAGAAAACTGAAACCCTCACACACTAACGCTAAGAACGTAAAACTGTGCAGGTGGTTCAGAGAACTGTTTGGAAGGCCCTTAAATACCTAATATAAAGTTAGCATTGTTGCGTTACTAAGTCACGCCCAAACCTTTGCGACCCCATGAACTGCAGCCCACCAGGCTCCTCTGTCCATGAGGTTTTCCAGGCAAGAAGACTGGAGCGGGTTGTCATTTCCTTCCCCAGGGATCTTCCTGACCCAGACAGTGAACCCGCATCTCTTGCACTGATGAGTGGGTTCTTTACCACTGAGCCAAAGTTAGCATATTACCCAGCAAATCCACTCCGAGGTATATATCCAAGAGAAATGGAATACATGTTCACACAAAAACCTATATTAGATTAATGCTGCTCAAAGTAGCATTAATCATAATAGTCAAAAAGTGAGAACAACACAAATGTCCATCAACAGATGAATGATAAATAAAATGTGACGTATCCACACAACAGAATACTACTGAGCCATGAAAACAAATGAGGAACTGATATCGGCTACAACAGCATAATGTGTTCAAAGTTCATGCATAAGTGAAAGAAGTCAGTCACAAAAGACCACAGACTATACAATCCTATATACATGACCATGTCCTAATTAGGCAAATCCATTGAGACAGAAAACAGGTCTGTGATTGCCTGGGTCTAAGAGAGAGAGGGAATGAGGAATGATGGATTCTGGGTGTGGTGTTTCTTCTGGGGAGGGGTGATAAAAATGTTCTAAGATTAGACAGGTGTGATGGTTCACAACTTGAGTATATTAAAACCACTCAATTATACACTTTAAAGAGTGAATTTTATGGTATTAGATCTCAATAAAGCCCTTTTTTTTTTTAAGACATCAAATTAGACCCATAAGGCTTTCAAGCAGAGTCAGCAACTGTTAGTATGTTGGCTTTCTTTCTCTGTTGCTTTCTTTCTCCCCACATGCATGTGCCCGCGCGCACACACACACACAATTTATGACCAGGCCATTTAAAATTTAGTTATTATTACACTTCACTCCTAAATACTTCAGCAGGTAGAGCAGTTGCCCACATAACCGAAATATGAACATTAGACTGGGGGAATTTAAAGCTCTTATTTAACATATACCCCATATTCAAATTTATCAAAAATTAGGTATCATATTTGGTTGTTATATCCCTGTCATCTCTTGAATCTTAAAAAAAAATCTCCTGTCCTTTTAATGACACTGACACATTTGAAGAATCCAGGCCAATAAATGGACAGAATGTTTCTCAATTGTGAACATGCCTATTTCCCTGTGAACTAAGTGCAGTTAGGCATTTTCGGCAGAACACCACACAGCTGGGTCGTGTCTTCAGTCCTCCCTACCAGAATCCTCTATTATTGTGCCAGAACGCGTCAACTGCGGCGGTAAGGTGGTTCACCGCAGGTCTTGGTTAGGACAGGGACTATCAGATTCCTGCACTATAAACGTAGCTTCTTCCCTCTGTAATTAATAATCTGGAGATGACTAAATTATCTTGCATCTGTGTAAACATGAAGTTTCCTCAATGGTCTTGCCCCCAAAGGCTTTAAGCATCCCTTTTGAGCCCTCGCTGCATTCACGTGACCAACCATTCCTCTCAATTTTATTACACATACTCAACAGAGTTGGCTGCGATTTCAACCCGGCTGCACAGCGGCCAGAATCACAGGGGGCTCTATGTATGAAACCCCGGTCAGCGTATATTCCAGAGCGATGGATTCTGATTTAGTTACAGTAAGGGTTGAGACTGCCCGAGTTACAGGGAGAAAAACCTTGCATTCTCCTTTGGCAAATAAGGAAACTGGCGCCCGAGGAGATTAAGAGGCTATGGCACAAAACTTGTTCATGGCACCGTTAAGATTTTTTTTTAATTTGCATTTTAAAATGCAATTCCTTCCGTCCCCAAAACCAGAAAAACGAGTAACTTTTGTTCGGCCTACAGATTTCTGCTTCCAAGGTTACAGCTGCCTTTCTGGCCCTAGACCTTTGCATTCCTCTTACAAGCGAGAAAAGGATAGTCTGATGGTTGAGCTCCTCGGACCGCAGTGCGAAGTCACAGCTCAAGACCCCGGCCGGGCTGGATGTCCAAGGGGCCAGACGGTTGCGCGCTGCAGCCCAGGGGCCCTGCACGCCCCCCCACCGCGGCGGCAACCCCGGCGGACGCCGCTGCAGAGCAGCCAGCCGCGCAAGCGAGATGCACCTGGAGGGGGCCGCACCTGGCGGAGGATGCACCTGGCTGCTCCCACCTGACCCGGACGCACCCGCCCAGGGAAACTCCGAAGTGTGCCAGACCCGGGGAGACCACAGAACCTGAAGGCCCACCCCACCCCCCCACTTACCCCAGCGTGATAAACCTTGTTCGCTCTTTTAATCTTAATGTCCAGGGTGGTCCCCATCGTGAATACTCCGCTTCGCGCACCACTTCCTGCCCCGCGTGATCGAAAGGCGGGGAGGGCTCGCCCCGCCTCTCCGCCCGGGGCCCCGCCCCTTCTCCCCGCCCGCAGCTGCGTCACGTGACCCTGCCCCCGCGGCCAGTGCGACTCTCCCCCTCCCCCCACCCTTCTTCTTTCCGGCGCAGGGGCGGGCCTTAGCGTGGGTCGAGGACTGTCACTCTTGGCCCGGCCTCCCCCGGGCGTGAGGGGCGGGAACGAGGAAACCCCACCCCTTCCGTAAAGACCAGTCTTGACGCCGGAAATGCCTCTTCTCGCCCGTTGACCAGGGGGAGGGAGTAAACTCGGCTCTCCCGGCGTGCCCCGCGGGGGGGCGGGGCGGGGCCGGGACGCGCCGAGGGCGCAGCCTGTGCCCGCAGGCTGAGGCTCCCATCAGGCTGTGCGGCGCGAAGCGGCGCTACGGTATTGCGTTGCCTTCAAGGAGGTGATAATGGAGACTGCCTTCTCTTCTAATCCCTTCCTCTAGTTGCCTCTAGTCCTCCCACCCTCCCGCTTTCTTCCAGCGGCGCTGAGGACATAGGCTTTGTGTCTGTCCTCGGCGAGGCGGTCTTCCCTGCCCTTTCCACAGCCCCGCGCTCCCGACCTGCAAAGCGCTGATGGGCGGGCTTCCCCGACACCACCCGCCGGCGGGCACCAAGGTCTTGCGGGAGCGCGGGCGGCCTGGCCCCGCCCCGCCGGGCCGCGGGGGCTTGTGGGTACTCCCACCGACGCGCGCCCTGGGACGAGGCGTTGAATATTCATATTCGTGCGCAGAGTGTGAAGAGGCGCGGATCGTAGGCCCCGCGTCTCGGCGGTGCGTGGAAATGTATAACCTCGAAACTGAGAGGGTCCTACCTAGTCTTTTTATTCTCAGCAAGAGCCCACTCACCTGGACACAAGAAACGCATGGCTTTCCGGAAGGACTGCTTCCAGGCGGAGCAGCCGACTACTTTTATTGAAATAAAATTCCTTGTCGAGGTTTTAAACAGGGGACTTTCCAATAAGAGAGGCATATTTTTAATTGTTATGGTCCCTGACTTAATACAGCGAGGAAGTGCTTTTTGATTTTTAAGACTCTGAGATTCCGATTTTCTTTTTTTCTTAAAGTGCGTTACTTGTAGGATTATGTGAGAGTTTTTGTTTAAAACGGTTTCTTGACTCACTCTCACGAGTACTTCTCATGAGAATGTAAGGTGTTTTCTAGGACAACCGTGATGGTGCTATAGCTACAGTTGCTTTTGAAGGTTGATAACAGGTATTTCCCAATGTTCAGATCTCAGTTTTCAGCTCCTCTCTGCCCCCAACGGCTTCCGTTGCGGTCTAGGGTAACTTCCCTTGCAGCTCAAACTCAGCAATTCTAAAAACAATTGATTAGGGACTTACTAATCACTGTCTAGTCTATTTGCAATTCAAGAAGTGGGTCCTTCTCTGCTAGTCTCACCCATCATTTCCAAATGGTAAAACGTTAATCCCAGTAGACAGTACAGGAAATCAAAGGGATACACATTCTAGACTTGTTTGCTTCACCAAACCTGCTTTATCGCAACTCAACATTTCTGGTTCATAGAGGACAAGTGTACTGTATTTCACTCATCTGTGTCGGTTGAACACGATCTTCACCGAATACTGCTGCTGCTGCTGCTGCCAAGTCGCTTCAGTCGTGTCCGACTCTGTGCGACCCCATAGACGGCAGCCCACCAGGCTCCCCCATCCCTGGGATTCTCCAGGCAAGAACACTGGAGTGGGTTGCCATTTCCTTCTCCAATGCATGAAAGTGAAAAGGGAAAGTGAAGTCGGTCAGTCATGACCGACTCCTTCCTCCGACCATGGGATTTTCCAGGCAAGAGTAGTGGAGTGGGGTGCCAAAAAGTGCTCTAGTTCCAGCAATTATCAGTATAATCAGTTTGTTAAACTCCTCTCAGTGTGATGGCTTCCGAAAAGAACAGTCTTTTTTTTTTTTCCTCCAGTCACTGCTCTTTTGAATCTCTTCTATCCCTTAAGCACTCCTTAGGTGACACCATGACCTTCTGGTCGATTTCAGTTACTGAACATCAGACCCTGTCAAAGTGTCAATCTCCCGGCTTGAGTGGAACCCTAGATTCTGAGGGTATAAAGGTACAAGTCATGGTTCTGGCTCTCAGACTCTTAGCATCTTTTCAAGGTCTGGCTTCTCTGTTGAGGCAAATGTCTAACTTTACATTGCTAGAATTCTTTCTTAGTGGATCCCTGCTTCTCTGGATAACTGGCCCTTGTTGAAACTTCTTTCATGGAAATGGGAAGGCCTGATGGGCCTTGTCCTCTGTATGATTTCATGGAAGATCTACTTCCGGCTTGATCTTTACCATCACCCCACTGCCAACTCCCAGCAGGATATGAGTCTTCTGGGGAAGGGTCCAGCAAGACAGCCAGAGACCATTTATCTGCCACTGAGTCCCCCTGACTCTTGAGAAACACACATCCTTGCCACACAAAAGGACCAGACTGGAAGCTGTCCCGTGGTCTCTGGTTTCCACCCTGCCATCTCCCTTCAATCATCTTCCTGCCTTTTGAAATACAGGCAATTAATCAAGAATGCTGCCTAGACAGGTTTGCAAGTAGGGAGTAGAACACTCGCCTCTCCTGCCAGTAGCCCCTACTGGTATCAAGGAGAGGTTATCTTAGAGCCTCCCCCACTACACCACTTCCCACCAGAGACTCTGTGTGCTGCACAAGGCCAGCCACCTCCTTTGATTCCTTCTCCTGCCTTCCTATATAAACTGTGGAGAGGATTGAGAAAGTATTTCATGGAAGCCAGGCCAGATCTGAAACTTTTATTAATCCCTGGGGAATGTGTCTGTCTCCGATTGTGGCATCTTTTGTTAAAAGGTGGGGTAAGGTGTTATTTTCAGCCGTGACCTTAGTGCCTGTCTGGGGCTAGAGGAGAGAGCTCACTGAACATCTTTTAGTGGACGCTGTGATGCTCTGCTCAGACCCTTCTTTCAGGACTGAAGGACATGTTCCCAGACTTAGAGTATTGCTCTCAGCATTTCTCATTTAAGTCACTCTTCAAAACTTACTCTCATTTGAAGAAAACTGCTTTCCCCAGAGTCGTGGTCCCTTGGATGGTGGCAGGGACAGCCCATATGTAACGACTAGTCAATTTAGGGTATAAAGACCTCTTTCCCTCACCCCAGTTTGGGTCAGTTCCAGCTCCAAACCTCCCTGTATTAATATCTACTGTACATAACCAATTACCCCAACAGTTAGTAGTTTAAGGTGGGTCATGAACTTAGGAGCAGCTTCATTAGGTTGTTCTGGCTCAAAGTCTCAGGTGGTAGAAGTGGTGACGTCAGGGCCACAGTCACCTGAAGACTTCACGAAGGCTGGAAGATCCAAGATGGCTCCCTCACGTGGCTGTGGGCTGGAGGCCTCCTCAGGTAGGACTCTCCATAGGCGGCTAGGGAGCCCATACAACTAACTTCTCCCAGAACAGATGATCCCACTGGGAGAGCAAGCAGGGAGCTAGAGTGGCTTGTGTGGCCTGACTTCTCTTATTAACATTTCTTCTGTCCACTAGAAGAGAGTCACTAAATCCAGCCCATACTAGAAGGAAGGGGAATTGGGCTCTGCCTTTAACTGTGTGACCCCATGGATTGTAGCCCGCCAGGCTCCTCTGTCCCTGGAATCCTCCAGGCAAGAATGCTGGAGTGAGTTGCCATGCCCTCCTCCAGGGGATCTTCCCCACCCAGGGATTGAACCTGTGGCTCCTGCGTCTCCTGCATTGGCAGGTGGATTCTTTATCACTGCGCCACCTGGAAAGTTTTTTAGTAAAAAAAATACATACCACATAAATATTTAGGGATATAGGAACTTTCCTGGTGGTAGAGTGGTTAAGACTCTTTATTGGGTTGTTTGCTTTTTCAATATGGAGCTGTATGAGCTGTTTGTATATTTTGGAGATTAATCCCTTGTCAGTTGCTTCATTTGCAAGTATTTTCTCCCATCCTGAGAGTTGTCTTTTCATTTTGTTTATGGTTTCCTTTGCTGTACAAAAGATTTTTAAGTTTAATTAGGTCCCATTTGTTCATTTTTTGTTTTTATTTTCATTACTCTTAGAAGGTGGGTCAAAAAAGATCTTGCTGCACTTAATGTCAGAGTGTCCTGCCCATGTTTTCCTCTGTAAGTTTTGTAGTATCCAGCCATACATTTAGGTCTTTAATCCATTTTGAGTTTCTTTTTATGTATAGTGTCTTCTAATTTCACTTTAAAAAAAAAAAAACACATAAAATTTTTTTAAGTTATTTTACTTTGGCTGTCCTGAGTCTTTGTAGCTGTGCGGGCTTTTCTCTAGTTGTGACAAGTGGGATCTAATCCCTTGTGGAGTGTGATGAGGTGCTTCTCATTGCGGTGGCTTCTCTTGTGGAGCACGGGCTCTAGCGTGCTCAGGCTCAGTCGTGTGGCTCCCAGACTCTACAGCACAGGCTCAGCAGTTATGGTGCATGGATTTAGTTGCTCTGTGGCATGTGGGATCTTCCCAGACCAGGGATCGAACCCGAGTCTCCTGCACTGGCAGACAGATTCTTTACCGATGAGCCACGAGGGAAGCCCCTAATTTCACTCCTTTATGTGTAGCTGTCCAGTTTTCCCAGCAGCGCTTATTGAAGAGACTGTCTTTTCTCCGTTGTGTGTTCTTGTTTCCTTTGTCATAGATTAAATGTGTGGGTTTATCTCTGGACTTTCTTTCCTGTTCCAGTGATCTGTATTTCTGGTTTTTGGGGTACAGGGTGTTTTTGAACTCATGCCTCTCTCATCCCAGGTAGAATACTTCAGCAGGAAGGTGAGAGGGAGATGAGAATGTGAAGGGAAAAGGTAAGACACTGTCAGCTGAGTTCCAGCTGAATAGTGAGACTGATTTTTTTTCCATCCTCAGTAGAAATGATTGCTAGAGAGCTAAACTGGGTTAATTTATAGAGAAATGAAGGCTGTCACTTTTCTGGCCATTTATATGTTGTGCCTGTAAATTTTCAAACAGCTACATATTAAAAAATCAATAGGCATTTCTACTTAACACCAATAAGCAGTTAGTAAAATGAAAATAGTGATTATATTCTCAATAGCAATAAGAATCTAAAATACTTGTAATATACACTTGAGTTACATGAATGAAGCTATAAGGCTTAATTAAGATATATGTATTTTGAAAAATGGAGAGATGTATAGTATTTCTGAATAGGAAATCTAAATACTTTAAAATGTCCAGTCTTATAAAAACTAAATTTTAGGTTTAATTCATTCCTCTCAATACACTTTTTAATGAGGAAATTTAATGAACCTATGTTAAAATTCTTCTGAAAAAATAATGAACACTAAAAAATGATTTATCTTTTTTAAAAAGTTAATTATAGGGGAACTTCCCTATCAATCCAGTGGTTAAGACTCTGCCCTTCCAATGCAGGAGGCTCAGGTATGATCCCTGGTTGGGGAACTAAGATCCCACATGCCACATGGCATTAAAAAAGTAAATTAAAAAAGTAAAAATAAATAAATAGAGCTAAGATATTTTAAAAAGTTAATTCTAGGGAAAAGAGCCCTACTTAGCACAAAACATAATAAAGCTGTAAGAGTTAAACCACATCATTCTGTCCTAAGATCTATTGAATGGGATAGCTCAGAATGGATCCAATATATTAGTATATAATACTACTATATTATATACTCTATTAGTATATAATATTTTAACATATGGTAAAAGAGTTATCACAAATCTGTAGAGACCAGAGGATTATTCAGTAAATGATATTAGGCTAAATGACTTGATATTTATAAGAAAAATTTATTTAGATTTTGCTATCTCCCCATAAGTCCTCTTATCCCATCCTCTCCAAAAAGCCATATCAGGATTAAAGAGCTCAGAAAATGATAAACAAGTCAGGCATATACATTTAAAAAATATGAAAAATCTATGTGAGGAAAACTAGTAATATCTTGCAAAAGATTTACCAGTAGATTTGAAGGAAGAAAAAAACTATCATGGGCTTGGATAGGAAGGTTCAACATCACCAAAATGTTAATCTTCTTCTACTTAATTTACAATTTTAAAGCAGTGCCAATAAAAATACCATCTTCTCTTTATTCCTGGAGCTAGGCAGATTTATTATATAGTTTATTTGTAATAATTAATAATAGAGAATAGCCAGAAAAATCCCTGCAAGAAATTAGCAAGTGGGAAGGGCAGACCTAGGCTGTATTTTACAGGTGTCCGCACATGTGACTCGCTTTGGTGCTGCTGCTGGTAAGTCACTTCAGTCGTGTCCGACTCTGTGCGACCCCAAAGACAGCAGCCCACCAGGCTCCTCTGTCCCATATATATATACTGCTGCTGCTGCTGCTAAGTCGATTCAGTCGTGCCCGACCCTGTGCGACCCCATAGACGGCAGCCCACCAGGCTCCCCCGTCCCTGGGATTCTCCAGGCAAGAACACTGGAGTGGGTTGCCATTTCCTTCTCCAATGCATGGAAGTGAAGTCGCTCAGTTGTGTTTGACTCTTAGCGACTCCATGGACTGCAGCCTACAAGGCTCCTTCGTCCATGGGATTTTCCAAGCAAGAGTACAAAATCCCGGCAAGAAATTAGCAAGTGGGAAGGGCAGACCTAGGCTGTATTTTACAGGTGTTCTCACATGTGACTTGCTTTAACTGTAAATAAATAATAAAGCATGAGGTGGGAATTCTGGGCCTAAGCCTTAAAAGGCCTGGCAACTTCTGCGTGTGGACTTTGGGAGCTCTAGGAACCAGAAAAGGAGTCCCAAGACCCTGGTGGAGAGACCACGTTGAGGGGCTACAAGGAGCCCCCGGGCTCTGAGACCAGCCTTCCTGCTGTTTCCCCTAGTGTCCCACAGGTGAACTGCCATCTGACTGCAGCCATATGAAGACACAAAGCAAGACCAGAGAAAAATCACTCAGCCGAGCCTCAGTCAACCCACAGAACTGTGAGAAATAATAAAATAGTTATTATTTTAAGCCAAGAAGTTTTGAGATGGTTTGTGATATAATAATCAGTTCTGTCTCTTAGTCGTGTCCGACTCTTTGCGACCCCATGGTCTGCAGCATAGCAGGCCTCCCTGTCCCTCACCAACTCCCACAGCTTGCTCAAACTCATGTCCATCAAGTCAATGATGCCATCTAACCATCTCATCCTCTGTCGTCCCCTTCTCCTCCTGCCTTCAATCTTTCCCAGCATCAGGGTCTTTTCCAATGAGTCAGTTGTTCGCATCAGGTAGCCAAAGTATTGGAGCTTCAGCTTCAGCATATAGTAATAGTAATGTTTAACTTCAATGAGGAGAAAAGATGCACAGGGTGGGAAAAACAGGGATTGAAGTCAGATCTCTCTGAATGTACCATGGAATGCCATAGAACTTTGATTATGGGACCAGATACATATTTTAGTTCAGTAAAAAAGAAAAGAAAAAAAAAACATTTTAATTCAAAAATAATTAAACCACACAAAAGCTAGAAAATATAACTGAATTTTTAAAACTTTGGTATGGTTAGGTTAAATATGGAGATTGATAAAAGAATATCACAAAGAGAAAAAAGAATCAATGTAATACATATAAATTTTTACTAGACATGAAGGGAGAAAATCCACAGTAAAATGGAAAGAACATATTGGGAAAGACATGTAATAAATATAAGCAAAAATCATATCTTGATGATAAAGGATGTGTTAGATTTCTATAGCTATGTAACAGATTACCACAAATCTAGGGACTTGAAATAATACCCGTTTACTAGCTCACAGTTCTGCTGGTCATTAAGATCCGGGTGGGCTCAACTGGGCTCTCTGCTCAGAGTCACCCAAGGTTGAAATTCAGGTGTCTGCTAGCCTGAGCTGTTATCTGGAGGCTCTGGAAGCATCTACTCCCAGGCTCATTCAGGTTATTGGCCAAATTCAGTTCCTTGTGGTTGTAGGACTATAAGCAGGGACCATCTCAGCTCATAGAGGTTTCTTTCTGGTCCTTGCATGGGGACCCCTCCATCTTCAAAGCCAGCAACATGCATCAAATCCTTTTCATACTTTGAATCTCTTTGAACTCTGTTTCTCCTACTAGTTGGAGAAATTTTTCTGCTTTTAAAAGGCTTATGTTACACAATTAGGCACACCTGGACAATCTATTTTATGTGACATGACTAAAATCTCTTAATTTCAGACATGTCATGTAACAACATAATCCTGGGGGTGATATTTTATCATATTCTTAACTTCTACCCCACTGAAAAGCAAAGAAATTATACAAAGACTAAGGTCACTGGGGGTCATTCTTACAATTTGGACTATCGAATCAATAAGAACTCTAGAACATAGGATATGAATAACATTTGCAAAAGGGCAAACTAAGTGTGAGCAGACATATGCAAGAATGTTTAACTTCAATTTAAAAAGAACAAATGCTAATAAGAATCTTCCATTTCATAGGTTAATTTCACACAAAAACATTCAATATGGGCAGGTAAGGGGTGAAGCAAAAATCTTCATTTTTTTATGATAGCAATGTGAATGGTACAACATAAGTAGAAAAAAAGATTTTGGCAGTATATACCAACGTTTTTTAAATCTTAATATTCTTTAACCTAGTAATTTGACTGCTATAGACCCGTCTAAAGAAAATAAATCCTAAAATTGAAAGAAATCTTTCATGTCATAATATTTACAGCAAGTCATTAGTAATGAAAAAATTGGAAACAATTTAATTCACAAAACAAGCATGGTTTGGCAAACTATACCTTCAAATCAGAGAAATTAAAACATGGTTATGCTGAAAGTGAGAGTCAATTCCTAGGTAGGTTGATAAGAAGTCTGGGGTCCCCAAGGAGGAGAAAAGGACAGTTCTTTTCTGCATTGCTTTGACTTAATATAACAATGTATCTTGTCAGAGGACATGTTTCTCCTTCACAAGAACCTTCTGACTAATCTTGTTATCTCCAGGCTTTGTTGTGGGAGTGGGTCTGGTAAAACCTTTCTATTGTTGGTTCTAGGTCTGGTAAAAGTATAGAAGGCCTTGATAAGACTAGGCAGTGGGGGCACTCTCCCTTCTGATGTCTGTGTCAAAAGCTTTCTCTCTCCGTTTTCACTTTAATAAGACTCTGCTACACAAAAGCTCTTGAGTGATCAAGCCTGGTCCCTGGTCCCAAAGCTCAATCTTCTTCTTTGGAGATCACAAATCCGACATCTTTCACCGTAAGCTATCAAAAGTAATAGAATAACCAAATTGATGGGGAAATTTTCCATGTTTTTGGAGTACAAGACTAAATATTATTAAGAGGTCCATTCTTCTACTCGATGCAACCCCCTTCAGCAACCTCAGTAGCCTTTTTGATAAAAATGGACAAACTAATTGAAAAATTTATATGATAACACAAAGAACCCAAAGTAGCCAACATAATTTTGAAAAAGAAGAACAAAGTTGGAGGATTTGTATTGCCTAACAAACAACCATATTAATAAATGGTCAAGAAATTTCAGTAGGCACGTCACAAGAGAGAAAATACGAATAGCCTATAAGCACAGTTAAAGATGATTAGCATCTTTAACAGTTAGGGAAATGCAAATTAAAATCACGCCAAGAGGGACTTCCCTGGTGGTCCAGGGAGAATGGCATTGAAACATGTAAAATATCATGTATGAAACGAGTTGCCAGTCCAGGTTCGATGCACGATACTGGATGCTTGGGGCTAGTGCACTGGGATGACCCAGAGGGATGGTATGGGGAGGGAGGAGGGAGGAGGGTTCAGGATGGGGAACACATGTATACCTCTGGCGGATTCACTTTGATATTTGGCAAAACTAATACAATTATGTAAAGTTTAAAAATAAAATTAAAAAATTAAAATAAAATAAAATTTTTTATTTAACAAATTTAATAATAAATACATTTCATACTTAAAAAAAAAAAAAGACTCCATGCTTCCAATTCACTGGGCACGGCTTCCATCCTTGGTCAGGGAACTAAGATCCCACAGGCTGTATAGCGTGACCAAAAAAAAAATCACGCCAACGTATACTACACTCCATAAGCGTGGCTAAAGTGAAAGTTTGTCTATACCAAGTGTGGGTGAGATTGTGGAGGAACTGGGACCTTCGCTTGCTGATGGGAATGCAAAATGAAACAAACATTTTGTAGAACGGTTTTAAAACAATTTGGCAATTTCTTGTAAAGCTAACCATACACTTGTGATATGGCTTAACATGATCACTCCTAGGTGTTTACCCAAGAAAATGAAAAAAACGTATGTCTACACAAAGACTTGTACTTGCCTGTTCATAGTAACATTATTCATAACAGACAAAAATTGGAAGCGACTGAAATTTTCATCAAGTGGACACACAGATAGTGTATCAGCACAGTAGAGCAGTACTTGTCAATATAAAAAACAAGCTACTGACGCATGGGACAGCAAGGACGAATCTTAAGACGCGCTGAGCAGAAGAAGCCAACTCGAAGACTGCATACTTAATGTAAGTTGCAAGCAGGCAGAAACCAGTCAGTGGAGACATAAAATGGATCAGTGGATACCTGTGAGGTGGTCGGGGGACCGGCTACAGGTAGGAGGGGCTTTTTAAGATGAAGGAAATAATCTTTATCTTGAGTGGGAGATGGTCACAACAGGTTATTCATGTTAAAGCTCATCAAACTGTATGTGCATGGCTGTTGCTCAGTCGCCCAGTTGTGTCCGCTCTTTGCGACCCCATGGACTGCAGCACACCAGACTTCCATATGCATGGTGGATATGTTTTATTTTATATAAATTATGTTTCCAGAAATGGATGTCAGAAGCTAAATAATATGGTTACGCAGATCATATATTAACATAGAAAAATGGTTGTGCTAAAATGAAAATTTAAGAATTCAGAATTTTATCTGTAATATGATTGCAGCTGTGAGAAACAGGCAAACAAACAAGATACATGCAACATGTGTCTCTAAATTAAATAAAAAACGTGCAGAAAGTCTAGAAGAATGTGTTACCCGACAGAGAGACTTTGCAGCTGTGATGAAGTCAAGGATCTTGAAGCAGGGAGATTAGCCTGGATTTCCCAGGTGGGCTCAAGGTAATTAGAAGCGTCCTTTGAAGAGAGAGGTAGGAACCTCAGATACTGGAAAATGGGGTGCACTGATGGAAGCAGCTAAGGTTGGAGAGATGCACCTTGAAAATGGAAAGAAGAGCCATAAACCAAAGAATACAAGCTCTAGAAATGCCCATAGAAACTGGACAAGGCAAGGAAATAGGCTCTCCCCTGGAGCCTCCGGAAAGAGCTCATGAACTTGGATTTTAGTTGCAGAATTCTCATTTCAGACTCGAAGCTCTGGAACCATATAACAGAGTGAATGTGTGTTGTTTTAAGCCACTAAGATTGTGGTAATTTGTTACAGCAGCCACGAAAAAATAATACACTTGCTTTGTTGTTTTTCAGTCACTCAATAGTGTCTGACTCTTTGCCACCCCATGAACTGTAGCCCACCAGGCTCCTCTGTTTGTGGGATTCTCCAGGCCAGAATACTGGAGTGGCTTGCCATTTCCTTCTCCAGGGGATCTTCCCAACCCGGGGATCAAACCCTTATCTCCTGCATTGGCAGGTGAGTTCTTTACCAACTGAGCCCAATACGATGGCTGAAGTGCCTGTTATTTTGTGCTTTCTGGCACTGGCAGCTGACTCTGGTCACACCTAATACAGAGTTGGGTACCTGGAAGGAAGATACAGGTGACAGGACCTAAGGAAGCTCAGCTGTGGCTCTGAGGCAGCAATGGGACGGTGAGGACTCGGTCACTGCAGGTAGGAAAAACGACAGCTCTTAGTACATGGCAGCCAGACATCTGGTTGCATGTTCCCAATATTACCTTTACTTATTTTTTTAAAATATTTATTCGTTTGGCAGTGTTGAGTCTTTGCTGCAGCACAGACTCTCTAGTTGTATGATGCATGCGCTCAGCAAACTGAGGCATGGAGACCCAGCTGCTCTAAGGCATGTGGGATTCCAGTTCCTCCAGCAGAGATCAAACCCATGCCCCCATGCTACAAGGTACCTTCCCAACCACTGAACCACCAGGGAAGTCCCCAGTATTACCTTAGAAGGCATACTGCTTGCTGACCAAGGCTGAGTGTTAGGAAAAATGGCTTAAAAACTCAGAATTTGGAGCACCTTGGGCTGCTTCCTTTTACTTCCTGCAAAGCCCAAGGGAGAGATGAACTGGGGGTGGTGTGGGGAAGCCAACCACTTTGTAGACCGGGGATACTGTGGTGCCAACAAAGCCCTCTCTGATGAACTGATAATCTGGGGTCTGCTTCCGTACCCCAGGCAAAGGCAGCCCCGCATGAGTCTCCAAGTTTTACAAATGGCCTCATATTTTAATTTTTCTGCCTGAGAATGAGAACCAGTCGAGAGGTAAGCCTCAGTGTAAGGGCATCCCCTTCCCAACTAAGCCCATCATTTTGCGTATCCTCAAGGTATCAAATTGAAGAGAATTTTAAAAATTTTTATGATTTTGGTGTTTTATCATGGTTTGTTCTTCATAACGGAGAAGGCAATGGCACCCCACTCCAGTACTTCTGCCTGGAAAATCCCATGGATGGAGGAGCCTGGTAGGCTGCAGTCCATGGGTTCGCTGAGGGTCGGACACGACTGAGTGACTTCACTTTCACTTTTCACTTTCATGCATTGGAGAAGGAAATGGCAACCCACTCCAGTGTTCTTACCTGGAGAATCCCAGGGACAGGGGAGCCTGGTGGGCTGCGGTCTATGGGGTCGCACAGAGTCGGACACGACTGAAGTGACCAAGCAGCAGTTCTTCATAAAGACTTCATCCCAGCTTTTGTAGTTATCTAAGAAGTTTATCACTAGGATGAACAAATACTGCTTTTTACATTATGAAGACAGGGATTTTATCTTTCCTTTATTTAAGAACAGCAAGGCACTGACACATAGTACAATCTGTTACCTCTTCATGGTCTACCAGTCTTGAAATGGAAAGTTGGCAGAGAATGGAAGAAATGACACTGAAACCCTAAAGTCTTACTTCTAATTTGCCTGCATTAATGACTTGATTTTCTCATTTTCATGGTAGAAAGGGATATATGTATGTCTAGGGACTTCCCCGGTAGCTCAGACATAAAGAATCTGCCTGCAATGTAGGAGACATGGGTACAGTCCCTGGGTTGGGAAGATCTCCTGAAGGAGGGCATGACAACCCACTCCAGTATTCTTGTCTGGAGAATCCCCACGGACAGAGCAGCCTGGTGGGCTACAGTCCACAGGGTCACGAAGAGTTGGACGCCTAAGCCACTAAACCATGAAATATGAAAGTTAATTTTCTCATTAATGCCCCATCAAAGTCAGTATTTGGGACTTCAATCATATCAATGTGTTTCTTACTTTGCTCCATTACTAACTGATGAAAAGAAAAGATGCATAACACCCGAAGAATGGAAAAGTCATAAAGCCTTAAAGTCAAAGTGAAAATCACTCAGTCATGTCTGACTCTTTGCGACCGCATGGACTGTATAGTCCATGGACTTCTCCAGGACAGAATACTGAAGTAGTTAACCTTTCCCCTTTCCAGGGGATCTTCCCAACATAGGGATGGAACCCAGGTCTCCCTCACTGCAGGCAGATTCTTTACCAGTTGAGTCACAAAGGCTGTTGTTGCTGCGTAGTCACTAAGTCATGTCTGACTGTTTGTGACCTCATGGACCATAGCCCGCCAGGGAAGCCACCTACGAAGCTTAGTTAGTTAGTTAGTTAGTTCAGTCCCTCAGTTGTGTCCCACTCTTTGCGACCCCATGAATCACAGCACGCCAGGCCTCCTTGTCCATCACCAACTCCCAGAGTTCACTCAGACTCACGTCCATCGAGTCAGCGATGCCATCCAGCCATCTCATCCTGTGTCATCCCCTTCTCCTCCTGCCCCCAATCCCTCCCAGCATCAGAGTCCTTTCCAATGAGTCAACTCTTCGCATGAGGTGGCCAAAGTACTGGAGTTTCAGCTTTAGCATCATTCCTTCCAAAGAAATCGCAGGGCTGATCTCCTTCAGAATGGACTGATTGGATCTCCATGCAGTCCAAGGGACTCTCAAGAGTCTTCTCCAACACCACAGTTCAAAAGCATCAGTTCTTCGGCCCTCAGCCTTCTTCACAGTCCAACTCTCACATCCACACATGACCACAGGAAAAACCATAGCCTTGACTAGACAGATCTTTGTTGGCAAAGTAATGTCTCTGCTTTTGAATATGCTATCTAGGTTGGTCATAACTTTCCTTCCAAGGAGTAAGCATCTTTTAATTTCATGGCTGCAGTCACCATCTGCAGTGATTTTGGAGCCCCAAAAAATAAAGTCTGACACTGTTTCCACTGTTTCCCCATCTATTTCCCATGAAGTGATGGGACCAGATGCCATGATCTTCGTTTTCTGAATGTTGAGCTTTAAGCCAACTTTTTCACTCTCCACTTTCACTTTCATCAAGAGGCTTTTGAGTTCCTCTTCACTTTCTGCCATAAGGGTGGTGTCATCTGCATATTTGAGGTGATTGATATTTCTCCCGGCAATCCTGATTCCAGCTTGTGTTTCTTCCAGTCCAGCGTTTCTCATGATGTACTCTGCATGTAAGTTAAATAAGCAGGGTGACAATATACAACCTTGACATACTCCTTTTCCTATTTGGAACCAGTCTGTTGTTCCATGTCCAGTTCTAACTGTTGCTTCCTGACCTGCATACACATTTCTCAAGAGGCAGGTCAGGTGGTCTGGTATTCCCATCTCTTTCAGAATTTTCCACAGTTTATTGTGATCCACACAGTCAAAAGGCTTTGGCATAGTCAATAAAGCAGAAATAGATATTTTTCTGGAACTCTCTTGCTTTTTCGATGATCCAGGCGATGTTGGCAATTTGATCTCTGGTTCCTCTGCCTTTTCTAAAACCAGCTTGAACATCAGGAAGTTCCGGTTCACTTATTGCTGAAGCCTGGCTTGGAGAATTTTGAGCATTACTTTACTAGCGTGTGAGATGAGTACAATTGTGCAGTAGTTTGAGCATTCTTTGGCATTGCCTTTCTTTGGGATTGGAATGAAAACTGACCTTTTCCAGTCCTGTGGCCCCTCCTGAGTTTTCCAAATTTGCTGGCATATTGAGTGCAGCACTTTCACAGCATCATCTTTCAGGATTTGAAATAGCTCAACTGGAATTCCATCACCTCCACTAGCTTTGTTCATAGTGATGCTTTCTAAGGCCCACTTGACTTCACATTCCAGGATGTCTGGCTCTAGGTCAGTGATCACACCATCGTGATTACCTGAGTCATGAAGATCTTTTTTGTACAGTTCTTCTGTATATTCTTGCCATCTCCTCTTAATATCTTCTGCTCCTGTTAGGTCCATACCATTTCTGTCCTTTATCAAGCCCATCTTTGCATGAAATGTTCCCTTGGTATCTCTAATTTTCTTGAAGAGATCTCTAGTCTTTCCCATTCTGTTGTTTTCCTCTATTTCTTGCATTGATCACTGAAGAAGGCTTTCTTATCACTTCTTGCTATTCTTTAGAACTCTGCATTCAGATGCTTATATCTTTTCTTTGCTCCTTTGCTTTTCGCTTCTCTTCTTTTCACAGCTATTTGTAAGGCCTCCCCAGACAGCCATTTTGCTTTTTTGCATTTCTTTTCCATGGGGATGGTCTTGATCCCTGTCTCCTGTACCATGTCATGAACCTCAGTCCATAGTTCATCAGGCACTCTATCTATCAGATCTAGGCCCTTAAATCTATTTCTCACTTCCACTGTATAATCATAAGGGATTTGATTTAGGTCATACCTGAATGGTCTACGAAGCTTACCTGGAAGTAATTATTAGACAGGGGCTAGACAGCAGTTTGTGGAGAAGGCGATGGCACCCCACTCCAGTACTCTTGCCTGGAAAATCCCATGGATGGTGGAGCCTTGTAGGCTGCAGTCCATGGGGTCGCTGACGGTTGGACACGACTGAGCAACTTCACTTTCACTTTTCACTTTCATGCATTGGAGAAGGAAATGGCAACCCACTCCAGTGTTCTTGCCTGGAGAATCCCAGGGGTGGGGGAGCCTAATGGGCTGCCATCTATGGAGTTGCACAGAGTTGGACACGACTGAAGTGACTTAGCAGCAGCAGCAGACAGCAGTTTGTGTCCTCAGTAAAAAAAGCCTCTTGCTAAAAAGAACCTAAAGTCTTATTGACATGCTTTTCCTCCCCATGAAATAGCCTAGGCCCCAGGGACGTGGAAGCAGGTGCCAAAGGTCACATTGCTAGTTAGCAGCAAAGGCCTAACGAGCACCCAATTGTTCCCAGTATTCAGCGTGTCCTCTGTGATGGCTACAGAAGTTTTGTATCATCAAGGTTAAGATGAAAGATCTCCTAAGTTGCAAACGTGTTTAGATGTATCCTCAGAAAACAACTGGATCCACTTAACTTGTGCTCTTCTGATTGCAAAGAAACTTGTATTCTGGTGAAGCAAAAGATTTCTGTCTCTAGAGTAATGCAGAAACTAAAACCAAACCAAACCAAACCAAACCCTGGACAACAAGGAGATCCAACTGGTCCATCCTAAAGGAAATCAACCCTGAATATTCATTGGAAGGCCTGATGCTGAAGCTGAAACTCCAATACGTTGGCCACCTGATGCAAACAGCAAACACATTGGAAAAGCCCCTGATGCTGGGCAAGACTGAGGGCAGGAGAAGAAGGGGGCAACAGAGGATGAGATGGTTGGATGGCATCACCGACTCAATGGACATGAGTTTGAGCCAACTCTGGGAGATCGTGAAGGACAGGGAGGCCTGGTGTGCTGCAGTCCATGGGGTCACAAAGAGTGCGACACAACTAAGCAACTGAACAACAACAAAACCAAAGAAAGATCATACAGATGTTCAAGGTTCATCAGCAAACACAAATTAGCTGAGGAATAACACTGAAGTCACATCTCTTGTAGGCTGTTATTCCTTGAATTTCAGTCACTCAGCTTTGTGTCTCCTACCCCACCGAGCACATAGTTGGTGCCGAAATTTCTTTTTAATGAATGAAGTATATAAATCGTTGCTTTGTTACCCTAGCATTGTGCCTCTTTCAAAAGAAGCACTTAGTAAACATGTGTCTAATTTCCTGTGTTGTCAGAAATATTGTTAATCATACTGTTAAAAATAAAGACCTCCAGGGCAAACTGAACTAAATTCTCTAAACCGCTGGATGCTCTTTCCTCTTTGGGCTGCTCAGCTGTGCAGCTGGAAATGGATGGTGGGGTGAGAGCTTCAACTTCAGCTCTCCCTCAAATACCCCAGAATGTTGGCTATGTCAGAAAGTGTTTGGAGAATGCCTCGGAAGCTGAGTGAGTAATTCCAAAGCAGTATACTCACAAAGATATCTGAACCAGAGAATATGCACTCGAAAATAGATGCGTAGAGCACATCCATGGAATATCAAGTTTTTACCAGGTTTAGAGGGCTGCAGCCTGGTACTGTGAACCCAACAATCAAAGTAACTATAAAATACAGGGCACGTGGTTTTACATTGATCTTCTTATGGTAAAATAAATATAAAATTGTGATCAAATTCATAGGCATGTGATAAGTGCTGTGACCTGATAAATGACACTAGCATGTTTCAGAGAAAAGCTTGTGGAAACAATTATTCTTTTAAAAAAAGATATACAGGACTTCCCTGGCGGTGCAGCGGATAAGACTCTGTCTGCTAATGCGGGAGACACTGGTTCGATTCCTGGTCCGGGAAAATTCCACATGCAGTGGAGCAGCTAAGCCTGTGCTCCACAAGGGCTGAGCCAGCACTCTGGAGGCCAAAAGCTGCAACTGTGAAACCTGCATGTTGTAACTACTGAAGCTCGTGTGCCTAGAGCCTGTACTCCGCAACGGGAGAAGCCGCTGCGATGAGAAGCCAGCACACCACAACGAGGGAGCAGCCCCTGCTCGCCACAACTAGAGAAAGCCCGTGAGCAGCAGCAAAGCCCCAGTGCAACCAAAAATAAATAAATAAAAAGTAATTGGAAAAATTTTAAATAAAAAAAAGACATGCAATGATTTTTCACTGAAAATTAGATATCTTTAGTTGAAATCTGAGAACACCAGCTGAGTATTGAACCCACACTAAGAAAACCATCCTCTCATATTCTCTGCCAGCTCGCACAGTCAAAAGGATGTGCAGGCTTACTCAACTGACAACACGGAGGAAGGAAGGAATTGTCCAGGCTTGGAGTTTCTACTCCTGGGAAGGCTCCAACCATACCAGTGTGAAAACATTCTGTTTCGGAGAGTTGAGAGCAAATCAAGAGACTGAGAGAATCTGCCCGGTAGAACACTACTCAGCAAAAAAAAAAAAAGAGCAAACTTCTGACCTACAGAACAGCCTGTATGGATCTCAGAAGCTTTCACTAAGTGAAGTAGTCAGATGCAAAGACCCCACAATGGATGATTCCACTTAGACGAAATTTCTGTCAAATGCAAAATTATAGAGACAATGTAGACCGGCAGTTGCTGGGGCCACAGGTGGGAGTAGGGAGTGAACAGGCAAAGGCAGCTTTTCAGGTCCATGGAAGTGTTGAGAAACCGTATTGCACTGTTGGTACATAAATGTATAAATTCACTAAAACTAAAGTCAATTGTATCCTTATAATGAGTGACATTTATGATACATAAATTGTATTTCAACAATGCTGGTTTTGTCAAAAAGGAGAAATTAACAGAGATAATTCTTTCAGGACCAGCCTGTTGCACAGACAGATTGCCTCACTTCTAATATTCATGGTAGCCATCGTATTTTTTTTTTTTTAAGATTTCTTATACGAACCATTTTTAAAGTCTTTATTGAATTTGTTACAATATTGCTTCTGATTTTATGTTTTTGGTTTCTTAGCCTTGGGGCATGTGGGATCTTAGCTGCCTGAGCAGGGATTGAACCCACACCCCTTGCACTGGAAGGTGAAGTCTTAACCATTAGACCAGTGGCTACAAAGACCATTGTACTTTCAAAATGTGACAGAATGTCTCCCAAACAAGGTGCTTTGACATACACATCAAGATACTGTTACATTAAGCCAGGTTTCCAAGATTGCAATGTACAATTTCAAAGCATAATTATTCTATTAGTCTACTCACAATACTAACGCCATGCCCAAGAATATTGGTATGTCAGATTGAGGGAAACAAACACGTTGCTTCCCTAATGTGGGGGGATGGTGGTGTGACTGGGAGCCCAGGAGAACTTCCTGAGCTTTTCTTGAGCCAGACAGCTGTTTAGGGCCGCTCCCAGGGCAGGAGGAAGGGTATTTAGGGTGTAGACTTAAATGCCTTCACTAACAACTGTGGCATGCTGGTTACACTCATCACCACCACCACCACAGACATGTGAGCAATTATATTGGGAAAAGTCATCTTGGTCAAAGGCAGAAGAGTGAACGGAACATTCTGGAGGCAACTTGACTGGTGTTTCTGTCCACAGCAAGCAGTTCTCGTACTCAGTGTGCGTCACAATCTCCCGACTTTTGTTAAAAAGGCAGGTTCCCAGGCCGGGCCCCAGTGCTGCCAAAGTGGACGTCCAGGAAGGAAGGCTAGAGTCTGAATCTTTAATGAGCTGACAAGTGATCTTTATGCCGAAGGTCCTCAAAACACAGGTTAAGAACACTGAAGAAAGAAGGGGGTGGGGAAAAAGGAAGGAAGGAAAGGAGGGAGGGAGAGAAGGGGAGGCAGATGGGGAGGAAAGAAGGAAGGAAGGAAGGAAAAGGAAAGAAGGAAAGAAAGACGAAGATGAAGGCCTTGCTGTCTCGTTACTTCTGCTGAATTAGTTTTAATTCCTTCTAAGCCTCTCGCTGTGTTTCATCTCCGCATCTGACATTGTGCCCTCATCTTTACCTGTCTCAGCCCTGCTTTCAGGTGGAGGAGCCTCACCTGTGTTGGGCTGGAGACAGATAGCAGTTGAAGTATTTTCTCCTGCACAACCCCCACTGCCCCGCCATGGGACAGGACTGAACTGGAGGCAGATCAAGCGTTTGCTCACAGGCTCACCTTGGGATCCCCAGAGAAGAAACTGCAGGTGATTCTTTGTTCTGAAACCCTGCTGAGGTGGAGCAAGCGAGGGTCTGTTGGATCTGACAGCCCAGCCCAAACAGCACCCTTCCCCTGGGGACGACACCTGCTCTGTGGCCATGTGGGGTTTTGCCCTCCCACCTGCGGGCAGTGGTCCACGTGGATCTCCTTGGCTCCAGAGATACCCTTGCTTTCCACACTCCTGTGCGATGACCCAGCCCGTGGGTAGTGGTCCTTGGCCACCTCTTGGAGATTCTGCCCACCCGCCAGACCACATGGGTAAGCCGTGCTTACAAACACACTAGCCTATGTCTAACGTGTGTCCCACTGCCTCAGTCACTGGCGTTTGGACCGAGAATGACCACTTAACCCAAACTGGCCCAATGGGAGCCCCTTTTCCTGGAAACTTGCAATGATAATTAAGATATTTCCATCTCAGTGTGAGCTGCCTTTCTCATAAAGAGAAGGAGGAAAACTCAAGAACTTTAGCATTGCGTTTCTTTCCGCGTGAGGAAGGAGTAGCCTGGAAGTCTAGCGGGGAGAGAGAGTTGTCTGAGAAAGAGGACATCCTGTAGTGACTCATTTCATTTCCCAGTTTAGACCCTTTGGGGCCAAGCTCACCTCCTCAGCACCATTCAGTCTCCCGAGATGCTCCTCTACTATTGGGACACAGGGTCCTCCTATGGTTGTTTAATCTACCCTTGACCCGCAGTCAGCGTCCTCACAAATCCAGGTACAATCATATTCCCTTTTGGCCACCCTTCTCCTTGTTTTGGGCTTTCCAGGTGGCGACAGAGGTAAAGAACCCATCTGCCAATGCAGGAGACATAAGAGATGTGGGTTCGATCCCTGGGTCAGGAAGATCCCCTGGAGGATGGCAACCCACTCCAGTATTCTTGTCTGGAGAATCCCCAAGGATAGAGGAGCCTGGCGGGCTACAGTCCATGGGATCGCAAAGTTGGACCTGACTGAAGTGGCTTAGCACACATGCACCTCCTTGTTTAAACTCGTATCCCTTTCTTCAGCAGACAGGAAGGCAGACCACATTGTCTTACTGTTGGTGCAAAATGAGAGCTTTCCTCCAAAAATGATCTGGCTTGAATTACTGACTATACCATATGCTGACTGTATTTGAAATTATGAAACAATTAACCTTTAGGTACAAAAATGGAACTGTGGGTATGTTTTGTTTTAAAAAGAGTCCTTGTCCCTACTGTGTAGCACATGGAACTCTGCTCAATATTATGTGGCAGCCTGGATGGGAGGGGAGTGTGGGAGAGAAGGGATACGGATGAGTCCCTTCGCTGTTCACCTAGAACTATCACAACAGTGTTGATCAGTATACGCCAATACAAAATAAAACATAATATTATTTTTAAATAATACTTTATTTAAAAAAATAATAAAAAAAAGTCTCTGTCTTCAGAGTTACATATTGAAATATTGATGCCTGAAGTGATATGATGTCAGGATTTGCTTATAAATGATGCCACAGGGTAGGAAGTGGCTGAGGGCGTAGATGAAACAAGTTGACCTTGAGCTGATAATTGTTGACTCTGGGTGACGGGTTCATCGTACGAGTCTGTGTACTTTTCTACATATTTAAACTTTTCCATGATAAGTAACTCTAAAAATATCAATGGGAATTTTTTCAAGGGATTGCCTCGGAAATAACACAAAACTATCAACACTCAAAAGTAGGAAGACGCTTCTTAAATTGGAGATCCAGAAGTGCCACTCCAAAGCAGTCACCACTCATGGGAGCAGGCTTTGTGTACCGTGCAGCCAGTATATGAATTAAAACATGCCAGGGCTGTGTGTCCCCACCTTCCCTTGAATGAAAACAACAACCTTGAGTTTGTGTTCAATTGATCTCCAATGGTGCAATCCAAAATAAAATATCCTAAGATCTATAGCTTGCTTTTATATTAAAAAAACAAAACTACAGGACTTCCCTGGAGGTCCAGTGGTTAAGACTCTGAGTCTCCACTGCAAGAGGGTGCAGGTTCCATCCCTGGTTGGGGAACTAAAACCCCACATGCAGAGCAGCGTGGCAAAACAAAAGCAGACAAACAGTAACTACACACAACTATATACTCAGTAGTTTTTATTTTATTAAAAATTACATGGTAGATTTAAAAGTAAGAAACATTCTATTTTCCAAATAGGTTGAAAGCATGCGTGTAGGAAAATAAAGCATCTTGGGTGCTCTCCAGCAGCCCCCAGAGGCTCTGTATATCCACGCATGCCTTCTTATTTAGAGGAGTGAGTAGGAGGTGGAGGGGGAGGCTGCTTGTTGAGCGTTCAGAGCATCTGATTTCATTCTTTATATATTCCCTATGCTTCCAGTGGTCTTTTCTGGGCACGTGGAATTGTGGAGAAGTATTTAAAGTTTAAGTTGTGATTGTCCATTTCACTTTCATCCCTATCCGTTTTCAAGGTGGCCAAAGTCAGTTCTTTGCAGGAGACCATCTGCTCCCTCTGTGACCCATCACTGTCCTGTTTGTGTGGTTATCCTCATGCTTAGAGACGTTTGGGGCCCACCTCTGAGACCAGGAGTCCCAACTGCCCGTTTAGTATCCAAATGTCCGTGTCTTTCCATTGGTCCTTTCCTGCCTCAGCCTCCCTTGCTCCTTCTTCCCGTTCATGTTTGCTTTGATTGGATGTTGCAACGCTCCTCTCCTGGCTGGTCTTTCTACTGCCGGCTTTCGCTCTTGTGACACGTGTGTATTCAAACCAGTTCACACTGCCTTAGTTGTGGCTCTTTTGATTTCAAGTGCTGAAGGCCCACTCTGAGTCATGGAAACAGGAGTTGACTGCAAGGACATTTCCGATCAAAACATACTGGGATCAAAAAAAAAAAAGGAAACAAACAAACAACCAAATCCATTTCTACACTGAAGGGTTCAATGACTGCCTTCATTGCACCTCCAGGTACTGATGAATGAGACTAAAGATTTAGCATCACAAAGAGAGCATCTGAAAATTTCCTTGTTCATGTGAAATACTTATACCACATGATAAAGCTAATAATATGGCTGAGTCAATGAAGCGATTAATAGTTGACATCAGTTCTCCGTGGAGCCATGTCCTTTTGCAGTGAGGGTGTAGTAACAAAAAACAGAATCCCATGTGAGGCCTCACCTTGCTACATCCCCAACCCAGGCTAACTTTCAGTCCGTTGCAAACTTCAGCTCTTAAATTAGTATTTAATTTAAAATATTGTAAACAAAAATGCAAAGGCCTTTCAAACTATAATTTCTGCTCTGGACTGTATTTCTATAGCTGTGACTGACTATGAAATAAAGTATCATACTGTGTCCTCTAATTGTTTAATACTAACAGAGATAAGAAAGCCTTCCTCAGTGATCAATGCAAAGAAATAGAGAAAAACAACAGAATGGGAAAGACTAGAGATCTCTTCAAGAAAATTAGAGACACCAAGGGAACATTTCATGCAAAGATGGACTCAATAAAGGACAGAAATGGTATGGGCCTAACAGAAGCAGAAGATATTAAGAAGAGGTGGCAAGAATACACAGAAGAACTGTACAAAAAAGATTTTCACGACCCAGGTAATCACGATGGTGTGATCACTCATCTAGAGCCAGACATCCTGGAATGTGAAGTCAAGTGGGCCTTAGAAAGCATCACTACGAACAAAGCTAGTGGAGGTGATGGAATTCCAGTTGAGCTATTTCAAATCCTGAAAGATGATGCCGTGAAAGTGCTGCACTCAATATGCCAGCCAATTTGGAAAACTCAGCAGTGGCCACAGGACTGGAAAAGGTCGTTTTCATTCCAATCCCAAAGAAAGGCAATGCCAAAGAATGCTCAAACTACCACACAACTGCACTCATCTCACACGCTAGTAAAGTAATGCTCAAAATTCTCCAAGCCAGGCTTCAGCAATACGTGAACCGTGAACTTCCTGATGTTCAAGCTGGTTTTAGAAAAGGCAGAGGAACCAGAGATCAAATTGCCAACATCTGCTGGATCATCGAAAAAGCAAGAGAGTTCCAGAAAAACATCTATTTCTGCTTTATTGACTATGCCAAAACCTTTGACTGTGCGGATCACAATAAACTGTGGAAAATTCTGAAAGAGATGGGAATACCAGACCACCTGACCTGCCTCTTGAGAAACCTGTATGCAGGTCAGGAAGCAACAGTCAGAACTGGACATGGAACAACAGACTGGTTCCAAATAGGAAAAGGAGTATGTCAAGGCTGTATACTGTCACCCTGCTTATTTAACTTACATGCAGAGTACATCATGAGAAACGCTGGACTGGAAGAAGCACAAGCTGGAATCAAAATTGCCAGGAGAAATATCAATCACCTCAGATATGCAGATGACACCACCCTTATGGCAGAAAGTGAAGAGGAACTCAAAAGCCTCTTGATGAAAGTAAAAGTGGAGAGTGAAAAAGTTGGCTTAAAGCTCAACATTCAGAAAACGAAGATCATGGCATCCGGTCCCATCACTTCATGGGAAATAGATGGGGAAACAGTGGAAACAGTGTCAGACTTTATTTTTCTGGGCTCCAAAATCACTGCAGATGGTGACTGCAGCCATGAAATTAAAAGACGCTTACTTTTTGGAAGGAAAGTTATGACCAAACTAGATAGCATATTGAAAAGCAGAGACATTACTTTGCCAACAAAGGTCCGTCTAGTCAAGGCTATGGTTTTTCCTATGGCCATGTATGGATGTGAGAGTTGGACTGTGAAGAAGGCTGAGGGCTGAAGAACTGATGCTTTTGAACTGTGGTGTTGGAGAAGACTCTTGAGAGTCCCTTGGACTGCAAGGAGATCCAACCAGTCCATTCTGAAGGAGATCAGCTCTGGGATTTCTTTGGAGGGAATGATGCTGAAGCTGAAACTCCAATACTTTGGCCACCTCATGCAAAGAGTTGACTCATTGGAAAAGACTCTGATGTTGGGAGGGATTGGGGGCAAGAGGAGGAGGGGACGACAGAGGATGAGATGGCTGGATGGCATCACTGACTCGATGGACGTGAGTCTGAGTGAACTCTGGGAGTTGGTGATGGACAGGGAGGCCTGTGTGCTGCGATTCATGGGGTTGCAAAGAGTCAGACACAACTGAGCGACTGAACTGAACTGAACTGAACTGAACACAGTAAAATTGCTTAAGTACAGACATAAGAAGAATTTTGTTCAACCTATTTAATATGTTTGGACAACAACTTAGTTTATATATTTAAAAATAAGGAAAAACATTTTCCTTATTTATTTATGGCTGTGCTGGGTCTTTTCTCTAGTTGCAGAGAGCGGGGACTGCTCTCTAGTTGCCATGTACGTACTTCTCACTGAGGAGGCTTCTCTTGGTGCAGAGCATGTGCTTTAGGGTGAGCGGGCTTCAGTAGTTGTGACGCGGGGGGCTCAGTAGTTGCAGTTCCCAGGCTCTAGAGCACACGGGCTTAGTTGCTCCACACCATGTGGGATCTTCCCGGATTAGAGATCAAACTCATGTCTCGTGCATTGGCAGGCGGATTCTTTACTGCCAAGCCACTAGGGAAACCCCAATAACTTTGTATATTATATTTTTGTGCAGAACCCTCAGGAAGAAATATGTTTTATACAGCAGTACAGTAAAACCTGAATTAAAAGTTATACCAAACAATATTTAACTTTGCCCTTCGGTATTCTGATATTTCCTATTATTTTCTCTTTTGTTCTGTTTTTGGCTGCACTGTGTGGCATACAGTACTTCCCCTACCAAACTGGATCACCAAGGAAGGCCTCCCTCTCTGTTTTTTTAAAAAGGTTTTGTTAAGGGGCACATAGCTGATTTCACAAACCACTTATGCAAGTGACTTGACGTGTGGAAAACATCTCTTTATTAACAAATAGTGACATAGACTATTTAGTGATAACAAACACCCATGCAGTCACTCTTGAGAGTCTCTTGGACAGCAAGATCAAACCGGTCAATTCTAAAGGAAATAACATCTGAATATTCATTGGGAGGGCTGCTGCTGAAGATGAAACCCCAATACTTTGGCCACCTGATGCAAAGAGCTGACTCTTCAGAACAGTCCTTGATGCTGGGAAAGACTGAAGGCCAAAGGAGAAGGGGGTGACAGAGGATGAGATGGTTGGATGACATCACTGACTCACTGGACATGAATTTGAGAAAACTCTGGGAGACAGTGAAGGACAGGGAAGCCTGGGGTGCTACAGTCCATGGGGCCGCTGAGAGACACAATTTAGTGACTGAACAACAACAAATGTAGTCACTGCAGGGCTTTGAGAAATCCTCAGATTTTGCTGTATCTTCTTTCAATAATTTTTTTTAATTAAAATACCACTGTTATTGCTCAGTAGCTGGAACCAAAGGTCTCCATGTACCCCTCTCAGATCCAAGACATCTTCTGCCTTCCCAGGGGCAAGAACTATTCTAGATTTGGTGATTATTGTCCCCAGGCCTGCTTTTATACTGTTACTACAAATGTGTGGATCCATAGCAACTTACATTGATTCTGAGCCTGGAACTGGAGCTGTTCCTTCCCCAAGACCAAGCAGGCACTGGAAGAGGCAGAGTTGTCAATTTTTCTTTTTCTTTTAATGTCATACCTGAAAAAGTAAAAAAAGAATTCAAAAAAAATTTTAATAGAAGTATAGTTGATTTATAATGTGTTAATTTCTACTGTACAGCAAAGTGATTCAGTTATACATATTGACATTTCTAAAAAATATTCTTTTCCATGATGGTTTATTGGAGGACATTGAATATAATTCTCTGTGCTATACAGTAGGACCTTGTTGTGTATCCATTCTATGTATAATAGTTTACATCTGCTAACCCCAACCTTGAAAATACCAGACCACCTGACCTGCCTCCTGAGAAATCTGTATGCAGGTCAGGAAGCAACAGTTAGAACTGGACATGGAACAACAGACTGGTTCCAAATCGGGAAAGGAGTACATCAAGGCTATGTATTGTCACCCTGCTTATTTAACTTATGTGCAGAGTACATCATGAGAAATGCTGGGCTGGATGAAGCACAAGCTGGAATCAATATTTCCAGGAGAAATATCAATAACCTCAGATATGCAGATGACACCACCCTTATGGCAGAAAGTGAAGAAGAACTAAAGAGCCTCTTGATGAAAGTGAAAGAGGAGAGTGAGAAAGTTGGCTTAAAGCTCAACATTCAGAAAACTAAGATCATGGCATCCGGTCCCATCACTTCATGGCAAATAGTGGGAACAGTGTCAGACTTTATTTTCTTGGGCTCCAAAATCACTGCAGATGGTGATTGTAGCCATGAAATTAAAAGACGCTTACTCCTTGGAAGGAAAGTTACGACCAACCTAAACAGTATATTAAAAAGCAAAGATGTTACTTTGCCAACAAAGGTCCGTCTAGTCAAGGCTATGGTTTTTCCTGTGGTCATGTATGGATGTGAGAGTTGGACTATAAAGAAAGCTGAGTGCCGAAGAATTGATGCTTTTGAACCATGGTGTTGGAGAAGATTCTTGAGAGTCCCTTGGACTGCAAGGAGATCCAACCAGTCCATCCTAAAGGAAATCAGCCCTGCATATTCATTAGAAGGACTGATGCTGAAGCTGAAGCTCCAATAATTTGGCCACCTGATGGGAAGAAGTGACTCACTGAAAAGGCCCTGATGCTGGGAAAGATTGAAGGCGGGAGGAGAGATTGTTGGATGGCATCACCGACTCAATGGACGTGAGTCTGATTAAACTCTGGGAGTTGGTGATGGACAGGGAGGCCTGGTGTGCTGCAGTCCATGGGGCCACAAAGAGTCAGACACGACTGAGCGACTGAACTGAACTGAACCCCAGCCTCCCACTCCATCCCTCCCCTAGCCTCTAGGCAACCACAAGTCTGCTTCTGTTTCCTAGACAGGTGCAATTGCGTTGTATTTTAGATTCTACATAGAAGTGACAGGCAAAGTAAAAAGTTAATACGCATACCAATGTTCAAAATTTGGTCAGTATATTTTACTGGTCTCTAAAAGAGAAAAGTTTGGAAGAGACTAGTGTAAACATAACATGGTTATATCACAGATTTCTTATTATCCAAATGGTAGATATTACTTATCTGCTGCCTATATTTAATTTCAAAACTTAATGAAGGATCAAAAATAAGTGTGGACAGGTATTGTGTACATGTATAGATGAAAAATCTACAACTACCACCAAATACAATTCAGGACCATACAATTCAGGCTCATATGCTCTGAGCCTCATGAGTATATGATAAAACATTTCTGTGTGACAACTTATCCTTTTTATGTATTTCTGGATAACATGTGTGTTCATTTTAGAGAATTATTGAAGGTTACTCTATTCATTTTGAACTTGCTTCAGTCCACCTTCGAATGATACTATCCCACTTCACCTGTAAAGTAAGAGGCTTACAAAAGGAAACTCCCACTTCTCCCTCTGTGCTATCATTGTTATATATTTCACTTCTACATGTATTATTAACTCCACACTACATTGTTATTGTTATTGTGCTGCTGCTGCTACTGCTGCTAAGTCGCTTCAGTCGTGTCCGATTCTGTGTGACCCCATAGACCGCAGCCCACCAGGCTCTGCTGTCCCTGGGATTCTCCAGGCAAGAACACTGGAGTGGGTTGCCATTTCCTTCTCCAATGCGTGAAAGTGAAGTCACTCAGTCGTGTCTAACTCCTAGCGACCCCATGGACTGCAGCCCACCAGACTTCTCCATCCATGAGATTTTCCAGGCCAGAGTACTGGAGTGGGTTGCCATTTCCTTCTCCAATGCATAAAAGTGAAAAGTGAAAGTGAAGTTGCTCAGTCGTGTCTGACTCCTAACGACCCCATGGGCTGCAGCCTACCAGGCTCCTCCATCCATGGGATTTTCCAGGCAAGAGTACTAGAGTGGGGTGCCATTGCCTTCTCCGTATTGTGATAGAGCACACAGGTGACATTGCTCCCTTATCATGTAGGCTAATTAGATTGAAATGCCTAAAAAGGTGGGCTTGGGAGGATTCTGATGAAAACCTTGAGAATCTCTGCTCTTGGCAGTCAGTTATCTTGTAACGAAAATTTTATTGTAAAGTAACATCTATTTCTGCTTTATTGACTATGCCAAAGCCTTTGACTGTGTGGATCACAATAAACTGTGGAAAATTCTGAAAGAGATGGGAATACCAGACCACTTGATCTGCCTCTTGAGAAATTTGTACACAGGTCAGGAAGCAACAGTTAGAATTGGACATGGAACAACAGACTGGTTCCAAGTAGGAAAAGGAGTTCGTCAAGACTGTATATTGTCACCCTGTTTATTTAACTTATATGCAGAGTACATCATGAGAAACGATGGACTGGAAGAAACACAAGCTGGAATCAAGATTGCCGGGAGAAATATCAGTAACCTCAGATATGCGATGACACCACCCTTATGGCAGAAAGTGAAGAGGAACTAAAAGGCCTCTTGATGAAAGTGAAAGAGGAGAGTGAAAAAGTTGGCTTAAAGCTCAACAGTCAGAAAACCAAGATCATGGCATCTGGTCCCACCACTTCATGGGAAATAGATGGGGAAACAGTGGAAACAGTGGCAGACTTTATTTTTCTGGGCTCCCAAATCACTGCAGATGGTGAGTGCAGCCATGAAATTAAAAGACGCTTACTCCTTGGAAGGAAAGTTATGACTAACCTAGATAGCATATTCAAAAGCAGAGACATTACTTTGCCAACAAAGGTTCATCTAGTCTAGTCAAGGCTATGGTTTTTCCTGTGGTCATGTGTGGATGTGAGAGTTGGACTGTGAAGAAGGCTGAGCGCCAAAGAATTGATGCTTTTGAACTGTGGTGTTGGAGAAGACTCTTGAGAGTCCCTTGGACTGCAAGGAGATCCAACCAGTCCATTCTGAAGGAGATCAGCCCTGGAGTTTCTTTGGAAGGAATGATGCTAAAGCTGAAACTCCAGTACTTTGGCCACCTCATGCGAAGAGTTGACTCATTGGAAAGGACTCTGATGCTGGGAGGGATTGGGGGCAGGAGGAGAAGGGGACGACAGAGGATGAGATGGCTGAATGGCATCACTGACTCGATGGACGTGAGTCTGAGTGAACTCCGGGAGTTGGTGATGGACAGGGAGGCCTGTGTGCTGCAATTCATGGGGTCACAAAGAGTCGGACAGGACTGAGCGACTGATCTGATCTGATCTGATCAGATCTGAAAATAACCTTTGCCTCATAAACACATCTTTACCATCTCCGAAGCTTTTTATTCCTTTGTGTGGACCCAAGTTTTCATCTGATATTATTTATCTTCAGCCTGAAGAACTTTCTTTGATATTGTTTCTGTGATATTTGATACCAGTGTAGGTCTGCTGATGACAAATTTGGCCAGCTTTTGTCTCTGTGAAAAAGTTTTATTTCACCTTCATTTGACGGGGGCAGAGGAGGTGTATTTTTGCTGGATGTAGAATTCTAAGTTGCCAATTTCTTTTAACACTTTAAAGATATCTTCCAGTTGCCTCTGGCTTTTCTATATTTTCTGACAAGAAGTCTCCTGTAGTATTATCTTCTGACTTTTTTCTTTTTTCCCTCTGGCTACATTCAAGATATTCCTACTATCAGCTTAGAGATGAAAGCTACTGAAGTGTCCATCAATGAGTAAATGGATAAAAGATATATATATAGATATAGATATATATATAATGGAATACTACTCAGCCATAAAAAGAATGAAATAATGCCATTTGCATTAGCCTGGATGGACCTGGAGATAATCATACCAAGTGAAGTAAGTCAGACAGAAAAAACAAAATCATTTGATATCACTCTTATGTAGAATCTAAACATACGATACAAATGAACTTATTTACAAAATAGAAACAGACTCAGAGACATAGGAAGCAAACTTTACGGCTGTCAAAAGGGAAGGGTGAGGGGAAGGATAAATTAGTGATTTGGGAGTAACATACGTACTACTGGATATAAAACAGATAGACAACAGGACCTACTCTACAGCACAGGAAACCATACTCAATATTCTGTAATAACCTACATGGGAAAACACCCTGCAAAGGAATGTATACGTGCATGTAACTGACTCACTTTGCTGTACATTCGAAACTAACACAACATTGTAAATCAGCTGTGGTTCAATTTTAAAAAATATATTCTATCATTTATTTTTTAGTAATTCGATTTTGATGCATTTGAATAGGGGTGTGTGTGTATGTGTATGTGTAAGTGAATTGTGTTTGGCAGCCACTGAGCTTTTTGGGTCTCTATGTTTACAGTTTTCAAATTTGGATGATTTTTCAGCTATCAACTTTTCAAATGCATTTTCTCCTCCCTACTCCTTACTTGCTTTGGGGCCTCCAATTAAATGTGTGTTAAACCAGTCTATATCTCTTGCAGATTCATCTCCTACCAGTCTTTCTTGCTATGTATTTATTTTAGAGGGATTCTATTTTTATACCTTCAAGTTCTTTGATCTTTGGTTATGCGGTGTCTAATTTGGTGCTATTAATACAAACAACGGAGGCACTGGCACCCCACTCCAGTACTCTTGCCGGGAAGGTCCCGTGGACCGAGGAGCCTGGTAGGCTGCAGTCCACGGGATCGCTAGGAGTCGGACACGACTGAGCAACTTCACTTTCACTTTTCACTTTCCTGCATTGGAGAAGGAAATGGCAACCCACTCCAGTGTTCTTGCCTGGAGAATCCCAGGGACAGGGGAGCCTGGTGGGCTGCCGTCTATGGGGTCGCACAGAGTCGGACATGACTGAAGCGACTTAGCAGTAGCAGCAATACAAACAAGCGATAAGTTAATTTCATATATTGCATTTCCATCTCTAGAAGCTTATTTTGGTTCTTTTTTATTTCACACTTCATTCTATACATGTTTCATTTAAATTCTGAAACATAGCACCTGTTTTAATGTTCTTTTCTACTATTTCCTTCATATCTGTCATTGCTGAGTCCTTCCCATTGGCTGATTTCTCATCTGATTATCAGTTCAGTTCAGTCACACAGTCATTTCTGACTGTTAGCGACCCCATGGACTGCAGCACGCCAGGCTTCCCGATCCATCACCAACATCTGGAGCTTGCTCAAACTCATGCCCATTTAGTGGGTGATGCCATCCAACCATCTCATCCTCTGTCATCCCCTTCTCCTCCTGCCTTCAATCTTTTTCCAGCATCAGGGTCTTTTCCAGTGAGTCAGTTATTCGAATCAGGTGGACAAAATATTGGAGCTTCAGCTTTAGCATCAGTCCTTCTAATGAATATTCAGTCCTTCTAATGAATATTCAGTCCTTCTAATGAAGATTCTAATGATCTCCTTTAGGATGGACTGGTTTGATTTCCTTGCAGTCCATGGGACTCTGAAGAATCTTCTCCAACATTAAAGTTAAAAAGCATCAATTCTTTGGCACTCAGATCAGATCAGATCAGATCAGTCGCTCAGTCTTGTCCGACTCTTTTCGACCCCATGAATCACAGCACACCAGGCCTCCTGTCCATCACCAACTCCCAGAGTTCACTGAGACTCATGTCCACTGAGTCAGTGATGGCATCCAGCCATCTCATCCTCTGTCGTCCCCTTCTCCTCTTGCCCCAATCCCTCCCAGCATCAGAGTCCTTTCCAGTGAGTCAACTCTTCACATGAGGTGGCCAAAGTACCGGAGTTTCAACTTTAACATCATTCCTTCCAAAGAAACCCCAGGGCTGATCTCCTTCAGAATGGACTGGTTGGATCTCCTTACAGTCCAAGGGACTCTCAGGAGTCTTCTCCAACACCACAGTTCAAAAGCATCAATTCTTCAGCACTCAGCCTTCTTCACAGTCCAATTCTCACATCCATATATGACCACAGGAAAAACCATAACCTTGACTAGACGAAACCTTTGTTGGCAAAGTAATGTTTCTGCTTTTGAATATGCTATCTGGGTTAGTCATAACTTTCCTTCCAAGGAGTAAGCATCTTTTAATTTCATGGCTGCAGTCACCATCTGCAGTGATTTGGGAGCCCAGAAAGATAAAGCCTGACACTGTTTCCACATCTATTTCCCATGAAATGGTGGGACCAGATGCCATGATCTTCGTTTTCTGAATGTTGAGCTTTAAGCCAACTTTTCGCTCTCCTCTTTTACTTTCATCAAGAGGCTTTTTAGTTCCTCTTCACTTTCTTCCACAAGAGTGGTGTCATCTGCATATTTGCGGTTTTTGATATTTCTCCCAGCAATCTTGATTCCAGCTTGTGCTTCTTTCAGCCCAGCTTTTCTCATGATGTACTCTGCATATAAGTTAAATAAGCAGGGTCACAGTATACAGCCTTGACGTACTCCTTTTCCTATTTGGAACCAGTCTGTTGTTCCATGTCCAGTTCTAACTGTTGCTTCCTCATCTGCATACAGATTTCTTAAGAGGCACATAATGTGGTCTGGTATTCCCATCTCTTTCAGAGTTTTCCACAGTTTATTGTGATCCACACAGTCAAAGGCTTTGGCGTAGTCAATAAAGCAGAAACAGATGTTTTTCTGGAACTCTCTAGCTTTTTTGATGATCCAGGCGATGTTGGCAATTTGATCTCTGGTTCCTCTGCCTTTTCTAAAACCAGCTTGAACATCTGGAAGTTCACGGTTCATGTATTGTTGAAGCCTGGCTTGAAGAATTTTAAGCATTACTTTACTAGCGTGTGAGATGAGTGCAGTTGTGTGGTGGTTGAGCCTGCTTTGGCATTGCCTTTCTTAGGGATTGGAATTGGGGGAATATTTATAATAACCTTAAATAGGGTATAGTCTAGAAGTTTTGAATCACTATGTTGTACACTGGAGGCTAATAATACTCCAACTGAAAAACAAAAATAATAATAAAAAACATCATCTAAATAGTCATTTAACTTACAATATTTTCTAATTTCCCTTGGAATTTGTTTTTTGACCTAATTTTTAGAAATGTGCTGCTTAGTTTGCAACATATGAGGATGTTCTGTTTACCTGGATGTTACTAATTTCTAGGAAAATTTCACTAGGGCCTGAGCATATTCTCTTTATAATGACTATCTTTGAAATTTGTTGAGATTTGCTTTATGCTCAGCGAATTATCATTTTTGGTAGAGATATTGTGAACACTTCAGAAGAATGGAAGTTTTATATGTATAACACACACAGACACACATACATATATATGCGTGTGTGCATATATGTGTGTCTAGTCACTTCATGTCTGACTCTTTGTGAACCCATGGGCTCTGGTATCTCCCTGATCAAAGGGTACAAACATATATGTATATACAAATCATGCAAATAAACTGATGTAATTAACTTGCGTAGATCACTGTATATATATTTGCATTATTTGCATTGATCAGATAATCTGTACTGTTACTGATTTCGTATGTCACATGTTGTGTTTTCCAAAGATAGCTGCAAAAATACCTCCCACCATACAAGGTATTCAACAATGTGCCCTGGCTGCTCTTCCCATCCAGAGATGAGGTCGATTGCTCCCTTTGAACCTAGTGGGTTTGGGATGACTTCAACAATAGAGAATGGGAAGAATCCAACCGTGTGACTTCCACGGCTAGGTCATAAGTGTGATTCGGTGTCTGTCTTGTTTGCTGGCAAACGCGCCCTTAAGAGCCCTCAGCTGCCACTGAAGAAGGGCTGGATCCCAGGGCACTGTGTCATGGGGTGGACACGTGCAGACATTCTGGTCAGCAGTCCTAGCCTTCCGAGCTTCTCCAGACTCTGAGTGGGTCTTCAGGTAACTCCAGCTCTTAGTCACCGAGCCCCTTTAGCCTTCACATCTTCCCAGCTGAGGCCTCACACATCTCGAGGCAGACGCAGCTACCCTTTCCTGGAGTTGCTGTTTAGTTGCTCTTTCGCTTCTGATCTTTGCAGCCCCGTGGACTGTAACCCTCCAGGTTCCTCAGTCCATGCGATTTCCCAGGCAAGAATATTGGGGTGGGTTGCCATTTCCTTTTCCAGGGTTTTGTTTTTTTTTTTTTTCTGATGCTGGGATCAAACCCACGTGTCCTGCATTGGCAGGCGGGTTCTTTACAGCTGAGCCACCAGGGAAGGCCCACAGCTATCCCTACTGTGTTGCATCTGAATTGCTAACCCACAAAATCTGTTAGCATGACAAGATTATTGTTTTAAGCTGTTGAGTTTGGGGCTCATTTGTTTGGCAGCAGTGGTGCCTGGGGTAGAAATGTAGGATTTGGAATCAGGGTGCTACCCATGACCAAAACCTAACACAGCCAGCATGGGTCTCAGGACCAACACAGAGCAGAAGCTGGAAAGGCCAGTGAGGAGACTATTAGTGTAATACTATTAGTGTATACAAAGTCCCTTGAGAAGTTATTATTGTAGGCGGGAGACCGGTAGGATATTATTAGTGGACTGAAAAAAGGTAAGCCTTTTATGTCATGCCATGATGTGTGGCAACTATTCCCTGTGGTGATATAGAAAATGCACCTAATGAATCAATGGATTTGCCTAAGGAGCTATCTGGGCAAAATCTTAAAAGTGCCAAGTCTTTTTACTTGGTCACAAACAATAAAAGAGCAAAACTTTTTCAAGAAAAATTTTAAAACTATAAAGGAGCCAGATTTTCGGAGTTAAAGAATTATTCCACTCAGAGCAAAAGATTTTCAAAGTAAAAAAGATAATTTTGAAAGATAAATGCACCCCTGTTTTCACAGCAGTACTATTCGCAATAGCCAAGACGTGGAGACGACCTGGATGTCCATCGACAGGTGAGTGGATAAAGCAAGTGTGGTGCATGTCTACAATGGAATATGCTCTGTCTTAAAAACAAAACAATGCCATGTGCAGCAACGTGGATATAAATAGAGATGATCATACCAGGTGAAGGAAGTCAGAAAGAGAAAGACAAATACAATATGATCTCACTTATATGCAGAATCTGAAAGGTGACACTGATGAAGCTATCTAAAAAAACAGAAACGGACAGACAAGTGAACAGACTTGTGGCTGCCGAGGAGGAGGGGGCAGGAGAGGGATGGACGGGCAGCTCGGGATGAGCAGCTGCGAACAGTTACACAGAACGGGCGACAGCAAAGTACTGCTGTGCAGTGCTGTGTGTTCAGTCTCCCGTGAGAAACCACAATGAAAAAGAATACACATTTGAAAAATAGAAATAAATTAAAAAGAGGACAGAATCTCCGGGGAAATATCAAATATAGGATTTTTTGTCAGGAAAACATCTCAAAGTTTAGTGGTGATTTCATTAAATTCCCAATTGACTGGAATGCCTAAGGATTTAATCTTACACCTAAATCAGTGTTAAAAAATTAAAGCTCAATTTTAAAAACTAATGGTTTTTAAATCAAAGTTGTTCAATGTTTCCAAATTAGATTACTCATTTTTGTACATGTATATGCATAAAAAATTTCTAGAGGCCTATACACTGACGTGTAAACAAAGGATACCTCTGGGACACAGAATGAAGAATATAGGAAAGGGGGAAATTTTCTTTCTGTTTCTATATATTTATTTTCTCTTTTTTTTTTCAATGAGAACGCGTTAATTTTATGAAGGTTAATTTGACTTTCTCAGTGAATGTAGTAACACGTGTGGTTTTATGTTCTTGCCTCAGTTGAATCTACCAACCATAGTTTAACCTTCATTTGAGAAATTGTCATTTTATGCTCTTCACAGTTTCATTATTTGCTCAATACATGTGTAGATATGTGATGGACTCAATCTATTCTTATGTGGAACATAATTTCAAAGTACTTTTGCAACCTAACCTTTTATATATAATGTTTATTGATTTCCTCTTGGTTTCTCCTCTAAATGTAAAATTGTTTTCTGAAAAGAATGTAAAAACTTCCCAATGAAGTCGTGACAACATAAAGATGTCCTCGACTACAGGCATTATTTGAAATCATTCTCAAAGTGCCAACCAATGCAAAAGGGGAAAAGATACAAGAGGAGAAAACAATCATTTGTGGGTCGTAGTCTTGTCTACACAGGAAACCTGAAAGAATAAAAATCTATTGGAACTGGTAGTAACGGTCATTAAGGTACCAACTTCTAGATAAATATGTCCCCATACCAACTGCTAAGAGAAAAAAAATGCTTTGCTTCATTAAAGATAACATTTGTCTATACTAGCAATAACCAATAAGAAAACATTCTTAAAAGGAAGAAAAAATTCCATTCCCAATAGCAACAAAACATTAAAATATAGTAGAAGTTCAATAACAAATGTTGGAGACCTTTTTGAAGAAAACCATGAGCATTACTGAAAGACATTTGGAGTATATAACGGAATTTCCGTTCTTGAATATGAGCGCGACACTCAGTGGACACGTGTTTTGTGGCAGGCACTGTGCCACTCACTTTATGGGTGTTATACATCATTCTCATGAGTCCCATGACACGGATACTGTTATTACCTCTGCTTGAAAGATGAGGAAACTGAAGGTTCAGAAGATGAACTGACTGGCCAAAGGAGAAAAGCTGTCTTTGTTTCTGTTCTGTTCAGCTGCTAAGTCGTGTCCAGCTCTTTGAGACCCCATTGACTACAGCCCACCAGGCTTTCCTGTCCTTCACTGTCTCCTGGAGTTGGCCCGAATTCATGTCCATTGAGTCAGTGATGTTATGTAACCATCTCATCCTCTGTTGTCCCCTTCTCCTCCTGCCCTCAGTCTTTCCCAGCATCAGGGTCTTTTCCAGTGAGTCAGCTCTTCATATCAGGTGGCCAAAGGATTGGAGCTTCAGCATCAATTCTTCCAATGAATATTCAGTGTTGATTTCCTTTAGGATTGACTGGTTTGATCTCCTTGCAGTCCAAAGGACTCTCAAGTGTGTTCTCCAGCACCAAAATTCAAAAGCATAATTCTTCAGTGTTCAGACTTCTTTATGGTTCAACTCTCACATCCTTATAGTTTTCCTTCCAAGGAGCAAGCATCTTTCAATCTCATGGCTTCAGTCACCATCCACAATGATTTGGGACCCCAAGAAAATAAAATCTGTCACTGTTGCCACTTTTTCCCATCTATTTGTCATGAAGCGATGGGACTGGATGCCATTATCTTTATTTTTTTTTAATCTTAGTTTTCTGAATGTTGAGTTTTAAGCCAGCTTTTTCACTCTCCTCTTTCACCCTCATCAAGAGGCTCTTTAAAGTTCTTCTTCACTTTCTGCCATTAGAGTGGTATCATCTGCATATGTGAGGTTGTTGATATTTCCCCTGGTAATCTTGATTCCAGTTTGTGATTCATCCAGCCCAGCATTTTGCATGATGTATTTTGCATATAAGGTAAATAATCAGGGTGACAATATACAGCTTTGTCGTACTCCTTTCTCAATCTTGAACCAGTTCACTGTTCCATACCTGATTCTGTTGCTTCTTGGTCCTCATATAGGCTTCTCAGGAGGCAAGTAAGATGGTCTGGTATGCCCATCTCTCTAAGAATGTTCACAGTTTGTTGTGACCCACACAGTCAGAGGCTTTAGCATAGTCAGTGGAGCACAAGTAGCTGTTTTTCTGGAATTCCTTTGTTTTCTGTATGATCCAATGAATATTGGCAAATTGATCTCTGGTTCTTCTGCCTTTTCTAAACTCAGCTTGTACATCTGGAAGTTCTCGGTTCATGTACTGCTGAAGCCTCGCTGGAAGGATTTTGAGCATAACCTTGTTAGCATGTGAAATGAGTGCACTGTGTGATAGTTTGAACACTCTTTGGCATTGCCCTTCTTTGTTTAGTGCCTGTTTAATTGTCACTTTCTCATGCTGCCTTGTCATTTCTTCCCAAATGGTTATAGAGTCAATGAAATTCCAAGCAAAATCTTAAGAGGAAGATTTTTGAAACTTAAAACTTCATCTGGAAGAGTAAATGTGAAAAACTGCTAAGATGTCTTTTAAAAGAAGACTAATGAAGAAGAAACTGCTCTAGTAGGGCTTAAAATAGTGTCATTAGAGGGGTGTGATAGAGGCAGAGAAACAAATTCATGTATTGACTTGACAATGTTGTTATTTCAAATTTGGAGTGAAGTAAATTCAACAAATGGTATGGAAACAACTGGATATCCAGTTGCAAACTGTGAGACTAGCTAGCTTCTTAAAAATAAAAAATAAAATGAAATGAAAATGAATTGAAGTTCTAAATCAAGTGATAAGAACACGAACAGAAAATATAGGAGAACATACATAAGCATGGGCTTCCCAGGTGATGCTAGTGGTGAAGAAACTTCCTGCCAATGAAGGAGACCAGGGTTCAGTCCTGGGTGGGGAAGAGTCTCTGGAGGAAGGCACGGCAACCCACTCCAGCGTTCTTGCCTGGAGAGTCCCATGGACAGAGGAGCCTGGCGGGCTACAGTCCATGGGGTCGCAAGAGTCGGACACGACTGAAGTGACTGAGCATGCACACACACGTACACAGGACAGTCTTTCTAAGTGAGACATTAAATGTCTGGGTTCTGAGCACTTCTCTAGCCAATTATTGGAATCCAAGGAGAGGGGGGTTGGAACCTCCCGTCTATAGCCAGTGGGTCCGAAACAGGAGTGACAACTTGGACTTGCCACTGGTCTTGGCCACTGAACCACCAGGGAAATCGCTCATTATTTCATTTAATTCTTACCACAACTCCATGAGGTTGGTTTTAATTTTTAAACTAATTTTCTGTTTCAGAGTAATTTTGGATTTATAGAAAAATGGCAAAGACAGTACAGAGAATTCCTGTGTACTCTATACTCAGTTTCCTTTCTTATTTATATTTTCCATTAATATAGTACATTTGTCAAAATTAAAGATCTAATGTTGATACAGTTTATTAATTAACTATAGACTGTGTGTGTCTATATGTGATCAGTGGAGTCTGACTCTTTGCGACTCAGCCAGGCTCCTCTGCCCATGGGATTTCCCAGGCAAGAATACGGGAGTGGGTTGCCATTTCCTTCTCCAGGGATGGAATCCAAGTCTCTTGTGTCTCCTTCATTGGCAGACAGATTCTTTATCACCAGCACCACCTGGGAAACTCTTATTAACTAAAGTTCATATTGATTCATATTGTAAGCAGATCAGGTAGGAGGTTCTGGGGAAGAGCCAGGCATGGCTTTCTTGACAGAAGAGAAGCCATTTTTGGTGTAAGCCATTCTATGATCTAAGCCCAGCCACAGTGCTTGCCCTTGAAAGGTCTCAGTAATGAATGATCTTAAGGGAAATGAGAGAACGCAGGAACTATGGAAAAGCAGTCAAGAAACAACATTCAGTGATTAAAACAGAGGCTTACTTCCTCCTCAAGGTATCTAGTAGGTAACAGTCTGACACGTTACCTTTGAGGTCTTCAGGAACCGAGGCCCGCATCCTGCTGGAGACTGGAAGGACGATGCTGACTTCTTCTGACTTTAAACTACTAAAGCTTGGATTCTGTGGACCCTTGCCCTAATTCTATGTTGAATTCTCCTCTGCACCAGCCCCTTCATGAATGTGCATACACCATCGAAGCCCCTCCATGAATATTCGTGAATCCTTAGCTTAAAACTTCCCAACTTTGCTGTTTAGAGAGACACGGCTTTGGAGAAGATCCCCAGTGTGCTCCTTACTTGCTACAAATATGATAAATCCTTCCTTCTTCTGCTCTCTGCCGCGGTTGTGTCTTTCGGTTCAACACCCACCAAGAGGCAAACTCAAGTTTCCGGTAACAATATGATTTTTATCAACGTACTTTATCGTGTTCCAGAATACATTACATTTAGTCATCATGTCTTCTTATTCCCCTCTTGGCTGCAACAGCTTCTCAGCCTTTCCTTGTTTTTGCTAACCTTGACCATTTTGAGGAGATGGCCCTTGAATTTAAGAAAACCTTTTAAACGTGCTTTTCTATAAGAATTTAGAATGAATCAGTATAACTTTTTTCTTTGGAGCCAGGTAAGATCTTAAGGATCTCATGTTTGTAGCAATATTCTGAAATTTGAGTGCTAGTTTATCATTAACCTTCTCTTTACAGGCTTCTGTTTTATTCCTTAAAAATTCTTTCTCAAATGTCTTAACATTAAAATATAAGTACAAATTTAACTAGAATTTTTTTTCACTACTTTTACATGTTTTTAATACCCTTTTCTTTCTTGGCTTCCTTGTTTTTTCCTGAAGGAAATACTTTCAAGAAAAATGACTAGGTGAGAAACTTTCTAAGTGCTTTATGTCCATGTTTTCTTTAATATGCAAAGTGAAGATACTGGTATCTATCCTGTAAATATTTGAAGATTAGGTGAGGCCAGAGTTAAGCTTTTAGGAATGTGTCTGGCACGTTAGAAGCAACCAATGTTAGCTTTTGTTACTGTTGCAGTGACTATGAATTATTTTGTAATTACAAAGAAGAATATACACAGACAAATGCAAATAAGGAAGTTAGTGGCAAGATAATGAAGAAATATAACATATATAAATATATAATCTATAATAAAGAAAGAGATTAGACAGAGCAATAGAATAGGTGACGCAACCCCTGTAATCAACATGGTAAATATGGAAAAAGCGTGATCATTTGCCAGCCGCTTTAACCTGGGTTATGCGGTCAGCTATAGCCCAGAAAGCCACGTGGGCATTCAAAGCCACACAGCTCATCTGTCTCCTCAGAGGTCACTGGAGTTTATCAGCTGTTGTGCACCCTTAGCATGAGTCAGGAGGGTTCCAGGGAAATGTCTTTCTAGTGACAAGGACTGACAATTTAGTTCAAAAAAGAATAAACACAAAATAACACTTGAGAAGCATATGTCATGTCGAATGCAGACTGAGTCTTTCAGGAGAAGGTAAAAAGCATCTAGCTATTCTTTACACAGACCAAAATTTCTTCAGTCGATTCTTTGTTGTTCGTGAGCAAAGAGAGAGAACAAATTGTTATGCCCGATACCAGATTTCAGGACTGGAATTTTGTGGTGTGATTCATGTGGCTATATTTAATAACTGCAGAGTCACAGAGTAGCTCCAGTTGGAGTTCAGGGACGCCTTCACCCCAGGGGTCCCTCTCCTCCAGGGCCCTGCTTAGAAACCCTTAGAGCATGGTCTTGGTACAGCGTAGAAACTCCTTCCCCCTAAGCGGCTACCCGGTGATTCCTTCAGGATCAATGCCGGTGAAACACATCCAGGTCTTCATTTTAACTTAAGGACGTGTTGCCCTTATAACTATAAAGTGTGTACCTCTCTTGATCTTGTTAAAGGTCTGTGATCAGTTGGGAATTTTTAATACCAGGCCTCTGGTAGTTTCCTGCGCTCAGCTAGTAGAATTCTGGAATGGGAGGAATACACACACAAAAAGAGAAAAGAAGTCAGATTTTAAAAAATGTGTGGGTTTGTAATCATTAGGGTAGGATATTGTGCTTGAATCTTCTTAGGATGTACTTGTAAATGTTGATGGAATAATATTTAAATAACAAAAGACGTGGCTTCATCAATTGGTACTTTAAAAGCTTTTGCAGGAAAGAGATAAAGGATAATGTGGCTAATAAAGGAAATGCTGATAACTATTAAAAAGAACAGAACACTTTTGATGGCTTCACACTCCAAATGGAAGCCTGGGAAATAAGTGAACACAAAATAAAACAGCTGGGTGGACTCAAAGGAAATAAGAAAGGTTCCCCCCCCAATACATTTCTCCAAACAGAAACTTAAGAGGAAAAATAAAATTGCTCCCAATCATTACAGGGGAACATTTAAGAATTCTAATATTGTAAATAGACATCCAGGCTGAGTTTTCCATGCAAAGCTAGAGCAGGAAATAAATCCTTAGGTATCAACTAAGGGACTAATACAACAATTAGACTATTTTCAGAGGTTTAAAGTAAATCACTTCAAAATGAATCCACCACAGGTATAAAAAAAAGAAGAAGAAAAAATAAAAAAATAAATAAAGTAAATCACTAAAAATAAAATTGCAAAAACAACATAATGAAGACATTTTGTCAGATGTCACACATGACAACATATATACATACCTGGCTTTTTTTGAGATCGAACGAGATATAAAGCACTTTGAAACCGTAAAACATCACTCAAATGTGTGGCAATATCAGGGTTATGTGGGAAATAAACGCATCAGAACTCTTCACCCTTCTCCCATTTCCCATTCCTTACATTTACCTTAAAATGCAAGAGTTTATTTCTAACCAAGAAACTTGAGAGGCTGTCTAATGTAAAATGGAACATGCAAAATCTGGCTTTTCCTTATTCTCTTATTGTTCAGTTGTGAAAAGATTTGTTTTTCCGGTTGTCATTTAAAAATAGTTTTGGAGAATTTCAAGCAGTCTTGTTAGAAAGAATTGTATCATGAAGTCCAAGTACTTACTCGTCCCTTAGCTTCAGCACTTATTAATTTTTGCCCAGTCATGTGTGCTTAGTCGCTCAGTCCTGTCTGACTCTCTGTGACCCCATGGACTGCAGCTCACCAGGCTCCTCTGTTCATGGGGATTCTCCAGGCAAGAACATTGGAGTGGATTGCCATGCCCTTCTCCAGGGGATCTTCCCAACCCAGGGATCAAACCCAGGTCTCCTGCATTGCTGGCAGATTCTTTATTGTCTGAGCCACCAGGAAAGCTTAATATCATAATGGCATCTTAAAATAGGAGCAATTCTTTGATTTCACCCCAAACCAGTCAGTGCTTCATTTCCTTGATTGTCCTATAGTGTTTTTTTTAACAAGTGGTTTGGATCAGGATCCAAAAAGCGACTTATCACTGTGGTTGATTGATTACCTCTTAAGTCTAAAAACCCGTGGGTGCCATACAACATGGCACATTAACTATAGCCCCAATTTTTTTAAAAAAAATCTCTGGGTGCTACAATGATCTCTCCATCTCCCCCCTACTTCCTGCAGGTCTGACCTAGGACTCAGGACCTCACCCTCTGCCTGAAAAGGGCTCTTCCTTGAATTCCCTTCTTCTTCACTTATCTCCAGGCTCCACAGACTCTGAGGATCTAGCAAAGATGTTAGGACCTACAAGTGAATGAGAAAACTGTTTTTAAAAGCCTCCAACATCCACTTGTCCTTAATCCTTAAAGCCTGCGTTGGTCACTGGTATTAGAAACATGGAGGACACTCTTGTAGAAATTTCTGTGTAAATGTAAAGTGGTATCGTTATCATTGTAGAATGTTTTGGAAGGGAGAGCATTATACAGGAAGGACCAAGAAAACTGAACCATGAGCAACAGATGTTGTCACCTTCTGGGCATCCTTAACTTAACCAGATAATTATTCTCAGGCTCAGAAACCTCTGGGACAAGAAGCCATGGCTATAAGCCAAGAGAGAAAAAATTGGATATTTCCTTGATACCCATTTAAGAGAGGAAAACCAGTTAGAGAGTAGATCATTTAAGTAAAGGAAATGAGAAAGCACCACCAAGTCAGTGTCCAGTTATTCAATAGGATAACAGTATAAATCATGCAATAAATGTAGTCTCTTGCTTAACTCCAAAGTTTTAGGAATTGTCTCATTAAGTTTTCAGCAGTAAAGAATTAGAGAAGTGAGTGAATCTATGCCTCCCACTTCCGTTCTTCTCCCAGATGAGAAAATGGTGGTGGCCTAGAGGGGCTATGAGATTTGCCCCAAATTGATCCACTTACCTGCAGAGTGCAATACTTTGGCCACCTGATGCAAAGAACTGACTCGGAAAAGACTCTGATGCTGGGAAAGACTGAAGGTGGGAGGAGAAGGGGTCGACAGAGGATGAGATGGTTGGATGGCATCACCGACTCCATGGACATGAGTTTGAGCAAGCTCCGGGAGATGGTGATGGACTGGGAAGCCTGGAGTGCTGTAGTCCATGGGGTCGCAGAGTCGGACACGACTGAGCGACTGAGCTGACTGACCTGCAGAGTTGGGAGAGAGACAGACCCCCTGATGTCTAGTCGAGGGCTCTCTGTCTCTCCTGCCTTCCTTCTATCAGGTTCCAAGAGAGACCTTACAAAGTGTTTGGAGCAACTTGAACGAATTAACACCAGCACTGAAGATGGCCTGAGATCACTTACAGTCTTGTACCTGGAGGCTCCCCTGTAGGGGAGGAAGGTTTTTCCCTCCACCCTTCTAGGTTTGATAGCTGAGTCTGTGACAAAGACAGCAGGCAGGTTGAGAGCCAAAAAGGCGTACGCACATATTCATTTTACTGTCATGTGTGTGGGCATCACAAGAAAAGAAGCGAGTACTCAATAAACTGGTGTGACTGGGGCCCTTGCTGCTACGCCATGCTCAGTGGCCTCCAACTCTCTGGGAGCCTTTGGACTAGAACCCGCCAGGCTCCTCTGTCCACGGGAATTTCAGAAGTGGGATGCCATTTCCTCGTCCAGGGGATCTTCTCAACCCAGGGATCAAACCTGTGTCTCCTGCATTGACAGGCAGACTTTTTACCCCTGAGCCATTAGGAAAGCCCCACTGGGGAACTTGCTGCTGCTGCTGCTAAATCACTTCAGTCATGTCCAACTCTGTGCGACCCTATGAACAGCAGCCCACCAGCCTCCTCTGTCCTGGGATTCTCCAGGCAAGAATACCAGAAGGGGTTGCCATTTCCTTCTCCGCTGGGGAGCTTAAGTACCGTCAGTTGGAGAAGAGGAGAGAGGATGTAGCCAGTTCAGAGAAGAGCAAAATATTTTTAGGAAAGGTGAAGGCACCCTAAGAGGAACAGATGGGAGACGTGATGGTTTGTGAGGAGTCTGTCTGGTTTTGGGGCCAACGTCTGGTCTCTTGTCTTGGGATAAGGCTGGATCTTCCCAGCTGATGACCCTCCCGGAGAGGGAATTTAAGTCGACTGAGTTCCTTTTGGAGGATCTGACTGTAGGGAGCTGAGAGGGGATTCAGAGAAAGCCTCTGCCTGAGTGCTGCTTTTCCAGTGGCTTTAGCTCAAAATAATTAGTGTCCTAAAGAAACATATTTTGGGGTGGTATGTCCTGAACTCCTTCACCATTTACTAAATGTTTGTTGAGTATCCCTATGTCACAAGAATACTTGGGGATCTCTTTTGATTTTAGCATTAGGCTTGTTTCTGCCTCAATGCCAGGGGAGCCAGGTTCTATCCCTGGGTCAGGAGGATCCCCTGGAGGAGGAGATGGCAACCCACTCCAGCCTTCTTGCCTGGAGAATCCCATGGACAGAGGAGCCTGGCAGGTTATAGTCCATGGGGTCGCAAAGAGTCGGACTCGACTGAGAGCCTTTCACTCTTGTTTCTCTGAATTCAAGCCTCACAGTGTATCTTCAGGTGGAATACTCTGGAAGGTGGGGTTTCTGTCTCCACTTGAGTGCCGGTATTCGCATCATCACCCCTTATCTGCTCTTCCTTGCACCGTCCTCTACCTCCTTGTCTCCCCCTGACAACGGAGGATCAACTTTTTGTTGTGTAGAGGGTGGCCACACCTGGCTGTCAGGAAGGTAAAAAGAGACGTCTTCTAGAGGTGTGCAGGCCGCTGCCTGCCCTTGAACTCTTTCTTTTCTGCTTACTTCAGAACTGTCGTTTGAAAGGTACCTTTCATTATCAACTTGGTCCAACCCCTTCTTTTTATAGATAAGAATGCTGGAGCCTAGGGAGGCGGGGGTCTGGCTCAAGGTCGCCCGAAGCGTCCATGGCAGAGCCGGGCTCAGAAGCCGGGTCCCCACGCTGCTCTGTCTGTGGATCCTGCTTTATCACACAGGACAATCCAATCTATTCAGCAACGGAGGGATTTGTGTGGAAACGGCTTCCATTTGTGTTTGAGATAACCGACACAGAATTTCCTGGGTAGATGACAGGGGAAAAAAATCCCCACTGGGAACACATTTAAAATGAAAAGCTGTGAAAATGTACGCCTTTCCGAGAAAAGGTGTTTAACCTGCTTCCTGGAGTGGCTTGTGTTGGGAACACTTAGTAAGCACATGCTGACCCAATTAACACAGGGGAGGCATCAGACTCCGGCCGAAAGAGACCTAAGAGAGAAAGGCATTTTTTTAGGAAAAGTACACCAATACCATCTTCATTTTTTCCATTTTACTTTGTTTATTAAGGTAATATGTGCCCATAGGGACAGTTTCAGTAGGAATCTGAATCTAATTATGAGGAAACATCCAGAGGTGAGCCATTCGAAGAGCCAACTGGAGCCCTGCCTTCAAAACAGACAGCATCATTACAGAACAGAAAAAAGCCTAGCAGGGCAGGGATTCTTCTATCCTTGAAGAGTCCAAAGAGATAAAACACCCAAGCACAAACTCTGAAATCTGATTAAACCCTGGACGGAACGAAAAGATATACAAACAATATTTGGGGGACTATTTGAGGAAATGTGACTGTGGATCGTCTGTCGGTCCATCTGGGAGATCACAGGGGGTCACTGTGGATTTCCTTAGATGCGGGGATGACACTCTGTGTGTGGAGAAGAATGTCCTTGTTCTCAAGAGACACCAGCTGGAGTATTTATGAATGAAGCTTTGTGATGTTTTCAACTCACTTGAAGCGGTGCAGAAAAAAAATGAGGGAGAGAGAAAGCGAATGTGGAACCCAGGCTAAGAGTATATGGATACGACTTACTGTGCTATTCTTTACCTTTTATATAGATTTGAACACTTTCAAGAGAAAAATCAGAGACAAAAGTCGAGTGGGAAAAATCTCACTGCAAAAAATGTGGTCTCCTGTGTCTGCCCACTTCCTGTTGCCCACGTTACCTGCTTTCAGTGTATTTTGTTGCTTAATCTGGTACATACCTCCAAACGTAAAAATAAATGCAGATACTGCTGCTTTTGGGTCTACAATTTTAGATCTATCTAATACCTTTCTAGGATAATAGGTGACACTTTCAGCTCTTTTGCAGTGAGACCCATGTTTGACCTTTTTACTCTCGCAACTAGATGACGTAAGGCCATACACTGATTAACAAGTGAGTACACAATGATGACAGTTCCTTATCTGTAAAAATGACCTTTTAATTTGACTTAGTTGCTTTCTTTCTTCAGTTGCCTTGCTTTTTATGAGCTACTGTTAAGTGTTTTCTCACCTAAAAATAACAGCTCTGTAACATCCCACTCAATGCCATTTCCCCATACGTCCTCCCTGATAGCTCAGCTAGTAAAGAATCTACCTGCAATGCAGGAGACCCCGGTTCAATTCCCGGGTCAGGAAGATCCCCTCGAGAAGGGATAGGCTACCCACTCCAGTACTCTTGGGGTTCCCTGATGGCTCAGCTGGTAAAGAATCTGCTTGCAATGCAGGAGACCTGGGTTCAATCCCTGGGTTGGGAAGATCCCTTGGAGGAGGGAAAGGCTACCCATTCCAGTATTCTGGCCTATACACTCCATGGGGCCACAGTGGGACACGACTGAGCAACTTTCCCTCCTCTTCCTTAGGACACCTGATGTGGAGATCTCCCAGCACCTGTCTGGGTCTGGACTGCGTGCTGCTCAGGGTTCCCGTCCTACAGTTAACTGACTTTCCTCCACCACCACCCTGCGAATTCCTACACCATCTCACACGTGTGCATCCCAGATTTTCTGGATTCCATGTTTTCTTTGCTTCCTTATCTGATAGCTATCTGTGTATTGTTGAGCAGTTGAATTCCATTCCAACTCCTGACCCTTGGTTTGTGACCTTTTTCTCTCTAAAAATTCTTGGGATATTTCTTTCCCTCTGACGTCCTGACTTTGCACCGCGGTGCTCTTTGATGTCGGTCTTTTCTGTTCATCACGCCTGGCACTCAGTGGAATTTTTCACTTGAGGACTTGTGTTCTTCGCTTCTGGGAGAATTTATTGAACTGTTTCTTCATTAATTTCCTTCTTTTCTTTTCTCTGGTCTGTCTTTCCATGACTCCTGTCACCCAGATTGGAGCTTCCACATTGAGCTTCTACTTTTGTTACTTTTTTCTTCTGTGGAACATATTCTTTTTGCTCTACTTTGAGAGAGATCTCTTTCAACTCTTTTACTGTTTTTTTTCGTTTTTGCTATAATATATATCGAGAGCTATCATATTTTTAGTTTTCAAGGGCTCGTTCTTTTTCTCTAATTTGTTCCATTTTGAGCATACTATTCTTGTTTCATGGCTACGGTATTTCTCTTATTTTTCTGATGATATATTTTAATTAAAATGTTTTAAATTAAAAATTTTTTTATTGCAGTATGGTTGATTTGCAATATGGGCTTTCCTGGTGCTCAGACGGTAAAGAATCCTCCTGCAATACAGGAGACCTGGATTTGATCCCTGGGTCAGGAAGATTCCCTCGAGGAGGGCATGGCAACCCACTCCAGTATTCTTGCCTGGAGTATCCCATGGACAGAGGAGCTTGATGGGCTACAGTCCATGGTGCGCAGAGTCCGACACAACCGAGCGACTAACGCTTTCACTTTCACTTTGATTTACAATGTATAGTTTTTCCTCTGTTGTATAATACATCACTGTCATTTTATTTTACCCAGAATAGTTTGTATCTGTTAATCCTCTCCTTCTGTCTTCCCCCTGCCTGCGTCTCTCTCCCTGCTGGAAACCAGTAGTTTGTCCTCTGTATCTGTGACTCTGTTTCTATTTGTTATATTGTTTATATTTCACACGTGAGTGACAACAGGAGTATTTGTTGTTTCTGACTGATTTCACTTACCGGCAACACCCTCTACGTCCATCCACATTGTTGCAAATGGCAGAATGTCATTCTTTTTTATGACTAAGATATATTCCACTGAGCATATATACAGCACACCTTCTTTACCCATTCATCAGTGGATGGACGCTTAGGCTGACGCCATATGTTGTCTACTATCGATAATGCTGCTATGAACCCTGGGCTGCACATAGCTTCTCAGATTAATGTTTCCATTTTCTTCAGATATATACCCAGGAGTGGGTTTGCTGGGTCATATGGTAACTCTATTTTTAGTTTTTTGAGGGACCGCCATACTCTTTTTCATAGTAACTGCATCAATTTACATTCCCACCATCAGTGTACTAGTCTCCCCTTTTCTATCCATCCTCAACAAATTTGTTGTTTGCAGACTTTTTGATGACAGCCATTTGACAGGGGTGAGATGATAGCTCATTGTGGTTTTGGTTTGCATTTCTCTGATGATTTAGCAGTGTTGATCATCTTTCCACGTGCCTGTTGGCAATCTGTATATTTGCTTTGGAAAAATGTCCATTCAGGTCTTCTGCCTATTTTTAATTGGGTTGTTTGGGGAGTTTTTGATATTGAGTTGTACGAGTTGTTTATATATTTTGGATATTAACTCCTTATCACTTGCAAATATTTTCTCCCTTTCAGTAAGTTGTCTTTTTGTTTTGTTTACAGTTTCTTTTGCTGTGTCAAAGCTTTTATATTTCATTCAGGTCTCATTTGTTTCTTTTGCCTTAGGAGAAGATCAAAAAACATTGCTTTGATTTATGCCAAAGAGTATTCTGCCCCTGTTCTCGTCTAGAAATTTTATCATTCTAGGGATTGTATTTAGCTCTTTAATTGATTTTGAGTTTACTTTTATATCTGGTGTGAAAAAATGTTCTAATTTCATTCAATCTTTTACATGTAACTTTCCCAGCACCTCTTATTGAAGAGACTGTCTTTTCTCCATTGTATATTTCTGCCTTTTTTACTGTGCATTAATTGACCACAAATCGGTTTATTTCTGGGCTCTCAACCTTGTTGCATTGATCTTTATGTTTGTTTTTGTGCCAATATCATACTGTTTTTATTACTTTTTCTTTGCAGTATAGTCTGAACTCAGAAAGGGTGATACACTCTGCTTTTTTCTTTTTCCTTAAGATTGCTTTGGCGGGGTGGGAAGAAGTAAATTAGGAGTTTGGGATTAATAGATACATACTAATGTGTATAAAATAGACCTACTAAATAGCACAGGGAATTGTACTCTATTTTGTAATAACCTATAAGGGAAATAATCTGAAAAAATAGATATATATGTATGAATAACTGAATCACTTTGCTGTGCAACTGAAACTAACACAAAATTTTAAATCGACTATGGGGACAACAGAGGATGAGATGGTTGGATGGCATCACTGACTCAATGGACATGAGTTTGAGCAAGCTCCGAGAGTTGGTGATGGACAGGGAAGCCTGGCATGCTGCAGTCCATGGGGTTGCAAAGAGCGACTGAACTGAACTGATACATCATTAAACTGAGCGACTGAACTGAACTGATACATCATTAAAAATAAATTAATAAAAAAAAAGATTACTCTGGCAATTTGGGGTCTTTTGTGACTCCATATAAATTGTAGGATTATTTGTTCTAGTTCTGTGAAAAATGTCACTGATGTTTTGACAGAATTTGCATTAAGTATGCATGATGCTTTGCATATTATGAACATTTTAACAATATTAATTCGTTCAATCCATGAACATGGAATATCTTTTCAGTTCTTTGAATCACCTTCAGTTTCTTTCATCACTGTTTTTAATTTTCAGAATATAGGTCCTTCCTCTCCTTGTTATGTTTATTGCCAGGTATTTTATTCTTTTTGGTGCAATTTTAACCAAACTGTTTTCTTTGTGATAGTTCATTACTAGTGTTTAGAAAAGCAACATGCTTATCTTTACTAATAACGTATCCTGCAACTTTACTGAATTCATTTATTAATTCTAATAGGTTTTTTGGTGGAGACTTTGGGGTTTTCTCTATATAGTATCATGTCATCTGCAGATAGTGACAATTTTGCTTCTTCCTTTCTAATTTGGATGCATTTTATTTTTCTTTTCTGATTCTTACCACTAGGACTTCCAATACTATGTCGAATAAAAGTGGCAAGAGTATGCATCCTTGTCTTATTCCTTATTTTATTTCATTTTTTTTTCCCTTTAGGCGGCACCGCATCGTACGCAGTATCTTAATTCCCTGACCAGGGATTGAACCCACACCCTCCGCAGTGAAAGCTCAGAGTCTTAACCACAGGACCACCAGGGAAGTCCTTGTTCCTCATTTTAGAGGAAAGAAACTCAGCTTTTCACCATTGAGTATCATGTTAGCTATGGATTTGTCACAAATGGCCTTTATTATATTGAAATATATTCCCTCTATACCAATTTTGATGAGAGTTTTTATTATGAATGGATGTTGAGTTTTGTCAAATGCCTTTTCTGCATCTACTAAGGTGACCAGTGATTCTTATCCTTCTTTTTGTTAATGTGGTGCATCATATTGACTGATTTGTGTATATGGAACCATCCTGTGATGCTGAAATAAATTCAACTCGATCATGCTGTATGATTCTTTTTACGTATTGTTGAATTTGCTTTGCAAGCACTTTGTTGAGATTTTTTTGCATCTATATTCATCAGAAATATTGGCTTGTAATTTTCTGTTTTTTGTAGTCTTTGGTTTTGTCCCTTATTTGTTTTCTGTCTGGATGACCTTTTCAGTGATGGGGTGTTAAACTTCTATTTTTATTTACTATTGTCAGTTTCTCCTTCCATGTCTTTTAATGTTTTATATATTTAGGTGCTCCTGACATATTAGGTCCATATATGTTAATGAGTGTTATATCCTCTTGAATCGATCCCTTTATCAAAAGGAGTACGTCAAGGCTGTATATTGTCACCCTGCTTATTTAACTTATATGCAGAGTACATCATGAGAAACGCTGGACTGGAAGAAGCACAAGCTGGAATCAAGATTGCCAGGAGAAATATCAATCACCTCAGATATGCAGATGACACCACCCTTATGGCAGAAAGTGAAGAGGAACTCAAAAGCCTCTTGATGAAAGTGAAAGTGGAGAGTGAAAAAGTTGGCTTAAAGCTCAACATTCAGAAAACGAGTATCATGGCATCCGGTCCCATCACTTCATGGGAAATAGATGGAGAAACAGTGGAAACAGTGTCAGACTTTATTTTTTGGGGCTCCAAAATCACTGCAGATGGTGACTGCAGCCATGAAATTAAAACATACTTACTCCTTGGAAGGAAAGTTATGACCAACCTAGATAGCATATTCAAAAGCAGAGACATTACTTTGCCAACAAAGGTCCGTCTAGTCAAGGCTATGGATGTGAGAGTTGGACTGTGAAGAAGGCTGAGGGCGGAAGAATTGATGCTTTTGAAGTGTGGTGTTGGAGAAGACTCTTGAGAGTCCCTTGGACTGCAAGGAGATCCAACCAGTTCATTCTGAAGGAGATCAGCTCTGGGGTTTCTTTGGAAGAAATGATGCTGAAGCTGAAACTCCAGTACTTTGGCGACCTCATGCGAAGAGTTGACTCATTGGAAAAGACTCTGATGCTGGGAGGGATTGGGGGCAGGAGGAGAAGGGGATGACAGAGGATGAGATGGCTGGATGGCATCACCGACTTGATGGATGTGAGTCTCAGTGAACTCCAGGAGTTAGTGATGGACAGGGAGGCCTGATGTGCTGCGATTCATGGGGTTGCAAAGAGTCGGACACGACTGAGCGACTGATCTGAATGCTCTTGTTTGTCTTATATTATAGACTTTGTTTTAAAGTCTATTTGGTCTGATATGAGTATTACTACTCCAGATTTCTTATCATTTCTATTCACATAAAATATCTTTTTCCATCCCTCACTTTCTTTTTTTTAAATTTTATTTTATTTTTAAACTTTACATAATTGTATTAGTTTTGCCAAATATCAAAATGAATCCGCCACAGGTATACATGTGTTCCCCATCCTGAACCCTCCTCCCTCCTCCCTCCCTATACCATCCCTCTGGGTCGTCCCAGTGCACCAGCCCCAAGCATCCAGTATCGTGCATCGAACCTGGACTGGCATCTCATTTCATACATGATATTTTACATGTTTCAATGCCATTCTCCCAAATCTTCCCACCCTCTCCCTCTCCCACAGAGTCCATAAGACTGTTCTATACATCAGTGTCTCTTTTGCTGTCTTGTACACAGGGTTATTGTTACCATCTTTCTAAATTCCATATATATGCGTTAGTATACTGTATTGGTGTTTTTCCTTCTGGCTTACTTCACTCTGTATAATAGGCTCCAGTTTCATCCACCTCATTAGAACTGATTCAAATGTATTCTTTTTAATGGCTGAGTAATACTCCATTGTGTATATGTACCACAGCTTTCTTATCCATTCATCTGCTGATGGACATCTAGGTCGCTTCCATGTCCTGGCTATTATAAACAGTGCTGCGATGAACATTGGGGTACATGTGTCTCTTTCCCTTCTGGTTTCCTCAGTGTGTATGGCCAGCAGTGGGATTGCTGGATCATAAGGCAGTTCTATTTCCAGTTTTTTAAGGATTCTCCACACTGTTCTCCATAGTGGCTGTACTAGTTTGCATTCCCACCAACAGTGTAAGAGGGTTCCCTTTTCTGCACACCGTCTCCAGCATTTATTATTTGTAGATTTTTGGATCGCAGCCATTCTGACTGGTGTGAAATGGTACCTCATAGTGGTTTTGATTTGCATTTCTCTGATAATGAGTGATGTTGAGCATCTTTTCATGTGTTTGTTAGCCATCTGTATGTCTTCTTTGGAGAAATGTCTATTTAGTTCTTTGGCCCATTTTTTGACTGGGTCATTTATTTTTCTGGAGTTGAGCTGTAGGAGTTGCTTGTATATTTTTGAGATGAGTTGTTTGTCAGTTGCTTCATTTGCTATTATTTTCTCCCATTCTGAAGGCTGTCTTTTCACCTTGCTAATAGTTTCCTTTGATGTGCAGAAGCTTTTAAGGTTAATTAGGTCCCATTTGTTTATTTTTGCTTTTATTTCCAATATTCTGGGAGGTGGGTCATAGAGGATCCTGCTGTGATGTATGTCAGAGAGTGTTTTGCCTATGTTCTCCTCTAGGAGTTTTATAGTTTCTGTTCTTACGTTTAGATCTTTAATCCATTTTGAGTTTATTTTTGTGTATGGTGTTAGAAAGTGTTCGAGTTTCATTCTTTTACAAGTGGTGGACCAGATTTCCCAGCACCACTTGTTCATCCCTCACTTTCACTCTGTGTGTATCTTTAGCTCTAAAGTGGGTCTCTTGTTAGCAGTGTATAGATGGGTCTTATTTTTACTCCATTAGCCATTAGATATCTTTTGCCTGGAGCATTTAGTTCATTGACATTTATGGTGATTATTGACAGGGATGTGCTTATAGATGTATTGTTGTTTGCTTCCCGGTTGCATTTTGTAGTTCTCCGTCCTTCCTTCTTTTAATTTGCTCCTCTGTGATGTTGTGACTTTCTTTCGTGGCATGCTTGTGCTCCTCTCTCTCCAGTTTTTACGTATCTATTGTGGGTCTTCATTTGTCTTTGAAGATCAGAAATCTTAGAGATTATGTCCTCATGTTTGTCCTTTTTGGTGAGTTTTTTCCTGGAACAGAAGATTTCCTTAGAATCTGCAATTGAAGTTCTCTTTCATTTTTGGAGAGTTGTCTTGAACTATATCTCTAAATACTTTTTAACACTCCTTCCTCCCTTTGTTTTTTTTTTTTTAATCTTTTTCTAATGGTATGAAGAATATGCATGTTGGATCTTCTCTGTCTCTCATATGTGAAACATATTCTCTCTAATCCTTTTAAAATAATTATTCTTCTTTACTTCTCTTTTTTGCTTTTCTCTTTCCTCTTCTCTATATGATTCATTATATTTTTCACAGTGTTCATTCTCCTTTATGTAGCTTTCAGCTGAGTCTTCATTTCTAGAATTACTTTTAAAATTTCTTGTCTACGTTTTTACTTCTTTAACTTGTCCTGGCATGTCCCTGAGCTCTTATATCTCTATCTGTACTTTGTGTTGTCCAAGGAACAGCCTGATTAAGCTTTTGTAATTCAGTTTTATCTGTTTTCAGAATAAACTTCATCTACAGTGTCACAATATTCTTCTGCTGCATCCCAATATTTTTCTATTTAATGTTTCTTATTTACTATTTTCTTCTTTTCATCAGGTACTTATGGCAAGATAATTACATAGATTCTATTTTAGCTCATTTCTAAATTATGAATTAAGTAAATAAACAGAAGGTTTTGATGACAAGCAAATTTCAGTGAGCTCAGATGGAGGAAGGGCCAGAGTTCTGTTCCTGAATATTAGATGAAGTGACGTGTGCCTGAGTGCACTCTTTCAGTCTTTACTTCTCCAAAGCATCAAAGATCAGCTCTGCATTGCTGTTCATAACACCGAGTCTCTCTGCTCCACATCCTCACCAACAAAATGCCTCCTACAAATATGATTTTTGCATGTGATTCTTTATTCAGTACCATATTTCTTGCTTATAAAGACTCTGTGTCCACTTAAACTTTTAAAATCATGGAATGATGACATGGAAAAAATAACAGAGGAAATAGAACAGAATAATACATTTCTTTGATTTATCCAAAAGAAATCAGTAAAAAGAAAAAAGGAAACAAAGGTACAAGGAACAGATGACACAAGTAGCAAACAAATAGCAAGGTGGAGGCAGAGATTCAATCATATCACATGAAACTGTTGCTGCTGCTCAGTCGCTAAGTAGTGTTCAACACTTTGCAGCCCCATGGACTGTAGGATGTCAGGCTTCTCTGTCCATGGGATTTTTCAGGCAAGAATACTGGAATGGGTTGCCATTTCCTTCTCTAGGGGACCTTCCTGGACCAAGAATTGAATTCATGTCTCCTGCGTTGGCAGGCAGATTCTTCATCACTGAGACACCAGAGGAGCCCATTAAGTTAAAATAAAATGGATCAAATTATAATTCAATGGCAAAGACTGTCAGGCTCAATTATATACTATTTCACAGAGTTACACTTTAAATATAAATTTAGACTGAAAGTGTGAAGATGGAAAATTACCTACTATGTCAACATTAGCTAATAAGGTTGTTGTGGCAAATTAATATCACACAAAAAAGATGGAAGGCAAGAAGATGTTCCACTTGTGATGAAGAGGGACATTTCATAATATAAAAGGGTGAATTCAATAGGAGGACAAAATAATCACAAACATATCTGTATCTAATAACATCTTCTGTACATAAAAAGCAAAACTTAACAAAAATTAAAGAGAAACAAACAAACCCACAATCAAAATAAAGACAAATCCACAATCACCTTTCTCAATAACTAATATAACAGGCCAAGTAACCAGTAAGAACACAGGAAATTTCAACAGCATTGAATAGTCACGTTGACCCAACTGACGTTTATAAAACACTTCACCCAACAATTATACAATACACAATTTTAAAGTGCACATGAGACATTCACCAAAATAAACTATACACTGAGTCATAAAGCAAGTCTTAAAAAATTTCAAAGGATTGAAACCTCACTGATAATGTTCTTTAACTACAGTGGAATGAAGGTTGAAATCAGTAACAGAAGCTAACTAGTTATCTGTGAATATTAAGCCACACATTTCTAAATAACCCATGTGTTAAAGAAAAAACACAATGGATTAGAAATATGTTGACTTGAAATAATAATAAAATATAACCTATCAACATTGTGGGGTATAATCAGAGCACTTCTTAACAGGGAAATTTATTGTTCTAATGCATAAGCTAGATGACAAGTGGAAAGTTAATTATCTAAACTTCTATCTGAAAAAACTTAGATAAGACCAAATTTAACCCAAAGAAAGTAGCAGAAAAGAAATACTTTAAATAAGGCAAAAAAATCAATGAAATGGAAAAGCAGAACTACAATAGAAAAGAATCCACATGACCACAAGTTGCTCTCCAGAAAAGATTTTTAAAATAATATATCATTTATAAGATTGATGAGTAAAAATGAGTGAAAACACAAGTATCAATGCCAGTCATGAAAACTAAGATATCACCACAGATCCTACAGATATGGAAAGGATAATAGGAGGAAATTAAGAACAATTTTATGTCAAGAAATTTGATAGCTTAGATAAAATGGAGAAATTTTTTTGAAAAAATAAATTTATCAAAAGTTCATATAAAGAATACAATGTCTGAATATTCTCATGTCTTTAAGAAATAGAATCTGTCATTAAAAAACAGTCACTTTACAAAAACTTCAGTCCCAACTGACTTCACTGGTAAATTCTTTCAAAAATTTAATGAAGAAAAGGTACGAATTTTATACAACTCTTTCACAGGAAGGATAAAAGGAGGATATTTCTTCACTCATTTTATGAGGCCAGCACAATTTAGAAAACAGAACCTGATGAAGACTTTATAAGAAATATACAGACCAATATCTCTGATGAACACAAAAATCTTAAAAAATTAGCTATAGCTAACAGAAAATCACTAGCAAAATAAAGGACTAAAACCGTATGATTAATCTCAATAAATTCAGAAAAGTCACTCAGTGAAATTCAATACCTGTTCATGACAAAAACACTCAGTAAAGTAGGAATAGAAGGAAACTCCCTCCATTTGATAAAGTATCTGAAAACGTTGCAGCTAATCCATGAAATTCTGAACTGTGACATATTGAATGCTTTTTCCTCTAGGAATAGATAAGATGAAAATGTTTGCTATTACTACTTATATTCAACATTATATTGGAGGTTCAAGTATGTACAGTCATGGGAAAAAAGAAATAAAAAGCACATTGTTTGAAAATTAAAAAAATAAAAGTATTATTTATGGACAAGATGTTGTAGACACAAGATTCAAAGGGATTTGCAATCTACTAAAGCTAATCAGGGACTTCCCTGGTGGTCCAGCGGTTAAGACTGCATGCTCCCAATGCAGGGGGCCAGGGTCTGATCCCTGGTCAGAGAACAAGGTCCTATGTGCTGCAACTAAGATGAAAGATCCTACAGGCAGCAACTAAGACCCGACTCAGCCAAATAAATACAAAATACTAAATAAATATTAAAAAATCTAATCAGTGAGTTAGGCAAAACTCTAGGATTCATGGTCAACATACAAAAATCAATTCTTCCTATATATTTGCCACAAATATTGGAAAATGAAATGGTCGAGTTAGAAAGCAGCTTTGAGGAACCCTTCCAACATAACTGAGGACATTCACTTGTCCTTTTTCCTTGCTAAAGCCTGTATGGATCCTGGTGTAAGTAACAAGAAAGATATTCTAGGAAAATTTTCTGTGGAAATGTAAAGTGATATTGGAGGTAATATTATCACTGTAGAAGGTTTTAGAGGAGAGAGTGTTACACAGGAAGTAAAAGCAAACCTGAACCTTGAGCAACCTTGTATGCTATTACCTTCAGGGCATCCCTTACTTAAGCCAGATAATTATTCACAGGCTCAGAAACCTCTGGGACAAGAAGCCGTGGCTATAAGCCAAGAGAGAAAAAATTGGATATCTCCTTAATACCCACTTAAGAGAAGAAAAGCAATTAGAGAGTAGATCATTTAAGTAAAGAAAGAGAGGGAAACAGTATCAAGTAGGTATCCAGCCAGTTATTCAACAGGATGATAGTACAAATCATCATGCAACAAATCCTGTGTCTTGCTCACCCCAAAGTCTCAGCAATTGGCTCACTGCGTTTTCAGCAGTAAACGATTAGAGCAGTGACTCAATCTAGGCTTCCCACCTCTGCCCTTCTTCAGTTCAGTTCAGTTCAGTCATTCAGTCGTGTCTGACTCTTTGAGACCCCACGGACTGCAGCACGCCAGGCCTCCCTGTCCATCACCAACTCCCGGAGCTTACCCAAACTCATGCCCATTGAGTCAGTGATGCCATCCAACTATCTCATCCTCTGTCGTCCCCTTCTCCTCCTGCCTTCAATCTTTCCCAGCATCAGGGTCTTTTCAAATGAATCAGCTCTTCGCATCAGGTGGCCAAAGTATTGGAGTTTCAACTTCACCATCAGTCCTTCTGATGACTGTTCAGGACTGATCTCCTTTAGGATGGACGGGTTGGATCTCCTTGTCTTTCTTACAGAGGAGGAAATGGCAGCCTAGAGGGGTTATGAGATTTGCCCCAAGTTGACCCACTTAACTGAAGAGTGGGGAGAAAGGCAGACCACTTCATACCTAGTACAGGGCTCTCTCCATCTCTCCTGCCTTCCTTCTATCAGGTTCTGAGAGAGAACTTAGAAGCATTTGCAGCAACTTGAAGGAATTCACAGCAGGAGTAAAGGTGGCCTCAGATCACCCACCAGCAGTCTTGGATCTGGAGGCTCCCGTGTAGGCGAGGAAGGGCTTTTCTTCTACCTTCTTAGGTTCGATAGCTGGGTCTGTGAAACAAATTGACAGCAGGCAGATTGGACAAAGAATAAAAAAGCATAAGAGAAATGCCAGCACCACCATTTTGTATTATCTTAAGTTCATGAAATGCCAGGATATATTTAAGTAGGATGTTGCTGTGTCTGACTCTTCGTGAACTTCCATCCTATGCAAGACACCATAACATCATATTAGAGTATGTTTTCTGATCACTGGATCTCTAAAGGGACTGGAATTACTTGCCCTGGAGAGAGAAAAGCAAGTATGATATACTTGTTCACAACTATTAAAGGGTTTTTTTGTTTGTTTTTCAAGCAGGTCTAGACAGTGAGTGGTCACACATGACTCAATGGAACAGAAACCAGAGGTCTCAACTTGTCAAACCAGGACTCACCTTCTTCCTTAACAGGCTCTCTTACCTTTTATGGATGCAGCCACCACTTTCTACAAATTGAATTATAAGTTATCCACAGTAAAGGGCATTACCAGTGACTGACTCTGCATGCATTTGAGTGTCTGTTCTGTGTCAGCTGCCCTGATTAGGGCTGGGGATACAAAGATGAATTCAGATTGAGTTCCAATCTGAATTCTAAGTCTAAGATCGGTGGACCAGTTTACTGAGTATTCACTTTTTTTGTGTGAGGCCCCACACACATAATAGTAAAATGAATACGCATGTGCACCTTTTCTGCTCTCAACCTGCCTGCTGTCTGTCACAGACTCAGCGATCGAACCTAGGAAGGTGGAGGGAAAGTCCCTCTTCCCCTCCAGGGAAGCCTCCAGGTTCAAGACGATGGGTAATCGGAGACCACCTTTCATGCCGGTGGTGGTAATTCCTTCAAGTTGCTGCAGACACTTTGATCTCTCTCAGAATCTGATAGAAGGAAGGCAGGAGAGACAGAGAGCCCTGGACTAGGTATTAGGGGGCCTGTCTCTCTCCCCACTCTGCAGTTAAGTGGGTCAACTTGGGGCAAATCTCATAGCCCCTCTAGGCAGCCTTTTTCTTGTCTGGGAGAAGAATGAAGGTGGGAGCATAGATTCACTCACCCCTCCAGTTCTTTACTGCTGAAAACCTCATGATCCAGTTCCTGAAACTTTGGAGTGAGCAAGAGACAGTATTTGTCGCCTGATGGTTTTGCCATCGTCCTGTTGAATAACCAGTGGAACACTGACTTGATGGTGTCTCCCCCGCTTCCTTCACTTACATGATCGACTCTAACTGCATTTCCGCCCTAAAATGGGTATTAAGGAAATGTCCAGTTTTTTCTTTCTTGTTCTTTGAGCTGGTGTCTATCAGAGACCTGCCCCCCTCCCAGCTCAATCAACAGCTTGCACAGAGCTGGAGGTACAGTGAGTGTCTCTTGGAATATGGATTAGAAATCCAGCCATAGGACAGAGGTGAAGGAAATTTTAATGAGAAAGGAGTATATGAGAATAGTCCTCAATAACTTAGGGATGTAAAGAAGGAAACAAACACTTGTTGGATGTCTGCTAGGCTCCTGGTATTCTGGTCTTCTTGCTACACACTTATCTCTGAAATGATATGTGGTAAGAAGCCTATTTTATGATATTCCCAAGATTTAGAACCTGGGCCGTTAGGTTAAAAACTATAGGGACGTAGGGTCTGTTTTTTTTTTTTTCTCCTAATTACCAGTAATTCATTCTAGAAAATTTGAAAAAAGGTACAAACAAGAGAAATATCACCTACCATTGTTCCGCCCTGTGACAAATATTACAAAACTTTATTTTAACATATAACAATATAAAGTTTTAATTACAACACTTAAATCATACTGAATCTACCGCTTTATCTCTTCTTTTATTCTGCATCCTATTTTGACGTGATTTGTGACGTGTTTTAGTTGAGCCTCCACTGCTGGATAGTCAGGTGTTTCCAACAGTTCAACTTACGGATGACCTTGAGGGGAATCACTCAGAGAGTGGTGGGTTGACCGGGGCAAGTGTGGAAAGAGAAGGAGACATTTAGCCTGAGAAAGACGAGATTCAAGTGGGAAAATCATAGCTTTCCTCCACTATTTGAAGGTTGGTACTTTGAGGGAACTTGGTCTGTGTAGTCCCAAAAGGTACAATTTAGAAAGAGTGGGTGGAAAGTGTGGGGCAATCAATTCATGGTGTGTACAGTTCAGGGAAGTTGAAGGCAGGAGGAGAAGGGGACGACAGAGGATGAGATGGCTGGATGGCATCACTGACTCAGTGGACATGAGTTTGAGCAAGCTCCGGGAGATGGTGAAGGACAGGGAAGCCTGGCACGATGACTTGATGTAGTCCATGGAGTTGCAAAGAGTCAGACACAACTGAGCGACCGAACAACAGCAACGTTTCAGGAGGTAGTATGTTTCCAGCTCATAAATACGTTTTAACATAGGCTAAAAATCACTTACGTTTACAGCAGGAGGACCTGAGAGTTTTGAAAACACAGAAGTAATTTATTATTTTTTGAAAGGGACATCTTAGAAAGAGCTTCAAAAACAAACATTTGCAGGAAAATCTCTTCTTATTTATTATTATTTATATCAGGGCCAATATTTACATAATGATTTATAGTTCACAAAGTATTAGAAAGAATCCTCCTTTTAAAATGAGAGAACACGGAATTCCCTGGAGGTCCAGTTAGGTTAGGACTCTGGGCTTCCACTGCAGGGGGCACAAGTTCAATCCCTGGTCGGGGAACTAAGATCCCACATGCACGGTGTGGCCAAAATAAATAAAGAAAACAAAAGAACAAGTTCAGAGAGGTTAAGTAAACCACCCAAGTCCTGCCTCTGGGAGGCAGTGGGAATGCCCCTGTTCACTGTCTCTGCAATCACTCTCTTTCCCTGTTGCTATTGTTACTGTATTAAGGTCACCAGTCCCTTCTTGAAAATCCAGGCTCACAGGACTTTGCCTGTACCGTGCTCCGCTGCAAGAAAATGAAAATGTCCCCAGTGACTAATGCGAACAGAATGTCACGGTGCAGCTAACAGGGAAGGTGTCCTGGGCATCCTTTCGACTCCACGGCAGCGACTTCACCATCGGGTGTGACGGGCAGGCAAGGGCGGCTCTCACATCCTAGGGTTGATTCCGCGAGGTCTCCCGGGCCTTCTGCTCGGGACAGGCCCCCATCCCTGGCAGTCAGAATGAACGTACCTGCCAAGTTAGGCCTCTGTCTCATATACACCTGCGACCCTGTCGGCTCAGACCCCTGGAATGCTGACCTTGGAGCCTCCGCTCTACTTGCCTAGCTGGAAAGCACATAGCCCAGGAACGTACTCCTGTGTCTAGCGCCCACCGTGAATTCTTGCCTTCCTCTTAAGCCTCTCGGGCTGGGTGACCTGGAACGAACTGTCGGTTCCCTTTTGGTTCCAGGAGAGGCCCAGCCACATCTTCTGGGGAGCAAACTCCCCGCTGCACTCCCAGGGGCCCCGCCTACCTGGTCTTTCTCACAAAGCGAGTCAGAAGTCCCTCGATACTGACCCACTTTTCTGAATGCCCTCATATGGGGCTCAGGGAGCCCCTTCACTGCTGGGTTTCTGACTCTCCCGCTCAGACCCCCTCCCAGTCTGCAGGAAGCCTGCGTCCACCGTCCACCGTGGGAGGGACAGGAAGGCCGGAAGCAGATGGCGACCAGCCCAGAGTGAAGTGGATTCCTCCTGCCTTTAACCATTTCCTGGTTCCAGCTGCTTGCCTGCCTGAACCAGCTTTTGCTGTTTCGCAATTCCATGGTGACTCCATTCTTCCAAAAGCATTGACTTGGCTCCCAGTATATGCTAAGCACTGGGGGGTCAAAAAAAAAAAAAAAAGACAAGTGAGCTAGGTCTCTGCCCTTAAAGGACTTCCTTTCCTCTTGGCAGATGGAAAAGGAAACCTACAAGGGAAGTGCAAGAAGAGAAATGCTTTGATGTCAGGAGGAGAGCTTCTGGGGGGAGAACGCTGTTCTGGGGGCCTCTCTTGGGAAAGCTTGTGCCAAGGAGGCCTGAGGGATCAGCTCATGAAAGGACTGGGTGACAGACTGAGGGCGAGGAATGTTATCCCCAAAGCAGTGAGAGTCCTTTAGGCTTTTGACAGCGATAGGAACCTGAATTTGAGAAACTGTCCTCTATAGGCCCGAGAAAGAGGGTGAAGGAGGAACAAGCCCAGAAGCTGGGAGGGGCTTTTAGTCTTTATTTCATTCTTTTCTGTTCAGTTTGAATTTTCAAACCATATGCTTGAATTGTTTTTATTTATTCATTTAAAAGTTTGTATTTATTTGGCTACACTGGGTCTTAGTTGTGGCACGCCAGACCTTCCATCTTTGTTGCAGCATATGGGTCTTTTAGCTGCGGCATGCAGGACTAAGTTCGCTGACCAGGAATCGAACCTGGGCCCCCTGCATTGGGAGTGTGGAATCTTAGTGACTGCACCAGCAGGGAAGTCTCTTGGATTGTTTTTATTTTTAAAATTAACAGTCATTATAATGGGATTAGTGGCTCCTTCTGTCTTATTCTTTACATACTTTGTGTTATAGATTTAAAAAGGAAACATAATAAATAGTTTTTGCTTTTAAAACTCTGAAGGTGCTTTCAGATGAGGGAAAGGATAGGCATGTTTGTTGCCCGTCACGAATATTTTTAGTGCTTGACCGTGCCCTTAAGCTGCTAACAGCACAAGCAGGTGGAAGGCTGTTATTTTTGCATTTGGAATATAGAAGCTAAAAATTTTGTCTGATGAACATGACCTAATTTATAGTTTTTCATACTGGAGGTACTTGAGGTGAGCTGTGGACCGTGTAGGAACACTGGTCTGAGAAACATTGATAAAATAAAACTAGCTCCATGGTGATCACTAACATTACTGTATCTCTTCAGTGGAATTTTCTTCTTCCAACTTTGCCGACTGCAACAATCTTTCCCCTGGCACTAGAGAAATTCTATCCATTTTAAGACCGGAAGAGACCGTTTCCCTCTTCTATACAAATCATTAGACAGTTTCCCCTAAAGTTTTACGATTGCCAAAAACCTCGTATAGGGTGGAGGAAAATAGGAAGAAAATAGGAAGAAAATTTCAGAAGATCATCACTTATTTAAAAATACAAAACAGGGTCTTCCCTGGTGGTCCAGTGGTTAAGACTTTGCCTTCCAAAGGAGGGCATGCAGATTCAATCCCTGATTGGGAGCTAAGAGCTCAAAATGGTCCACATCAAAAAATCTTTAAATAAAATAAAAATACAAAACAATATTTACAAAAAAACCCCCAAAATAGTATTTACGATACACCAGATATAGGACTAGTGATACAAAGATGAAAATGTAGGATCCTTGTCCTAAAAGCACTTATAGTTTAGAAACAGACATGCAAATACAATATGATAAAGTAATACCACTGCTACATACACAAAAAGTATGTTTTGCTTTCAACTGAAGCCAACAGAAAAATATCAGTAAGTGGACATGCAAAAAAATACTGTAGGAATATTAAAGGATGTTCACCACATATTAATACCTACATTAAGATGCTGACAAAAGAGCCAAAATTCTCAAAAACTGTTGAACTAATGAACCACTGAGGTAAATGGCCTCTGTAGATTTCCAAACCTCTTACCTAATTTTTAATTCCATGTGCTTAATTGTCTTTCACAGTTTCATTAGGGCATTTTTCCTCAACCTGTTAATTTTGAGGAAGGTATTATATATGTATGTATATGTGTGTGTATATATGTGTATGCATATATTGGATTGAGAGTCCCTTGGATTGCAAAGAGATCAAACCAGTCAATCCTAAAAGATATCACCCCTGAATATTAACTGGAAGGACTGATGCTGAAGCTGAAGCTCCGATACTTTGGCCACCTGATGCAAAAAGACTCGTTGGAAAAGACTTTGATCCTGGGAAAGATTGAAGGCAAAAGGAGAAGGGGACAGCAGAGAATGAGATGGTTAGACAGCATCACTGACTCAGTGGACATGAATTTAAGCAAACTCCAGGAGATAGTGGAGGACAGAGGAGCCTGGCGTGCTATAGTCTACCGGGTTACAAAGAGTCAGCCATAATTTAGGGACCGAACAACAGCAAACAACATACACAAGTGTATTTCTTTTCAAGTTTCGCCAAAATGCAGCAAAATACCATTTCAAGATATCCTCAAACAGTGCAAATATCCAGTTTAATCCATAATTTCACATTCAACCTTTATCTTGATGTCACAGAATACAAAAATGCTCATGATAATTCATGAAATAATATTGGCAAACCTTCTTTTTTTTAAAACAAAACAAAACATTATTTATTTGGTTGCTTTGGGTCTTGTTGCACCATGTAGGCTTAGTCCTGAGGCACGTGGGATCTTAGCTCCCCAAGCAGGGTTTGAATATGGTTCCCTGCGTTGCAAGGTGCTCTTAACCACTGGACCACTGGGGAAGTCCCTGGTAAACATTCTTACAAATGTCTAAAGGAATATTGGATTGTCCTCCTGTTTAAAAATGGCAACACTGGAACCACGTCTGGGATAAAATAACCTTGTAGGCAACTTTATGGTGCTAGGAGAATGGCAGTAGAGCACTCGGTCCAGGGGTTAAGAGGAGGCAGGGATGCTGAGGGCAGGGAGGTGGAGCGCAGGGGAGAGGGCTGGGCTCCATCCACTAGAAAGATGGCCACAGACAAATTGACTGGGGTGATGGAAGTCTGGTGCTGATCATATACTAGCTTGAAGTGAAGTGAAGTGAAGTGAAAGTCGCTCAGTTGTGTCTGACTCTTTTTGACCCCATGGACAGTAGTCCATGGAATTCTCCAGGCCAGAATACTAGAGCGGGTAGCCTTTCCCTTCTCCAGGGGATCTTCCCAACCCAGGGATCGAACCCAGGTCTCCTGCGTGGCAGGTGGACTCTTTACCAGCCGAACCACCAGGGAAGCCCAAGAATACTGGGGTGGGTAGCCTATTCCTTCTCCAGTGGATCTTCCCAGTGCAGGAATCGAACCGGGGTCTCCTGCATTGCAGGTGGATTCCTTACCGGCTGAGATACCAGGGAATCCTTGATACCTCTGCAAAAACCCAATCTCCAAATAACCCTGGATTATTTTGGTGTACTGCAAAGTAACATAGGCTTTGCAGTTACACACGAGTTTTATGTTTAAAAAATATTTATTTTTAAAACATTTGGCTGCACCAGGTCTTAGTTGAGGTGTGCAGAGTCTTTTTATTATATATATTATTTATTTTATTTTTCATTGTCCTCGTTCTTCACTGCTTTATGAGAGCTTTCTCTAGTTGCGGCCAGCGGGGGCTACTCTTCCTTGCGGAGCACGGGCTTCTTCTTGCGGTGGCTTCTCCTGCTGAAGCCCACTCCTGCTGTGTGGGCTTCAGTAGTTCAGAGTGTGTGGGCTCCCAAGTTTTAGAGCACCGGCTCAGGAGTTGTGGTACTTGGGCTTTAGTTCCTCCACAGCATGTGGGAGCTTCCTGGATCAGGGGTCAAACCCATGTCCTCTGCATTGGCAGGTGAATTCTTATTCAGTTACCACCAGGGAAGTCCTACACATGAGTTTAAATCTTGACTTTACCTCTTACTGGTGGTGTGACCTTGGGCAAGTTACTTAATTATTCAGGACTTGTTTTCTCACGGGTATAATGGGGATGTCACATTGTTGAGGCTTGTTGTTGTTCAGTCACTAAGTCGTGTCCAACTTTTTGAGATCCCATGGACTGCAGCACGCCAGGCTCACCTGTCCTTCACCATCTCCCAGAATGTGCTCAAAACACATCCATTGAGTCAGTGATGCCATCCAACCACCTCATCCTCTGTTGTCCCCTTCTCCTCCTGCCTTCAATCTTTCCCAGCAACAGGGTCTTTTCCAATGAGTCGGCTCCTCAAGTCAGGTGGCCAAAGTATTGGAGCTTCAGCTTCAACATCAGGTCTTCCAATGAATATTCAGGGTTGATTTCCTTTAGGATTGACTGGTTTGATCTCCTTGCAGTCCAAAGTACTCCCTAGAATGTGCTGGTAACTTGCAGGCTGTTACTATCTGTGATTTGAGGGTCTTTACCTTTAGAGGTTATCTTCTATGGATACATAGATTTGTAATACATCTGGCAGTGGAGGTGACAGGAAGATTCTCAGATGAGAGCAAGGATTTAATCACCAAACCTGGTCAAGACTAAACTGGTGTGTGTACCTGAATCCTTCCTGCCTACATGTGTTCACTTGTTTGGGATCAACATAATTAACAGGTTGCTTTTAGGTGAAGCCTATATAAAACCATTTTACAGCATTCCAACCTGGACATGACAGTTTATTGATCTGTGTTGTGTAACGCAGTCATACTGGGAGAAGGAGGGAGTGGGATGGGGGACAGAGAGGGTGCAGCCTTCTGGGTACGAAGACCAGCAATGCCTTTTATCACTGAAGGACTGTAAACTCAAAACTCTGCCTCACCCTGATAATCTTCCAGGTGGACTTGACAAAAGCCAAGGGCAAGTTTCTTGGGACATTGTCATATACTTTTCAGTTATCTAGAAGATTAATTAGGCAAGTTTCCTTCATTACCAGCAATAAAAAATTGATTCCTATTTAATGCTGAAGGTTGCAAATGCTTAAGTGCTCTGATAGAAGTGAAACTGTGGGGAACTGGTGGGGGTGGGGAGAGGGGCAAAGAGAAGTAGGAGACCGGGATTTGGTTGCAGGGTGGATTGGCCACCTCATTCAAAACAATCAAGTTGAATGTGAACTTTAATTACGTTAGCAGGTCAATTTTTGAAAAAGCCAGTGCTCCAAAAGAACTTTTGATAGTCATAGCAACTTTTGATATCATGAGAATCAGTCTGAAGTAACCTATTTGCCTACTTTTCGTCTAATTTAGTCTTGGATTGTGCTAACTTGAATGGGTGCCTTAGTATACTGCTGCTGCTGCTGCTGCTAAGTCGCTTCAGTCGTATCTGACTCTGTGCGACCCCATAGACGGCAGCCCATCAGGCTTCCCCGTCCCTGGGATTCTCCAGGCAAGAACACTGGTGTGGGTTGCCAGTTCCTTCTCCAATGCATGAAAGTAAAAAGTCAAAGTGAAGTCACTCAGTCGTGTCCGACCCTCAGCAAACCCATGGACTGCAGCCTACCAGGCTCTTCCGTCCATGGGATTTTCCAGGCAGAAGTACTGGAGTGGGGTGCCGTTGTCTTCTAATAACTGCAGGAGAGTAATATTTGTGGAAAAAAAAAAACAAACTTGTCTTTCCTCCAGTCACAAAGAATAGAAACTAATATTTATTACAGAGCTGTTCTTTTCTCACCCCGTCCCATTTGTACTAAAAGTATTTTTTATTTTTAATTGGGAGTATAGTTGATTTACAATGCTTAGTTCCAGTTGAACAGCAAAGCAAGTCAGTTATACATAAACACATATCCACTCTTCTTGTGAGATTCTTTCCCCATATAGGCCATTGGTTTGTTTCTCTTTCCGCCTAGGATTCTATCTCCTTGCCACTGTACTTGTGAACAGCAAAAGAAAAAAAAAAATGGATATGAACACTATCATCGAAGATGGCAAAATCCAGCTTAGAAATAAATTGCTGGACTTGGGAGTAAAATACTATGTACGGTATCCTTTTTTAGCACAATATCAAGTGCCACTTTACTAGCATTGGTACAAAATACGTTTTTTTAGCCAGTGATTGCCTGCTAATTACAAAGTAGCCAGTACAGCATGGCTACTAATATACCTAGGTTTTAACGCCTGGGGGCGGGGAGGGGGGGCGGGCTATGCACACTTCGCAATATTTAGCCAGGCGGAAGGGACAGACAGAATAAAGAGAAACAAAGGCCAGAATATTAATAAAGAATTGTGGACGAATTGAGAATCTGGAAACTGAGCTGTTGCGTGAAAGAGATAATGAAGGAGTTGAAAGAGGATACAGTGATCGCTTTGAGCAGATTAATTTTCGGGGCATTCCGATGGGGAAGGAAGGCTGCGCCCTGAAAGGGATGGGGGGTGAGGGGTGGGTTTGAAATCCGTGGGAAAGCCTGGAGTGCTTATGATGGCTCCGTCCGTCATTTCTGAACGCCGGCGCCGCCGCTGCAAAGATCGAGCGCCAGGGTTTAAGCAAGGCGTCGGCCGCAGGGGCATCCCGGAACCGGGGCGAAGCGTCCGGAATTCCTGAGATGTCTGAAGCGCGGAGGCGGCCTCTTCCCCACCCCCCGCCGCCGCCGCCGCCGCCGCAGCCTCCGTGGGCATCTTTTCCCGCGAGGGGGGCACGCGAGTCCATCCGAGCGCAGCCTGAGCCCGCGGGCAGGCGCGGCCGACGGCTCGCTCCCCGGGAATGCAGGTGAGCAGCCCCAGCCCCAGGAACGCGGGTGGCGGGGGGCGACCCGGGTCCTCCCCGCCCCCTCCCCCACCCAGGCGCAGGCGGGGCTGCACGCGCGCGACGCGGAAGCGCCGGCGGCGCGCAGGCCGGGCACGCGCCCGCGCGTTCCCGGGACCGCAGTCGGCGCGGGCGCGGGCGCGGAGCGCGGGGCGGGGCGCGGCCGGGCGGCCCGGAAAGCGGCGGGCGCTCGCGCACAGGCCGGGCCGCCGCCTCGGTCCCCGCCCGCCCTGCCTTCCTCTTCCCCTTCCCTCCCCTCAGCCCGGCCGTCTCCCCTCCGTTCCCTCCCCCGAGCGAATCACGCGCCCTCCTCTGACACGCGTAGCGAGCTCCGAATTTATCCTTCACGTGACCTGAGGGGGGTTGGGTGGTTGGTCGGTCGGGGACGGAGGCGGGGGTGGGGTGGGGGAACGCAGGGAAAAGGAGGGAAACGGAATCTGCCGTTGCCCGAGCAACAGGCCCCGCCCTCCGGCTTGGGGCCGGGGGTGGTGGGAGGAGGACGTCAGCACGTCAGCGCGGGGGGGGGGGCGGGTTGCGTTTTGATTGACAGTTGCTATAGCGACCGGGTCGGTCCGTCGCCATTTTGTTGGTTGGGTTTTTTTTTAAACCCTTTCGCTTCCCGCCCGAATAATAATAAAAAGCCCCATTGGAGTGAGGCGGGGGTGGCGGCGGCGAGAGCGGCAGGGGGATCCGGGGAGACTGCTGCCGTCGCTGCTGCTGATCGCGGCCCAGGTCGGGCTCAGGAGAGCGGACACCCCGAGCGGGGGGTGCGGGCGCCGCCGCCGCCGCCGCCGCTGCTTGTGCTGCTGTTCCTGCTGCTGCTGTTGGTGCCGCTGCCGCCGCCGCCGCCGCCGCCGCCGGCGAGCGGGCGGGACCGGTGTGAGTGTGAGAGAGTGTGTGTGTGTGTGTGTGTGTGTAAGGGAGCGTGTGCGAGGGTGCGTGCGCGCGTGTGTGTGTGAGAGTGTGAGTGTGTGTCCGTCTGTCCGTGCGGGGACTCGGGGGCGGGCGGTTCGGGCTCTCCTGGCTGAGGAGCCGCCGCCGCCGCCGCCGCCGCTCGGGCCCCGGCGCTCCTCGCTGCGCAGCTTTGGAGCGCGCGCCATTTTGTGAGATTTACAAAATCCACCTCGGGGAAAAAGAAGCCGCCGCTGCTGGCGGCCGCGACTGGGCGCCCGGCCTCGCCGCCGCCGCCGCCCTCCGCGCCGGGCCAGGCCGGGCCGCGCGGCCCCCGCCGCGCCGCGGGGCTCGGGGTCCGGGGACTGCGGTATTTGCCGGGGAGGGGGGCTGCCGCCTCCCCGGCCTCCACACACACCCCCGCCCCACCGGGCGCAGCTCGGACCCGCGAGCCGGGCAGCGAGACCTGAGGAGGCTGCGGCTCGGAGGCCGCGGAGCCGGGAGCGCCGGGGGCGGAGAGAGAGGCGGCCGGGGCGGCGCTGGCGGCGGAGGCCGCGGCGGGGGCGCAGCGGCGGCGGCGGCGGGAAGCCGGCGGCAGAGACTCACCGGAGGGAACGGCGCGAGCGCCCCGCCATCGTCCCGGTGAGTGTCCGGCCGCGGCCCCGCCCGGCGCCCGGCGGCCCGGCTTCCCTCCCTGCGGCCTGTAGCCGGGGCCCGCGCCGAGGCCGGTCGGGCGGAGGGAGGGACCTGCCATTTTAGGAGGAGGCGCCGCGGCTCGAGGCCGGCCGGCCGCCCGCCCGGGGTCGGGGCGGGGGGGAAAGGGAAGGCGCCCGACAGGCCTCGGTCCCGGAGGAGAGGCGGGCGCGAGCGGAGGGAAAGTTGCGGAGGGCTGGGGGTGCCGGGGCGAGGCCTCCCGGGAGCCGGGGCCTGGGGGCCGGGAGAAAGCGCCAGACCTTTTGCCTGGTCGCCCGAGCGCAGGGGAGGAGGGTGTCTTCCTCCTCCTCCTCTTCCTCCTCATCCTCTTCCCCCAGCTCCTCCCTCGTCCCTCCTCTCGGTCCCCACCAGTGTGGGAACAGCGGCCGCGGTCCTCCGCAAGGACAATGCCACGGGTTACAGGGGAGACGGGGCTTCCCCCGGCCGCCGGGCGAGGCGCCGGGGAAGGTCGGGGAGCAGGGTCCCCCCTGCGCGGCCCTCCGGGTTGTGTGCTCGCGGAGCCCGGGCCCTCGGCCTGCTCGGAAGTTGTGCGCGTGAGAGCCCGGCCGCTCGACGTCGGAGGGCTGCTGACCCGCGCAGCATAGCCCTTGGAGGGTGCCGAAGGGCCGCGGATGCGTAAATTAATAATCGAGACCTGGGTGTAGGCAACAAAACTCGCCGGAGTCTTATTTATAGACTTAGATCTGCCGTAGCTGGCTGAAGAAGCTTCACGCTGGGCGGAAAGGCCTCCCCCCGCCCCCCTTCCCCGGTCCGAAATAGTTAAAAATGGGACAGAATTAGTGAGTGATTCCGAAGACTTTGGCTGAGTCTGTCGTCCAAAACCCCTGGATGATGTGAATCTTGGTAATCTAGGTGCAGTACTTGAGCGCCAGCGCCATTTGTTTCTTGAATTCGGCCCAGGTTGTCAGGAAATACACCCTTTATAACATTGTTTTCGCTCCCGAGTTAAAAGATTAGGATCGTGTATTAATAACTCTCTTAACCTTCAGGTAGAAACTGTTACCCATTTCACAGATGAGGAAACTGAGCGGTGACTCATCCAAGGTCATACAGCTGGGACCCCTGAAGCCGGGAGTCTGTAGCCAGCCGGGGCTTTTAATCACCAGCTTATACCTTGTTATTAGAAGTACTGGCACATTTTGGAGCTATTTGGTTGTAATGACTCAGGGTTGTATCCACGTATAGTGTTGGCGTGGAATTAACTTTTGTGGTTTGCAGAAGCGGAAAGGAGAGAATAAAGCGAGGCCCTCTTAATGAAACTAATTTGTTAGCTCCCCCCCATCCCCCCAACTCTGAAGAAAACTGTGTAGACAATTTTTGAATGGAAGGAATTAAAAAGTATTCTGTTCTGCGTTTGGTTCCTCACACTTAATTTTAATTATAGTCATCACTTAAGTATTGAGTCATAAGAAAGTTTTGTGCAAAGTTATTTTTGGTTATTTTTTATCTTTGGGTACTTAGATTTTCCCTGAGAGTCCTTACACATTACATATACAAAGTATTTAAGAATGGATATACGTAATACTTCGATTTGGGGGGCGTTTAAATAATTCAGTGGAGTTACCTTTAGCTTTGTAAATTTCCCACTTCTTGATTAGTTACTTTAAGGATAATGTTTTTTTCTGATATAAATATGAGACTAGAACTAAAATTTCATGTGGTAAAATTTTAAACTGAAGAAGATAGTTTCAAGGAAACAGTTATGAAAAAAGTTTACTCAAGTTGAATTAAGATTTTAATAGACGTAGGACTTACACTTAAAGTGCCCCATTGGTTTTGGAGGATTTGCTTTGAGTAGCAACAGTGTTTATGGTGGCTGTCCAAATTCATTTAGACTTCAAACCTTGCCAGAAAGTTAAGGAGTTCTGTCGGTGTCTACACCAGATTATAAAACTGAGTACAGAAACTTCCTAAGAGGCATAAGCTCAGAAATTAAGTCTCCTAGAAAGAAGAATCCCCTCTCTTTCTGTAAAGCGAAGGCTTTCCTTTGAAATCTAAAAAAGATTAAGGATTTGAGTAGAATTTAGTGAAGTGGATGGTCGTTATTGGTAGGGGTAGGAGATGGACTGTGAAATCTAGTGAGATCTTTGTTTTTGTTCAGGATATGGAATTTAGGTTTAGGATCTTAAATTTCTTTTAAAGCCGTTTTGGTGGGACTTACTGGAAACGTCACACACATACATAACTGTGCCCTAGGTATTCAGACGTTTAGTCCAGCCTTGAAAATATTCCATTGTAATGCAGTGTCTTGTTTGGGAATGTAGATTTAAAAAAAAAGGCAAACACAACCTTGGGTTAGAATTTTTTCCCCCACTAGAATATTGTCTGATGTCTGCCCCTGAGTTTTATTTATGGGGAGTTTTTGTGTTTATGGTTTAGAGATGTGGGATTGGGGAGTGGTAAGTGCAGCAACTGGTATTTAGAGAGTTTACATAGGTTTTTATAGCCCCACGATTATCTGTGAAAGCAAAATTGAAGATAACTTGTTATAATGCATGATTAGTGTGACCTTTGGCATACATTTTGTTTTGAAACTATACAAAGAAAGGAGATGCTAATTTATATGGAATTTTGGCTACTACTTGAAAACAAAAACAAGCAAAAGAAATAGCTTAGAAGTTTGGGATGCTCAGGGATGTTTTCGTGTGTGTGTTTATGGTTGGCATCTATACAGTCATGGGGAGAAAATTTGAATGGAAATAACTTTATTGTGAGTGAGAAGAGAATTGCCTTATGCATGCTGTTAAAAACTAGCTCAATAGAAGAGGGGACTTCATTTGTGACTTTCTTCTTTGTCATAAGGTGTGTGTCAAATTTTCTTTGCTTTAGCATTTGCTTTCTCTTGTTTCAAAGAGCTTTCACATTTCTTACACCCACACCCCCACACCCAAGCAGTTTCTCTTTTCATCGCCTGAGAAAAAACTTTAAACGTGTGAACTCAACAGAACCCCCAAACTTCCAGAGTCTTTATGAAGAGATTGACTCTTCTCTCCCCAGAGTTCTATTAGTCTTAGAATTTTGTTGTATTCCTATCAGTAATTTGAACTGTGAGCTAAGAGTCACTAGTTCCTGTTGAGTTTTTTGGTGGTTTTACCTCCAGATACTTATTTGTATTTTCTATTTAGAAGTAAAGATACTTCTTGAAACTATCAAACATGAGCCCCTGAAACTTGACACTAACATTGCCCAAAGTGAAACATGTGACTTTATTACTTTTGTATGAGCACCTTACGTATACACAGTGGTTATGCTTTTTAAAAGACTTCTTACTATATATTATTTTGGCCACTGGGCAATGTTTTGATGGTTAGAGAAATTACGATAATTCATAACCCAAAGCTGGCACAGTTTTGGATTAAAATTTTGGGGAGGGGAGGTTATAATTTGTGTTTAATTACTTGGGAAAATCATCAAATTATTTTAATTTCTCCCCAGTTGCCCCTAAATAAAGAAATCATTCAAAATCTTGCCTTATATCAGTGTTATAATGTAAAGCTAGAGCTGTAAAGTTTACCATTGGTTATGTGAAAGTGAAATGTTGACTTCACATGACTAAAGTAATTAATTTAAGGTTCTTATTAGGTAATTACAGACAAGTCTCATCTCCTAACCTAGTGGCTGCTGGTCTTAGTTTCATTTTTTGGTATATGAAAACAAAATGACTTGGAATACAGCATTGTATAAACCAGCCAGACGTTTGAAATAAGTTATGCTTTTACTTTGAAAACCTCCTTCCAGAGTTGCATAGTGAGATAGAATTCCTCATTGGAGATAACTTACAGTACATTGAACATCTAAAATAATGTGGTTCCTTGTAGGCATACATTTTGCTGATATAGAACCATTTAGGCTTCTTAGCAATTGATTTTTCTCTCAGAGCTATGCACCCTCTCTTCTAGAAGGTGACTTTTTAAAAAGTTTGTAATACTGTGAAAGTTTTGCTTGTTTTAATTTTTTATTGTTTGATGGACATATGCCCATATCTGATATGTGATGCGTAATAGTTTAAAATGTATCTATACTCTTGATGAGTTATTTTTCATTTTATTGCCCCATAATTTAATTGCTTGTTTAAGTTGCTTTTGTGGAGAGGTGCTTAGTGAACTGGTTTAACATGGAATGAAACTGGTTTTAGCATCAATTCTATTTTAAATAACATCCCTGTTCATTAAATAGGTCTCTTTGTTTCTCTATATAAAGTTTTTACTGACAAGAGTTGATTTTTTGTTTTGTTTTGTTTTCTGGATATTTGTGGTTAAGGTTGGCATTTTAGCACTTGCATTTGGGTAAGGAGATGCTCAAACCTGAGATCTACTCCAAATCTGCTTTTTGCAGAGGTAGAGATAGCGGCTGAGGAAGCATGGTAACTGGAGAGCGTGTTGTCCTGTGAAGCGGTACCAGGCAGAGCCACCAGAGTTGGGCAGGTCTGGATTCTGAACCAGTCCCGCCCCTCACGGGCAATGTGGACTTAAGGCACAGTGGTTTTGCTTAATATCAGTTTCTTCATCTGTAAGATGGGTTGGTGATCCTTACCATGGGGTGCTTGTGAAGACTGAGATAACAGACATGCATTTCTTAATTGTCTTCTCCCTCCTTTCCTCTTCACTGATACCCATCCTCACGGTCTCAACATAAATGCTACTTCTTTCCCCAAACTTTGTTCTAAGTAAGATTCCTTGGCCATGCGTTCTTACCAATGGCTTTTTTTTTTGACAGCCCTGACTAAAAGTAACCATACAATTATTCATAGGTATGCATGTGTATGGGCTTCCATGGTAGCTCAGTTGGTAAAGAATCTCCCTGCAATGAAGGAGACCTGGGTTTGATCCCTGGGTTGGGAAGATCCCCTGGAGGAGGGCATGGCAATGTACTGCAGAATCCTTGCCTGGAGAATTTCATGGACAGAGGAGCCTGGGGGGCTGCAGTCCATGGTGTCGCAAAGAGGCGGACATGATTGAGCGACTAAGCACTGCACAGCATGCATATGTACGTGTATTCTTTTACTGTCCGTCTCTGCCTCGTGCCGTTAGACTGTAAGGTCTGTCTGGACGGGAGTATCCGTACCTCCAGTACCTGTAGCGCCAGTGCTGGGCGCAGAGCAGGAGTAGAGGAGCGTGTGTGTGCACAGAGGGGTGGTGAGGAACCTGATGCTGAAGCCCAGGCCTGAGCGCCGCTTCTTGCTTGCGCAGTCTTGGGCAGAATGGCTTCAGAGCTTTAGAATCCTGGGTGCTGACCGTGCATAAGCCCTCGCTGCCCTTGCCAGGATTTGAAAAATGTGAAATGAGATACTCTAATGAGATGCTTCGCAAAAGTGTAAAATGCCGTATAAATGTAAGTTGGTACAGTAGCAATAATTTCAGTAGTGAGGTTACCCAAGACTTTATAGAGTTTCAGCTTTACTGAGTTGGTAAGTAGCTATTATGTAGTATTTATTAGTAACTTAAACTTTCTGTATGCATTAGTTAGAAACAAGATTGGGCCCATGTTCTGCCTATAGTGGCTTAAGTGCTGAGTTTCTTTCTTTCTCACATGAGTCGTCTAAGGCTGATGTGGCAGCTCCAAGATACAGGGGAGCTCCTTCTGTTGCTTTCCTGTGTATAATGGGACCCCATGGCCCCTGCAGTTCAAGACAGCTCGCCACCATGTTCACGGTCCAGGAACAGGATGGGGGCGAGAACAACCCTTCTTTAAAGACGAACCTGGAAATTGCATACGTGACTTGTTCACACCTGTTGGTCGGAACTTCGTCAGGTGGCCCCATGTAGCTGCAAAGGAGGCTGGGATATGTGGTCATCAGTAGGATGGCTGATTGTCTGCCTGAAAATCTGTTTTTACTGATGAATAGGAGAATGGGGGATTATAAAGCATTGCCTGTCACTCTTTTAAGATGTTTTGGAAGAAACTTAACAGAGATGAACTTGGGAAAGACAACTTATTGCACTAATTAATGTTTATATTCCATATTTGCTCATTAATCATTTGAACTATGGTGTGTAACTTGAAATAGACTATCAGTACTTAGTATATGCAATATGTACATACGCAGTCAGATTAGAGTCAATGTAACTAAACTTACAGTAGTGAAGGGATTTGGAGTCTCATATCACATTATTTTATTGAAGGTATTTTTTGATAGAAACATGATTCTCGATTGCTATAACTGTTATACGTAAACAGTATGTGAAGCCTAGGCCCTTGGATTTGGTTTTAGCTGTCCCATGGACCATTTTGTGTGTATTTGTGTACATAACCTCAGCCAGCAACACTAGGAGAGTGTGATTCAGTATTGCAGGATCTTGTCAGGTTTTCAGTAAGTGCTTGGGTCACTGAAATTGTAACGATTATAGCAGTGATATTTAAACATTTACTGTCCAGTGTCTTGCTCTTTTTTTCCTGTGGGTTTGACAGAAGAGGAAGGTCTAGGATTCCTTTGAACTAGCCTATAATTAGGTCAAGTAGAGACCTGAGGAGCTGATGAGCCTCAGATAGTTTTCAGGAGAACTTGTCAGAGTTGTGGGACTCCCCAGCCCGAGACTCGTCTTCTGAAGGTTTGGTGATGCGCTGGGATCCATTGTCTTAATTGGGCCTGCAAATGTCCCTGATGCAGTAGAAACATTTTGAGAAACATTGACATAGTTCATTTCTCATCTTAGAGGAGGAAATGGATGCAAAGAAATGAAATGACTTACCAGTGCCTCGGAGTAAGCAGGTCGGGGGGTGGGGGCTAGCTAGCGCATGTTTTCCTGACTCTTGGTTCTTTGTTCTTTCCCCAGAAGAGAGGAAGGAGAAGAGTACAACTGCATTTTTTATTTTATAGGAAGATCTGTCATTCAAATATGTTGCTATTTATGTGTGAGCTCATTGCTATTGAATGGTTGGCTCACTTCACTGTCTTCTGAGCCTCTTAGAAAAAGACTGTGAGTTGGTCCAACAAATATTTAAAGGTGGAAAGTTGAGGTTTTAAGTCAAGAATCATTAGTGTTGGTGCGTTAGGGTAGATGAAAGGGAGGTGTGGGTTTGGCATGATCAGAAGGAGCAAAAGCAGGCCATGTCCTCAGATCATTCCTTTCCTTTTCAGCTGATTCGCTTGCCATTCTCACCGTGGAATTCATACTGTAGATTAAGACAAGAGCTGGATCCCCTAATTTAAAATGGAAGTGTTCCTAGGGAAATAGCCTTCATCTGTTATCAGGTTAACACTTCATCAATTAGCTGCTGTCATTTTGAACGCTGGAGATGAGCACCCACACTAATAAAAGAGCTTTTGGGCAGAGGAGGGAGGTTGGGGCGCAGTGCCCTTGTCCAAGGAGAGTGACAGGCCTGTTGAGAAGCGTCTGTTTGTGGTGCGGCCCTGGCACGGTGCTCACAGGCTTCTCTGGTGGCCGAGGTTGGAGCGTTGGGCTGGCCCTTGCTGGCCGGTCAGCGCTGGTCTTGGGACCATGGATAATTTGTTGAGGCCCTCTGGGCTGACTGAATGCGTGGTCATTGGAGTAGGAGTGTCCTCCTAGTGCTTTCTCATCTGTTTAGGACTTCTGTTTGAGCAGTCTCATATCAGACTTCAAAGGTATTATTTTGATCTGGGGAATTTTAGTTTTTAAAGATCAACGAGTTTTTTATTTTCATGATTAAAAAAAAGATCCAGCCCTATAGAATGAATGGTGTCACCCACCCCCAGCCCTCCCCGTCTGTGCTCCATAAGTAACAGCTATTTAGTTTTTCCTACCAGAAATGTTATATACGTATATATGTAAACTGTATATATAAACATTTGGTATATACATATGTGTTACAAAACATGGGGCAGCAGAGGATGAGATGGTTGGATGGCATCACTGACTCAATGGGCTTAGATTTGAGCAAATTTCGGGATATAGTGGAGGACGAAGGAGCCTGGCATGCTGCAGATCATGGGTTTGCAAAGAGTTATCGACTGAACAACAACAAATGACAAAATGGTATGTTTAGTGTGATCCCGAGTTTTTTTTGAAGTGCGACATTGTGTATGTGTACACTCTATGTACTTAAAAAACAAATGGGGTCTTGCTAAACATGCAGTTTTGCAACCTAAGTGTCTTGCTCTATCTTGGAAATACTCCTGTGTCAGGTGGTAGAGTTTCCCTGTATTTTTTTTTAATGGTTGGGAAGTATTTGATGTTATGGATGCAACACAATTGAGTCAATCTCCATTAGAGAGAATTTAATTTTCCCCCCCATTTTTAGAAGTTTAAAAAAAAAATATTTTGTTTATTTTTGGCTGCTGCTGGGTCTTGGTTGCGGCTTGCAGACTTTCTCTCGTTGCAGGGGCTACTCTTCGTTGCTCCAAGGCAAATGGAATCTTCCTGGCCCAGGGACTGAACCCATGTCCCCTGCATTGGCAGGCGGATTCTTAACCACTAGGCCCCCAGGGAAGCCCATACTTTTGCTATTTTTAAATAATGCTGCAGTGTGCATCCTTGCACATGTAACTTTTTTGTCAGTGTCAGCCAGAGGATACGTATTTATAAGAGGGATTGCTGGTGCACCAGGTATATGCGCGTATGAGTGTGTTTTGCCAGCTGTCTTCCGAAAAGTAGCACCAATTTATACTTCAGTAGCAGTGTCTAAGAGTGTGTAGTTGCCCAAATCTCAAAAACACTGGCATTATTCAAGTTTTAAATCTTCTGTCAATTTAATAGGTGAATGGAGCAGTCTACTTGTTTGAATTTGTACTTCTTGATGAGAGAATTTGAGCATCTTATGGTGTACTATAAGTCTTACACTTTAACAAAGTATTCATTCTTTGATATTTAGTTAAAATTGTTTTGTGATGTTTCTGTATTCTGTTGAATGAAAAACGATGTTCTTATAAATTGTAAATGCTTTGATAAATTGTAAAAGGTGAGTCTTGTTCCTCTTCAACTGAGGATACTTTTGCCTGTCCTCTGTAACATATGTGAATTGTGGTGGTAGAGGCTTTCACTACAAAAATGAGTAAGGTTTGGTGACCTCAGCTATTAAGTGTTGAAATAGTTGTGTGTATACCAGCAAAATTAGGACAAAGAAGACCATGACTGCTAACAGTTAGTGGATTCTTAACCACTGGGCCACCAGGGAAGTCCTGACACAGGACTCCAGGTTTTGGAGATAGAAAGGAGAGAATTCCACTTTGGTGGCAGTATAGTAAAGCTCTTGAGGAGTCGAATGATTGGCTTGATGGGAACAGTTGAGAATATTTCCTAGTAAGGTCCTGAGGGAACAGTGGAAGAACAGAGGAGAGAATTATTGTAGTTCAGTCCTTCTGTTAGTGACAGGTGGAAATAACGTGTTGTTCATTTGCTTGGTCCTGTCCAACTCTTTGTGATCCTGTGGACGGCAGCACACCAGGCCTCCCTGTCCATCACCAATTCCTGGAGTTTACCCAAACTCACGTTCATTGAGTTGGTGATGCCATCCAACCACTTTATCCTCTGTCGTCCCCTTCTCCTCCCGCCTTCAATCTTTCCTAGTATCAGGGTCTTTTCCAGTGAGTCAGTTCTTTGCATCAGGTGGCCAAAGTATTGAAGTTTCAGCTTCAACATCAGTCCTTTCAATGAATATTCAGGACTGATCTCCTTTAGGATGGACTGGTTGGATTTCCTTGCAGTCCAAGGGACTCTCAAGAGTCTTCTCCGACACCACAGTTAAAAGCATCAAATCTTTGACTCTCAGCTTTCTTTATGGTCCAAGTCTCAGATCCATACATGACTCCTGGAAAAACCATAGCTTTGACTAGACGGACCTTTGTTGACAGGTAGAAATAATGTAGTGCCATTAAAAATGAGCTGCAAAATGGGGCAGTGGGGGAAGGCAGCGTTGGCAGCGGTGATTCTGGAGAGGAAGCGAGGAAGCGGTGTCCCAGCTCACAGGCTGAGAAGTGTGGAGTAGTTAAACGTGTGTGTTCAATTTATTCTGAGTGGCTTGGTATTTTCCTGAAAAATACCACATTTATTCTGTTACTTTTGCGTATGTTCTTATTGGGAGACCAATCATCTGAAAATCGTTTATCTTGTGAGGTGGATAGAGCTATTACTGCGTGCCTGTTGGGCGCCACACGTGGCCCTAGGGCCGGGGATCAGTGCCCGCACCGTGTGCGCTGGGATGCAGTTAGCTCTCACAGGGGCTTATGGACTCAGTCTAGGGCAGACAGGCATTTTCATTAAAGGGAGCACAGTTTATGAAACGGAATGAGATTCAGTGGTGCTTTTTGAAGGTCAAAAATTTTGTCTACTTTTAAAAGTCCCTTTGACAGTTTAAGTTTAACTTTATTTGGTATAAGTAGGACTCCTGTCTTAAAGACAAATACTGTCTGCTGAAAAATTTGTTCTTATTTGATCATTTCCCCTTGAAAAAGAACAGTTGTCACCGCAGTGGTGTGTTTTACTTCATCTTTACATCAAACACATTTATTTTTGGTACACATTACTTCTGTGGTACAAAATATTGTTTCATTAAAGTTTTCCAAAACAGCAATGGTAGTAAAATTATTAGGATCCCAGCATATTTTGCAATCTGATTTCACTTTTTGAATTTCCCTATAATGGTTCTGTGGTACTGTTCAAAATGTCAGTAAAACTAGGAAAACTTACCTAGGAATTGGCCTGAAGGCCCATCATTACTCAGCAGTATTGGAATCAGCTATGCAAAGGGGAGAATTTGAAGACAAGTTTTAGGATTCATGGGATATGTGTTTGAAGGCTATTTGCTGAATAAGATATAAACGTTTGAAATAAAGGATATGGGCATATAGGAAAGGTCAAGAAATAAAATTCAATAGAATGGATAGGAATGAAAGAGGGATTTGAGCAAATGGATGAGCAAGAATTCTTAGTACTTAAATCCCCCCCACCCCGCAAACCTCTTGAGTAATTTGTTGTCACTTCCAGGGTAAAGACCACACTCAGGACCCGCTGTCTGGATGACCTGGCTCCAGCTGACTTAGGCAGTCTTGTCTCCCATGCCTTGGGATCTGTGTCTTTGGATGTCTGCTTCTGGGCCAGCCATCATCCCTTTTCTTTTCTTTAACTTCTTTTTCTCCTTCGTTTTCAGTTCAGTTATCACTCTTGTCAGGGAAAGCAGACCCCCCGCCCCAGTCACCTCTTCTTTTTTAATAACTCATGTTTCCCTGTCCTTTTCTTTCACATGTTTATCACAGTTGGTAATTTTTTTTTAGTGCTTGTTTTATTCATCCCCTCCAGAGAGCAGGGGCCGTGTTGTTTTGCACACCTCTGCCCCCTGCCGCCCCTGGCGATCGAGGGCATTAGCAAGTCTGCCATATATGGCGAGTACTAAAAACAGTGAACCACATTTTGATGTTGGTCTCCAGGACTGAATGATTGCATAGGGGAATGTGCATTTGGACTAAGAGTTGAACAGGGAATGTAGGAGCCTTAAAAAAAAAAAAAAAGTGATCCTTTTAAAAGATTAGATTGGGACATTATGTAGCCAGTAAAAAGACCAAGTTACTTACTCATGGCTTAGTTTAACAAGTGTGTATGAAGTATCAACACCTACTAGCTCTTAGAAACTTGGCATTGTATGATGGAGTGGAAGGATGTTGCCCTGTTTATTAAAGGAGTACATCATTTTAGTAGTTTATTGAAGTAGATACAGTCCTTAGTGGTCATTTGGAGTGATCACTTGGAGTTTTATATTGTGGCGGGAACCAACCTGGCTCTTTATAATATTTAGCCAGCAGAGTGCGGTTCATTCAGCACTTAGATCTAGAAAGTCAGTCCAGCATCAGCAGTAGGTGTCAGGTTCACATTTAAAATAAGCTCTAGCTTTGATGTCATTTAAAAAGTGATGGAAAGGTAAAGTAGTTTGTTTGGATACTTTTTGGCTTTGCTTTTCCTTCACAGAACAAGAATGATTGAGGGAAAGTTGATTGTATGGATGGATTTTCAAAAGAATTGACTCTAGTTAGAAAACTGTCGAGGCCTTTGATCTTGTCAGGTGAATCATCTTTTTAAAAGCTTAAAGGGGATTTGCTTTAAAGTAGTTCTGAAATCTTTCTCAGTGACTAGTTTCTGTGGTAAGTATTTAGAAAAGCAACTATTCAGATTTTATTTTTTGGCTCTTTGGGCCCATGCCAGTCCCTTGGGACATAGTTGTGACTCACAGGACGTACATGGTACCTGCCCTCTTGAAGCTCTTCAATAGAGTTAGAGCTCATTAAAGAGAACTCTAATAAAAGAAAACATGGCTTGATGCCTCCAGCCAGCCAGCCATCCCATTGTTCATCTATTTGTGTATTCCTTGAACTTAGTTTTGGTGGCAACATGTCTTTAAGCTTCTTGTTGCTTTATTTCTGGTTACATAGCGACTAATCTGCAATGCAGGGAAGTAAATTTGCTTAAGGTTAATCATAGTATTTAATAAAAAACCCAGTGAACAGTCAAAGGCCCTGAAGTTAAACATTGAGAGAGAAAAGAAGAAGGAACATAGGACTTCTGTAACCCGTTACTTGAGATAGATAAAAGTTCTGGTACGCTGACGGCTGGACGGCATCACTGATGCAATGAACATGAGCTTGGGCAAACTCCGGGGATAGTGAGGGTCAGGGAGGCCTAGTGTGCTGCAGTAAGAGTTAGGCACGACTGGGCGACTGAACAGCAGCACAAGTAGGGACTGAGGAGGATAACGGTTGTTATAATTCCAGTGCAGGATAGAAACTCAGGTCTTCACCTTGTTGACATTGACAGACTTTTAAAAAAGATGTTCATGTAAGCCAGTGAGTTTCTTCTATTAAAAAGTAAGCTTCTGTTTGATGGTAACAGTTCAGTTCAGTCACTTAGTCGCGTCTGCCTCTTTGCGACCCCATGGACTGCAGCACTCCAGGCCTCCCTGTCCATCTCCAACTCCCGGAGTTTACTCAAACTCATGTCCATTGAGTTGGTGATGCCATCCAGCCATCTCATCCTCTGTCGTCCCCTTCTCCTCCTGCCCTCAATCTTTTCCAGCATCAGGGTCTTTTCCAATGAGTCAGCTCTTCGAATCAGGTGGCCGAAGTATTGGAGTTTCAGCTTCAGCATCAGTCCTTTGTATGAATATTCAGGACTGATTTCCTTTAGAATGGGTGGATCTCCTTGCAGTCCAAGGGACTCTCAAGAGTCTTCTACAACACCACAGTTCAGAAGCATCAATTCTTCAGCGCTCAGTTTTCTTTAGTCAAACTCTCCCATCCATACATGACTGCCAGAATAGTAGCTACTATTAATTGATTTCCTGCTATGGGCCAGACACTGTACAGATTCATTATTAGTTATTTTAATATTAGCACTAGCACTGGCAGGTGGTTGGTAATATCTGTTTCTAAGTTAAAAAACTGCGATGCAGGGAAGTAAATTTGCTTAAGGTTAATCATAGTATTTTGCATATGCTGCTTCTAGCTAATAAAAAATCCAGTGAACAGTTAAAGGCCCTAAAGTTAAATAAACGTTTAGAGAGAAAAGAAGAAGGAACGTAGAGCTTCTGTAACGTGTTAATTGGAGAGCTAGATAAAAGTTGTGGTATGCTGGGATTCATACTTCGTGCCCCTAGTTCATGAGCCTTTCAGATGATAAACCAGAACATCTGATAGCTTTCTACATTTAGGGAATTCTTTACCTTAAGAATCTCGGTGAGAGGGAGGTAGATGTCTTCCATTGTGAAAGGCAGTCGCTCACTTTCTCTGCATATTTGGGACTTAGAATGCCCTCATATGACCTGGGGCCTCCATTCCACCACCTGAGAAGCGGGTGATTTGCAGAAGCAGGCCGTTTGCAGAGTCCGTGTCTGCATAGAAGGGGGATGGCCGAGCTGTCTCTTCTGGAGGCCGTCAGCAACAGATCCAGTCCTGGCACTTCGTTCCCGTGTTCGTGGTGTCTCTGCAAGTCACAGGGACTGAATGCTGTGTTGTCTCCACTGGACCAGATCTTTGGTTTGCCTTTTGGGTGTTCTTGACTACATGGCCTTCCAGCCTGGCCCTCCTGGGGTTTTCTGTGAGTTGCCTAATACGCTTTAATAACTTCCTTTTCAGTTTCAACAAAGCCAGAGTTAGTTTCTTTTGTTTGCAACTACAACCTTTACTGAGGTGGTGCCAGTTTCGATAATAGATGATTTGAAGGAACTCTCTAGAGTCAGAGTCATCTGTGTCTAGATTAGAATTTACTAAGTAGAAGAGTTCACAGTATGTAGTAAGTGAAATACTCGTAAAACATTTTGGTTATTGATTTAATGATTTTACTGAATCCGAGCGCTTATTCGCAGCCAGGGTATGTTCTGGGTGTTGGATATTCAGGGTGACGGTGAGATCCCTGTGCTCACAGAGCTTAAGTTCTCTTGTGAAGTGTAGAGTAAGCAAGAAAGCAGCTAACATACTGACCAAGAGCGATAGATACTGTGAAAAAGTAAAGATGGGGTGAAGTGATAACGGGGCTTCCCTGATGGTTCAGGGGGTAAAGAATCTTGTCTGCAATGCAGGAACACAGGAGATGAAGGTTATAACCCAGGGTCGGGAAGATGCCCTGGAGGAGGAACTAGCAACCTGGTCCAGTATTCTTGCCTGGAGAATTCCATGAACTAGAGGAGGCTGATGGGCTACATACAGTCCATGGGGTCGCAGAGTTGGACACAGCTGACCGACTAACACATTCTAAGTTATAATGATGTATGTGTGTATGTTTAGGGATGGCATCTGATAAAATGTTTGCTTAAAAATTACTGTCAGAAGTCTTGACTTACGCTTTTTACTGTGGGGCAGTAACTTTCTGAATTTACCCTCCCAGCGTAAACAGCTAGGAAACTGGACAAAATCCATGGAACAACTGTTTTTGGATATTAAACAATAGGCAGTGCCTAACTGCGATGCCTAACAGATGGGAAACAAACGCCGTGAGCCCTGTGTTGGTCCAGCTTTCTGCCTGGAGGCAGTCTTCAGATCTCGTTGCAGGGATGTGCATGTGTTCTCAGTCGTGTCTGACTCTACCACCCCGTGGACTGTATCCTCCCAGGCTCCTCTGTCCACGGGATTTCCTGGCAAGAATACTGGAGTGGGTTGCCATTTCTTCCTCCAGGGGATTTCCCGACCCAGGGACCCAACCCGCATCCATTGTGTTGGCAGGTGGATTCTTCACCACTGAGCCATCGAAGGAGATCCCAGATAAAGCCCACAAGTTGAGGAAAGAAAGACTGGAGTTGAGGGAGGCCAGAATGGTTCTGTTGGGAGGAGCAGAGTTCTGAAAGAAGGTAGGCATGCAGAGGAAGAGTTCCATAGTCTTAGTGATCTCCGTAAATGTTGACTGAAGGCCGGTCTGTGGGACTGCAGGTACAGAGGGCTGGCTGTGAGTTTATACTTGGAGATTTGACTGTCGGGGGTGGGGTGGGGGGGGTCAGCACTTCTCACTGCTCTGTTGTTCAAGGGTCGCCAGTAATTTGAAAGGAATGTAATTGCTTATCCTTACAGAGGCCAACACTCTTTAAAGAAATGTAAAGAAACCCAGCACTCAACAGTGTAAAAATGTCCAGTATCCAAACAAAAATTGCTGAATATGTGAAGATGTAGGTTAATGTGACTTATAATTGGGGTATCAGTAAATTGAAACCAGCGTAGAATTGACAGATGTTAGAATTAATGGGCAAGGACATGAAAGCAGTTGTTGTGCTCCATCTATTCAAAAAGTTAGAAATTATGAGAGATATAAAAAGACCCATGTCAAACTTTTAGAGGCGACAGCTAATGTGTGGAATGAGAAATACATTGGATGGCATTAATGGCAGATTAGACATTCCAGAAGAGAGGATTAGTAAACTTGAAGACAGAAAACTCAGTAGAAACAAATGATAGAGACAATGGAATTAGCAAACAAGGTTATTAAAATGGTTATTAAAATGCAGGGTCAAATGTCAAATCACTGTGTTGTACACCTGAAACTAATATATTTCATGTCAAATATACCTCAGTGAAAAATACAGTAAAGCACAGGGGCAGATTGTGGTCAATGTTGACATTTTGGTACATGAGTTTTTTCCAAAAAAGCGCAAATTGTGACTGCTAATCTGAAGTTGGCTTGTTGTGTAGTTGAGTAGTTGAAAATTATTATTTCAGCAAAGCACCAAGATATGGCAGAAGAACTTTATTGTGCAACAGTGTGCTCATTATTTATTACTTGATCTGTAACAATATTACCATAAAGCTAGAAACTGAAAGCATGCTTTTATGGCCTCACAGTGTCTGTGGGTCAGATGTACGGGCACAGCTTAGCGTAGTTGGGTCTCAGGACAGTGGTCAGAAGGTTGACAGGGCTGTGGTCTCATCTCAGGCTTCCCTGGGGAAGGGTCTCCTCTGTGCTCGTTTGACTGGTGCACGCGTTCAGTGCCCTCTGTGGTGTTGGGCTGAGGGCTGCAGTTTCTTGCTGCCTGCTGGCAGGCACCCACCCTCAGTTCCTTGGGGTGTTGTCCTTTCCCATGGTGCCACTTAACTTGCTCCAATACAGGGAAGGAGCAAGTCTGCATGTAGACAGCTGCATGGTCTCCTGCGTCGTGACCACAGAAGCGCCGTCCCTTACCCTTGCCTGCGCGCTCTTGGTTAACAGCAAGTCAGGGGTCTTGAGTCAAGGGAAGGGCCCGGCAGCAGGAGGCTGTGTGGCGGGAGCCACCTTGGAGTGTGTCCATGCTGGGCGGTAGAGAGCGGTGGAGAGTGCGTTTCCTGGAGTCTGCGCCAGGCACCCGGCTTTGAAGCCCAACCCTGGAAGCGTCTCTGAGCCTCAGTTTCCCTGCAGGGATAGTCTCTGCCTACTGTTGACAGTGTGTGAAAAGGGCGAATGCTTGTCTTCAGTTAAATTCTTTCTTTATTCTACTGTTTGTTCTCAACAGATCAGATCTTCAGTCTCTTTTTGCTTCCTGTGAATTTTTTTTTTAAGTATTTATTTTTAGTTTTAACATGCAAATAATCAAAATTGAATGCCTACTGAAAGGCTTGTGAAGAAAAGCCTGTCCCTGGGAACAGCCCTCCTTACTCCTAGTCCTGCCCCCTGGAGCTGTGCTTCCTGCTTTTGGATGCTAGTGCTGAGACCACGACCCAAACTGGCTTCCCAGTAACTCCCAGTTGGAAGTCCAGAGGTAGGGTGGATTCTTCAGCTAATTGGTTTTGTGGCTTCCCTGGTGGCTCAGACAGTAAAGGGTCTGCCTACAATGCGGGAGACCTAGGTTCCATCCCTGGGTTGGGAAGATTTCCTGGAGAAGGCAATGGCAACCCACTCCAGTACCCTTGCCTGGAAAATTCCATGGACGGAGGAGCCTGGTAGGCTACAGTCCATGGGTCACAAAGAGTTGGACACGACTGAGTGACTCCAATGTCAGTGTCATGTCAATGTCAATGACTTCAGGGTTTCCATCTCCCCTTTTAGTCTTTGGCCGGCTACATCCTCAGTAAGATGCAGGAGTTTCAGAGTAGTACCCAGGTACAACAATGTCTAGAGAAGGAAAATTATCTTTCGTGTAGCTGTATGAGAATGTGGAAACTTGCCTAGAAACACTGGCAGACCTACCTCCTGGCTTACAGGCCTGTTTCTGAAACACTCACTAGAAAGGGAAATGGAATGACATTTGGACCAGTTGGACACACGTGTGGAACTGAGCGCTTTCCCTGAGCACGTGCCTAAATGGGTGAGTGTGCAAAAGAGTTCTGGACAAAATTGACTTAGGTTACAGCGGAAAAAGGGGGAAATTGGAGGCTGGGTGGGTAACTCTGACCCTACTCTGGTATTTTACATAAGATTTAAGATGTTATCTGTTGATTTTCTGTTGAGGTGTGTGTGCTCAGTCTTGTCTGACTCTGCGAACCCATGGACTGTAGCTTGCCAGGCTCCTCTGTCGATGGAATTCTCTAGGCAAGAATACTGGAGTGGGTTGTCATTTGTTTTAAGATAGACGACTATTTAATTTAAAACCACCTGTCTTAGACGTCTTCCATCTATCCGTTGTAGTTACATGTATATTTTCATGCAGTGTATTCAGTGTAGTAGTATGATTATGTAAGTCTTGTTCACCATGGAGGCAAATTGTATACTATGATTACATTTCCCTCCTTGTATAATTTTGCTTTTCCTGTTTCATTTTCCTCCTATGGTTTTGTTTTGCGTTGTTTTTTAGGTCTTTGTGTTTAAGTTTCCCCATACCTTCTAATAGCCTCTCTGTATAGTTTTGCACAAAGATTAGATTCTTACCCACCCCTGCCCCCTTCCTTAAGGGCCCCTCCATCAAACTACTCCTATATGGAAATTAAATTTTTTTTTATTAAAGTATGGTTGATTTACAGTGTTGTGTTTCTACTGTGTAGCAAAGTGAGTCAGTTACACATACATGTATCTACTCTCTTTTAGGTTCTTTTCCTATGTATGTTGTTGTTTAGTTGCCAAGTCGTGTCCGACTCTTTGTGACCCCATGGACTGGAGCCCACCCAGCTCCTCTGTCCATAGGATTTCCCAGGCAAGGACACTGGAGTGGGTTGCCGTTTCCTCCTCCAACTTTTTTCTTTCATTTTGTCAGCACAGCTTTTAGACTTCCCGAGAAAGAGTGCACGAGAGGTTAGTTTTTTGAGACATCATCTGAAAGTGTCTTTAATCTGTTCTCTTTCAGGAGTAAAAGTTTGACTGGGTATAGAATTGCAGTTGGAATTTAATTTTTACTGAGAACTCTGAATGAATTGCTTCGTGCTTTTCTAGCTTCTTATAGCAGATATAATTTGTATTCTGGGTTCCAAAAGTATGGAACAGTCAGAGGACATAATGCCCTCCCTTGTAAACCATTACCCAACTTCAGCAGTCGTCAGCTCATGGCCACTTTTAAAAAATTTACAATTCTGTCTATCCCTCTTCCTTTTCATTTCATACAAGCAAACCCAGGTACATAATTTTACTTGTGAATATTTGTCTCTCTAAAAGATAAGGGCTCGTTTGTAAACTGTAACCCTTGTAGTAATATTATACCTTTAAAAGATTAAAAATAATTCTTCAAATATCCAGTTTTAAGTTCAAATTACCTTGATTGCCTCATAATTATATTTTAAAGCAGTTTATTCAAATTAGAATCTTAAGTAAGGTCCATAAATTGTCATTGGCTGACAAACCTCTGAAGTCTCTTTTAATCTGTCGGTGTTATTTTTTCCCTTGAGTTTTATTTGTTGAAGAAACTGTGTCCTCGGTCTTGAAGTTTTCTATAGCCTGTGTATTGCTGAATGAAGCCCTGTGGTGTCATTGATGTGTTCCCCGTCCCTTGCAATGTATTTCCTGTATGTGGCAGTAGCAGTGAGATCTAGAGACTTGATACAATTCTGTGTGTGTGGTTTTTATTTTTTTTGAGAGGTGCTAAGTAGGGAGAATACTACATGGGTGGTATGTTATCTTTAGGAGGCATAAAATATCTAACTCTGTGATGTTAGTGACTACTACATATTAATGTGGATCCATTGATTTATTTGAGATTTTGGTTCTTTTTATGAAAAGAACTCTCCCCAGGAGTTTTGAGGATCTGATCTTCATCTGTAGTGTTCGGAAGTTTTGTAGTGTTGCCTTGAGTATTTTCTGTTTATTTTTTACCCTTATTGGGAGATATTTTTCAACTTTTATTTTCCATCAGGATATTTTTTTTTTTTCTCTGCTCCCTACCCGCCCCTCTCACCGCTCTTTTTTTCTTTTCATTAGTATTTTGTTTTTACTTCATGGTTTCATACATTCTTTTACCTCTTCAGGCACATTCATATTATGATTAATTGCCTTTTTTTCCCCTTCATGGCATTGTCTCCATTTCCTGTGGATTCTTGTTTTTCTGCTTGCTTTGATTTCTGTCTTTGAGTTTTGGCAGCTTTCCTCAAATATCTGGCCATCCCTGGGCTGGTGGCTTGCGTGAGGAGTAAGTGACGATAAAGCCGAAAAGAAGCTTTTTTCGAGGGTGAGGCTTGTTCACTGGAGGCGTATTAGTGTGGTGCTTGAGGGACCTGTGAGTGTGAGTGCCCTTGTTTTACTCCAGGGCTCTTGTTGATGAGTTGCTAAGTTGTGTCCCACTCATTGCCACTCTGTGGACTGTAGCCGGCCAGGCTCCTCTGTCCATGGGATTTCCCAGGCAAGAATACTGGAGTGGGTTGCTGTTTCCTTTTCCAGGGGATCTTCCCGATCCAGGGATCGAATCTGTACCCCTGCGTTGGCAGGTGGATTGTTGACCTGCCGCTGAGCCACCGAGGAAGCGCCTTGCAGCCTCCGCCTCACCTGTTCTCTCTTGTGCTTGGTCTCTCCACGTGCAGAGTCTCTGTGTGTTTCCCCAGAGCGCGCGCGTGCCTCTGGTCTGGGGACGTGATAGTTGCCAGCACGGATAGGATTTGCGTTGCAATATGGGGTTTTACTGCATGTAATTTGCTTATTTGTTGAACTCAGATAAGTTGCAGATAGAATACAAATAACTTTTATTTCTTGAATCTTTTGAGATAAAGTTGTTGACATGAAGTCTCTTCTTTGTTGAATCTTGTAGTGCATTTTTCCTGTAAACAGAGACATTCCCTTGCCTGATGACAGTACAGCCATCAGAGGCAGAAATTTACCATTGATACATTACAGCCGTCTGATCCCTCGGCCTCCACTCAGCTTTCAGTTGTTGCCCCAGTGGTGTTCCTTTATAGAAGGATACAGTCAGTCTAGGATCGCGTAACACCTTTTGTTGTCATGTCTCTCCAATTCTTGATCTACATTAGTCCTTCAGCTGCTCTCTCTTTTATGTTATTGATATTTTTGAAGACTACAGACCAGTTATTTTAGAGAGTCCCTCTCAATGTGAGTTTGTCTAATGTTTCTTTACTAGATGTAGGCTGAACATCTTGGCCAGGAGTATCATGGAAGGGATGCTGTGTTAATTTCAGTGTATTTTGTTAGATGGCATATTACTGATTTTCAATTTGTGCTGTAAAAAATATTACCACAAGTTCAGTGGCTTAAAAAAACACACATTTATTATGTCACAGTTCTGAGTTCAGAAGTCCGTAATGGATCTGACCTGGGCTCGTCTTGGTGTTGGTAGGGCTGCATCCCTCTTGGAGACTGTAAGTTCGTGTTCTTGCCCTTTCCTGGTTCTGGGGGCCGTCTGCTTTTCTTGGCTTGTGGTCTCCCCCTCTTTGCACAACCAGCCACTGTGGACCTTGTGCACCTGTGCTGCCGTCTCTCTCTCCTCCCTGCTCTCACTCTGGAGGGACTTTGTGATTTCACTGGGCCCACTGGGGTCATTGAGGTTAGTCTCAATTTTAAAGTCATGTGATTGGCGTATTTAATTTCCTGTGCAACTGTGATTCCCCTTTGCTATGTAAAGGAACATGTTCACAGGTGCCGAGGGTCAGGTTGTGGAGCACGCTTGGGGCGGCGCGGTACCGTGCCTACTGCAGGGCTCGTATGATTTCCGTCTGTACCAGTATTGAGAACGTTCACTTTGATCACTTGATTATGGTGGTGCCTTCAGGCTCCTCCATTTTAAAGTTACTTTTCCTCCCTTTTTGTAATAAGTATTTTGTACAGAGATAACTTTGCGACTGTGTAAATATTCTGTTGGTTACCGACTATTATCGTATTCAGTTGTTTTGTATCACTGTATGCAGTGGGTCATAATATATTACTGCATTGATCTTGCTGCTTCACTTGCCCCAGATTTTGCCAGGTTGACTTCTGTGTCCTTTTAGCCTATCTCTATCATTTTTTGGAGCTCTTCCATACTTATCTTAAACTTCTGTCTCAGCCTTGGAGTAGGCCATTTTTCCAAGAAGCTCCTTCCCCCCTAAAAAGTCTTTATTTTTTATTTCACATTTCAAAACTCATAGGAAGTGGCAAGGATGATATAAAGTCTGATGTAGCCCCATCAGCTTCCTTTGGTGGAATTTTATGTAGCCTTAGCACAGTATAAAAATCTGGACATCTGATACATCTGGTATATTTCTGGTAACTGCATGCCTTCTTTCTTTAGTTTTTAAACTTGCATTTGTGTGTGTGAGCATGGTCTTTTGTAACTTTTCTGTTCCATGTATAGATTTGGGTAAGCTAGTCCCACAGTCAAAGTGAGAGAGCTGTTCTGTCACTTTAGAAGGACACTTTTGCTACCTTTTTGTATTCCCAATACCCCCCCCCCCCACCGTTCTGTTTATTCTCCGTGTTTGCAGTTTTATCACCTCAATATGTTAAATGAATGGAATCATACAGTATGTAACCTTTTTAAGATCAGCCTTTTTCACCAAGTGTAATGCCTTGAGATCTGTTTAGTGTTGTGTAAATCAGTAGTTAATTCTTTCTTATTGCTGAGTAGTGTTCTGTTGTATGCTTGTACCAAGTTTGTTAAACCATTCAACTATTGAAGGACATTTGGATTGTTTCGAATATTTTGTATGATATTATGAATAAAACTCCCTTGATTGTTGGAGTACAGATTTTTGTGTAACGTCTTCTGCATCCTAGGGCGGGGGTCTGAGTGTGCTTGCTGTGTCGCATGCTGGGCATGTGTGTGGTTTTCTAGGCCCCCCGGGACCGGTTCCCCATGGCGTGCGTGCCTGGTGAGTCCTCCGCAGCATGCGTGAGGAGCCCAGTCCCTCGGCATCTGGCCCCTTGCTCCTCCCCGCCCAGGTCTGGTATTGTCACCTTCTTTAATTCAGCTTGCTAGTAGGTGTGGTGGTGCCCTGCTCTGGTTTCTGTTTGCATTTTCTTAATAACTAAGGATGTTAAACATCTTTTCATTTGCTTGTTTGCTATCTCTGTCTCCTCTCTGGTGAAATATCTGTTCATGTCTTTTGTCCATTTTCTGATTAGGTTTTTTAAAAAAAATTTTAACTTTGAGTTATGAGAGTTCTCTATGTGTTCTGGATACAAGGTCTTTTTTTTTGTTGGATATGTGATTCTCCCTTTCTGTTCCTTGTTTTTTCTTCCTCTTTACAGAGTCTTTTTTTTTTTTTTTTTCAGAGCAAAAAGTTTGAATTTTGACAGAGTCCAGTTTATATTAAATTTTTCTTTTATGGGTCATGTATTTGATGTCAAGCGTGAGAACTCTGCCTGGAGCGCTGGTTTCTTTTCCTGGAGAATGGTATTTAGAAACCGAAATCTGAGCGTTAGGTACGCTCATTGCTGTTAGGGTGTGGGTGCTCCCCCGGTCTCTGGACAGAGAATGTGTGTGTGTCCTGATGAACGCTTCCAGGTTCAGGATTCGGTAACCATTTTCATTGGTGTCTCCGGGTGTAGACACTTACTGTGCGCCTTTCTTCATTCTCTAAGTCTCCTGCCACTGTCCATGACTTTTCACTATCTAAAAATTTGACCATTACTTGGTTCTATTATTACTATTACTTTTGACGTCTTTACTGATTTTAGGTGGCTTTAATTTTCAGTGGAGCTTTGTGAGAATAATTGTAAATGCTTGGATTATCCACTGTGTTGAACTCGTACTTACTGAAGCTGTAATATTCCTTTTTCAGACTTCTTTTGGTCTTTATTTCTTTACGCTCTCAGCCCTGCCATCCTCCTCCTATACCTGCTCTCACGCTGATCGTGCTGTTTCTGCACAGCCTGTAACCATCCATGACTTTCGTCTCTAAGCAGTGACGACCAAGCTTACTAGAATATTCAGCTCCTCTTTGTAGGTGACCTCGGCTTATCTTCGCACTCTTTTTCTGCAGCCCCACTGTATTTGCTCCACTTCATAGCTCTTCTCAGTGGCTTTCGGTTCCCCACACGTGTTTTGCTTTCTGCTCCTCTGTCTTCCTTTGAGGCACATTGTCTGCTGCTTTTACAAGGTTTTCCGTAGAGCCCAGAGCTTGGCATAGTAGGCACTTGAGGCATCAGATGCACAAATGCTATTTCCTCTAATATAATAACGCCACCCAAGCTTTTAGATCCCATTTTCATTTTCCAAACACTGTCATCATATAGCAACTCACTTAAGTCTCAAAGCAGCTCTGTAAGCCATTACTCATCTTTAAGAAGTGATGCTAAGTGAAATGTCCGAGGTCGAATTATAGGAGTAAAATTTAACATGTTGCGTTCCTTGTTATGTGACAGGCCCTGATGTAGATGCTAAGGACATTTGGGGAAGAAATCAGACACATGTGCCCTCAGTACAGCCGACGTTAGAATGTTTGAATTGCAGCCCTTGTCGGGTGGGTTTTGGGGAAAGTCTTCATAACCTCAGTTACTCATCTCAGATGTCATCTCCTCTAGTCTTTCCTAACTCCCCTGGAAGGACGCAGAAATGGGGTAGAAAGAACAGCTCTGTCTTCTGTGTTCTCATTGGATCCTTCTCGTGTTCGCATTGTGCACAGTTTTACTCATTTCAGTCTCTCAGTTGTGTCCGATTCTTTGCGACCCCATGGACCGCAGCACGCCAGCCCTCCCTGTCCATCGCCAACTCCCGGAGCTTGCTCATATTCATGTCCATCGAGTCGGTGATGCCCTCCAACCATCTCATCCTGTCGTCCCCTTCTCCTCCGGCCCTCAATCTTTCCCAGCATCAGTGTCTTTTCCAATGAGTTGGCTCTTCACCTCAGGTGGCCAAAGTATTGGAGTTTCAGCTTCAGCATCAGTCCTTCCAATGAATATTCAGGACTGATTTCCTTTAGGAGGGATTTGTTGGATCTCTTTGCAGTCCAAGGACTCTGAAGAGTCTTCTCCAACACCACAATTCTAAAGCATCAGTAGCATTTATAAAATCATTATTTGTATTTGGGGCCTTGGCTAGATTGAGCAGCAGTGGGCAGGGATTATTATTATTTTTTTTCTGGTATCCAGGATGCCTGGCACAGAGTGTGTCTTAATATTTCTCAGTAAGTGTTTGAACCCATAATATAAAGACTTACCCATGGTTGTCATTTTCTACTGGCAGATAACAGTTCTCTTTGGTTCTCATTACTGCCTCTGTGTGAGGATACAAATCAGTTTAAAAAGCTCCACTCTGTATTCTTAGCCAGGAGGGTATATTCTTAAAGAGATTATCTATAGGCAGCTTCTTAACTGAAGTTTAATAAGCTATTTTGTGTGTGGATGTGTATAGGTCTTTAGCCTGAAGATGGAGTCTTGACCTGCTTCTCTCCTCAGTATTAACAATCTGGTAGGAGTTCTGAGTTATTCGTTAAAGAAGTGTGCTGATACAAAATAAGATGTAAGAATTTACCAGCCTTTTTTTCCAAGTTCAAGACAGTACTTACTTTCAGATGTGGAGTGTTACCTTCAAACATCTCGCAAACAGGTGCATTTTAGCTTTTCTTCCATATTTGTTTGCATACAAAGTATTGAGGTTATCTGTATTTATTTAGTGAACCATGTCAAAACTCAGAGGCTTAAAACAACCAATGTTCTTCTTTGGGCAGGCCTTGCCTCCATTCCACATGGTATCTCCTGGGACTGGGAAGTCCGAGATGGTGGATTCTAGCCCATGTGGTGTCTGAGACATCTTCCTCTGGTAACCTATTTGTATGACTGCTGTGGGCTTTCTCACGGCATGGTCTTGGGGTGGTTGAACTTCATATGTGGTGGCGACTGGATTCTGGTGGTGCCAACAGCAGAAGCCACTGGGCCATCTTAATACTTTTTATTCCTGAAACTGGCATAGTGTCATCTTTACCAGATCCTTTAGGTCAAAAGCAAGTCACAGGACAGTCCGGTTCAAGCAGAGGAGACAGTATAAGATGTGGACACTGGGCAAAAGTGGTTTATTGGGACCACCAAGGGACGTGAACTTCAGAAAATACCTGTCTGAAGTGGAAAGAGACCACTTTTCTGTTCTGTTTTTTATTATCTAATCTGACTAGCTTATCCATTTTATAATGCAGTGATCTGATTATATGCCATTTTTGCTATAACTACATTCAGATAGCTGTAATTTGTTGTATTCACTTAAACTGTGGATTGATAATTTTGGTAGGGTTTATAATTATGGAGATTTGGAGATTGAAGAGACAGTGGAGTACTTTATGGCTTACTCAGCTCCAAGTTACACCTAAAACACTAGATAAAAACCCAGAGTACGTACTTTGTGAAATAAGTGATGTGGACATCCTTTGGGGCCACATGTTGCAGTCCATAAAATATCTCAAATATTTCTCCAGTAGCCCTGTGATTATCCTTTGCACAGGAGAAAGAAGAGACAGATAATTACATCTTCTGTAATGGCAGCTCAAGACTTATTTTTTTCTGCCTCCGAATAGATCTCTCCTTAATGCCCAGAATATGACAGTGTTCATTTCATTTAAATAGTTCTTATCTTGATTCCATGTTGAGGTCATCCTGTTAACTGGGTTTGAGTGTGACAGTGGAAATTTATCACAATGGGTGGCTCCTTGTGGCTCATTGACCAAATACATTCGAGTTCTCTGGAAAGCTTAAAAGAGATGCAGATTTTTGGCTCTAGCCCCAGACTTGGCATATCCAAATGTCTGAGAAGGGGTCTGGGTGATGTGTAGTTTGCAGATCCCGCTTTTAGGTTCTGCAGCTGATTCTCCAAAGGGGCACTGTCACTCCCCGAGGGGGAGAAACTGTTTTCGGGCAAGGGGAGGTGAAAAAAATCTTAGCTAGTACAGTGCTTTGTGACCCCCCATAATTCAACACTACCTGACAAGGTCTTATTCCACAATTTTTCATTCCTCTCGTCAAGGAGAGATTTAAATAAGGCTTTCCTCCTGGGGATGGGAGTGAAGGAAAGAAGGTTGAGAACCATTGTTCTGTAAGAGTAATTCTGACATAGTACCTGTCCCACCACACCTGAGCCACCACCCCCATCCTGGAAAACTTAATGTGTGATCTGGAGAATGTTTTTTTATTTTTATTATTTTTTTAAATTTATTTATTTATTTATTTTTGAAATTGCTTTAAGAAAGTTTTATTTACTGCATACATCCTAAGAATGTATTGTAAATGAAGCAAGATCTTGGAGAATGTTTTTTTAATACTAAGGTTTTACCTACGCTAAATAGGCTTTCCTTTAAAAATCTTGAGGGTTGGTGAAAACATTTTATTCCATGGTGTTTTTGCATCCAGCCAGATTGATCTTACCCTTACGGACAAAGCGCTCTGAGAACAGACTCTGTTCTGGGATTCGGAAACTCTTCAGCTTTACATTAGCAAAAGCTCCTCCTGTTCTTGGGCTGGTTCACACCCAGCTCACGAGGGTCCATTGTAGCCCAGGAAAGGATGTGCTCCTGTCCCTCCTGGGAGCCAGGCCTGTGTCCTGTGCACTGCAGGCCCTGGGGATTAGGGTGGGGGCAAAGGCGGCGCCCCTATTCTTGGGGTAGGAAGAGTATGGGCCGGCCGCCGCTACTCTGGTTTGCTGCTTTCTTTCCTCGCTTTGTACGGGGTACGAATGAAAATGCAGTTTTGGGCAGTAGTGGGAGAAGGGGGGCTTCCCTCGTGGCTCACACAGTAGATAACCTGCCTGCAATGTATGAGACCCATGTTCGACCCCTGGATCAGGAAGATCCCCTGGACAAGGCAATGGCAGCCCACTCCAGTATTCCCACCTGGAGAATCCCATGGGAGCCTGGTTGGGCTACAGTCCACGGGTTGTGAAGAATTCAGACGCAACTGAGTGACTAACACACACAGAGTGGGAGAAGGAGAAGAGAAGTTTCTAATAGATCACCTTCTGCAAAGAAAATTCATTTTGATGTGAGTATTTCTAGGTCCTTCAGAGTAGTGTTAACGTCTTGGTCCTGGTTTTGTTTTCTGTGGAGTTAGTCCAGGCTCAGGAAAGTTAAAGGCATAGTTCAGCCAGAAATCTAAAGGTTTCTGTAAATCTGCATTCATGCGAAAACACATTGCTTGGCAACTGGCAGATGCTGGGGTAGGTTATTTGTTGACTCACTTAATAAAATTAACCCAAAGTTTATTTTTTAAAAAGTGTCATTCTCTTTTCTGATTTTAGAATCTAATCTTAGCATAATGTTGAATGGAGGAAGGTGACCTGGAAAGTTAGGAGGCCCGGGGTCCACTGTTCTTCCTACACACCATGATTCTTAACCTCTGTGCTATGCTAAGTCACTTCAGTCATGTCCGACTCTGTGTGACCCCATAGATAGTAGCCTACCAGGCTCCCCTGTCCCTGGGATTCTCCAGGCAAGAACACTAGAGTGGGTTGCCATTTCCTTCTCCAATGCATGAAAGTGAAAAGTGAAAGTGAAGTCGCTCAGTTGTGTCCGACTCTTAGTGACCCCACGGACTGCAGCCTACCAGGCTCCTCCGTCCATGGGATTTTCCAGGCAAGAGTACTGGAGTGGGGTGCCATTGCCTTCTTAACCTCTAGACTTTCATAAATGATCTTTTAAGAGCCCTTCATCGTGCAACATTTTAGTGTCAAACACCTTAGAAATGCGCTCAGCTGATGTCATTAGAGTGAATGGGTTCCAGTTGCCACCCAAGGAGTGGTGTATTCGGGTCCACAGTTAGGCTGCTGTAACTGGGAGCTGGCACTTCCATGGCTCTGAGAACGTAGAATCCTCTTGAGGTGAACTGCTAGGTCGACGGGTGGTGGGGGGGCGGGGTGGCGGCGCGGCCCCAGTAGCTCATTCAAGAGACAGGCATTTCTTCTTCCCTGATCCTTCAGGGTACCCTGGGATGGGCCTCATCTGTGTTGTCCTTGCCCCATCTCTTAGGAAGGTGAAGGGACAGAGACGTGTTCATTCCTTGTCTTAAAAGATCAGAAGTGTCAGCCATGCCTCCTTTCGCACTCCGTCTATGAAAACTTGGTCATATGGCCATACCCAGCTGCTGTGGAAGTTGGGAAGCGGAACCCAACAGGGCAGTTGTGTGTGTGACGATAATTACAGAGGAAGGAGATGCCTGTCTTGTTTCTGCCGCAGACAGTGTGGAGGAAACTGCTTAGCTTTCTTAGTATCCTTTTGGGGGAAGCTTTTTACTGAATGTTTTTGTTTACCAAAAATCTTATGGTTAACAGAAAGAGGAAGTAAATTATTTTGGCATTTGGATTAAAATGCTGAGTATATTTGAAAGGCATGTTCTGAAATTATTAGGAAAATGAAACTAATCAGCTCTAACCGATTATACCTTTGTCTCCTCAAAGTACAAGCCAGGTAAAGAGTTGTTTAATCTTTTGTGCATTCTGTGTTACTGGAAACACTTAGGTGCACATTCTGTCACAAGTGACATCTCTTGCCCAGAGGAGTAGCACATAGTTCCCTTTGGTAAACTAGCCCAGCAGAACAAAGCTCTTTCTTAAATGCCATCAAACCTCAGTGGGCTCTGAATTCTTAGAAGTTCGTAAATTTGGCCCTGTGTGAAAATTGCCTGGGGCCCTTGTTCAAAATACAGGTTCTGGCCCTACCCTCTGGAGGTTCTGATGGTTCTGTCTCTGAAGCTGAATTTTTAACCAGCCCCTGAGGGTGATTCTGATGCAGATGTCAGTGGGATGGGAACCACTGCTTTGGATAGTCTACACCTCAGGTGCCTCATATGTGAAAGTGCAAAAATTACATGTCTACTGGGTTTTGTAGGGTTCAGAGAACGTGACATGAGTTGTACTTAAAACTGCTTCATAAATTAAAACATATTATCAGAAATGTTAGGTGGCATTTTAAAGTCTACACCAGGTATTGTGCTAATTTGTTTGGTAAATAAGGTTAAGTGCTCATATCTCCATTTAGAAGTAAGCAGGGAAATTACTATAAGATAGAAATCCAGACTTCTTAATCCTTGCCTAATTGAACAGAGATTCTGGAAAAAGTTAGCTGCTCAGCATAAGTACTAGTATAGCACAAACCAAATAATTTACATACTTTCATTTTAACATCGTGTTAAGACTTTCCTGGTGGCTCAGATGGTAAAGCGTCTGCCTACAATGCGGGAGACCTGGGTTCGATCCCTGGGTCAGATCCCTGGGTCAGGAAGTTCCCCTGGAAAAGGAAATGGCGATTCACTCCAGTACTCGTGCCTGGAAAATCCAATGGACAGGGGAGCCTGGTAGGCTATAGTCCATGGGGTCGCAAAGAGTCGGACACGACTGAGCAACGTCACTTCTTCACTTCTCTTCTAAAGTTACCATGTATCAACTTGATGACTTCAGTTAAATATATCTTCAGTGTCATCTGTGTGGGAAATTGCTTTGTTCTTTGGCCTTGAATATGATATAGTCTCTGTTCGTAATGAAATTACAACCTGGTAGAGAAGACAAGACTATTAAATCACAGTACCGCTCTTAAGAGAATTTTCTTCTTAAGGGATGTATTCTACAGCTGTTACAAGGTAGGTTCTGAATGCGATGTTCAAGTTCAGAAGATGGGTGAGGTCATGTAAGGTGAAGAGCACAGCTTGAGACAGAAGGAGGGACTTCCCTTTTTCTTTCTACCCCAGAGGGACCAGTGTCTGTCAGGGACCTGGACACTTGTCTCTCTCTGCATTGCGATTTCCTGGACCTTGTAAGGAAAGGAACATGATAGAGAAGCTTGTGAAGGTTAAGGATGCGGCCCCTTCTCTGAAGTAAAGGGGAGCAGAACTAAATTTGATGATCCAAACCCTGTGCCAGGCACATACGCAGATCTCCTTAATCAGCTGCAGCGGTTCTGTGGTTGAGAGGGGCAGTGTCCTTTAGTGGAAAGAGTATGGGATCTTAAAACCTAGAAGCAGTTGGTAAAAGAAAGAAAGTGAAAGTCACACAGTTGTGTCCGACTCTTCGTGACCCCGTGGACTGTACAGTCCATGGAATTCTCCAGGCCAGAATACTGGAGTGGGTAGCCTTTCCCTCTTCCAGGGGATCTTCCCAGCCCAGGGTTCGAACTAGGATCTCCTGCATCACAGGCGGATTCTTTATCAACTGCTCTAAATTGAGAAGCATTTGGTAATGTTAGACCCAACTCTACCTTGTACATAGATGTTCAAGTAAGTGGCTTTTTTTCCTGGTGAAACGACTACCCAGGACACGTCAGACTATTCCTTCTTTTTGGCGTATTAGGTGTGCCTTGGCTTTCACAAGGGCATGGTTACTGCTTAACCCATTGAGATACTATGGATAGAGACCCAAGGGTTCATGATGAAGCTGCAGGGTAGAGAAGGGAAAGAGTGCAGTCGTAGGAAATTTTGACAAGAAATATAACTCAGGCTGATTCATTTGATGATGCACCAAAAGTTAGGGGTGAAGTAGTGAAAAGCCACAAATACAGTTTCTGCCCTCATGTCGTTGACAGTGAAAGTTCGGCATTTTAGCAGCTGCTGTTTGGGATAGAACCTGTGAAAGCTTTCCTGAAGTCTTCCAGATTGATGAAAGTGGTGGGGATTTTACATTCTGTGTCTTCCAATGGTTATGTCTTTTTAAAGCTTGAAGGAACTCACAAAAAAGCAGTTAGGATTGCAAATCATTCCAAATGAGATGTTGATATTAAATTAGGCGTACTTTTCCACATCCTCCAAGAATACAAATACAGACTGAAGCACTTTTCATAGGTGATGTTTGTAAGTGTACATGTTTTAAGATTGGAAATGTCTTTATCTCTTCGTATTAGTTTCCTGTGGCTTCTGTAAAAAACCACCACAAACTTAGTGATTTAAAACAACAGATATATGCTTTCATTGTTCTGGAAGTCAGAAGCCTTGAAATCAGTACCCCTGAGCCGAAATTGAAGTGTTGGTTGATGCAGGGCATCTCTTCAGAGACACTCTTCGGGCGGCTGCCAGCGTTCCTTGGCCTGTGGCCGCATCACTCTAGCTCTGCCTCGTGGCTCCCTGCCTGCTGTCCTGCTGGTGTTGGTGTCTGTCTAGCGCTCTCATAAGGACACTTGTAAAGGCGTGTAGGACCCACCCGGATCATCTCATTTCAGCATCCTTAGCTGAACCTTAGTCACATCTGTAAAGACCTGTTTCTATATACGATCGCAACTGTAGGTTCCAGAGATTAGGATGTGGATATTTTTTTGGAGAGTGACCTTTTTAAGCTTACACTCTGATAGATTGCAGGCAGATTTTTGGACATAGGAGCAAAAATTGTGTGGACAGAGCAGCCTCAAGAGTTGAATATGACTTAACGAATAAACCACCACCATTGATACGTTATATAGAAGAGTAGAGGAAGGTTGTTTTTGACATAGTAACTTTTAGATATTTGTAAGTATATTTCTAGTTAGAGTAGACATTTATAGTGTATTATGCATCTTTTCAACGTTAGCTTGATTTTCAAATTTGGAATTCAAATTGGGAGGCATTGCCCCAAATTTTTGTACCTCACATGTCATTTATAATGGTTTTTGAGTTACTAGTCTCTAAGAGTGGAGGTTATGGGTCTGGGTCAATCTGACAGTGATAATTTTTATCAGGATTTGTTGAAAATGAGTATTAATTTAGGAAAATGATACAAATTATTAGGACACATTTTAGCAATGTAGAAATTTTAATGACCTTGTGAGAAGGTGCAGATTGTAGAAGAATAGTGACAAAGACATTATGATGACACTTTTCCTAAAATTGCTTCTTTGTATCAAACTTGAAAATGTGTTGCAGTTGGAGTATATATTTTAATTATACCTTCTTTTAGTTAATTTTGGACTGGTCATTTTGAATAAGATGAACATATAGTAAACAGTGTTGTTTAAAAAGAAAAGAGGGTCGCACTTAGAAGGGAAGGTACCAGTGTAGTGTTTTTGCTGTCATGAGCCAGCCATGAACATAAATGTATTATGTGTGTGTGTTAATTTTAATACCTGGTTCTTTGTTGAACCTGCCTGGTTTTTTTGGTCACCCGACAGAGGATGAGATGGCTGGATGGCATCACCAACTCGATGGACATGGGTTTGGGTGAACTCTGGGAGTTGGTGATGGACAGGGAGGCCTGGCGTGCTGCGATTCATGGGGTCGCAAAGAGTCGGACACGACTGAGCGACTGAACTGAACTGAACTGAATAAAAAATTGACTCTTTTTTCTAAGCATCTTGAGATACATATTTGGAAGTTTTTTTAGATGGTTCTATTATTTCTAATTCCCTGGGTGTGAAATTGGGTTGTTTACCCACTAAGTTTCTCTTGGGATGCAGGGTTTCTTTGTGTGCTTGTAGTAACTGTGCATGGGCTTCACAGGAACTTCTGAAGGTGTCCTATATATTGAGGGAAGTTCATATCTGTTTTTAAGTATTTAGAGTTGATGACACGACACCACCCTTATGGCAGAAAGTGAAGAGGAACTCAAAAGCCTCTTGATGAAGGTGAAACTGGAGAGTGAAAAAGTTGGCTTAAAGCTCAACATTCAGAAAATGAAGATCATGGCATCCGGTCCCATCATTTCATGGGAAATAAATGGGGAAACAGTGAGTGGAAACAGTGTCAGACTTTATTTTTCTGGGCTCCAAAATCAGTGCAGATGGTGACTGCAGCCATGAAATTAAAAGACGCTTACTTCTTGGAAGGAAAGTTATGACCAACCTAGATAGCATATTCAAAAGCAGAGACGTTACTTTGCCAACAAAGGTCCGTCTAGTCAAGGCTATGGTTTTTCCTGTGGTCATGTATGGATGTGAGAGTTGGATTGTGAAGAAGGCTGAGCGCTGAAGAATTGATGCTTTTGAAGTGTGGTGTTGGAGAAGACTCTTGAGAGTCCCATGGACTGCAAGGAGATCCAACCAGTCCATTCTGAAGGAGATCAGCCCTGGGATTTCTTTGGAAGGAATGATGCTAAAGTTGAAACTCCAGTGCTTTGGCCACCTCATGTGAAGAGTTGACTCATTGGAAAAGACTCTGATGCTGGGAGGGATTGGGGGCAGGAGGAGAAGGGGACGACAGAGGATGAGATGGCTGGATGGTATCACTGACTCAATGGACGTGAGTCTCGGTGAACTCCGGGAGTTGGTGTTGGACAGGGAGGCCTGGCGTGCTGCGATTCATGGGGTTGCAAAGAGTCCGACACGACTGAGCGACTGATCTGATCTGCCACTTTCCGCCTCCCATTCCCCATTTCCCAAATGGGATAACCATGAACACTATCAGGCTGTTTACCTGCCTCCCACTTGGTGCAGTTGTTGGCATATTTTTTTATTCTTACCATGTGTTATTCCTACATATGTTACAGTCTTGTGATTTTAGCTTCAAGCACATTTTAAGCTGCAATTTATAGTTTTTGTTTTAAGCAATCAATGCTCTTTTAAGTACAAGAAAGAAAAAATATTCATTTTGAAAATTTACCTACTTATTTACCATTTCTGGCATTCTTCATTTCTTGTATAGATTTTTGTTTCGAGCCAGTATCATTTCCCCTCAGCCTGAAGAACACTCTTCAGTGGTTTCGTAGTTCAGGTGTGCTGGTAAAGCGTTCATTGCACCGTCGTGCTTGAAGTGGATTTTCACTGGGTGCAGAATTCCACATTGGTGGTGGTTGTCACTGAAGCACGCTAACGGTGGGGTTCCACTGTCTTCTGGCTTCCGTTGTTTCCAGTGAGATGTTAGTTGTAATTACTGTTTTGTTCTTCTCTGTATATACTTTTTTCTCTGGCCACTTTTAAGATTTTTCTCTTTGTCTTTGGTTGTAAACTGTTTGCCTGTGACATGTCTGAGTGTAATTATAATGTGAGAGATTTTTAGCCATGATTTCTTAACATGTTTTACTCCTATTTTCTCACTGTCTCCTGTGACTTTATTATTTTCTTTTTGTTCTTTTTTTTTTTTTTTTTTGTAGTTTCAGTTTTTCTGCTGAGATACTCTGTTCACACATTAAAGAGCAAAGTTCATGAAAGTTTTGAAACACATTTTCTTCTAATTCTTTGTATAAAATACAAAGTTGTAAAGTTGTTGTCTACCAAGTGTAACATCTCATCCAACCTTGAGTTGGTCTTCTGTTGCCTCTTTTATCCCCTTGACTGTGGATCACTTTTTTTTGTTTCTTGTTTACTAATTTTTGATTGAATACTGTTTTCTTTTTAAGAATGTTAATGTTAGTTCTGCAAGGCTGGTTGGTCACCTTGAATTTATGTTTGGGTTTGTATTTTATTGTGTGCTGTGTGCTCACTTGTTTAGTTGTGTCCAACTCTCTGTGACCCCATGGACTGTAGTCAGCCAGACTCCTCTGTTAATGGAATTCTCCAGGCAAGAATACTGGAGTGGTAAGAATATTGCTGTTTCCTGCTTCAGGGGATCTTGATCCAGGGATTGAACCCATGTCTCTTCTTGGCTTATGTGATTGTAAAGACTGAGAAGTCCCCAACTCTGCAGTTGGCAAGTTGGAGACCCAGAGAGCCGATGGTGTTGTTCTAGTCCGAGTCTGAAGGCCTGAGAACAGTAAGAGCTGATGATTTCAGTTCTAGCCTGAAGGCCAGCAGGCTCAAGATGTCAGAGCTGATGTTTCTGGTTGAGTCCAAAGGCAGGAAAAACGTTGAAGTCTCAGCTCAGTGCAGTCGGACAGGTGCTCTCTCTTAGCTGTGGAAGAAATGAATGATAAATTTGAAACTCTAATCATGTCATGACATCATTTGATTTTTAGGATCTTATTTGTATGCAGGTATTTAAAATTACTTTTCGTTTTTTTCAGTAGGTGTAAAGGATGGCACTTCTGAATTGTATACAGAAGTACGTGTGGTGGTCCCTCTTTCGACTTCTGCCCGGCCACCTTCTCAGTCCCATTGTCCTGAAGATAGTCCTGCTGCTGAAGGCTTGTAGTTACCTTTCTGGACATTTTCCTATGTATTTTCATTTATATGAAAATAAAAATAAGTATGCTTATGTTGTGCAGATACATATTTTCCCATATTTCTGTGTAGCAGTGGAGTTTGCTCAATTAAAATGGCAAATATTATTTTGCTTTTATCATTGATTTGATAATCTGATTTTTTTGGTGTTGGTTTTACTTCAGATCCTCTTAAGCAAGGCACATAACCTCTAGACCTGAGTTTCCACATCTACTAAAGGATTGATTTGAATTAATTGAAACTGAAGACCTCTCGCTCTCAGTCTGACACTAAATTCTGTGTTATTGTATAATTTGTCTGTATTAGCTAACACAAAGAATGTGTTACTCTTCGTAATGTGAAAAAGTAGGAAGATCAAACATCAGTTATGACTTAAGGCAGCAAGAGGAAATTTTGGGGCAAGTTGTTACAATGTTCAATCCCCCCCACCCCCCCGCCCCCCACTGCCCTCCAAGAGTGGTTGGAGAATGTTAGCTGCTAAAACTAGTAAGGGGATCTGTATGTCTTGTGGACTTTGACACTAGAAAGTTTGTGCTTCATTGATCCCACGGAGCTAGCCAATGACACCCTAAAGGGAATTTCACCCCAACTCCCTGAATTTTCATATCATAGCTGTACATTTGTTAGCACAAATGTCCCAGGGAAAAATTTATAGGAATCAGTTTATTTAGGTAAATCTTTGCTAGTGATTTATATAAATATTTTATGTAAAATAGTTTCCCAAGCAGTTTTAACCTCTATCTTCTCTCCCCAAAGAGAAACAAAAGAATAAAAAAAGCAGATTTTGCTTAGTCATGGTATGTTTGTAAGTTCTCTTGTCTTACAATATCACATTTAAAAAATTTTTTTAGTTAGCTTCTTTTGTCATTTATTTGATAGTTAAAAAAATTGTATTTCTGATACGTATTTCATACATCACTGATTTTATTAAAACTTTTTTTTAGTTACTAAAAACCTCAAACATACATAAAAGTAGAGAATTTAATTAACACTCATGTCCTTGTCCTCTTGCGTCCACAGTCATTATTTTGCCCACCTGGTTTACTAACATTTTCAGTATAAATAGCACCACATTTAAAAATATTGTCTTTAGAAAAGAGGTTTGGTGTTTAACAACAACAAAAAAAAGACCCAAGCAAGAAACAAAAACTATGCCCAAGCCTTTTCTGATTATAGCTATTTATAGAGAATTGATAATTCTATAAAATATTTTTTAGCTCATATATCATTATCTGTATCAGAAATTCTCAATTTTGTGTCTTTCACATTGAAATGAGTTAGCTAGGTCGTTTGTTCCATGATTAGATTGCAGATATGACTTCACTGTGCTTATCATCTTGTTTTAAATATTAAACTTTTTTTAACTCATTTGTGTCAACAGAGCAACCCTAAAGCAGGTTTTGTGGCAATGTTGTGGTTTGATGATGATGACTTTGTTTCTCTCTCTCTTCTGTCCAGAGTCTGCTATACTTGAGGGAGCTGGCCTTCTGGAGCGGGAGGTGAACAGGGCTTTCCCCAGATTCTGGGGCTAGGTGCCGTTGCGCGTGTCATTGGTTAGCTCCAGTTGAAGGCAGAGTTAGGGCCCTCGTCCTGGTGTCAGTACTGCTGTGGTGGGCTTGAGGGGTGCTGGTCGGAGACTTTCTGGAGAAGAAGGCACTGGCGTTGGACTTGGGAAATGGTGTTGACAGGCAGGAAAGGGAGCAGTTTCAGCAGGAAAGTGATTCTTGGGGGATGAGCTTTGCCCGTTGTGGCTCGAGTGAACGTTCAAGGAAAGCACATATATGAAAGGAGATGGGACTGGAAGGGTGGGGGTCTTCACGACAGTGTAAAACATGCCAGTGTAACAATGGGAACACGCAGTGCACGGTCACCGTGCCGTGTTTTAAATGCTGTGTCATCGTGATGGCACTGTTGTGTGGGATCACCCACTTTGTAAATGAGGACACTCGTCAGCTGGGCGTCTAGAACCTGACACGGGACCACCTGGGAAGCGGCGTAGCCAGGCGTTAGAGGGCGGGCTGGCTCGGAGCCTGAAGGCTCTGGGCCTTGAACACCAGGTTAGGCGACGCAGAGCCCTTCTGGGAGAGTCTTACTGTGGACAGTGGCCAGAGTTTTAAAAGTTGGAGGGTACGTGAGGTTGTTCATAGTTGTGGCCCATAGCTAAATGTCATGGAGACTTTTCTGTTAGGATGGAGGATGAATTTCTTGGACCATTTTTTTCCTGATTATAAAAAGAAGATGCATGTTTATTAAAGTTGTGATATGCTAAAAAGTGTAAGGAAGAAAATTAAAAATAATGTGTTATTAGCCAAAGACATTCATTATTAATTTTATGTATTTTCTTCCAGCGTTTCTTCTGTGCTTTTTTTTTTTTTCTTTTACTTTTCTGAGACTGTACTTTGATGAAGATTTTGAGTTCTTTCTGATAAAATATAATGCATGATTTTTTTCCCTCATGTCATATAATATTATAAGAACTTAAAGGATTTACATGATATTATGTGACTGTACATCTTTTCTGTTAGTGTTGAATATTTTTAGTATTTCTAATTTTTTGTTGATAATGTAGTTTTGTATATAAACTTTGTATTTTTCGTCATGAAATGTGTTTCTAAAAGTAGATGAACATTAAGCAAACTAGGACTACAAGCAGAATGTGATTCAGTGCTCCATGAAGAAAACTGTATGGGAACAGTACTCTTGTGAAAGCTTGTGTTCCCATATACTATGTATATAATTGATTTGCATGACTGTGAATGAGGTCCCCAAGGTTGAACATCGAGTCTAGTGAGGCCAGTGGAATTTGGAGTATAGGCTGGGAAATGTTGACATTAGCATATCAGTCACACATATTAGGATTGTGTCGATGTCCCATGTCAGTCATTTTTACTGAATTTCCATTGATCAAGAAAATTCTAGGTTGGGCCTTCCCTGGCGGAAGTGGTTAAGACTTCTTGCTTCCACTGCAGGAGGCATGGGTTCGGTCTCTAGTTGGGGACCTAGGATTCCACGTTCCCTATGGTGCAACCAAAAAAAAGGAGAAAATTCTAGGTTAAGATTTAGCTAAGGTTTAAATTCTAGGTATAAGATTTTGTATCATTACAAAATAACACATTCATTTTAGAAACTTTAGAAAATAAGAATAACAGTTTCCTCCGGTTCTTCTTTCTGGAGATAACTAGTGTTTGCATTTTGTGTGTAACCTGTGAGTTCTTTTTTTTTCTGCACACAATTACTTTTCTCTCCTTTTTAAAAATATATTTACATACTGCTTTATAACCCACTTTTTCTATACAAGACAGTATTTTCCATGTTTATTTTATTAATCCAGTATGCTCATTGAACATCTACTAGCATATAATAGAAATGTGAGACTGAGATTCACCAAGCAGTAGATAATATCATTTGAGTAAGACTATAACATAAATAACTAATAAAATATAGTGGTCCATAGGTAAACGGAGGTTCAGAGGAGAAACTGGAGTGGCTTTAAGCTGGATGAGGAGAAATGAGTTGGTCTTGAGAGTGGCTAGGATTTAGGTAAAGATCAGGTAGAGAAGGGGTGACTTTAGTTAGGGCAAAGGATTGAGCATCGCTGCAGAAGGAGGGTGTTATTTTATGGAATGCCATGCCGAGCTCTGAGTTCAGGGCAATAAGATTTGACTAATGTTCCTAAGTCACAGATGGGTTAAATCCAGATTGAAAGTCTGTGCTTCAGCGACGTATGTGTACAGCAGCTAAATGTGTGATAAAATGGGACGAGGGGTAAGCTGTCTTTAAGTAAAATACAGTTCCCAAATCCAGCCGTGCTCAAGAGTAAATAACCTGGATGTTCTTGTATATTAAAAAAAAAAAACAAAAACAACCAGGGACTTCCATGGTGGTCCACTGGCTAAGACTTCAAGCCCCCAATGCAGGGGGCTGGGCTTCAATCCCTGGGCATGGAATTAGATTCCACATGCCCCAACTAAGAGTTCGCAGGCTGCAACTAAAGATCCTGAGTGCTGTAACTAAGACCCGCTGCAGCCAAGCAAATAAGTATTTAAAGAAACAAAAACTAAACAAAACCCAGGCAGGTTCTCGAGCCCTTCTCCTTGCTTCCTGAAGCAGGATCTTTTGGAGTGGAGGCTGCAGTCTGGTTCTGCAGACTCCCCTAGTGTCTCTGGCATACCATCTGGCCCAGGAGATGCTGAGTTTAGGAGGCATCTCTAATCGCGTGAAATAAGGGCCTGGGCCGGGGATGATACAGTAGGCACGGAGAAGAATGGAAAGGCGTGAGGCATTTTGAGAATGCATAGGATTGAGCGAGATCATTTAGAGTAGCTAAAGAATTCAGCAGTTTCTAGAATGGTTGTGGGTGGTGGGAAGAGATGGGAATGTGAGTTGTGTAAGGAAGGGGTTGCATGCCTTTAGGCGTAAAGAGTTGATGTGGTAACGTGGCCCTGTAGGCCACATCCTGCAGCTCTGGACTAGATACTGAGTGAGCGGGTAGGGCGGCTAGAGAAAAGTCTGGAGTTACTAGTTCAGGGCAAACCTTTGAGGTACTCCTTTTAGAGGGAAAGGTGTTGAGAAAAACCAGTGGAGGGGCCAGACAGTGGGACTGGAGACCGGCACCGAGTTTGGGGCCACAGGTGACAGAGGTCCCGTCGGAGGACAGTTGGTGCCCTGGACTGTAAGGCCGCGCGTTCTAAGACACGCTCAGGGGACAGCGTTTTCCTTTAAGTTCCCCAGAAGTCTAGCAGAGAAAAGAAGTAAAACAAAACCCATTTTACTACTCTTAGTAGTAGGCTTGCTGGAAGAAAATGTAAACTGTTAATAATAGTGTGTGTTTTTTGATTATTTCTGGACCTTGTTATTTTTCTGTATTTTTGAAATTCAAGGATAATTGAAAGCGCAGAGGTTTATATAATTATATGTAATTATATTTATAAAAGGACATATAATGAACTAAGTGTATATATGAATGCGCTTATGTAAACTATTTACATATAATGCATATTTTATAAGTAAAATTATATGTGTGTACACTCACATATGGCATATGGTCCCATCACTTCATGGGAAATAGATGGGGAAACAGTGTCAGACTTTTATTTTTTTGGAGCTCCAAAATCACTGCAGATGGTGATTGCAGCCATGAAATTAAAAGACGCTTACTCCTTGGAAGGAAAGTTATGATCAACCTAGATAGCATATTCAAAAGCAGAGACATTACTTTGCCAACAAAGGTCCGTTTAGTCCAGGCTATGGTTTTTCCATTGGTCATGTATGGATGTGAGAGTTGGACTGTGAAGAAAGCTGAGTGCCAAAGAATTGATGCTTTTGAACTGTGGTGCTGAAGAAGACTCTTGAGAGTCCCTTGGACTGCAAGGAGATCCAACCAGTCCATTATGAAAGAGATCAGTCCTGGGTGTTCATTGGAAGGACTGATGTTGAAGCTGAAACTCCAATACTTTGGCCACCTCATGCGGAGAGTGGACTCATTGGAAAAGACCATGATGCTGGGAGGGATTGGGGGCGGGAGGAGGAGGGGACGACAGAGGATGAGATGGCTGGATGGCATCACCAACTCAATGGACATGAATCTGAGTGAACTGTGGGAGTTGGTGATGGACAGGGAGGCCTGGTGTGCTGCGATTCATGGGGTCCCAAAGAGTCGGACACGACCGAGCGACTGAACTGACTGACTTGGAAGAGTCAGTCCTATCAGAAAGGAAAGAGCAAGCGTAGTGGTTCTTATTACATTTCTTAGAAGCTAGTTATGAGAAGGGATTGCAGGCTTTCAGGGATTGAGCATTATTTTTCCCAAGTGTCTTCTGTCTGATAGATACGCTTTGTTTTGAAAATAGAATGCTTGCATGCCATCACGGCAGGTGCTGAGGTTAGGAAGGGAAGAGTAAGGAGGGACGACGTGATGCACTGACCTCAGCCTTGTTTGATTCTTGGTCACAGGCACCCCTTTTTAATTCCTCTTACTTCGTGTCCGACTCTTTGTGACCCCATGCACTGGTGCCCACCAGGCTCCTCTGTCCATGGGATTCTCCAGGCAAGAATACTGTAGTGGGTTGCCGTGCCCTCCTGCAGGGGATCTTCCCAACCCAGGGATCAAACCTGGGTCTCCCGTATTGCAGGTGGAGTCTTTACTGTCTGAGCCGCCAGGGAAGCCCAATTCATATTAGGAGCAGGATTGATTTGAGTAATAAAGAATCTGAGTACATGATGTGTAGGTGATAGGAAGCAAGCATAGCAACAGAAGAGAGAGAATTTATTTTGTTTATATCACTTTGCTTTTAATTCCTTTTTGCAAAGGGTTCCTGTGCCCAATTGCAGCGTGTATGTGTGTATGTTTTGGGGAGGCGGGGGGCACTTGTTCACACAAGCAATTCTCAGATGCCATCAGGGTGTCCGAGAATTCAGCCCAGTTCTCACACTGTCTGCCTAGAGAGAAAATCAGGCCTCATAGGTAAAGAAAGGGCTCAGTCCTGTGAGACTGTCCACTTCTGACATCAAGACTGGCCATAGACTGGAGGTTTCTGGGACTAATTCCTTAGGTTTGATTCATTTGCTGGGATGGTTCACAGAGCTCACTGTTTTTGGGGGTAGTGGGGGCTGCACTGTGTGGCCGGTGGGATCTTCGTTTCCCAGCCAGGGATTGAACCTGGGCCCCGGCAGTGAAAGCACTAAGTTCTAACCATTAGACTGCCTGGGAATTTCCCAACACGAGAATTTGCATGGATTGGATGTGGGATACGCAGTAGGAAAGAGGTCCCAGGTTATTAGGGTTTTAGTTTGGGAGACTGGGGTGTGGTGAAACCCATTGACCAAAACTGAGAATACAGGAGGGAGAAGTGGATTTTCTTCCTGTCCTACCTGTTCTTTCCTCTTCCTTTTTGGTTGGGAGAGTAGAGTCGGGAGGTCATAAACTCAGTTTAACGTGGGGCCTGAGAGCGACAACTTTGGAGTCCGTTTGGTTGAATTTGAATCTCATCTCTAAAATAGTCCTGTGTGGCTCCGTGTGACCTCACTTCTCTGGGCCTTAGTCTCCTCACCTGTAAAACCGGGTAATTGTGCTACTTATGTAATTATTTATGAGAATTAAATGAATTAAAGGAAAGTGTTTATGTGTCCATTAAATACAAAATCTCACGTTCAGTAATAAGTGGGAAAGGAAAATAACTGGGATGTCAAGCTCAGTTCATAGGACTCTCAGAAAGGTGGGCCTGAAACTCTGAGGGAGAGGTGGGCTGGGGGCGAGTCGCACTGTAGAAGTCTGCACAGTTCCACATGTAACTAGAATAGTACTTAGTGTTGCCTTGCAGCCGGCTAGCTTAAATGAACCTTTGGAACTTCGGTCTGCTTATGATGGGATATTTCTTAGTATATATACAGTGATAGCCTGAAAAGTTCTGTGGTCTGAATATTCAAGTTTGAGGAACTTGGAATATAAGAGAAAACATGTAGGTATGTTGATAGACTTGAAGGTTGTATAAATCTGTGAAAATAATTGTTTTCACACTCACTAAAGGAGACAAAAGATGGCAAGCAAAATACAGTATCGGTGAAAGTGTCAGTTGCTCAGTCGTGTCTGACTCTCTGCGACTCCATGGACTGTAACCTCTGTCCATGGAATTCTCCAGGCAAGAAAACGAGTGGGTAGCCATTCCCTTCTCCCGGGGATCTTCCCAATCCAAGGATCAAAGCCGAGTCTCCCACATTGCAGTCAGATTCTTTACCATCTGAAGCACCAGGAAGGCCACAGTGTCAGTGGTCATTTATATATTTTGAATTAGTGGCAGGGTACCAGTACTTTTTTTCGTCATAGCCGACTCCTGTGAGGCTTCCCTCGTAGCTTAGTCAGTAAAGAATCTGCCTGCAATGCCGGAGACCTGGGTTTAATTCCTGAGTTGGGAAGATCCCCTGGAGAAGGAAATGCAAACCATTCCAGTACTCTTGCCTGGAAAATCCCATGGACAGAGGAGCCTGGTGGGCTATAGTCCATGTGGTTGCAAGTGTCGCACACGACTTAGCGACTACACCACCACCACTACTCCTAGAAACTTCTCAGTCTCTGCTCTCCAGTCTTAAAAAAGATACTTGTCAATGCACTCTGCGTTGTTACAGATAATATGCCTATGAGTTATTTCCCTCCTGTTTTCCTGAGCTTATTGCTGTAGCCAAATATACAGTGCCTAATTTTGTCTCAGTTTAGCCCAGATGTAGTCCTAGCGAGCCCAGGTAACTTGGTGCTTGAGGTAGCAAAAATTGGGGCATTATTTATTTAATCCACTCAGGTCTTATTTCTTGAACCTTCTTTCCAATGCTTACTCAGAGTTGTGTTCTTTATTTTCAGTTTCATGAGAAATCACATTCTTCTCTGTCCTTAAACCCCATGTATCAGCTGCTCCCACTTCTAACATGCCGGTCATATGATCCAAGACCCAGGTTTATAGTTCTTCATGTTTTTTATCTTGCCTGAGGCTTTAGTGCAAAAATGACTTACCTACTCTTGGTTTTTACACTCTTCTCTGCTTGTCTTCAATTTTTTTTTTTAAAGGAATATATAGCAAATCGTTACATGTTATAATCAGAATTTCTCTGCCAGGCTGACTTTTCAGGAAAGTTACTTTTTTATTCTCCTAAACTGAAATATTTTTTACAAAGTGATTTACTGCTTATGAATTTTATTCATGTTTGGCCTGGTTGAGGCAGAAGAGTAAATGGTGAGACTTAAAATCAGACTTAGTCCACCTGGATTCTTGCAGGTGTGTAATTTTCTTATGACCATTTCGGTGATCCCTAGTGAGAGGATCTTGCAGTGGCGGAAAGCAGTGACGGAAAGAAGTGAACTTTGGTGTGGGACCAGAGTTCTCACGGTGTGACCTTAGGCCAGGCTGCTTGATCTGTCTGAGCCCTGGTGTCCCCGCTGGTGAAACAGGAGGGCCTGCTTGTTGGGTGTGTGTCAGTGTCTGTGAAGTGTGTCAGCTGAGTGGTTGGGGTATAGTGAAGGTCCTTTACTCTGCAGTTTTACTCATAATTTTGATTTAAACTCTTGTGCTTTTTGCATTTTCAGTTTTTTTTTTTTTTAAGACTGTGGGTATTTCCTTGGATTCTAGAGGAAGTCATAAATATTCTTGGTTTTTAGGATTTCTCTTGAAATCCCCAGTTAGTGAAAAGACTCCCCCCCACCCCCCCAATATCTCATTTGATCATCTTTTTGGGAATTAGGGTGATAGGTTTTTTTAATTGCGTGTTAGGTATCAAAACATTCCCTGTATGACTCCTTTGGCTGTTTTAATTCTTGAAAGTCTGCTTCTGAAATAAAGACATTTTTTTCTATGACTTCTTTACTCTATTAGTGTAAATGAGCAGAAGTGTATAAGGAAAGCGGGTCACAGTGTATGATTTGAATATAACCGCATAGTAATTTGATCCATGGAATAAAATTTTAGGTCCCTCAACTTTGTTTTCATTTTTGTAGCTTATTATTATTATATTTTTTTGTAGCTTATTCTTAATAGACATCTTCTGTACCATCTGAATTGTCCTTTTAAACCTCTTGCCTTTTGTTTTTTCCTGAGGGTTAAATTTTTAAAATTGTGAATATGAGAATATATAATACATAAAATTAAAAGATAATAAGCAACAGCTGTGTACTTCACCCAGCTTAAGAAATAAGATAGCTCCTACCAGTACTTTTGAAGCTTGTATCAGCTTGTATGTACTGATTTTTTTTTTGCCTGCTGTTTGCAATACTTCCCTACTATAGTTATTTTGAAACTAGGTAAAATTTTTAGTTTTTCAGTATAAAACATTGTGTCTTTAGAAAATACATCAATGACTGCCATTTAGTTCATTAAATAAAAGAAAGTGAAAGTTGCTCAGTGGTGTCCGACTCTTTGTGATCCCATATACTACACAGTCCATGGAATTCTCCAGGCCAGAATACTGGAGTGGGTAGCCTTTCCCCTCTCTAGGGGATTTTCCCTAACCAGGGATCGAACCCAGGTCTCCCACAATGCAGGCAGATTCTTTACCAGCTGACCCACAAGGAAAGCCCTTAGTTCATTAACTCTCGAGTTAATCTGGGTTTGCCATATCATGCTAATGCATTCATTTCAATCACAGTTTTGCCACTCTAGTTTTTTTTTTTTTTTTTTTTAGATTTGTACTGATTTTATAAATCTCAGCACAAGAGTACTTTCAGTCAGGTGTCTTCATATCCTCCCCCCCCCCTCCTCCCATCCCCTCTTGTCTCCCTGACCTCTCTTGAGAAAGAAGAGACACCAAGAGACCGCGTCTGTACTTTCCTGAGCATACCATGCACCAAAACTCAAGTTTGTTGAAATGATGTTAGTCCTCCCTGCACATGGGCTGTAGGTTGATTTTATGCAGTGATTTTCAGACAACTAGAAAAATGGTTTGTAAGTATAGCTTCAAAAACCACTTAAGCTCAGTTCCTAGATTGTTCATAGACTATTATATTGCCTTTGGCAAAATGTGAGCTAAAACATACTGTAAAAGATTTTGAGGATTATGGGAGGTTTCTGTGGTAAGGATAGTACATGTTTTTCATTAGCATCTAATTTTGCTCCATAATTTGTGAATGGTTCCATTTGTAGGGGAAAAGATAAAAAATTCGTTGTAGGTTTTTTTCAGAAAAAAATTAAAATATGACTGAATTTGTAAGCTTCTTTAGAAAGAAAATTGTATCTGTAGTTTGCAAAGTCCATTTGGTGTTTGCTGTATCCTAGTTGGCACCCCACTCCAGCACTCTTGCCTGGAAAATCCCATGGACGGAGGAGCCTGGTGGGCTGCAGTCCATGGGGTCGCTGAGAGTCGGACACGACTGAGCGACTTCACTTTCCCTTTTCACTTCCATGCATTGGAGAAGGAAATGGCAACCCACTCCAGTGTTCTTGCCTGGAGAATCCCAGGGACCGGGGAGCCTGGTGGGCTGCCGTCTATGGGGTCGCACAGAGTCAGACACGACTGAAGCGACTTAGCAGCAGCAGCAGTATCCTAGTTACTGTCAAAACTCAAATCTGATACAGACCATTGTTTTTTTGAAAAGTGACAAGCCTGAAGGATATATTGGAATAATCAATAGAATCTTTATTCAGTAATCCAATGTCTAGACTTGAGAAGTTTATCATTACTCAGTATATTCGGAGGAGGAAGTGGCACCCCACTCCAGTACTCTTGCCTGGAAAATCCCATGGACAGAAAAGCCTGGTAGGCTACAGTTTATGGGGTCGAAGAGTCGGACACGACTGAGCGACTTCACTTCACTTCACAGTATATGATGGTTTAGTTGCAGCATACCTCAGCAGCCAGTTTCCTAACTTGCTGAGATTCTTTATCCTTTGCTAAAGGCTGTTTTTCAAATGAGTAATAATTAAATGGTTGATTTTTTTCCCCCTAAGATGTCAGTTTTAGGGTGAGATCATTTTGATAATCCACAGGCAGATGCATTATCCTTTATGCCATTGGCCCACTCATCTTTTCCTGTTGAAGCCGTTGAAGTTGGCAGGGTATTGTGACATTTTACAGGTGAAGAATATAATGTTGAGAGCCTGAAGGATTTGAAAATGTGTAGTTCATAGCTAGAGATTTTAAATTTCACATGTTCCTTTACTGTAGTTTATGCTGAAATTATAAAGACTTTTATTATTATTATTTTTTAAGACCATTTATGAGGGGAAAAATTAGAAAACTATGTTTTTGAAGTAAAAACCTTTAATCTCGATTCATATATTATTTTGCAAGTAAAACTTTTGATGTGCTGCTTTTATGTTCATCTGTCTGTCTGTCCGTATCCCCCTTTCCTTCCCAGTTGGATACCAGTTGGTCTCATGCTTAGGGTTTTACTTGATACCATAGCAGCACCTAAACTGGAAAAGTGGTTTTTCAAGAATGGAATCTGGGATCGAGGAATGATTTCAGAGACAGGTGGTTCCTAATTTACAAGTAGTTCATACATGTAAACTGCTATCTCTGAGCTGCTCTTTCATGTTTTGAGCTTTTAAAGAACCCCAGGGGCTCAAAAGTAGGAGGAGAAATAAGTGAAAAGCAGAAATATTTGGGGGCAGTAAATACAGACTCAAACCCACTTGGCTAAAACTTTTCCTCACACTATCTCAGTCTTTTTTAATGTTATTTTGCAATACTACCAGAATTCTACCAGTTAGGGGTTTATTTGGTCTATTAGCACCCCACTCCAGTACTCTTGCCTGGAAAATCCCATGGATGGAGGAGCCTAGTAGGCTGCAGTCCATGGGGTCGCTAAGAGTCAGACACGACTGAGCGACTTCACTTTCCCTTTTCACTTTCATGCTTTGGAGAAGGAAATGGCAACCCACTCCAGTGTTCTTGCCTGGAGAATCCCAGGGACAGGGGAGCCTGGTGGGCTGCCGTCTATAGGGTCGCACAGAGTCGGACACGACTGAAGTGACTTAGCAGCAGCAGCTAGCATCCTTGTTGAAAACTGCAAATGTTAAAGTGAATTATTTCAGCCCAGTTGATTTCCTGTCACATACCTGAAGTGAACTCCATTGAGACAACAGGAACTTCGGGCTGGTAATTTAGGAACATATTGATACTCAGGGGAAAGGGTTATTACTCTTAGCAGGATGATTGGAGTGTCCTGATGTAAATTTAGGGAATTGAAAGCATCAAGAGTTGAGAGAGTGCTAACAAAGGAAAACAACCTACTTTAGAGTTTTTCCACATAAAGAGAGGATCTAGAATTGGTTAAGTTTCTGTGTTGCTCCTGCAGAGTCCCCAGTGCCCATGGCTGGTATAATATCTTTTGGTCTCAATAGATGGATGTCTTTTGGCTAGCCTGGGAACTTGGCCAACGTAAGCAACATTGTTTCATTTGGAATAATACTGAATTCCACAGTATCAATTTGAAAACTAGATTTTTAGACCAAACTCCTTTGTTGATTTCAGCCTGTGCTTGTCTTTGTCTTATCTGTTATTGTGTGCTCTTAGTTGACAACAGCCAGAGGGTGCTCTTGCTTTCCCCTTAAGTCGTGGAATTTGCTGGCCAATCATGAAATAGCAGCGGAAGTAATGAGTAGGAATTTAAAGTCAAAGAATTATAATAAGTAGGGGAAGCCACCGGGAGAGCAAAAGAGAGTTTGTGGGCTTGGAGGAGCAGTTGTGAGCAGTGTCTCAATTTACCTGTAACGCTGGAAGATTGACATCTGATTGTTCCTATAAAGCAACTTTCTTTACCTTTGATAGTAAGCCGTGGTGAAAAGTGAATTCACATTCGTACTGATTTGTGAATTGATGTAGATTATAAAATGTAGATATTTTTCTTCTGCTAAATTACATAGACTAGTGGAGTATTGACAGTTTATTTCATACCTAGAAATGTGTGACTTTTTTTGTTGGTAGTAGTCAGGTTTTAAAACTTTTTCTCCCTGGCAGTTACTTTATATTTTATATATAATTGGTTTTCATTAATGAAAATTATTTTCAAGTAAGCTTAAACAAATGTTAGCAAATGAATTTACAATCATTTTATCTCTGTTTTGGGGGTTGTGTTTACATTAGATGTTCCTCAATTAGGGGTAATTGTCTTGCATCCTTATCTCTTATCATAATCTGTTTTTCTTCACACAGTGTTGTAGTTTTGCTGCTGGACTCTTCCCTCCCTCCCCCCACCCCATCAGGATGATATGAGACTTGAAAGAAGACGATGCATACAGGTGACTCAAGTTTTGAAATACAGTAAAACTATGGCTGTCTGAGAGAATGTGGGAACTGGTGGTATATTTTGAGTGGGGGGGAGCTTTCTGATAAACAGCATTAGGGGGAGAATAGATCACTGAATGCAAAGATATAGTTGGGTTATTATTAGACTTGACTTTGGGCATCAGTTTGATAATCAGTAACTGAGAGTGGTATTAATACAAATACAGCATTGTAATTGCTAGTTCTTGACCTTTTCAAAAGGGGATGATTGGCTAAAGTACTTTGGTGAGATTTGAAGTGTTTCTGTTAAAGATAAATAAAATATTCACCTTTATCGGTGAATGTATGTTCCCCCAGATCGCTTTAGAGCAGAGCCGTAAAGGCTTATGGAGAACACGTTAGCGGTGTGTCTTAAATAAGACTCCAACCGTTATATTGAGGATGTTACACCCATATGTATGACTCCTTGAAACTGCGGTCTGGGGGTTTATGTTTTCTTTCCTGCCTCTCTCCATCCCTTCCTTCATTCCTCTCTTTCTCCTTCCTTTATTCCTTGTCTCCTCTTTTATCTTTTTATAGTTTGTATTTATATAGGAGAAGCAGTATAGAAGGCAGTTTTGAAAGAGTAGTTTTGATTGGTTTGTAATTAATTGAGGTGATCTTGTACATGGAAAAATGAAGGCTGTTGTATCTGTGGCTATGTTCAAACTCTTGAAAATGTAGTGTAGCTAATGGATAAGGTGTTATTAATGTTTAAATTTGAATGGTTTTAAATCAGGCTGATTAGGAGACATTTTGTTGAACCAAGCGGCTTGTATTTGTAGACCTGGACACAGATATTCTTGCTTGATTCATAAACTGAAAATGTGGTCTTTAACTGGAAAAGAAGTAACTACATAAATCTTGGATAGATACTTAATTACATTATTAGTGAAGGTGTTAAAATTTTTGTGATTGGTTTTTGGTTTTGGTGATCTTTGTTTTTCAAACAGAAAAAATTTACCTTTTTTTGACTTCAGAATGGAATTAAAAAAAAAAGTCTCAGGTGTACCATTTTGTATGAAGAAATGTGCTTGAATATATATTAATTATAGATCAAATCATATTTTACATTCATGAGGAACTCAGAGTCCGATGGTAATTCTTTTTTGAGTAAAAGGCGATTGAGTGATTATTGCTGTAACCTGTGTCTCAAGGGTGCACGCATGTGTTTGCCTGTACACACTAGAGGTAAACCATGGATACGTGCTGGCCGAGTGGCTGATGGAATCATCGTGATGCTGAGGCCGAGTATCAGTGTCATGGAGGAGTAAACAAGAAAGAATTTACAGAAAACATTGTAGAATTTTATGAAAATTGTGTTGTCAGATTTTATAAGTGTGACCTTCTGGTGCAGGAACAGTTTCTGAGCCCAGTCAGCTCCCGGGTTGCCCTTGGGCATGGTACTAGCACGTTGGCTATACCAAGTAGATGCTTACTTTCACCTGAGGTCAGTAGAGGAACAAAGTGTTCTGGGGGTGTCTCAAAAGACTTATCCATGAATATTAATGATTCTAGAGGTTTTCCCTTAAGGAACTTTGAGGTGGCAGAGTTGCTCTTTTATTTCTAGTTTATTGTCACAAGATACGAAAAAAGTTTCCAAGTAGCTCTTTTTCTTGAGAGGCTCATGGATGAACTGAAATATCTAAAGAGTAAATCCGGTTTATAAAGATTATCTAGTTCATTTTATGAGTGCTAGAACACACAGAAAATTTACAAATATCAGATTTGTGGTGTAATCTAGTCTCTTACTCAGCCCTGTAGTCTTTAAAAATTACCAACATTTAATGGCTGATAAAGGGAAAGACTGAAGAAGGAAGGTTTGACTCTGATGTGTATATTAGCTGTTGGTGTATTTCCCCTTCAATAGTTTGAAAGTTAATAATTGGTTTTGAATGTAAAATTAACAGCTTTTATAACCATCATTAATTAATACAGTTTGCTCTGGTTTTATGATGCACACATTTATTATTCAGCGGACAGGATTTTAACATGTAAAAGCTCATAAGGAGTTTTTCACTGGGAGTTATTTCTAGAATGTTTTTGCATACTTGGAAGTGAGTGTTGTTTCCCCAGGCATTCATGATCTTGACTGTAGGTTGGTAAGATGTGACGATGCCTTACTCTCATGCTGCTTCATTGTAGGTGCTCGTTCAGGGATGCTAGGAAGGACATTGAAATATGTTTTGACTGACTGCGCTTTTCAAAAGCCAAAGCTTAATAATTGATTTTTACTGAACAGAAAGCTAAACTTTAATATATCTTTAGTACATGTGTTGATAGGTGTTTCTGTACTTGTTAAATTTGAGGGCATTTTTCACATTTTAAAATACAGTTAGGCTGTATATTAGGTAAGATTGGATTATTTTTTGATCTTTGGAAGAAAAATCACTTATGACCAAACATTCGTTTCGCTAACATTTGCTTTGTACCAGGTGCGATAGTAGTGCTTGGCTTGTAAGGATTCCTTTGCTTGGGAATCAAGGAACACATTTCACCTGAAAGAGGGAGAAGATATATAAACAAATTATGCAGTGGATGTTTATGATAAATTTTAGATCCTTGTCTGTTGAATTCAAGGTACCTAGAGTAAAAATAGAAAACACTTTCTGGTTAAGGCATTCGGAGTAATGTCTTCACCTGATACCTACATGTTGTCAAAATCTACTTTTGTGTCCCACTCTTCTTTTCTGAGCTCCAGACTTACATAACTGCCTCCTAGGTGTCTCTCCTGCACACATTTTCTCCTCTCTTATTTATTCCTGTTAGTGATGAGTGACACCATTCTACCCAAGCATGCGATCATCCTGAGAACCTAGGAGCTACTGCTCACTCCTTTGAATTAAGCAGTAACCAAATTCAGTTTATTTAGAATGTAGAAAGTACTTAGGAGATTAAATTTGGAAAATGCACTGCCTCAGAGGTCACTGTGCACATTAACATAAAAGCACTTGCATTTTTCATATTTATTTGATAAAAGGACCTCCTCTTCCTTTTATTTCTTATTTATACCTATTAACATTCAGTGGAACGTTAATCGGAAAAGCTGTTGGTTACAGCAGATGATACTATACTTTGCTGGGCTTCTTTAACAACGGAAATATTTTTATTTTTAATAATAGTGATAAGCTAGTTATTTGAAAACTTGAAATAGTTCTAGAACATACAGAACTATAACTATTTGAGGATGAACATTATAAATTTATTTTAAATTCTGCTGATTTGATCATATGTCTTCCATATTTCTATAAACTTAAGTGATTAAAGCTATTTGATGTGGTAGTTTTAACAGATTAAAATGTGAGTTTTGTGGGACAAAGTTTGCATACTACAGTGATCACAGGAGTATGGCATATTATAATATTATACAGCAATTAGAAATCAGATCTGTAAACTTAAATAAAGTCAACTTCTGTAGTCCCATTTATATACACAGGGTGCACGGAGGGGAATAAAAGGATTTGTGTATTTTGATATTTGAGAGTGTATTGCCCATTTCGCTCCTTTTGGTCTCGTTCTTCACATGGTCCTGTGTAAATAGGCTTTTCCTATATGTGTTTTCCCTTCTTTAGTTCTCATTCGTTTCTTAATCCTGAGCGGTCTGATTTTGTGCTTAATAATTCAACAGGTTGATGGTTTTTGGTGAATGGTTAAATCCAGTGGATTTATTTTTGCCCTCAGGTTTTAAGTTTTTCTCCCTGTTGACTCGGTAATGTAGTATCAGTGAAAAAATCGGGAAATTTATAAGACTATGGATGAGTGGAAGGAAACATACCCAGCGTTCTACTGCCCATTGCGCTAGGGCACTTTCTCTTCCAGTATTTTGTTCTTGATGCCATTTTTTATTAAGATCATCTGAATAGGTTGGTGTGCTTGGGTAGAATCTTTTTTCATATTGTTTATATTTTCTCTTTTATTGCCCAGCATTATATTGTGAACATTTCCCTGTGTCATCAAAAACTTACTAGCTATAGTGGTCTGTTGTTCCTTTCAACTTGGAGCATATTCAGAGCATTCAGAACTGTAACATTTTGAGGGCACATTATTTTAGAGATTTATTTTAAAATATGTGATTTGAAGCTGTTTCTTTAAATGCTCATTTCCTAGTTAAGTTAGATGTCTTTGGGACTTTTTTTTAAGTTTTCCTTTTCACTTTTTTAAAAAGTACTAACATTTGTGCGTGAGTGTTTGTTCATATATTGAATTATTGCCTTGTAGTTTGTCCCTAGGAGTGTAAGTATTTTAGCTCATAGGGCTTAAAGAATTTTAAAACCCTTCGTACAACTCTTTAGAAAGGTGTTTGGTAAATGTACCAGTTTATACTTATTAGCATTAGACAAATGTTTGTCTTTTTAATATATCTTTTCGAGCAGTGAGTATTATAGTTAAAAATAAGTTTCCAATTCACCTGGCAAAGAGAAGAATCTTCTGTTTTAGAAAATTTTATAAAAGTGATAGTGTGTTCTCAGTGGAGGAAAAAGTTTAGTTGTTTCTGAAATGCATAAAGCGACAAACCTAACATAGTTCAGTAAATATTCTTCTCCCAGGATTCTTTCTACCAAGTGGTTTTGTTTTATGCTTTTATGGCATTTGCATATGTTAGCTTGCCATTTTTTGGTCCCAGCTAATCTGATTCTCAGGCGTATTTGCATTTTTGTGTCCTGTGTCTAACAGGGTTCTTGTGACATAGAAAGTGTTCAATGAATACTTGTTAAAAGAATAAAAATTGTTACTCTTATTGATGCCTAAAAATATCTACTCGGAATGTCTGCTTTAATAAATTTCTATTACTATTTCTATATATTAATAATAAATAAATTTCAGGTGGTTTTAAGAGTTCCACATTATTTTCCATTTCCTTTTATGTTTCCTTTTTTTTTTTTTTTTTACTGTTTCTGGTTTCTAGATGAAAGTGATTAATAATGATTGCATCAGGTGTGTGTCTCATAAAAGAACATAGGATATTTATAGAGAAGATGGTGGAAAACCTGAGGTTAGCCATGTTGTAAAGTTGTATTTCTTAGGCCTTAGTACCTTTATTTAAGACCTCGGTGAAAGCAAATGGATCCGTACTCATTATTCTAAATTGTAGGGATACTTGCTAAATGTACCTTCAGAGGAATGTATGAGATCTGGGGAGATAACAGTAGGACATAGTTGTTTGAATCTTGACAGTTTTCCCTAAATACAGAGTAACTGGCATGGCAAAACCAAAAATTGATGGACACTTTCTCTAAAACAGTATCACCACAAACTCTTAATAGAAGTAGATGAGGACCAGTCTCCAATAACTACAGGACCTGCATGGTGTCAACACTTGTATTGAAAGATTCAGAAGAAAGCAGCAGGAATTTGATGGACTTGTGAACAGGAGAACCCCAAGCTAGCTAACAAAAAGTCCCTGCAAAGTGTGGCAAGAAAGGTTGAGAACAGCAGCTAAAATGAAGAGATGTTTGTGAGTTCTCAGTATATCAGGGGCCCACAGTGAACTCTGTGGTGGCAGAGCCCTCTGGTGCCTATGAATCTTCAAAACCGACCACTTGAAGTTCCCTTCCTGGTCAGAGTCCCACACTGAGGAGACACTGCTGATAATGGAATCCAGATGAAACAGGATGAAGACCATGGGGGAGAAGGGGAGAAGGGCAGGTAAGATAGGGGGAAGGTGGAAGTACAAGAGACCTCAGTCATGAGACTGTGTTTTGGTATGCTTCGTTTCCTCTTGAGGAAGACAGAGGAGGACTTACTGAACCTGGAAAATCTACTCTAGCTTCCTAAAAGTTTTTTTATTTTGCATGAAAGAGAGCAACTGACTCAGTCAAATTCCCCCCCGAGTTTACTTTCATAAGAAAAAAGGAATGAGAGAAAAATATATCTGCAGACAGTGAAAGCATGCTGGAAAGAAATGTTTATAAAACAAATGAAAACTATAGCCTGATGTTTCTAAATGAATTCAAGCTCAAAGAAATTTAGAAGATGATACAAATATGGAGTGTTAGTCCCTCAGTCATGTCCAGCTCTTTTCGACCCCATGGACTGTAGCCCACCAGGCTCCTCTGTCCATGGGATTCTCCAGGCATTAATACTGGAGTGGGTTGCCATGCCCTCCTCCAGGGGATCTTCCTGACCCAGGGATCAAACCTGAGCCTCTTGGGTCTCCTGCATTGGCAGGTGGATTCTTTACCACTAGCGCCACCTGGGAAGGTGTGGGAAGAGCAACAGAAATCTGAATAAGGAAATCTTAGAAATGGTAAAGAGAAATAAAGAATCATTTGAAAAATGAAGCTCGACTAGAAGGTACGCTAAAGTGAAACAAACAATAGAAAATGTCTTCGGAGAAACAGAAGATAAATAGGAGACAAAAATTTTAAAAAAAGAAGAAAAAGAAATGTTCTAGAAAAGGTGACATTTACCAAAGAGAGGCAAAGAAATATCAACATAGAAACAATACCAGAGTCTCTGAAGAGGAACCAGAGCAGTGAAACTTAATAAATTCTAATAATTATAATTCAGGTAAATTTCCTGAAATTAAAAAAAAAGAAAAAGGGTTACCACTACATTTGAAAAGTTATATAGTTGGAGAAATTGATCCAGAAATGACTACCATGTAGATATATTCTTTAAACATTATTGGACTTTGAAGAAAATTCTTGGAGTATGTAGGCAAAGATCCAAATCTTTAAGGGGAAGATTGTTGGATTATTTGGTTTTGATAACAGTGCTTTATTCTGGAAACAGTGGAATAACCACATCTAATAAACACAAGGAGAACAAATAAGAGCCAGGAGTTTTATATCCAGCTAAATTGACTCAAGTATGAAAACAGCGAACAAAATGTTACGAATGTGAATATGAATTTGGAGGCTGTTCTTTCTTTGAGCACTTCTTAAGGAATCTACCAGGGAGTAAACTTCGGCAACCCAGGAGACGGCAGGGACACTGACCTAAAAGGACCTTTAAAGAGGTACTTGTGGAACTTAAATGATGCTTATGCATGAGTATAATATGTAATGGCTAGATTCTCTGCAATGAAGATACAGTAGAAACAACAACATAAAGAAAGAATAAAGTTCTGATTGCATCAGTTACTAATGGGAAATAAAAGACTCCTTCAGATTGGATGCTTGGAGAAGAGGCGGGAGGGGCAAGTTGGTAATTGAATTTCAGTGGTGTTACAAGTCGGGGAAACAGCAGGTCATGCTTCTTCACCCCTAGACACATGATGAAAAGAAAGGAAAGCAGAAGGGATTTGGGGAACTACCAGAACGAAATACACAGCTCCACATCTCACTTTCTTCGTAGGAAGGGGAATAGGAAGCATGGTAGTAGCAAGATGACCTCACAGTGGAGTGCCGAGTGCTCACATAGCTGGTGCCTGATAGATGTGGCCTATTTCTATTATTTTTATTCTCTCCCCTCTCAGTGGTTATTACCATACTATTTATGCTTATTTTGAGCTTGCATTTTCTTGAATTTACCCTTGTTTTGAGAATTTGACCTGTCTTCTCAAATCACCTGTTTAGTGTTTCAAATTTTATCAGACTTAACAGTTAATTAAAATTCATCTCATTTACATAATTTAAAATTGTGTTGAAGGACTGTTTTATTTATAATGCTGATTTTTTCCTACTTATTGGTATTACTCAGGTTTTATTTGCAGGAGCAGGGTAGATAGGGAAAAAAATGTGTTGGAGTAAAGAGTTTTCTTCTGGTAACCCAAGTTACTTGAAAAACTAACGTTTTGTTTTTTTCATATACTTGAAGTGATAATCTAATACCATTTTTACATGAGTCTAGTAGAAAAAGATTTTGTTACAGTTACGCAGATTTACTGGTAAAAAGATCTGAAATACTTTAGTTCTCCTTCTTCCCCATTCAGTAAAACACAAAATGTAATTTTTTTCCCTCTCTTTGAGGGCATGGACTTTCCCCTGTCCTGTGTGTGTTGGTGAATATTCTTTGATAAATTACACATCATGAAATTCTTGCATCTTATCCGGTTCAGTTTTCAGTGAACTTTTACAGCTGTGCAGCTGTCCCCACCACAGTCCTATTTACGTATTTTTAGTTAAAAGTAATTTGAGTTCAGATAGAACTTCTGTAAAGAAGAAAATGAAAATCAGTAATCCAAATAATTGGAATATCACTATTTTTTTAGTTGATGTATTTTTGCTCGTTATGCCTTTTTTACATGGGGCTCCTTCGAACAGGATTGAAGAGGCAAATGGGGTCACCTTTTACTTTCTCTAGTCTTGTAAAATTTAAACATTTCCCCATCTTTTTTTTTTTTCCTTTTTTTCCCCAATCTTTTATAACATCATTTTTCATGAGTAATTAGTATTCTACGAATCAGTTACTATTCCCCATTGTTGCTGATTAGTTCATAATGATGTTGAAGTGAATGTTGTGGTAGACCTTGTGTTCATGTGTGATTTACTGCCCTAGGTCTAGTCTTGGAGGTTGCATTTATTGGGTTAAAGGGCATGTACATTTTTAAGACTTCTGATACATATTTTCAAATGTCTTTTTTAAAGAACAGATTAGGCTTTTACCAGCTGTACAGCACAATTTTACCCCACTGTAGAATCCTGAATATTTAAAAATATTTGCCAATTTGATAGGGAAAACATAACTTAATACTTTAATTTGCCTTTATTTGAATATTAGTGAGGCTGAGTATGTGTTTATATGGTCTGTGATTTTCCTTTTAGTATTTTTTGCTGATATTTCTCGAGTATTATTTTTTTTTTTTAATTTCATTTTCTTGAGAGTTCCTCATTGACTATTGGTATATGTCAGGAACCATTCTAAATGATTTACATTTATTAACTCATTTTTTTCTTGATGGTGACTCTTAGATTGGTGTGATGATTAACCCAGCCAGAAGTTAGTAGCCTGCCCCAGGTCACACAGCTAGTCAGGGATGGAGCTTGCTTAGCCAGTATATTCCTGCTTTTGTTACTTCTCTTGAACTTTCTGGTTTACATTTGTCTTTTAATTTTGTTCATAGTATCGTTTTATACAGGAGCTTTAAGTTTTTGTATGGAGGGTCTAGGGCTTATTTATTAGTGTAATGCCTGAAAATATAATCGATTCTCAAATATTTGTTGAACAGATGAGAATAAATCCATTAACAATCTGTTGATGGTGGTGACCTTTTACTTGGTGTATTGTATATCCTCTTTTACAGGGATTTCCAAGGGCTTCATAAATAATTTACTCTTTGGTGTTGATAAGATACAGAGAGCTTATCTGTATTAGCTTTCCTGGAAAATCTGTGGAAGTAATTACTGCTTTAAAAAGAAACGTGTTCTTAAACAAGCACATATGAGTGGTGAAGAAAATGTAGTATTGACAGATTTGAATTGTAGATTCAAGTGAAATAAAATATTTGTTTTGAGTGTAGGAATACTTTAAGGGAGTTTGGTTTTCATAGTTTTAGAAAATGGATCAACTTGGCCATTATTTGAAAAGTTTGTTAAAGTAAATTTTGGTTTATTTTAAGGAGTAAAGAGTCTTTAAAAGGAAAACCCAAACTAAAAAAGCTGATGTAAAAAGTTACAGCTTAAGGTTTTGACAGTGTAGCTTGAGTACTCCACAGGAATCATTTAGTACTGCACTTCTCTCAGTGGGCTTTCTCCCTTTTTCTTTGACAGCAGGCTACTGTTGACTGGTCCCTCTTGAGCTTGGTTGAAGCCTTTGTTTCCTTTAAATGCTAGTCTTATTAAAAAGTGTAGACATCCATATTGTTAAGTGGGCCTTATGTTAGAGATTCAGGAGCTGTACAAATAAGTTCACTTCCATTTTTTCACATGATCCACAAAATATACATGGGAGCAAGTACTCAGAAAGTAGATCCTTGAAAATGTAAACTATTATTTTGTTAATGGAAACCTAGATCTGCATTATATAAAGTTATAAAAGTTAAAAGATTTGTTGAATGCTTGCTTTTTCTAGAACCTCCTGGTTACAACCAACCTTTTGTTCGCCCTTACTAGTAGTAGTATTTTTTAAGCCATGCTTAAATGACGTGTTAAAATCAGATTTGTACTTTTTTTCTATATTAAGCATGAATTACTCAATTTACAGGTGTATAGTTAATAATTCTGGAAGTAAAAATGAAATAGCAGTTTTCCTTTTCCTCATTCTCACTCCTTAGTGGTAAAATCCCTTTTAATATTCAGTTTTTAAATTCTTCCTTTGGTTACTTAACATCACTTTCAATAGAGTAATGTGTTTATAGATCTATTTTATTATTTAAGAAACTAAAGACTGTCCTGTGAGAAAGAGGAAATCAGATAGCTCTGTGTGCTTTTCTTTCTGCCAATTTCTATTTCTCTTTTAAATTTTTTCTGTTATTATTACAACTTTATAAAATTGATTTAAATTTCTCTTTCTTGACCTGTCCTGTTTTCCCAAGATACAAAATGAGAGCTTTGGTTCCCTTTCTTTTCGTCTTGCAGCCTTTGTCTGCCAGACAGTGGCTTTCACGTTGCATACAAGGATGCGCACTTACATATCTTTCCTGAACTGTAATTGGCTCCATGGTTTTTTATCTTGAGGTTCTGTTGAAAATTAAAAACAAGAAAACTGTACTGGAAAATTGCTGAGTGGATTAGGACCTAGAGAAGGAGATGTATGTCACCAAGCTTCTTCCACTCAAAGGAGGAATGTTAACACTGGGATTGGAGGTGTAGTGTAATGTCATGATGATTTTCAAAAATGATTTAATTGTGTGCTGTGCAGATTTTCACTGGGCAAAAAGTTTTGTTTTAAATCAGAGGCAGAGTAATTGTTTACAATACTTGTCACCTTTGTTCGGTCTGCGAGAAGGCCCTCTTTTACAATATTTTAATGAAAAATACTTATAACAACCCCTGTTGCCCCACTCAAGAATCTGACCTCCATGTGCCATTATCAGCTTCTGTCCCAGTTGCGGGGGCAAATGCAGGTTTGGGGTTTGTGGTGAGACGCCAGGCAGATGGCCTCAGTTTAGTGGGTGTGAATGGGGGTCTTGGCAAGAGGGGTCTCACCCTTTCATTGCCAGGTGAGAGGGTCCCAGGGAGCAGAGTGGCTCTGCTGCTCCTTACTAGCCCTTCTGTGGCAGGTGGCGTAGTGTCTTCCAGGGCTTTTTTTTTTTTGCCTCAGCCTGAGGGTGACTGACCTCTTTGTTTGAGTGGCTGAGACTGAGTGTGTTGACTGCGATAGATGCTTCTTTGAGCAGTTGGGAGAGGCTGACCACACAGCACATAGTTGTCTGGTAGCCAGGCTCCCTTCTTCCCATCTCTCTTTCTACTCCACTTTTCCTTTTGCACCCAGAATGGCACCTGCCGCTTCTGCTGTGGTTCTTAGTGTCAGCTTTCGGCTCTGGGTCTTTCTGATACTCTTCTGATTATTGGTATGATCCTGTTGGCCTTTTGTCTTGAAGAAATCTGTCAGAACTTTTGGCTCACCGCAGTGAATCTCTCTCCCATGCTCTGCTGAATTGGTTCTATTTTTGTGACTTTTAACTGCTGTGTTGGTAGATATTATGGAGGATGTGAACACGTATGCTTAGTCCCTATGCTGTAGATTTTTCCTTTTGAACGCACTTTCCAGCCTCAATTTAGGAAACTGAGCTTCTGGGTGTGGTGTTTGTTACTTCTCTTGCTGTTTGTCTTAAAGGATTTTTTCAAGCATTACTCCAGTTGTGGCTGTCTTTGCTTCTCTGGTAGTAAATGTTAAGAAGTAGTGAAGTGAAATTCATGAAAGAAGTGAAATTCATCATCTCAGTAAAACTTTCCGTCTACTACCCACCTACAGTATAGCACTTAAAGTTGCCCATGCGAGAAATAGCTCTCTTGAGAGTCAACATCTGTACTTCAGTTTCTCCCTTTGTGATTTTTGGTTTGGGCTTTCTTTGGAAGCTTCCCTGGTGGCTCAGGTGGTAAAGAATCCACCTGCAGTGTAGAAGGCCTGGGTTCGGTCCCTGGGTGGGAAGATCCCAACTGGAGAGAGGCATGATAACCCACTCCAGTATTCTTGCCTGGAGAATCCCCATGGATAGAGGAGCCTGGTGGGCTACAGTCCATGGGGTCTCAAAGAGTTGGACACGACTGAGAGACTAAGCACGCACCGTTGGGAAGTGCGGTTTTCTCTGTCCACGTTTTACCCATTACTGCCACGTGGCCTCTTCTTGCTACCTAGGTTTCAACTGCTTTGGAGGATGGCTCCTTATCTCAGGTGCTTTGAACCCCAAGCCTCTTGAAAGTGAATTTTTCATATTGTTCATTTTTTAAAATCAGACTAAGTATAACCCCTAAATGTGTGAAATCTGTCCACTTGTTTTCATATTCATGGAAATTGATAAAATTATTAATGCAGTTTGTATAGGTGAGGATGGTTAAGAAAGATGAACCGGTTACTTTTTACTTTCAGCTTTTGTAGGCAGATTTATGAGGAGGAGGAGGGTGGGAAGGTGTCAGAGTTGGTCTCAGGTTGGGGAGGACAGACATCTCTGGACGTCGTCTTTCTGTAAAGGATGTCCTACAAGGCGGTGTGACGGCGCCTCGCTTTACACGGGGTGAGGCATCACAGACTGGACCAAAGTAGTAGCTCTAAAGTTTTGAATATTTTTCCAGATTAGATAGCTTCAGATTTAAAAAGGAAAATGCTTTCCATTTTTCAAAACTATACAGCTACATTGTAGTTTTCCCTAAAATATAAAATTGTTGGTACGGTGTGGTTTATCATTTGAGATCATCTTGGGTGACTGAAGCCATGAAATTAAAAGACACTCCTTGGAAGGAAAGTTATGACCAACCTAGATAGCATATTCAAAAGCAGAGACATTACTTTGCCAACAAAGGTTCGTCTAGTCAAGGCTATGGTTTTTCCTGTGGTCATGTATGGATATGAGAGTTGGACTGTGAAGAAGGCTGAGTGCCGAAGAATTGATGCTTTTGAACTGTGGTGTTGGAGAAGATGCTTGAAAGTCTCTTGGACTGCAAAGAGATCCAACCAGTCCATTCTGAAGGACATCAGCCCTGGGATTTCTTTGGAAGGAATGCTGCTAAAGCTGAAACTCCAGTACTTTGGCCACCTCATGCGAAGAGTTGACTCATTGGAAAAGACTGATGCTGGGAGGGATTGGGGGCAGGAGGAGAAGGGGACGACAGAGGGTGAGATGGCTGGATGGCATCACTGACTCGATGGACATGAGTCTCGGTGAACTCCGGGAGTTGGTGATGGACAGGGAGGCCTGGTGTGCTGCGATTCATAGGGTCACAAAGAGTTGGACACGACTGAGCGACTGATCTGATTTGATCTGATCTGGATGACTTATATTACTTGTCATAATAATGGCCTATTACACATTGAGAGGCTAGAGGCTATTTATATATTTTGAGCATCATTAATTGCAGATTTGAGAAGTTACCAGTTATATTTTCTAAATATGTTTCTTCTTGCAATATAACTGGAATACTATATTTTTAAAAAGTAAATGGTTGATTCTATACTTAGAAAACTTAGTATTTTCTTTACTGGAAATTCTAAAATACATATGTAATGAAGATTCTAATTTAGTGATTTAACTATTTTAAAATATTTTCAATGTTTAATTTCTGATTCCAGAAGTAGTAGTCATTGATATTTTCCTGAACTCCACAATTTAAGTAAGTTTTAAAAAACTGATGATAAACTGAACAACATTTAAATTCAGGATGTTTTATCCTGGAGCATCTGTCGTCAGGCAGATGATGTTTCCTTGTGTCTCTAGGTCCCAAACGAAAATGCAAGTGCCAAGGTTTTAATGGTTTTTCTTCTTTAAGGATGGAAAATTTTGTCATATGGAGAATGTTTTAAGGTGGACTGAGAACAGTCTTTGTTTACATGGGAAATGTTTTTTTGTTTTTAAACTGCTGTAGATTGGAAGACGGGCTGGATTAGGATCAGTTTATTGATGTGATGGAAGAAAGAATCTTGAACCTGGGAGAAATGACCAGGATATTAAAAATGTATGGGCAGGAGTGTTAATGAAATTGACTTAAAAATCTTTCTCTCTTCTTTCTCTCTTTTGCCTATGCCCTTAGGAATTAAAGGAGGCGTGTAAAAGGTTCCAAGTATTAAACACACACATGCATTAAAGGAGGCTTGTAAAGGGTTCCAAGTATTAAGCACCCACCCAAATGATATCTGAAGGGGGAAGTAAGATTGAGTCTTTCAGTTAGAGTGATTTTTCCACCTTTTCTTAAGTAAGCCTTGGTTAGTGTAGATGCTTTTGTCATATGATGGCATTGAGAGTGATTTTGAGCTAACCTTTTTTGAACATTTATATTTTTATATATTTTTGTAGGGGTAGCAAACCATGAGATTTACTAGTACTTGACTGATATTATTTACAGATATTGTTAGTGTATTTGGGAGGGCTTTGGTTTTTCTAGTGGTCATGTATGGATGTGAGAGTTGGACTGTGAAGAAAGCTGAGCGCCAAAGAATTGATGCTTTTGAACTGTGGTGTTGGAGAAGACTCTTGAGAGTCCATTGTACTGAAACTCCAGTACTTTGGCCACCTCATGCGAAGAGTTGACTCATTGGAAAAGACTCTGATGCTGGGAGGGATTGGGGGCAGGAGGAAAAGTGGACAACAGAGGATGAGATGGCTGGATGGCATCACCGACTCGATAGACATGAGTCTGAGTGAACTCCGGGAGTTGGTGATGGACAGGGAGGCCTGGCGTGCTGCGATTCATGGGGTCGCAAAGAGTCGGACACGACTGAGCAACTGAACTGAACTGATTTTCATCTACAGATCTTATGTACTACTTTTCTAAAAGTATAGTTTGTTTTTGGAACAAGGGGTTTGGTATTAGACAGTCTTTAAGGTTTCTTCCAGCTTTAAAGTTCCTGCCCCTAAGAAGCTGACTTTAGTTGGTGGTTTCATTGCACTTTTTAAATGACTTTCATCCAGAACTGCTAAGTAGAACATGGAAAGAAATTAGGAGAGAAGCATAGGTGGTGGTTGCTTTGGAGATGCTGGAAGAGTGGCTTCAGTTTTCTTACGGGGGAAGATAACTTGCAGTGGTGGAGATAGGAGCAACGTGCTGTTTTCTTTAAGTCTGATGCTTGAAATCTGTTCTTTGTCTTAATTCAATATATTTACAAATGCTAGAAGTCTTTCTGGAGACATTAACAGACATTCTGCTGGGAAATATATTTGAAAATCTCTGACTTCTTGGTGTGGGATGAATCTGTACTCCATTTAGGAGATAATTGCTAGGATAGGTGGGACAAGTTGATCTATTTTAAAACAAAACTTTATCTTTTATAAAGACACAGTCATAAGGCACAAATGGGAAATGTGTCTCCTTGACATGTTTCAAAGCAGTTCTCTGAATATGTGAAATTAAAGACGTTCTCTCAACCACTCAGAATTGTCAGAACACCTATGCTCTTTAAGACTGTATTTTTGCTGTTAGTATACAGAATATACTGAGTTACTGTATTTAAGACTGTATTTGTAGCTGGAGAAGGAAATGGCAACCCACTCCAGTGTTCTTGCCTGGAGAATCCTAGGGACGGCGGAGCCTGGTGGGCTGCCGTCTGTGGGGTCACACAGAGTCGGACATGACTGAAGTGACTTAGCAGCGGCAGCAGTCGTCCCGACAGTAGGAGTTTTTTTTAACGTTTTACTCATTATTAGAAATTTTACATTTGAATATAATGTATTTATATTGTGCTTACATCTTGATCTTGGTTCCGTGATATGAGCATTATTTCCCAGTTTGTATATTCTGAGCCCTATAGGTTAATAATAACTTGGGGTTTTGTAATTTTAAAATTATTTTGAAATTATATATTTGCATATATTGTAACCAAAACCATAATGTTGTTTCTCTTCAGTCTGATAAAGCTTGTTTCAGACTTCCAGTGAGCTGTGTGTTCTGTTACGCCCACCTTTTGTTTAGGTTTTTTTGTAATAGAATAAAAATGCTTTATAGGATTTCTCTAATATGAGAATATACTTGAATGTATGGAAAGAGATTTACGTAATGCCTGCCTTTGAGTAGGTGGGGGGAAAAAGTTAAAACGTCGATGGCAGCTTCTGATAGAAAAACTCATAAATGTATAGTAAAAAGTTAAAATTACAACACATACACTACATTAACTGTATTCTGTGTGTATTACCATTGGACTTCATTGGGAGTGAAAAATAGAATATGATTCTAATCCTTTACAGTTGCTGTTAATTTTGCTCTAACCCTGAAAGTGTTAACAGCAACTTGAAAATGTGACAAAGCTCAATTTCATTTCTTGTTTATTGCTTGTTTTCCTATTGGACATTGGGAAGTAGCTCTGCCCTGGCAACTAAAATAGGCTATTTGCATAACCTAGTTTGATTGGCTAGCATTCCGACTAACAGTTCCAATCATATGGAGTCGGTTTAGTGGTAGGCTATGCTAATCAGCCGCTGTTGCTGGGGTTCAGGTTGGTTTCTATGTGCTATTCTGCTGCATTGTGTTGCCTGGTGAGAGACATTGATAAATGAGTGTTTAATGATCTGCAGCAGTTCCCACTCACTGCGGGCAGGCGGATTTTAGAACAGAAGTGGAAATAAGGATTTGATTGCTTTGTTAAATACCTGTAACCAAAATATGTGTATTAAATTATATAAGTAAATTGTTTAAAATTTTTATCTAATTAAATACTTTTATTACAAAAAGAAAATACTTTAGCGTTGTCAAAATATAACCCAGGGAGCAGCACTGTGCACAGGTTTTCTAAAACTCTGTTCAGTAAAATTGATTTTTCTTTTCAGATTAGAAATAGTACCATTGCAAAAAGTAGCATATTTGGTATTTCTCATGATTGACCTTTTATAAAGGTACATGTTTCTGTTTAATAAATTGGTGCAAGGTTTGGGGCAGAATTAATCTGGTACTGCTCATGTAGTCTTGGAGAAGGCAATGGCACCCCACTCCAGTACTTTTGCCTAGAAAATCCCAGGGATAGAGGAGCCTGGTAGGCTGCAGTCCATGGGGTCGCTAGAGTCGGACAGGACTGAGCGATTTCACTTTCACTTTTCACTTTCATGCATTGGAGAAGGAAATGGCACCCCACTCCGGTGTTCTTGCCTGGAGAATCCCAGGGACGGGGGAGCCTGTTGGGCTGCCGTCTATGGGGTCGCACAGAGTTGGACACTGAATACTGAAGCGACTTAGCAGCAGCAGCAGCAGCAGCAGCTCATGTAGTCTAGCAGGTAGGAACATAACTCGAAGCCCCTCGATCGTGTTCTTCGGTTCATCTTCAGGTTGTTACTCATCACCTCTTGTTACTGTCTTTCTGATTTAAGTCATAAGTTTTAACTATTGCTTAGTATCTTTGCTTTACATTAAGTCTTTATTGAGTAGTTTGGTGAGCGAGTCTGTAGGAAATTAAAATCTCAGTGATTCGTTCAAAGAACCTAAGAGGTGAAGAGTAAACTCATGCAGACTTAGATGAAAACATAAGACTGTCATACAGAAAGTACCATTAAGTATTTATCTGAAAGAGTACAGGAAAAAGACATCCCAGGCTTTTTGAGGATTGGGACACGGGAAACAGGATGAATGGCCTGGGAAAGGCTTTTGAGAAAGCCCATGGAACTCGTTAAGGTTTTAAATATGACTCAATTCATATAGCTGGAGAGTAATAGGAAGGAAGAACATTTTAGTGGGAAGAACAGATAGCAGTTGAACAAAAGTAACCATTCTGGTATTATTGTTACCAGTGTAGGTGGTCACAGTGATTAAGGCTTCAGTGTCTTAGATGTTTCAGTGCTGAGCTTCTAAGCCAGCTGGTGTCATTCCCTTAAAATCAGAACTGCTGTTTCACTGTTCTGGCGCTCATTTTCTTTGGCTTCTCTTCACTTGGTTTTCTGGCAACTCGTGCTCTTCACCTTGTGCTGTCTGTTGGTTTAAAGCATAAGGGTTTTAAACTTTTTTTCCTCCGTCCCTCTTGACCCTAAAGCACTGAAACACAGGATGGTACCAAAAATAATCCATGTGAATTTTAGATGTCTATATCAAATTATCTAAGAAGTTTACCCCTTTAATTGTTATATCTTTTATTTAAGGGTCTAGTTAAATCAGATGGGCATGCTAATTGGACAGTCTTAACATCCTTGCAAGGAATGTAAACAAAAATTAAACCTTAATATCTGGTCATTTTTCTTAGGCATGTCTACTGAAGATGTATTCTAAAACAAATGTACACAGTGCTGTATATCAATTATATCTCAATAAAACTGAAATAAAAATAAAATAAACAGAAATGTTTTATTCATCCCCATAGTCAGAGGGACCTAGGCTCCTTCACTCACGGAGTTTATAGTTCAGTGGAGGTAGTTGACCTATGTCCTTATGTAACTGTGTGATACAGTTACGGAAAGTGGTGAAATATCCATGCTGCAGGAGAGGTGGAAATTCAGAGGAGGGAGTGATCCTTTCTCGATTGGAACTAGGAAATGATTCTTGATGAAAGTGGTATTTCACATGGTCTTAGGAAGGCTTGTTTGCGCTCTGTTTGTCCTCTTTGGTAAAGTGTTCAAAGCCTTGGTCCTACTTTTCCCCCCTTCTTATTACTGAGTTCTGAGAATTTTATTTACTTTGGATTCAAGTCCTTTAGCTGATAAATGATTTATAAATAATTTATCCTAATTTATGGCTTATTTTTTCATTCTCTTTGTCTTTGAACAGATATTTTTAATTTTTATCAAATTTAATTCATTGATTTGTTCTTCTGTGGATCATGCTTTTGGAACACTTGCAAACTGTCCAAAGATCCAAACGGTTTCCCATGTTTTCTTCCCCCCTCCAGATTTTATAATTTTTACATTTAAGTCTGTGATCCGTTTGGAGTTAATGTTTGTAATTGGTGCTGCAAGTTTTTCTGCAAATGTTGCACTTTTTCTGCAAATGGTCCATTTGAAGAAAGGACTATCCTTTCTCCACTGAATTACTTTTGTATCTTTGTTGAAAATCAGTCTCCATGTGGTGTGGGTCTGTTCACGGACTTCCTGTTCTTTTCCATTATCTGTTCCATTAATCCATTTGTCTGTTTTGATGCCAATACCATATTGCCTTTATTACTGTATTACTTATAATTAAGTATTGAAATCTGATAGTGGTACTGTTGGTCCTGCAGTTTTTTCTTTTCCAAAATCGTGGTGTCTGCTCTAGGTCCTTTGCATTTCCTTTGCATTTCTGGAAATTTCCTTCCGGATATTTCACCAGTTTCCATAACTGTATCACACAGTTACTGACAAATCATTTTGTCAGTTTCTGCAAATAGGAAACTGACAGAAATCTTACTTAGATTTTTCTTTAATTTCTCTGATATTTCTAATTTTCAGTGTATTGAGTCTTGCACATCTTTTGTCAGATCTATAAAAATATTTATCTAAGCTATGATAAATAGTTTTTAAGCTTCAGTTTATGATTATAGCTGCTAGTACATAAAATCCAACTGATTTTGTGTATTGAGCTTGTATTCTGCAACCTTGCTTAAACTTCTTTGTGAGTCTAATAGCTTTTCGGTATATTCCATCAGATTTTCTACCTGGATGATCTGTTTATGATGAGAGCCAGCTTTGCTGCTGCTTTTCCAATTGCTTACCTTGTATCTCTTCTTACCTTACTGTATTGGCTGGGACCTCCATGGAATGTAGTGTTGCATATAGAACACAGTGCTGAATAGAGGTGCTGAAAAAGGACATCCTTGTCTTCTTTTTTTAAGGAGAGAAACATTGAATCACCACTAAGTATGATATTAACTGTGGAATTTTTGTCACTGTCCTTTATTTGATTGAGGAAGATGAATTTCTAGTTTGCTGAAAGTTTTTTCTTTTTTTAATCAAAAATAGTTGTTGGATTTTGAGATTACTGTATGATTGTCCTTTTTTAAAAGTTAATTTGGTGAATAACGTTGATTTCTGAATATTAAACTGACACTGCATTTCTGAAATAAAGCCAGCTTGGTTATGATACATTGTCCTGTTCTTAAAGATGGATGGATTCAGTGTGCTACAATTTTGTTCAGATATTTTGCATCTTACATTCATGGAAGAGATATTGGGGTTTCATTGACTTGCTCTGTTTTTTTGTTTTCTGTTTTGTTGATTTCTACTCTGGATACTTAACATTTTCTTTATTCTGTTAACTTAGGGTTTTGTTTGCCTTTTTTCTGGTTTATTAAGATAGAAAACAAGTCATTGATTTCAGAGCTTCTTTTTAAAAATATGCTACATTTAGTTCAAATTATATTTTCTGTTTCCATTTATATATTTAATTCACATGACAAAGGTACTGTCAGATATTATTTGCTATATTAGAAACAGCACTGTGTTTTTTGTTCATTCCCTTATCAGATGTCGTCTTTTTTAATAGAGCTGTTTAGTGCTGTAAGTTTCTACCTAGTATTATTTTAACTGTATCTTGTAAATTTTGATACAGTGTATTCATTCCATTTTCTTTTAGTTCAAGATACATTTGTTCTTTGACTTCTTCTTTGAGCCATAAGTGCTTATTATAAGTATGTCATATAGTTTCTAAGTATTTGGGGAATTTCCATGGATCTGTTGTTGCTTTCAAATTTCATTACCATCAGAAACATTTTTTGTATGACTTGATCCCCTTTAATTGGTTGACATTTGTTTTATGATCCCTAGTATGGTCTGTCCTGGTAAACGTGCTGTGTTGCTAGAAAACGGTGTGTGCCCAACTGTGTTTTGGTGGCGTGTTGTCTAAGTGTTTGTTAGGTCAACTTCATGAATAGTGTTCTTTCTGTATTCTTATTGATTTTCTGTCTTCTTGTACTATCACTTATTAAGAGATGATTATGAAATTTTCCAATATAATTGTCTATTTGTTCTTAACAATTCTTTTTTTGCTCCATGTATTTTAAAACTCTTTTGATAGGTGCATGCATGTTCAGAGTGAATATATCCTCTTGATGATTTGACGTCTTTAACATTATAAAGTGACTTTCATTCCTAGTCATACATTCCATCGGTTACAGAATACTTTGTTTCATATTAATATAGCTGTTTCATCTTAGTTTTGATTAGTGTTAGCATGACATATCTTCTTTCAGCCTTTTTTTTTTTTTAAGTCTTTTACTTTTAATGTATTAATGTCTATTTGAAATGTGTTTTTTATAGGCAGCATGTAGTTGAATCTTGCTCTCCTTCTTACCCCCAAGTCTGAAAATCTCTGCCTCTCATTTGGGGTATTTAGACCATTTGCATTTAATATGATTGTTGATATGTTCCAGTTTAAGTTAGGCTGCTGTTTACTTTCTATTTATCTTCTCTGTTACTTGTTCTGCTTCCCCCACTTTTCCTATCTTCTTTGGATTAAATGAATATGTTTTATTGGATTTTTTTTCCTCCTTTGTTGGCTTATTCACTTTAACCCCCCCCCCTTTTTTTTTAATCAGTGATTGCTTTTTATCTGGTAACAGTTGTATCTGGCTCTTTGCAACCCCATGGACTGCAGCACACCAGGCTTCCCTGTTCATCACCGCTCAGACTCATGTCCATTGAGTCGGTGATGCCATCCAACCATCTCATCCTCTGTGGTCCCCTTCTCCTCCTACCTTCAGTCTTTCCCAGCATCAGAGTCTTTTCCAATGAGTCAGTTCTTTGCATCAGGTGGCCAAAGTATTACAGCTTCAGCATCAGTCCTTCCAATGTATATTCAGGACTGATTTCCTTTAGGATTGACTGGTTTGATCTCCTTGCAGTCCAAGGGACTCTCAAGAGTCTTCTCCAACACCACAGTTCAAGAGCATCAGTTCTTTGGTGCTCAGCTTTCTTAATGGTCAACTCTCACATCCATACATGACTACTGGAAAAACCATAGTTTTGACTAGATGGACCTTTGAGAGGAAGGTAATGTCTCTGCTCTTTAATGCACTGTCTAGGTTTGTCAAAATTTTTCTTCCAAGGAACAAATGTCTTTTATTTTCATGGCTGCAGTCACCATCTGCAGTGATTTGGGAGCCCCAAAAGATAAAGTCAGCCGCTGTTTCCCCATCTATTTGCCATGAAGTGATGGGACTGAATGCCATGATCTTAGTTTTCTGAATTTTGAGCTTTAAGCCAACTTTTTCACTCTCCTCTTCTTCACTTTCTGCCACAAGGGTGGTGTCATCTGCATATCTGAGGTTATTGATATTTCTCTGGGCATCTTGATTCCAGCTTGTGCTTCATCCAGCCCAGCGTTTGGCATGATGTGGTCTACTTTCAAATAATCCTGCCATTTCACATCACATTTAGCATATTGACCATACCACTTAAGTATACTTTCATTTATCTTTTACTGGTCTTTTTACAGCTTTTCATAGAGTTTATATGTATGTTAGAAACCCCACACTACTTGTTTTTGTTGAAACAGTTCATAATCTTTTAATGAGACTTAACTAACTAGAAACACTCCTACACATCTGCTCATATTGTTTCCTTTTCTGATGCTCTTCAGTTTTTTGTCTAGGTCCTATTTCTGTCTGCTCTCATTTTCCTTCATCCTCAGTACTTCCTTTAATATTTTCTGTTGTGCAGGTCTGTTAGTGACACATTTTCTCATCTTTTGTATATCTGAAATTGTTTGCATTTTCTTTTGTTTTTGATGGACATTTTCATTGGACGTGGAAATTCTAGGTGATACTTTTTCTTTCCACAATTTACTTACTCCACTGTCTACTCACTTGCATTGTTTCTTCTAAGAAATCTTACTAAATGCTTATCTTTGTTCCTTTATATATAATATATCCTTTGTCCCCTGACTGCCTGTAAGATTTTCTTGTTACCATTAGTTTTGAGCAATTTGATTATGATGTGCCTTTGTGTGATTCTCTTTATGTTTCTTGTGCTTGCAGATTATTGAACCCTCTGTATCTATGAATTTGTAGTTTTTATCAAATTTAGAAAATTTCTGACTTTGAAAAAATTGCTTCTGTTCCTACCAGGAATTCTAGTCATGTATATTACAAAGTTTGAGGTGGTCCCAGTACTAAGTGAATGGCTGTTAATTTTAGATTTTAATTTCTCTTTTTAAAAAGCTGGTTTTTTTTCACCCCTGTGTTGACAGCCAGTTTCAGATGTTTGAATAGTCAGTTGAAATACTTTTTATTCCTATCTTCAGGTTCACTCTTCTTTTTTTCCTGCAATGTCTTATGTGTTTTTAATCTTAAACTGTAGTTTTATTTGCACAAGTTCTGTTTGTGTCTTTTAAAAAAATGTTTCCCACAATTTTCTTCTTTAGCTATATGAATATGTGGAATGTAGTTATTTTAATACCTGTTTTAATGTCCTTAACTGCTAATTTTAACAGCTGTGTCAATTCTGGATCAATTTCAGTTGATTATTATTTTCTCATTATAGGTTATGTTTTCCAATGCATCTTTGTATGCTTGGTAATTCTGATTGTGTGCTGGACATTTATGATTTTTTTACTGTATTAAATGAGGAGTAGATTTACATCCCTATAAATTTTTGTGACCTTTTTCTGGGACAGTTACATTTCTTGGAAATAATTTGATCTGTTTAGCTGTACTTAAGGTTTTGTACATGAGACCAGCAGAGCGTTTAGTCTGATTATTCCTCACTGCTGAGAAGATAACTACCCCGTGTAAGGTGCTTAATGCGCTCTGAGTGTCTCGATGTTTCACAGTCTGATTGGTGTGCGTGTTGCTTCCACATACCTTGACCTCTGCTGCACCTCCCTGATCTCCGTCTCTGTCCCCACCTGGCGCTCTCCCTGAGTGCCTGTCTCTGTCCACATTTCCTCCTCTTATGAGGACAACAGCCATACTGGATTAGGGCCCACCATCATGACCTTATCCTTAACTAATTACATCTGCAGTGACCCTGTTTTCAAATAAGATCAGTTCCAAATATAGTCATATTCTTGGTGCTTGGGGGCTAGACTTGCATGTGAGTTTTGCAGGGACACAGTTAGACTGTAACTGCCACCCTCAGCCCGTGTTGTTTCCCAGACATAACACTTGTATGTTCTTAGGTTCTTACCTCTGTTCTTCCCTCAGCTTGGAATGCCCCTTTTCTTTTCCTTTGTTTAATTAAGAACTACCTACTAATCAGAATTAATGTCCATTCACCTTTTACCATAAGTGTTTACGTGGCTGTTTCTTGCACATGCTTGAAAAACTGGAGAAGACTCAAGTTTTGGAATTGTGCTCCAGTTCTTTCTTCCCTCCCCAGTCCAGCCTGTAGTGCTTTATAACTAGTGGTTACTCAAATATGTCAATGAGTGTGTCTGAGCAGACAAGTTGTATACACGAGGCATTTTATGAAAGATTAACAACTTTAGAAAGGTTTGTATTCTGGACTCCTGGAAGCCTCTTCAGGAGGTGGTTATAGTAAGCCAGGCTTGCATTAGTTTACTAAATATTTACTGAGCCTACTAGGTTCAGAACCCCCTTTACTAGGTGTTAGAAATTGAGAGACCTGTGACAGTTGCAGGAGTCTGCCACTCTTCTCATGGAACTTACTGTCCGTGAACGGTTATAAGGTGAAAGAACAGAGATCGTTACGAATCCTAGTAGGAACCCTGGGCAGATCCTAGAGGATGATTAGTCATGAAGGTGTAGAATGAAGAAGAGTACGAGAACATGAAGCAAGCCAGGATGATGGAAGAGTATTGTTAGTGGAAATGGCAGGTTAGGCAGGGGTGTTCTTTTGGCGAGGTCGGGTGGGGGGCATAAATTAGTTAGCTTCTGGATAAATAAGTAGAACCTGTAAGTAGAAATTCCAGATTGCAGAAAGTCCATAAATGAATAGTTAATTGATAGCTGTTGGCCTTGCTTTCCCATGAGCGGGGGAGAGAGCATGAGCAGTTAGCTGCAGGGAGGAGCTGACCGAGTGGACAGCAAGGCTTTTCTGGGTGCGTGCTGCTCTGAAAATACTGGGAGGAAGAGTGGAAGGGCTGCGGAGCTGGGAGCTGATACTGTGGTAATCATTTCTGTTTTGCTGATGAGCAGAGCGGGGCACAGGAAGTTGAGAAGGTACCAGAGGACATGGCTAGGGAATGGTGCAGCTGGAATTTGAACTGGGCATTGAGGCGCAGGGATCTGTGCTGTTAGGCAGTACTCTGTGCTGCCTCTAAGGTATGAGGTTTCTCATAAGGGAACTGCAGCGTGTTACAGAGTTAGAACCTGTCAGCCTCACTTTCTCTTAATGAAGGTCGGCGTGAAAATAAATAGAGGGAAACCAAAGCAATTCTATTAAATTTCTACAACTTACGAGCAACGATGGGACTCTGTATGGTCAGTTAGTAGCTAACGGATGTTCTGTTAGATGTCAGGTAGTTTGAGAAACCAGTGAACATTTACTGTGCCAAGCGTTTCCTCTTGTTGGTAAGTGTACGTTAGTGGATAAGACGGAGTCCTTGCTAACGTGGAGCTTATATTCTAATGGCTAAAGATAACCTCGCAAACATCTAAACCTGTGCATGGTTGGGGGAGGTGCAATTTTTGCCAGAAAGGCCCTCAGGAATGGTCTCTCCAAGGGTGTGCTTTACTTCAGCTTTATTTGACTTGTTTTAAATGAACCCACGTGTCTGTGGGGTATTCTGGTTTATAGTGCCAACCGCAGTCCTGCATAAAATCGTGCATGCCTATTCTTGTATCCAGGACAATTTACTGTTTTTTCCCACTTGGAGTAGAGGAATGATAGTTGTCCATAGGAAAGCCAAGGGAGTTCTGTGTAAAAGAGTGGTCATTTCTAATCACTGTCCGTTTCCTCATAGACCCAGTGAGAGGGTGGGAACTTGGCACCCTGCTCTTGGCAGTGTTAACACTCTTAATATCATTCCTTTGGGGCTAAGGACTCCCCTGCGTTGAAAACAGTGAGTAGGCTCCGCCACCACAGATGTCTTTGGCGTTAAGAAGAGAACGCAGTGTCGTGCGGGAAATCCTTGCTAGTGCCTGTGCACGTCATCCATGTTTCTTGATAGTTACTGTGGAAGAAGATTTTATAACTAAAGCTTTGGAAAAAGTTTTCCTGAGCCCTAGTCCTCTCAGTTCCCTTGTTTTTGCATAAAATGGATTATAGGTGCACTTACCTAACCATTTCCTAAGAACTGTAATATCTCTGAAGACATAGTCATGATAAACTTTTTTCTAAAACATGTTTAAATAAATACATTAGTATTAAATAGTGTAGTGGGTGCAGCTCAGGAAACAAAGAGGACAAGTTGCGTTTTTTAGAAACTCAAAATCAAAATAGCCTATTCGGATCCTTGAGGGCTTTTAAAAGACATTTTAATTGACATTAGTTTTCTATTCAGTATGGGCTTCCCAGGTGGCGCTGCTGCTGCTGTTAAGTCGCTTAAGTCGTGTCCGACTCTGTGCGACCCCATAGACGGCAGCCCACCAGGCTCCCCGGTCCCTGGGATTCTCCAGGCAAGAACACTGGAGTGGGTTGCCATTTCCTTCTCCGCAGGTGGCGCTAGTGGTAAAGAATGCACCCTCTAATGCGGGAGCCGTAAGAGACCTGGTTCGATCCCTGGATGGTGAAGATGCCCTGGAGGAGGGTGTGGTAACCCATTGCAGTGTTCGTGCCTAGAGAATGCCGTGGAAAGAGGAGCCTGGTGGGCTACAGTCCATAGGGTTGCAAAGAGTTGATAGTTAATGGGAAAATTGCTACTTTTTTCTAGCTATGAAATACTAGTATTCTGGCACTTGAGAATTCATAGCATGAAGGCTTTTAAATCTTCACCTTTGAAATTGGGTGGTGTTTTAGAGTTTACAAAGTGTGTTCACATGTGTTAGCTCACGTGACCCTCTCATAGGTGTTCGAATGCTGTGTCATCCCCGCTTTACAGGAAGTGCGACTGGGCCTTGAGGAAGGCCAGATCACACTGAGAGCTAGTAGACCCGGGGCCAGACTCCATTTGCTCCCTCCAGGGCAGTGTTGGCTCTACGCTTGTCCTTCTCGCTATGGAAGTGGCACGCCCAGGATCGGTGGAGGGTGGGCTCCTCGGTGCTCCCTTGGGACCTGCCGCGTGGCGCTCTGAGTCACACTGCTCCTCTGGGTGATACTGTTGTGTGCCTTGTTGTTAGCGCTGGTCCGCCTTGTCAGTGATGGTGATGGCCTGGCCGGGGGCCGGAGGGCGCCTGCTGTTCAACTGTGGAGCCTCAGTTTACGTATAATCATCTCTCTCCTCTCCTTGTAGCAGAAATTGGTTCTTTTGTGTCCCCCTCCTTCCTGAGTCTCAGGAGGTGAGTTATTAATCGTTGAGCCTGGCAGTGATGTTTTTGAGTGCCATTACGTGCCCATTCACTGAAGATCTGTCAGTGGATGAAGCAGCGGTTCCATCCTTAAGGGCCTTGTTTTATAGTTGGGGATCAAAGAAATAATAACACAAACTCATGTATTATACAAACACTGCATAGATGCACTTTACTGTGTGAATCTGTCATATGTAGACGCATAAGTGGGTGTGTGTATGACAATTCCAGGGTGCCTCGTGCTAGCCTCCAGGTTGCCTCTGGAGCCTCCAGACCCCATCTCCAGCCCATTGCCTCCTTTTCTGTAAACACTTCGCCCACTCCGGCTGTGTCCTCTGTGGCTGTTCTGTGGCGAGAGGACAGAGCTGATAGCTGCAGCAGAGGCTGTGCTTGGCAAAGCCTGGTGTGTTCATACCCAGGCTCTAAGAAAAAGTCGACTGACCTTGCTCCAGGTTTGCTAGCCATTGTATTGGCAGGTCCTGGCTCAGCTTCGGAGTTGGAAAGTGTGGCTGATTTGGGAAGCTGACTGAGATGACCGATGTGGAGCTTTGGGGTGGGGAGGGTGGTTGCCGCCGTCCAGGTGTGGGGTGAGGTGGGGTATTTCCAAAGGTGAAGGTGACTGAGTCAGTTTTGTTTTGAAGTAGGGACCTTTCATGCTTTCAGAAGAGCTTTTGCTGTTGGTGTGTTCTAGTAAGTGTGACTTGTATGTGATGATTTTAAAAATGGGCATTAAAATATGATATGATTAAAGTGTATATAAATTAGATGAGGAGAGTTGCTCCTGTTTCCCCAGGTTTCCACTCGAGAAATACTTGTCATTAAGGGCTGTTACGGATTTCCCTTCTGTCTAAATATGCTCTTCTACTCTAGAGTTTTTTAAAAAATCTGTTTTCCTTTCATTTTCTTTCACATTGTGACTCCTTAGCTGACTTGGTTCCTCAAAATGCAGAGATTTCGGAAGGATTTTAGTAGAGGTCCCCCCGTCAGTCAGTGAGCTGACACTGTGGGTAATTTTTTAGGAAGGATTTTAGTAAAGGCCTCCCCATCAGTCGATGAACTGATGTTGGGCTTTGGAAATGATGCTTTCATGCCAAGTAGTACAGTACTTTGGACTCTATCATCACTGTTCTAAAGCACAGAAATCTAATCAGAATCCTTGTTCTAGTGGAGGAGCGCCTTAATCTGATAACCTGGGAAATCTTTGAAAAATATTGATGCTTGGTCCCCATTTCAGACCTAAATGAATCCAGATCTTTAGAGGTTGAGATGACGTGTATTTTTAAAAGCCCCCCAAGTGAGCTATTGAGTAGGTAGCACTTCGTATAACTTTGTTTTCATAATGTTTTTACGTGCTTGTAGTATATATAATTGACGGTTTATCCTGGAAAAGTATGCTCAATTTTTCTGAACACAAATACTGAACAGAGGAGGGAAATACATATAAAACAGGAGTTACTGCATTTGAGTTGAAGATTCACGTGCATTGACTCCCACCCACCCTCTGCGTTGTACTTATTCACCGGGAAAAATTCTCTCCTTTCAAAACCAAACATACATTTCTTAATTCGGGTGGTAGCTTTGTATTAGTCCAGATCCTTACTAATGGGAAGGGCATACTGCTGATCATTGCTTTCAAATTGAGAAATAACATTTCTTTTTTTAAGTATGTGCCAGCCTCTCTAGGTAGATACCACTTTGTGTATTCATTATGGTAGGCTAAAAGATACAACAACATCCCTAACAAATCAGCGATTTTAGTTCAAAAGTTTATTTCTGGTTCATACAGTTGCCCAGTGACTACACACCAGGGTAACTGCTCTATACAGCTATTCAGGGACCAGACTCTGGACATTTTTCTCAGCTTACATGTGGTGTCCAAAGGTCACCCTGGCTCTGGCATTCAGTCATGGCACTGGGAAAGAGCATGGCAGTTTGCATGGGAGGTTTTATGGGCCAGGCTGGTGGTGCCACACATCACTTCTGGTGCCATTCCATTGGGCAGAGCCTAGTCGCACCCTTGTCCCTGTGGCAAATGCGGCCACCGTAAACGTCACCAGCAAGACCTTGATTTAGTTTTAGGTAATTTTTTCTCTCATCTTTCCTTTTCTCCATGATACTGCTGAATTACTGCTCCCATGATACGCACCCCCCGCCCCCTACAATGTTGGGCGATTGTTCCTCCGGGTCCTTTATGTGTGACGGTTCTTGGATGCAGACAACAGAAACTCAGGCTCGGCAAATATAGGCAGACAATGAATTTCATGGAAGGCTGTAAGTCTGTTTACCGAATTGTTTGGGAAAATAAGTAGGAACCAAGTGGCCGGCAGCAGAGGACACAGTCTGATCAGGCCACAGTCTGGTCTGGTTAGGATGCCACTCCTGGCACCTCTCAGTCTGTCCCCTCCCCACCGGGAGTGCCCTCACAGTCCCTGCGCCTCCAGGAGGGACCATTCAAACTGGGGTCCCTAGCAAAACCCCAGCTACCAGGGAGTGAGGAGGAGCCAAGTTCTGTTGCTGTTCTCCTTTTATGGTAGGAGCGTGGATTTCTTTGTCTTCTGTGAGTCCCGCAGACTGTGGTGGGTGTCCAGAGACCAAGTGACCAGAAAGCGACAGATGCCTACATCAGGGCTTTTTTATCAGGAGAAGATGTCCTGTCCTGGGGTGTCAGACAGGAGATTGTTCCAGGCTTGATTTTACCTCTGACCTTTCTGGACAAGTTGGTACAACTCTGGGTTGCAGGTGGCCCATCTGTAAATTGAGGTTGGGAACTTGATGTCTGTTAATGTTTGTCGATCCACTCACTCACTGAGTAACATACTTACTGAGCATCTTTGTGCTGGCGTGAAAGAGGTGAGTGAGAGAGACAGTCTGGCCTTGTGGTCCAGCCATGCGCATAGGAATCGTTCTGATGCAGTGAAGAGTGGGAGGGCAGCTCATGAGGATCCCCTCGTCCACCCTGGAGGGCTGTGGGCAGGGGGTTCCTGGGTCTCTCTTAGTTTCCTGCACTCATTCACTTATTAAGTGTCTGCTGTAAACCTTGACATTGTTGTGTTTAGGAGAATCTGTGAACAGAAAGACCAGTACTCCCTCAAGGGTGCTGATTGTAAGGACCCGTTGATGCTCCCGCACGGACCGTGCTTGCAGTGCTCGTAGCAGAGAGGAGAACTGATGTGCTCGCTGCGAGGCTCTGGGGACGCTCCTAAGAGCAGGTGACGTGAGACTGGGCTTTGAAGGCTGAGTTCAAGATTTCAAGTGGAAGTCGTCCAGTCATGTCCACTTCTTTGCAACCCCAATTCTCCAGGCCAGAATACTGGAGTGGGTTGCCTTTCCCTTCTCCAGGGGACCTTCCCAACCCAGGGATCGAACCCAGGTCTCCCTCATTGCAGGCAGATTCTTTACCAGCTGAGCCACAGGGGAACCCCTCAAGATTTCCTCAAGGAGCAGGAAAGAGGAGAAAAAGAGAGTACTCCAGACAGAGGGTCCGCTTCTGCTCAGACACTGTTGGTTCAACTCAGAGGAAGGATGTGTAGTGCGAGGATGGGATGGGAGACCTGGGTGCTCTGATGTCTCATGGTGTTGATCTGGGAACTTTTTTAAGGAAGCGATTTGACAGCAGTGATGAGGAGGTGCAGGTACTACTGTAGAATCCCCCTTCCCCCCAACACTTGGGAAGATAAGATCTTAACAAAGAGTAAAGCAATAAGTGTATGAGTTTGTGAGACATTCCTGAGGCCAGGGTTCTAGAATGTAGTTGGATTGTGTGTGCACAGGCAGAAATGAGAGGTGGAAATGGGAGCATGAGGCCTCTGAGGTCTCCAGCTTGAGTGGATGGATGCGGGGGTGCAGCCTGTGGAACGGGGTTTCACTTGGCAGCCCCGTCTGCTCCAGCCTGGGCAGACATAGCGTGCCTTCTGACCGGGTTCTGGCTGGACCCAGTGCTTTCTGTGCTGTGTGACTATTGGTGTGTGCCCCACGCGGCCACTGCCAGTCTGCTCGAGTGTGGGCTTGGGGGGAAACGCAGCTGCCTTTTCTCTTGTGTGAGGGATGGGAAGTGGAGAGCAGACACAGCTCCCTGCCACATCCAGTTTCTCTTTTCCTTGTCTCATTTCCTTCAGAACACGAATCTGACATTTTTTCTGATATTACGGGGTTCACTTACTGTCTGAGGACTGCTACTTTCCCCCAACCAGCAATCAAATGCAGACTCCAGGAAGACAGAGACTTTGCCCTTTGTCTTCGTGTTTATGTCCTTAATGCTGAGGACTTTATCTAGAACAGTGCTGTCCGGTGGGTATAAGCCTGTCATGTAATTTAAGTTTCTAGGAGTCACCATCTAAAAAAATAGAAAAAAGAAACATTAATATAAAGTTTGGTAAAATGTTTTATTTTACCAAATATATCTGAAAAATATTATGTTAAAGTTAAAAATTATTGAGATAGTTTACATTCTATTATTCTGTGCTCCATCCTTGAAGTCTTGTATATTATACATTTACGGCCCGTCTTGGTTCCCCCTAGCTGCTTTTCAGGCCCTGAGTAGCCGTCTGTGACTAGTGGCTGCCGTGTTGGACAGCTTAGGTGTAGAGCATAGTAGGGGCTCAGTAAATATTCGTTGACTGAAAGAGTTAGAAGATAGATTGATCATGAAGAGGGAATGAAGAATCCAGGAAGGATTTTAACAGTGAGGAAATGGAGCCTGTTTATATGCTGGACAGAACTGGAAGGGAGAGGTGGATGATGGTAGGAGAGAGAGGGGCTCTTTGATGGAAGCAGTTCCCCGGAGGACGGCCCGAGGGTGGTTGGAGATGGGCTCTGGCAGCCCCGGGAGGAAGGAGAAGGGAAGGGCTGCTATCTTAAGCTCCTCTGAAGAGGTATGTTCTTCAGTGATATTGTAAGAAACCCAGATCCACTTAGTTTAGCATAAACTTCTAATTGAAATTGTGTTATAACGATTCCTTCCTCTCATTTTAGGCATTAGATTGTTGAGAGTTCCTTAACCTTGAGAGTGGTTTCCCTAAAGACTTAAAAGAAGAAAGAATCGAATCATTAGACTTAATAAAATGCTGTATGCCAAGTACTTTTGTCGTTCAGTCGTGTCCACCTCTTTGTGACCCTAGAACTGTAGCCCACCAGGCTACGTATCCTTGGGATTTTCCCGGCAAGAATATGGGAGTGGGTCGCATTTCTTTCTCCAGGGGACTGTCAAGTATACCTCAATTTAAAATTTTTTTTAATTAAAAAAGGAAAGGAAAATAAAAACATGTTTATAGGTGGGAAGTGGGAAGAAGTGTTAGTGGCATGTATCAATGTTTTTACTTTGGTGTGTCATTCAACTAAAAAAAGAAATGTTTTATGTGTTAAAATTAAATCTAGTTTTTTAGCATTGTGATTATATTTGAAGTTGAAAAAATTTTTTGTACTGTACATGTCTGAATGTAAAATAATTTTCCCAAACATATTTTCAGTCCTTACATATTTGAGTCCTTAAACAGTCTTTTACATTATCTCCTCTGCTGTGGCACATGCTGTGTAGACTGCTCATTTCTTTACTTTGAGTAATCGAGGTCTCTTTAGGATGACGCGTAAGCCTGTTTCAGTAGTAGTTTGGGATGCTTATGAACATCATTTGATGTCATGAATCTGTTCAAAGTGAGGCAGAGAAATTTAACACAGATGTTTAAGGTTATGACCTCGTGTTTTCAGGAGCTGATGTTGTACATAATACTTTTAAAGACCATTTTTAAAAGTACTGTAATTAGAAAGTCTTTAAAATACCTTAGAAGTTAAGATTATGCGCTCTGGAAAACCTAGGTGACTTTAAGGACAGGAAATTGGTATTGAAGATTGGGAGCATGCTTCGGACCATAGTGTGGTGGATACCCCTCATATACAGAGAGAACTATGCACAGACACCTTCAGAGGTCTTGTGACCTCCAGACCACCACAGTAAAGTGAATTGCACAATTTTTTAATTTTTCAGTACGTATAAAAGTTGCGTTTATACTATACTGTCATTTGTTAAGTGTGCGATAGCATTATCTTTTTAAAAAGTGCATACCTTGATTTAAAAAATAAAATACAAAACCCCCCAATTACAGTAGTAAAGTCAGAGATCGCAGATCACAATAACAAATGTAGTAATAATGAAAAAGCTTGAAATACTGTAAGAATTACCACAAGGTGATACAGAGCCATGAAGTGAGCAGATGCTGTTGGAAAAATGACGCTGATAGACTCGCTTGACTGGGGTTGCACAAGCCTTCAGTTAGTGAGACCCACAGTATGCGCGAGGCGCAGGGAAACGAGGCACGCTCGTGGTCCTGGTCGGACTGGGAGACACAAGCCCTCCTTGGCGTGGGGACTGTCGTGTGTGCTTGACTGAGGTCTGCTCAGGCAAATGCGCTGTCGAGGCTGGAAGTGACTGGGGCGGTGGTTGGTCACCGTGTTCAACGTTTTATTCTGCCCAAGCCTCCAGAGCAGCTTGGGTTCAGACCTGTCAGAAACAGAGGCGCTCTAGGAAGACGTTTCAGAGACGGGAAAGAAAGCAGAGTGATGCGTATATTTTAAAGAAGCCCCACATGGATGGTGCGAGCCCCCTGTGTGTGACACGGGGGTGTGTGTCGGACGGAGCGGCTGTCGGTCCAGGTGGCGTGTTTTCCCCATTGTCACATGGTTCACCTCAGAACCTGGACCAGAACCCTCGGCTCTTCCTCCCCTCGTCAGTTTTTGGGTTTTTTCCCTCCTCCTCTGCACCCATTTCCTTCTCCTTTTATGGTTTTTGTACCTGTTTTTCCTTTCTGTTTTCAACAAAGTGTAACCGTCGTGTGCGTGATAGCGTGAACACTGCTGAGATGTACGAGACCGCAGTCTTGGATCAAATCACACCGCCTTTAAGGAGGTACGCTCACTCAGCTAGTGCCCTTCTCAGACGTTCCCAGTCACCACTGTTTCCCAAGTCACCGAGGCTCAGAACGTCGCAGTCGGTTTTGAAACCGACTTGTCTCTCATCTTCCATATTTACGTAAGTTTTTAAGTCCTGTCATTTCTGTCTCATGGTGCCTGTTCTCGCGTCTTCCTTTCCATTTTCGACAATAGCCTCCTAAAGACTCTCTCAGTCCTTGCTCAGACGGTTGAAACGAGCCCCTAGTTGCTCTCTGCTTGAGGTTTTCCGCCTCCGTCTGTCTTGCACATCACTGTGCTGTGATCAGCTTGAGCAACAAGACATTTTTCGAGCACTTACCCTGTGCCCAGTACCGTTCTAAATTAATCTTTAATTTTCATCATGGTCTTGAGGTTCAAGCACTGTTACTAACCCATTCTGCAGATGGAAAGGGAGACACAGATTGAATTATCCACTCAGTAGCTAGGTAGTAAGTGGCAGAATTGAATCCAGACCCTGCCAAGCGTTCCTTGCTGTAGTTGAAAACAGCTGGAGTGGCATCCCTCCTGGCCGCCTCTTCCCTGGTTTACAGATCCCGTCTCTTACCTGGCAGCAAGACCCTGGTCCAGCCTACCGTTCTGTCCATCAGCTCCCCCCTGTCTGTATTCTCTGGCTAAGCTTGAAGGGACATTTGAGTGGTGGTTCGGAAGGGCGGTGGGCAGGCCGAGCTGCAGAGTGAGGAGTGGAGGGTGTGCCTGGCAGGTGGGGCTGGAGCCTGGGGAGCCCCCCCGGCTCCCTGGGGCGGGCACTGCAGGTGCGACCTGGGGTGGACAGTGCCCGCTGCCCACCTCGTCTTCTCTAAGGGTCTTCATGAGCGCCTCACAAAACCCGTGGGGGCTGGGGAACTGGCTTTCTTAAAAGGTGTTTGTAAAGTTTGACGTGACGTTTATCCGTTTCTCCTAGATTCCTTTTAAACTGCCCTCCCTTCCGGCCACAGCCACTGGTTTGTCTCTTGACATGGACTCGGGCAGGGACGTGCGCAGGCAGGGTGCTGTTTCTAGCCTGTCTGCTTCCTGCCCGGTCCGTTTGTCTTCGCTCCTGTGCGAGGACGCGGCAGGCTGCTCTTGCAGGCAGGGTCTCGCGTGCCTCTCGAGTGCTTGCCTGCCCCTTGGTCTCCGAGGCCTGGATTGCGATCAGGAGAGAGGACCCTGCCGGTCCCGGGTTGTTCCCAGTGACCAGCGCGAGCAGGGGCCCACACTTAAGGCCCCGTGAGCTGCTGGGCTTCAGGTTCTTTCTGTGCGAAGAAGGGTAACAGTTGCTGCAATAAAGCCACCCAATTCATGGAGCTCGCGTGGATCTGAGGCATACTGGGGCAAGATTGGCGTTGGAAGAAGAGTTGAATGAATGTAGTTACTATTTTTTTTTTTACTGTTTCTTTAGTTGTGAGAAACTGCTGACAGCATTCTGGTAAAAGGTCATAGAAACCTGCTTGATTGTACTGTTACTGCTAGGGTATCATGTTGGGTTTGGAAAAACGTACCTGTTTGAGAGGTAGATCGTGAAATCTCATTGTTATTTGTTGACTTCTTGACTTGAGTGAGTTTGAGGGTTTTCCCATATGCTTATTGTTGGTTTGTGAGAATTGCATTTTTTGCCTGACTTTTTCTGGGGGGTGGGGGAGATTTTAGTTTTATTAATTACATCATTAGACAGCTTTATATATTTAAACATATTGTATAACATTTTGGACAGTAACATTTTCCAGACTGTTTTCATTTGACATGGAACTCAGATGCAAATTTTAAACACTTTTCTGCACAGTGGATATGGAAGAGGGAAAACTACTGATGAGCTCTAAAATGATGTATTTATTTATAAATAAATATACTTTTATATAAATATATTACACTGCATAAATACACTTTTAATGAAAGGTTACTTTTTTATATTTGATTACATTTTATAACCTCTGTTAACAAGTTGCTCAGTGCTTAACTTTTGACAGTGTCTTTGGTCAGATGAATATCTTGCTTTTTGGGCATTTGGTAATGGAAAATCCCCGTAAATATACAGTGTTTTAATTGGAATCACAAAGCCAAATGATTGCCTCACTGGATAATTTTAAGTATTATGCTGCAATTCAATATAGGTACCCAACCAAGTACTTAGCTAGATTTAAAAATATCTTGTATGTTTAACAGCTGTCTAGCGAGAACTAAAAAAGAGTGAGGAGAGGAGTATGTGTATGGTTCTCCCCTTTTCTGCCTAGCATTGGAGAGGGAAGAAGTTTTAAAAAGTGTGTGTGTGGTGTGTTTTTTTTTTCCCCTCTCAGCTGCTGTTGCTGTGTGTGTTCTGGGAGAAGGCAGAGGCAAAGATGAGGGAAGGCTCGGGTCGGCTTTCCTTCCAAAGAGGGTTAGTGTCCCTGCAGCTCGGTGGCTTCTCCAGACACTCGTTAAAGCGGCATGGTCGTGGCGCAGCTGGAGGTGGCAGCAGCCGGTGGCAGGTGACGTCCCCGCCAGTGTCGCATTCCTCGCTGCCTCGTTCTGTGTCTGGTTCTTCTTGCTGGAGGGCAGGGCAGCTGAGCGGCAGTGTTCACCTTTTTAACAGCTTTGTAATATTTCAACTTTTAGATGGGTTGTAATATATCGTCTCTCTTCCTTTTGTGTATCCAGATTTCTGGAAGGCAACTGTAGTGTGTGTGGGCCCTGGCAAAGTTGCCGTCAAGACATCTCAAGAAAAAGGCTGAAATGGGGTGGGGGAGGGAGCATCTTTGGGTAATTCAGGTTTTAATTGTGTGAACGTAGTCATATATTGTGTGTATAAAAGATTTAAAGTTTTTTAAAAATAGTATTTTGCTATGTATCTAGCCACCAATTATTAAAATGTGTCATTTAAGCTCTAAACAGAAGACTTTTGAGCACAACCTTTTCTTCCCTCTGTCTGTGATCTGTGTAACATTTCAAATCCATGGCATTTTACAAGGGAAAGAATGCTTTGCATTTACGTGACTGGACAAGACGATGAACCACCTCCTTTCATGTATGAGGAACCTGACTTATTTGTTACCATATTGCGTGCGTGCGGGTGTTAAGGCAAGTGAGAGGAAGTCTTCAATCCTAGTTCAGTGTATTTCTGTGGAGCAAGCTGGGCTTTCCAGGTATATCTTCATTTTCCCTGTTTCATAAATGAGTTTGTTACATTTGCCTGTGATGGAGGTATTGGAGATCTGGAAAGCAGAGCCCAAGACCACGGGGCTTCACAGAGGTGGTTATGAGCAACTTGAGATGGGCCGTTCCATCTAGATGGGTTCAGTGTTCTTGAACTGTCCCACGGATGACTCTGACCTGAGAAGGAGGTGAACGAAAACCCCAGCTCCTGACTGGGAATCATGGGGTGTGGCCTTCACTGAGTGCACAGGTCACGTTACCGCTAGTGAGGCTGAATTTAACTGTTCCCCGCTCTGTCAGCTGCCGCTAACCCTGTCTCAGGTGGGTGTATCTGCTAAACCGTAAAAAAGGGTATGTCGCCTGACGGGTACGCACATGAGGACAGCTGTCCAGCCTTGGTTGCTGTCATCGGAGGACACGCTGGATTCTCAGATCTGACTTACTGTCTGTCTGAGTGATCGTTTCTTAGCCTGCTTGAAAGAAGTGTTTCTTGGTTACAACTTGTAGAGTTTGTCAGTTTGCATCATTTCTGTAAAACTTCAGGTATCTTTCTTTCTTTATGAAAGTTAATTTTACTGAAGGCCAAATGACTTCAGTTCACTTGTAAATCCTTCAGCTCCACAAGTGTTAGCATTCATCCGAGCACTCCAGGCGGGACGCGTTATTTGTTCACTTTTGTTAGCAGGCAGATGCCTGCTGGAGCAGCGGCACTGTCCCATGTAGATCTTCTTGACTCTGGAAATATATTCTCAAGTGATAGTAGAATGTTTCTTCTTTAATAGGAGCTTGGTCTCATTCAGCCAGACAAGTTACCTGTTGAATAAATCATGTCATTCTCATACCGTGGCTAGAAGGAGATACATGTAAGTGAGGTCCTGTGTTTATATGTGGCGCTGTTTCTGTGTTGAGACACGGATACGGGTGGGAAAGGCCCCTGGGGCAGCTGTTGTCTCATCGCTCTTCCCTGTGCAGAGACCTGGGTTCTGCTCATTCACAAGGCGTCCTGTCCCGCCCCTCTGCAGGGCTGTCTGGTGAAATAGCATCTAAAATTAAACCACCAGAAAGGAGCTTGCTTTTGGTTTCCCCAGAGGACTGAAGTAGGGTGGGGGGAACAGGTTAGAGGCTGTAGAGATTTGAAACAGTTATAAGCCAACAAGAATCATTTCTCTACCATTGTGAAGATAAACAATTTTTAAAAAATAATTGCATTTACCTCAACCTTAATTTGCCTCAAAAGCATGTTTGTGAGCATTTTGTACAAGGGGCCATTGTTTTGATTGTTGCTTTCTTTAGCATGTAACTTTGCTAGTAAAGTTTTAGTTTTCAGTTTTTAAAAAGTTTTGTCACAGTCATTTACAATCAACTGTTGGAGAAAGCAATGGCACTTGAAAGGAGGAGGAGGTATCAAAGGGAAGGATATCCTCCTCCAATTTGATACCTTCTCCTACAATTTACAATCAATTGTCAGAGAAAGCAACCCCACTCTAGTACTCTTGCCTGGAAAATCCCATGGATGGAGGAGCCTGGTGGGCTACAGTCCATGGGGTCGCTAAGAGTCGGACACGACTGAGCGACTTCACTTTCCCTTTTCACTTTCATGCATTGGAGAAGAAAATGGCAACCCACTCCAGTGTTCTTGCCTGGAGAATCCCAGGGACGGGGGAGCCTGGTAGGCTGCTGTCTATGGGGTCACACAGAGTGGGACACGACTGAAGCGACTTAGCAGCAGCAGCAGCAGCCAGTTAATTATACCTAAAATTCAGCAGCTTGGATGTTTAATTTATTGCAGCATAATAATCTTTTATTTTTGTCTTGGCATTTCTGAATCTCCTAGTGGCAGCTTCGTGTGTATAAGTCTGTGGGAGTCTGTGCCCTTTCTGTACTGCAGGTGAGCGGGCCAGGCCGCAGTCACGCAGTGTGTCTGCTGTGCACTGACAGGGTCTGGGTCCTAGGGTGTCCGCGGTGAGCAGCTGTCAGAGGGGCAGGTGAGCGTGCATTTCAGGAACATTGTTGCACTCAAAGGAGACTCCCGCTTCTAATCCGGTGTCAGTCACCAGTAGCACCAGGCTACGCTAGAGAATCCCTGATCTTTCCTTTCTTCAGGTGATTGGAGTTGATCTCTTGAAGGGTTTAATCTCACTTGTAAAATTTTTCTGGAGAAATTGTGTATCTTTGTTGACCTGTCTTTGTTTCAGCCCCACCCCCTGTTTCTAGACTTTAAGGGTGCAAAGGCTGCTTGACACTTTCGTTTCCTATCAAAGCGGGAAATTTTTAGTTTAAATGGGCTTATTACTGAGTAAACATTTTTATTTAGTGAATGGTCCTTCTCCAGGGGATCTTCCTGACGCAGGGATCGAACCCCAGTCTCCCGCATTGGAAGCAGACACTTTAACCTCTGAGCCACCAGGGAAGCCATTAGAAAAAAGGGATTTCTTTTTCCACTTGGAATTTTTATAGCTGCTGGTAACCCATAAAATAACCAGGTGGTATTACCTGCTTTATTTTGACTATTTAAAAATTTATAATTTTAGAATATTGGAAAAAACATAAATTTACCCCTGTTACATATTATACTATGTATATTATAATAATTCTAGAGTTCAGCAGCTGTATCTTAAGTGATTATTTTAATCCTTTTTGTGTTCCAGATGCTATTATTGAGAAGACCTTTTCAGCTATAAAAATGTGATTTGCCTTTTGTAATTGAAAGGGTTTAAAGGCCATTTACTGAAGGACTAAGTAAGATTTTCTGTGATCTAGTTGAGGATAATCTTCTGTCTCTCTGTCCATCCATCCATCTTTTTCATTGGTTGCTTGAGGGTGTATGACGTGCATCCTTAGGTTAAGAGTGTCTTATACTTCCAATTGATCTCTTCTGTCATTGGTCTTATGGTTGTCATGTTTTACTTTTATATATGTTACATACTTTACAATATATTGTTATTTTTGCTTTAAACAAAAGTTTTTTTAAAGAATTAAAAAATTTTAATTATCTCTTAAAAACATTTAGGAGGGAAACCTCTTCACTATTTTAGCTACGTATTTTCCATTTCTGGTCTTAATTCCATTGTGTCGATCACAGTTTTTTCTGTGAACTATGAACACTTTTGGAGTGCAAGTTCGGTTGCTGACAGTCTGAAAAAGTGTTTTGCCTTCATTTTTGAAGGATGTTTTCATTGGGTATAGAATTGCAGGTTAAAGGTCTTTTTTATTATTTTAAAGATGTTGCTTTACTCTTGTGTTCGTGGTTTCTGATGAGAAGTTAGTGGTTTTGTTGTGTGTAAATGGGTATTTCCCCCACTTTCTGGCTGCTTAAATTTTTTTTTCTTTCTGTTGGTTTTCAGAAATTTGCTCTAATGCCTTAATGGTGTGTGTATGTGTTTATACTGCTTGGGGTTCATTGAGTTTGGGTCTGTGGGTTGATTCTTTTAATTGAATTTGGAGGACTTTTGACTTATGTGTTCATAAATTTTTCTTTTCCAGTTTCTTTATCCTTCCCTTTGATACCTCCTCCAAAGGTAGCTAGGATCGCTAGCTCGATTGAGTTCTATAGGTTTTGGATGCTTCGTTTATATTTTTTCTGTTATATTTTGTACTTATTTTCAGTTTGGTTAATTTATACTCCTCTTTTTAAAATTTTTTTTTTAAAAATTTTTTTTTAAAAATTTTTTTCCCCCCTCCAGCAGTGTTTAATTGCTATTTGCTATTAGATCCATTCAGTGAATTTTTCACTTCAATCATTTTTCATTTCTAGAATTTTTTTTGTTTCTTTTTATAGTTTCCACTTAACCTGTTAAGATTTGTTGTTCATAATTTCCTTTATATTTTAAAAGATTTCTGATCATTTTTTGTCTGCTAATTTCATTATTTCTATTATTTCTGGGTCCATTGATGAAGTTTTTTCCTTCTTGAATCCAGACTACATTTCCCTGCCTCTCTGTGTGCCCAGTGACGTTTGGTTAGGAGTGCTAGGCTGCTGAGCCTCTGGGTTTTGTTGTCCTGCTTTTAAGAAGGGCTGAATTTTGTCCTGATACGAAGTTCGGTTGTTGATCATCTTGATCCTTGGAGGTTTGTTTCAGTCTGTTAGGACAAGAAGAAGGCTGCCTTTTCATAGGGCTAGTATAGCTTTCCCCCTGAAGTAGAGACTTTACGGGGTCTCTGTGCAGTGTTTATTGGGGCTTTTCCACTCTAAGTGATTGGAACGAGTGCTCGTAGTTCCCAGTGTGAGTTGTGGTAGTTGTCGGTCGTCTGCTAGCCGTCAGCCATTGCTCTCTGCGTGGCCTCAGGGACCTTCCCCTGACAGCTGTGCAGTTGGTATGTGGCCACGGAGCCGAGGAGATCCTACGCGTCAATTCACGGGGCTCCTTCTCTGCATCGCTCCCTTTCTTCTACCTGCCCGACAGATGTTGCGTGCTGTGTCTTGAGCTCTCGTAGCCTTGAGCTCTCGGGTCCGTCTTCTCAGCTGAGCAGGATCCTGTGCTCTGGGCTCCCCATCCCCACACTCTGCTCTGGGAGTTGTCTTCAGATAGAAAGCCAAGGTGACTGTGCGGCTCACCAAGCGTGTCTCCCTTTTCTCTGCGATCACAGTTCTGGGCAACCTGTTGTCCAGTATCTGAAAACAAGCTGTTTCATATGTTTGACCAGTTTCATTAGTGGTTTGCTGTGAGCGAGGTAGTTCAGTATCAGGCACTCTAAAATAGTCAGAAGTGAAAGTCTGATACTACGGGCTTTAAAAAGAAATGTTTTTATTCTTATGCAATTGTTATTCTTAACCGTTTAATACAAGATTTACTTACTGTCTCAGACTAATAAACCCAGGCAGTTTCATCTTGTTTGTAGACAACTGAATGTGCTTTTTTGGCTAGTAGGGTATTGTGTGTGTTTGTACACGTACGCATGCATTCTGTGGTGATATATTTTGGCTACTAACTAGAGGGTAATAAATCCATTCATTTGTTATTAAAATGAGATAATTTACAGAATCATAACATAGTTTCACCTTCATATATATTTATTTAACACTGACTGTGGAGGCAGGCACTTTGGTATGTGCTTGGGATGTAAAAGTGAGTAAGGGAAATGGTCAGAAATTGACTATAGCCTGTGCTCCAGTCAGACTGTTCTTTATTTCAGGCTCATGAGCCTCTCATTTTAAAAATGCTTCTTTCATTCTTAGCCTCCTTCAGCTTTCTCCCTCCTTTTTGAACCCTTTCTTCACATTCTAAATATTCCTGATGCATTCAGTTCTTTCTTGCACGGAACAGGTATTTCCTGAACTCAGGCCATGTCTTAGGCGCTGTTCTTGGTGGTAATGGCGTCTTACTTGTGGACTCCACTCAGGTACCCTCTTAATTGTGTACCTTTCTTTTCAGCCACCATTCAAAGTCCAACTGGCTGGTTTTTCTTTTCTTTTGGTATGGGTATGTCATGTTGCTAGGAACTTTGGAGGTGGTTTCTTCCCACTTAAGCTTGGTTGCCCTTCCCTCATTTCTAAAGGAATTCTGTCTAAAGAGACTTGGCTTCATAAAAATTCCTGCATTTGAACATCTTAGTTTTAATTAACTTGAATTATTTTCATTTATTTTTGTTCTCTTATATTGTTCCATCTCTTTAAAATCTAATGTGGATTAATACCATCACAAGGATAGTCCCCTGTCAGTATATTAATAAAAAAATTTCAGGTTAGCTGCAAGTGGCGCTACATGTGGGTCTCGTATCAGAGATGGTTAAACTGGTTGTTGTTTCCACTCAGGGTTTTCTCCCAGGCTTTTTTATTTGGTGTTTCCTCTATGTCTACCTCTGCCTCTGTCTTGGGAGAAGGCAATGGCACCCCACTCCAGTACTCTTGCCTGGAAAATCCCATGGACAGAGGAGCCTGGTAGGCTGCAGTCCATGGGGTCTCGAAGAGTCGGACACAACTGAGCGACTTCCCTTTCACTTTTCACTTTCATGCATTGGAGAAGGAAATGGCAACCCACTCCAGTGTTCTAGTCTGGAGAATCCCAGGGATGAGGGAGCCTGCTGGGCTGCCGTCTATGGGGTCTCACAGAGTCGGATACGACTGAAGCGACTTAGCAGCAGCAGCAGCCTCTGTCTTGCCCTCTCCCAGTCTCTAAGGTCTGTTCATGAGATGTTTCTCTAGAATCAGTGCTTATCTCTACAAGGGCTCTAGTTATTACCATTTCTTGTTAGACCATAGTGAGGAAGCTCCTTTATTTTTTAGTAAACTATTTATCAGCAACATTTTTATAAACCTTAAAAAAGTCCCTGCAGGAAGAAATGACAACTGACTTCAGTGTTTTTACTTGGAGAATCCCATGGACAGAGGAGCCTGGCGGGCTACAGCCCATGGGGTCTCAAAAGAGACACGGCTGAGCGTGAGTGCTCACATTCATTTACCAGTAGTGTTTTTATGACCTTTAAAAAGTTACAAAAATATGCTCATGGTAAAAAGGATCCAGAACGACATTAAAAAATGAAGATAGAACCTTGCAGTGCGTAATTCTCTCCAACTTGGCTTTTATATTATTTGGCAGCAATTTAAAACATTATTTTGGAATTGAACTCCACGTAATGGTTTTGAAGATAATTTTGAATTGTTTCATAAATTTTTTATTAAATTAAAAGATCTGCTATTGCAACGTGTTATGATAACATTTTTAGGCTAAAATATTATAAATGATTTTTAATTTAGTTGAATAAGGGTTACATATCATATGGCAGATGCAGGTTAAACCATATCATATGAAATGCTATTTTGTACTCCAAATGAGCTCTAACATCAGCAATTTCATATAGTTCAACCTAATACTTTATTGTCGTCGTCTCTGCTATAGGATAAACTGAGTCTTCTTTCTCATTAACATTTGAATTAAAAGGGAAGATGGAAAGTTGCCGTGATGATTTGTTTGGTTATAAAATCAGGTTGACAAGAAATTCCCACATTAGCTCATCTTCTTGGGTTTTATTATAGGAGGGGAATGATTAAGTGAACACCTTAAATACTTCCTGACATTGTGAGAGGAAACTAAACGAGTCTGTTTCTGGCAGTTGAGCTAAGAAAGGAGACAGTGAGCTTGTGGCTGACATACCTATCCATGAGGCCTTCATGCTAGAAGCTTAAGTTTTCTTTTACTTCACTACATAACTAGTAATGTTACCAGGTAGTTACAATAGGTTTCATAGTAAATAGATAATACAGTAAGTAGCTTTTTAAAAAACCCCACAAGTGAGAAACATAGTTATTTCTTGTTGATCCACATTTAGATTACTACAGCAAGTTTTTAAAGGAACAGCAGATTCTTTGTCACCTTCCATACCATCCTTACAGACAGGAATATGTTAGTAAACCCACAAACCCCAATATCTGTTAGAGGGAAAAGCCTTATGGTGTATTGCATAGCCAGAATATTGCCTATTTTTGGATTATCTGCTACTTGCATGAGTTGGAAAATAGCTTTATTTTATTAAGGTGAGCAGTTAGATGTTTTCAGTTGCTATTCAAAGCAGAATCTGGTGGCTTGTTAGAGATGTGGACTCTCAAGCCCTACTCTAGTCTCCTGAGTCTGAATCTGCAGTTTTAACAAGCCTTAAAGGCGATTTGAAGCACGTTGAAGTTCGAGATGTGCTGTCTCAGATCACGAGTGGTGTTGTCACCCCACAGAACAGGGTCTCAGTTAACCCTCAGTAAACGCTTGTTGAATTTAATGCATGTAATTCACTGGATCTAGATTAAGAAAGTGAAACAACTGTTGTAGGATGATAGTTTTGTAGGAGGGTAACGGTGATAATTAAGCAGCAGCTATCCATTTCTTGGTTATTTCTCTCATGGCTATCTGGATGTCAAAAAATTATCTGACCCTCAAAATGCTTGAGTGTGATTCTGCTCACACTGGGTGATTAGTCCCTGTCCTGTGGTTGTGTGTATGTGTATGTGTGTTTGTATATATATGCAAGTCAACAATAGTTTGTAGAAGTAAAGGAATAATTAGATTTTGATGAGTGAAGGATATATAATCCATACTGTCATGTCCCACCTTTTGTGAGCCCATGGACTGTAGCCCACCAGGTTCCTCTGTCCGTAGGATTCTCCAGGCAAGAATACTGGAGTGGGTAGCCATTTCTTTCTGCAGGGGATCTTCCCAACCCAGGGGTGAAACCCAAGTCTCTATAAGTCTCCTGGATTGGCAGACGAGTTGTTTACCACTAGTGCCACCTGGGTACCCAATGTTAGAAGATAACTAAAAAGTAATAACCTTCGTGCAAGGATAGTATATAAAAAGCTTAATCCAGCAGAAAGTAAGAAAGAAACATAAAACAGTTGGAATAAATAGAAAGATTATTAGTGTTCATACTTGAATTAAATCTTTACCCTGTTGACAAGAAGAGTGAAGGTAAAAGTCACTCGGGTGTGTCCGGCTCTTTGTGACCCCATGGGCTGTGCACTCCAGGCCAGAATACTGGAGTGGGTAGCCTTTCCCTTCTCCAGGGAATCTTCCCAACCCAGGGATCTCTCCCTGGGGATTCTTTTATCAGCCAAGCCACCAGGGAAGCCTGTTGACAAGAAACAAACCTAAGATTTAAGGAAATAGGTTGAAAGTAAAAGATGGAGAAAAGACAGCACACACAGATTAAGCGAAGGCTCGTTGTGTCATACTGTTGTCATATCAGACGAGTGAAGTCGCTCAGTTGTGTCCAACTCTTTGTGACCCCATGGACTGTAGCCTATCAGGCTCCTCCATCCATTGGATTTTCCAGGCAAGAGTGCTGGAGTGGATTGCCATTTTCTTCTCCAGGGGATCTTCCTGACCCAGGAATTGAACCTGGGTCTCTCACATTGCAGGCAGACGCTTTACCGTCTGACCCACTGGGGAAACTATATCAGACAAGGTGAAAAGCATTACTGGAAGGAAAGAGGGGCAGCTTATAACGATAAAAGGCCTTATTCATCAGGAAAACGATTTTGTGTGACCCAATACATAACCTAAATGGGAGATTTTTAATACACCTCTCTTGCTAACTGATAGAACAAGATGCATGCAAAAATAGAAAATACACATAAAAGAATATACTTAATATAATTAATAAGCCTTTGATTAGACTGATCACAAAGAGGAAAGAGAAGGCCTTGTTAACCAGTCTTAGGTGAAGGGACAGTGACTACTGTACAGAGCACTCTCCTGGGCGATGCAGTGTCAACCGAAACACCAGCACGCGTTTGTTTTGGTGAATTTGATGAGCTAACTTGAAAACATAGACACACAAAGGGCTAAGAATAGCCTAACCATTCTTGAAGAAGAACAAAATTCTCTGCTAGATATTGAAACTTCTGAAGCTACCATGATTTAGGCAATCTCTGGTTCTTACACATAGATGTAAGAATTCTAGGTAAGTCTTTATCCAACAGAACAAAGAATCCAAAACACATCAAACGTGAGTATGTGAATTAAGTAAAGATGACAACACAGGGCATTGGGAAGTTTATCTTTAATCATTGCTTCTGGGTTAATTGGATATCCACTGGGGAGGGAATGAAATTTGATTGCTGTTGCAGACTCATAGAAATCAGATCCAAGAGCATTGCACATCTCTAGATATGAGGGGTAAAACTCGACTTCTGGAAGATAACATGGAATTTCTTCATGACTTTGGTATAAGGAAAGATTGCTTAGACACCAAATGTACTAATTTTAAACCAAAAGTTGCTAACAATAAGAGATGGTGTTCATCAAAAAACACCATTAAGAGAGAGACAATACAAACCGTCTATAGCTAGCCAATAAGGGGCTTATATCCAAAATATGTTAAAAATGTAATTTTTAAAAATTTTAGAAATCTGTAAGAAAATGACTCTTGATAGAAAAATCAAAAAGCAATCTGAATGGGCTTTTCACGTAAGTGGATATCCAAGTGACTGATAAATGAAAAGATGCTCATAGGCAGGAGGAAAATGCACATTAAAATCACAGTGGAATACACACCTACTTTCACGGCTGAAATTAGAAATACTGATGATTCCAAGTGTTAATGAAGGAGTGGAGCACAGGGAATTTTCATTAACTGCTAGGGAACAAACAGATTGATTAAACAAAAACTGAAGAAAAAACCAACAGGACGACGTCTCTTTATATACCAAAAAGCAGTCACTTCCTAGTAGCAGTGTTTATAATAGCTCTGAACTGGAAATGTGCGTGCTAAGTTGCTTCAAGCAGTCGTGCTCAGCTCTGAGACCCCATGGACTGTAGCCCGTCAGGCTCCTCTGTCCATGTGTCCATGGGGATTCTCCAGGCAAGAATACTGGAGTGGCTTGCTGTGCCCTCCTCCAGGGGGTCTTCCTGACCGTGGGATCAAAGCTGTGTCTCCTGTGTCTTCTGCACTGCAGGTGGATTCTTTACCTATTGAGCCATCTAGAAACGGGGAGTCATCCAGTGTTAATCAAAAGTGGGCTAAAGTGATGATAACAAACAGGCTACAGTTTATAAGCCTGATATTAAGCAGACAAATTCATGTACATAGAATGAATCTGGTTTTGGAGGTCAGGGTGGTAGTAACTTTAGGGGACGAGGTCATTAGATACTGATTGGGAGGGATCATACGATGGTATCGGGGATTTCCAGAATGAAGGCAGTTTTTATTTTCCTGTCCCCACAGGACAAGGTTGGCTAACCAACTAATGATGATTGGTTAAACTGTATACTAATGATTTGTCTATATGTTATAAAAAATAAGTTTTAAATACAATATGTAATAACGACATTGATGACAGAAATAGAACCTGGTATTTTTTTTAGGTGCTTGTTATGCACCAGGTTCTATTCTGCACGTCTGCTTGTGGTATTGAGTTAAAACTTGTACCGAACCTAAAGGAACAGGGTTAGCATATTAACAGTGATTCCACTGCTGTGGGTGGGAAACCAGGACTCCGAGCGGTAAACTGCCGTTCAGAGCCGCAGAGCCTGTCTGCTGTTTGTTTATAAGAGTTTTTTCTAGATCAAGGACCTCAGTTCTTTTCATATTCATTTAAATGTATTCCTTCCTAGTGTTTTATGTTTTTAACATGCAGATTTAACCTCCCTCCCAATTATTTGACATTTAGGTTTCCAGTTTTTTGCTGTTGCAAACAATACCAAGATAAACATTCTTCCCTAATTATCTTTGTGTACATCATCTGTTACTTCCTTAGGATAAAAAGTTTTTTTAACTGAACAAAGTTGCTCTGCATAATTGGATTTATTTTTTAATTATGAGTAATGACATGTTTAGAGAAATTATCCCACCTGTCATCATAGGAACATTATCCTTAACTTATTTAGCAGATATTTATTAATCTTACCCTTCGGGTCAGTTAAGGACTGTATGCTGTAATGGAGGGAAATAGAAGCTAAGGTCTAAAAGCATTGCTAAGTAGGGGTTATGAATTTGAGATTTATCCTGTGGAAATGGTCCCTGTAGCCGTCTGAAGAATAGAGGGGTGCACATGGGCAAAGAGAGAGCTGCTAGGGACCTACTTCAGTCATCCAAGTGAGGGACCGAGCAAGGGGATGGAAAGAAGAGCTGAGTGTTCTCTAGGAGGCACTTCTGCCTCGTGGCTCAGGCAGTAAAGAATCCGCCTGCAGTGCGGGGGACCCAAGTTGAATCCCTGGGTTGGGAAGATGCCCTGGAGAAGGAAATGGCCACCTGCTCCAGTATTCTTGTCTGGGAAATCCCACGGATGGAAGAGTCTGGCGGGCTACAGCCCATGGGGTCACAAAGAGTCGGTGGGGGTCACAAAGAGTCAGGCACGACGGAGCGAGTAACACTTTTCACTTTCACTTTTCATAGGAGGCACAGTCAGCAGGATTGGGCTGCCATTTGCATGAGGTGGTCAGTGGAGGAAAAGATCTCGACTGTGACTCCCAGAGCTTTGACGCTGGTTGACTGGGTGGAAGACAGTGGCGTTTGCTGTGTAGGATATATTCAGCACTTATATAGGGTGTGTTTAGTACTTATATAGGATATAGTCAGTGCTTAAAAATTAAAAGAATGGTTTGGCCAGCCCAGTACTTTGCATGTATTAAAGCACTTTAACCTTCACCACAACTGTTGGAGGTAGATGTTATTATCAGGAAATTAGGTGTGCAAGGTCACACAGCTGGTGAGTGTGGAGCTGAGATTTCAGACTGCAGCAGTCTGGCCAGGGATCTGTGCTCTTCACTTTGGGGCCAGCGCTGTTAAATATGTTTCAGAATAAGCCCACTTTAGAAAAAGTACCCCAGTGCTGAGCAGTGTGGTGTGTGGTATGGTCATAGTTCGCTATTTTACTCAGCAAGACAAGCACAGGTATGCTGGGCCAGTGTTGGTTGGCCAGGGTTTTACAGTTTGTCTTCTGGCTTTAGTCTGTGTTTGCAAATTTGGTTGAATATAAGAAGAAAAGTCTTTCTCTTTTCCTAAAGAAAAATTAGTTTTATTAGTTAGCTGCCAAATACTTTTAGGAACAAAGTCTTCACTTTTCTTTTTTGCTGTGAAAAGTCATGACCATGGTCCCAGTCTACCTGCGGGATGATTCTCGATTGTTCATTTTTGTGGCAGGCTTTCTTGGTCTGGGTTCTCTAAGGACTGTGTTGGAAGAGTCAGGAATGCAGCAGCCTGTGAATTTGTTTCCATGAGTTGTGTACTCAACTTTTAATTTCCCGTGTCAGTGGTGAGCACCACTAGGACAAGTTTTTCACCTGGTTTGGGGGCTCTTGGTTATTGATGGCCGTACACCTGGCAGGTGCAGAGCAGACTCTCAGCAGTGTTCCTTTTAATCGATTTCTAAAGAGCTGATCTGTTGGTCAGGCCCTTTGCAGGAATTCAGAGATTACTTTTGCGACTTACGGTTCTTAACTGATAAAGATCTAATATGTAAAAGTAAGTATTAAAGGTTATTTCCACTAGTTTACAAAAAGATTTGCTTAAGGTTTTCTCTTGAAACAGGCTTATATGTACTCATTTGAATCAGTGTTACGTTTTGTACCGTTTATTGTACAGCAGTTATGTTGAGTATCATATCCTTGTTTGCATTTTTAAAGACTTAATATTTATAGAACAATAGGTCAAAAGATAGAAACGTCAGGATATGAGTGCATCCTTTAAACCACACTTGTTATCTTCTTGCAGGAGGAGAGACTTCAGCATGCAAACCTTCATCTGTTCGGCTTGCACCGTCATTTTCATTCCATGCTGCTGGCCTTCAGATGGCTGGACAGATGCCCCATTCACATCAGTACAGTGACCGTCGCCAGCCAAACATAAGTGACCAACAGGTTTCTGCCTTATCTTATTCTGACCAGATTCAGCAACCTCTAACTAACCAGGTATGTTCACAATGTATTCCTAATGATTTGTTGGGATGGTAATTTATTCCTCAAAATGATCAAATAGTAAATAGGCAAAATGCCTTAATGTTTTTCAGTTTTGCATGTGACGGGGGATTCCAGATTGACAAAAAAGACGATGTTGAGAAATTTGCATTTGAAAGTTTGTTGGATATTTTTCTTTTTCCCTGTGTATTTTACTTTAATTCAAATTTTCTCATTCTGCAGTGAGAAGGGGGAGTTATTTCTAATAAAGAATATTAGTTAAAATTAAAAAACTTTAAAGCTGTTTTTATGGGAAAGCAGTTAGGTAGAAAAATGTAAGTTATAGGAAAACAAGTCAGATTCCATTATAGCAAACTTAAAGCACAAACTTCCCACTGTTAGAAATTACTTTAGTATACTTTTATAGAATTAAATATGAAACTCATTAAAATTAAAAAGAAAAAATGTAAATTAACCATGCTTCTCATTTTAACACTTAGACTAAAGATTCAGTGATTTCATGTAAGATGGATAGTGTAAAGTGCTATAATAGATGTAATATACTGACATCTCTGGATGTATATACATACATGCATGTGTGTATAAGTGTATCTTTTTAATATCTTCCTGACTTAACTGCATCCACTATGTTGATTTTTTGATTTGGGGAGGTTTTTTTTTTTTTTCTTCAAACTAGCTATAGTTCTGGTAAAGTCTCGTTCCTTATTGAGACTGAGTGTATGTTTAAAATGACCGTTTTTCCATGTACTTAGGAATTTGGTTTGTCACTGTTTAGATCTTTTAATGTAAACAAAAACTTAGAAAATTTCAAAGTACTTCTAATACTGGATTTTTTGAGGAAACGTGTTTTTTTCTAATTCAGTAACACACAGTTTTAATGAGCTGTTGGCTACCGTGCATTGACATGGCATGGTCTGCTGGTCATGAAACATGGACTTCAGGTCCTGACTCGTGATCTGCTGTGGAACTCAAGTCAGGTCTCCTGCACCCTTCTTTCTGTTCCTTGAGTATAAGATTGGGACCTTAGAATAGACCCACCTAAGTAGCATCATTATTTGAGGACCCCCTTGTATATATTATAGTAAGATTTGATCATAGTTGAACTGACTTTGCATTTATAAAATGACACTGCATGTCAGTAATAACAATCACAGTTAAATGCTAAGGTAAATTATGGCAAGATGTAAGAATTTGTTTTATACAGTAAATTGAGAAGTTGTATGTTTAAGAATTGGAGCAGTTGGTCAGAATTGGAAAGTGTTGTGTACACCAGAAGAAAATTCTCTGGACACCCAAAAAGTAGTAATAGCACAGTCATCTGTTCACACTGCACTTTGGAAAAACTACGTTTGGATTCATTTTCCTCCTTGTTCAAAATTAGCCTATCAGGCAGGCGTCCTGTTTTCAGTCTCTTTTATAGCTGGAGGGCCTGAACTCCCGTTGGTGCCTTCTCCAGGATTGTAAGCAGTCCTGGGTTCAGGCCAGGCTCGCTGCTGCTCACACACACAGTGTTCGTTCAGCTCTAACACTTGGCGTCTGCGGAGGGCTAGGGAAAACATCCAGTCCTGTAAAGTTATTGTTTGTTTATATGATAGTAGTCGGTAATTTAGTTAGCAAAGTACCTATTTTTAGATACAACCGACATCTTGAGGGTTATTTTCCAGTAAGAGATAAGTTACTTAGCATTTCCATTTTAAGCTGTAAAATGTTTTTGAAGATGCATATGATGTAAAAAAGACCATCTTTTAAGTAATAATATTCAGCCAGATACTTCTGCCAAACTCCAGAAATCCCAGAACCTAAAAGCTTAAAGTAACTAAAAGTAACTAAAGTAATTAAAAGCTTATTTAGTAACTGAAGTGTAAAGGCACTGATGTGGCCTGGTCTGCCAGGCATCAGACATGGACTTCAGGGCTTGTCATGAGCTGGCTGAGGGACTTGAGTCAGGTCACCTTGAACCTTCTCTCGGTTCCTTGAATGTAAGATTGGGACCTTAGACTGGGCCCACCAGAGTACTTTCTAGCTCTAAGGTTCTCTAATTTTGTTACTTGATTTCCACTGTTTCTTACTAATCATCCTATTGGTGCTTTTTAAATAAGATTTATTGTACAAGTAAGTTGAAAGGAACTAACTTAACATGTTGTTTCTGGTAGTTAGTCTTTCTTGTGTGAGTTTATTTCATATAAGTTTAACCACAGTTTTATCAAAAGATAAATGTAGTAAAAGTGAATGTAGACAAGTGTGATTGATGTTTAGAATGCTGTCTCTCTCTGGGCTGTTTTCAGAGTACCTTTCATGGTTCTTAAACTGTGTATTCTGGGTATGTCTTGCATATGCTCTTCGGGTTTATTAATAGCTCTCAAAATAGCGAAAAAGACAGGACATAGTGTTTCTCATTCTCCACTGCATATGAAAATATAAGGGAAACATAAACAAAATAGCTGGAATAGGTATTATTAAACTAGAAATCAATTTTAAATGAAGTCCTAGCACTTAACGCTATGGACTCTTCTCAAGGAAGAAGATTGTTTGAGCTCTTGTAACTTACCTCGCAGGAGGTGTGAACTCCTGCTTTGTGTGTGTATGTGAGAGAGAGTGATCTGTGTCTTTCCACAGACAGGAGCGTCAGGATGAGGCTTCTTTGGCCTCCAGAGCCAGAGAGCTGCGGCCACGGGAGGGGAGCTCACAGCTTCCTCTTCAGTTGAGGATGCTGGGGGAGTGTGGAGGCTGGGGGCTCCTGGCTCCTGTGGACACCACGGGCTTTCGCCCAGCGGTGGAAGGGAGGAAGGGAGCTGGCCACATTACCTTCTCCTGACCTTGTGACTGTGAGATGGTGGAAGTGGATAAAGCATCAGAAGCTTTGAGTCTTAGTATAGATTTATAACTGAGTGTGTATTTGGACGAGTTATTTTCTAATTCTGTATTGGTGCTTATTGTACCACAGTAGCGAAAAACAGAAGATAGTTACTTAACATGAAATTACAATGAAAGTTAGTGAAGAAAGAGTTGTTTAGTTTGTAGAAATGAATTTGTTTTTTTAAAATTCATGTAGAAATGAATTTTGAGTGCCTGCTCTGTACAAGGCACCATCTCAAGCAGTGAAATGCAGTCTTATCTAAAGGCCAGTTTTTTGTGGGTGGAATTCATCTGGTTTATACATACAGACGCCCCTGAAATAGTAATTTCTGTGGCCAGAGTACATAAAAGTAAGGTATTTAGAATTAGCTAATTGGCGTGGCCTTGTCGGCAGTTTGGCTAGTTGTGGAAGAGGAGAGCAGTGTTTGGTGACAGGACAAGCCCGTAGCACACACTCTCATACTGAGTGCAGAAAACTTTTTAGGGTTTGAGTATAGATGCAGAGGAAACTAATGTTAATATTGGTTTAAGAGAAACTACAGAGGCAGGACAGTTCTGGTGTCTTAAGTTGTTGTTCCCAGGTTGTAATCCTCACATTTGGCTCAAATGAAATTTCCACTTGTTTCATAGAAAAAAAAGAGGAAGTACAGCTAGGTAAGCACCACGATCATGCCATCTCTTCATGCCGCAGGGATGGGGTTCTTTGCTGTTCCGTCCTGACAACCGTCTTCTCTTCTGTTTGCTTATTGTGGGTTTGTTTTCCCAAGACTCCAGACATTTCTCTTGTGATGTCTTGTGTCTCTCTGCCCCTCAGGTTGACTAGAGTACCTTTGAAAGAGGCTGTCCCGGGGGCTCGGTAGTTTTGCTAGTATGTCTGTTATGAGAGCTGGACAGCAGCCCAAGGGTGACTGGTGACTGAGGGTACCTTGATGTCTGTAATTGCCTTGGAGGATCTTTTGGTCACGGAAGACCCTCTGGGAACCCCTTTGCTGAAGCTTGAGATGAGGTAGAGGATTCGGGTGGGCACACCCTCTAGGGTCATTGGTGTGCCAGTTGCAGTAATTCTGGGTGTGTTGTGTTTGTGTTTGAAGGACGGTTGTGTTTCCTATTCCATCCCCCATCTAGCAGGAGGCTCACAGTTGAACCCTGACTGCTTATTGGATGATGAAAGAGCCGTGGGTTAGCTTTGTGTTGGGAGTGTGGTTAAAATGAGTTTTTAAAAAGGTTTCATTAGCTTTAAGGTGTTCTCTGGAATTTATTTGTGGTTAGCTGCTAGTGTAATCGTAGATAGGGATATTGGTGTTATGGATTCTCTTGTTTATTCATCACATATTTATTAAATGTCTCCTGTGTTTCAGACAGTCTGTCTCTCCTGTTGTAGGCAGAGGGAATACAGCATTGGTCAGCTATGTCTGCCCCATATGGCGTTTTCCCAGGAGTGGAAGGAGGAGAAAAACTAAAACCAGTAACCCAGTAAACGTATACTAGGATTTTAGGTGGTGGCACGTGCGGTGCAGGGTGGGCAGAGGGAGTGTGGAGGGGGAGTTGGATGTGTTAAGGCGGAGGGTGGATCTCCTCCGTCAGCCTGAAGACACGAGAGCAGATTTCAGCTGTGCTCCCAGCAGGCGCTGTGCAGAGCAAGGGGTCTGCCTGCCTTTTGTGAGCCAGGGCAGGCTGGAGGAGCCATTCAGAAGAAATTTTCCCTTAGGCTGATTGTACAGTGGAGAAGCCCTTCTGGGCAGCCTCTGCGTGTGTCCTGGACCAGGGGAATGTCTGTAATCCTCTCGTTAAATTTGGGAAACAAAATTGAAGGCTTCGCAGCGGGGTATATTGTTTGCTAATTTCATTTATTTGTTGCAGTGGTTGTCTTCATTGGATTCCGGTTGAAAGAGATGACCAAGAGAGAATGTTTCGTATTCTAATGTGGATGTCTGTTTTGTTTTCAATACGTATGCACAGGTTACAGAAGAGGGAGTTCATACCAGTACAGTATAGTTAAAGTGCTAGTCTTCTCTGTCTATTTAAGGTGATGCCTGATATTGTCATGTTACAGAGGCGGATGCCCCAAACCTTCCGTGATCCAGCTACTGCTCCCCTGAGAAAACTTTCTGTTGACTTGATCAAAACATATAAGCATATTAATGAGGTAAGAACTATTGATTTGTTATAACAGTGTCTATCTCGCCATAGAGTGGAGGAAACAAGCTATTTTTTAGTGTGTTTAAACATATTAAAATTACTTTTAATTCCCAAGGATTGTCATATTGATGATTATGAAGACTGGTAAGTTAGCGGTTTATAGATAAAAGCATCATAATTGTGTAAAAGAAAGATGCTATATAAACAAGAACTGTAAAAAGATAATTGTGAGTAACTTCCCTTCTTTTTCAAAGCTGTATTTAATACATGCTGAGTTATAATTTCTATAATACCCCTTCTCCAAAACTTCAGAGGAAAGGGAGGGAATAGTGATAATGTAAAAGCATGAAAATGTTACAGAATTTTGCTTCAATTTTTATGTATCTGTTTCTGCTTTTGCCAGAGATGTCAGGAAGCTCTGATATGTGTTTAATGCTCAGTTAACAGGCGTTTGGCCTAGTTTATCTGATAAAACCTATATCTGTGTGGTTTAAAATTTTCTTTTTAATGTGTGTTCTTTTTTAATCTGTATCCTTTCACTGTAAGATACCTGAAAGCCTTTTTGGTGGGATTAAGTAGGATAAAAAACATAGCACTGTGAATTACTCATCTTCCAACTTGACTCTTCACTTTGAGAAATTATTTTTCTGGTGTTTTAGCCCTTTGGCTTGGTTGTTATTTACTCCTAACATCAACTCTAGCTGTGTAGTGAATTAAATGAGCTTTTCTGGAGATGGGTGGTCACGCCTGTGCTCTCTTTCCTCTTCCAATGGGGCCCTACATACTTTCACATTAAAGACTTATCTTCTGCCAGTTTGAGAGCCATTTAAAAAGATGTTCTTATGTGTGTATAAATTTCTTAGCAGTTTGGTGCTGTTTAACGCCAGTATTATTGTGGCAATGTGGCAAGATAAAATTGAAGTGAACTCAATGAGGAACATTTCTAAGTTGGATTTTGTTTACAATTTATATGTTCTAAAAGATGTTTCAAACTAGTTTTTGGTCATCTGAAAATAATCTGATAAACTAATACTGTTAAGTAGCTTTGTTGAAGCTTGTTTTTAACTGTTACCTGGTAAACTAGTTTTTCTAACGTTGCTTTATACAGTGTAATTTATCATTTCCTCAAAGTTAGTTACCAATTACTTGAACTATTGCCTCATTAATTACCAACTACTAGAACTATTGCCTAGTCCACCTGTTATTTTTTACTAGTCTTAGAAACTGTTTTATAAGAAAAACAGATACAAGGAAAATAACTTAGTCTGTGATCAACCACAACTTCTATGACCTTTAGTGTGGGGGGAGGGGGCCTGACTGGTGTTCGTTAATTTGTTGTCATAAGCTCAAAGCCGGGCCTGTCACAGAGGCCCTTCCCATATTAGTAAAATATCAGTTCATGTACATTTCACCTTTCATTTCTGAAATCTTTTGCTTTAGGATCAAATATAAAATTGGGATTGACTAGAAGGGGGTGCAGTTAGCATTTGTTGTTTATATCAGCATATACGTTTTCCCAAAGTTCCTTATATTATACACTCTTAAGATCTATACTAGCTCACTGAATGTAAATTATACCTTAGTTTAAAAAATAAATGTAAATCAGGTCCTGTTGCTTTTCTTGAATGGGAGACTGTGGCCTACTCACTTAATATCTCCTCTTTATAAAACGTATGAACAGTATAATTCTAAAGTGAATTTTTCTATAGATGTTTTTCATTTGATGTATATTAGTGTTACTCTGTAATTCAGATAGCAACTATAGAAATTTATTTTTTTTTTTTGTTCCATAGAATAAAAATTCATCAGTTTCTTACTGACGGCAGATTTGTCTCATATGTACTCTTGATATATATGTATATATATGGTGCCACGCCATGCCTCATGATTTTTAATTACACAGTTAACACTAGATTCTCTCATTACAGGTTTACTATGCAAAAAAGAAGCGGAGACACCAACAGGGCCAGGGAGACGATTCTAGTCATAAGAAGGAGCGGAAGGTTTACAACGATGGTTATGATGATGATAACTATGATTATATTGTAAAAAACGGAGAAAAGTGGATGGATCGTTACGAAATTGACTCCTTAATAGGCAAAGGTTCCTTTGGACAGGTAGTCTAACAAGTTGCTGAATTTTATAAATGAGAACTTCTCAGTGAGTCATGTTATTATAGCCTTTTCTCAGTAGAACTCTCCTAATATTTGTAAATAGATATAAAGAATGGATATGTAAGTATTTGGGTTATTATAGTTCTCTAAAGTTAGTAAAACTATTATCAGCTGCATCAGCTATAAAAACTCCATTAGACTTTTGTTTGTTTGTTTCACAGAGTTGCTATAGCTACCAAGTAGTTATTTTACTAAGTGATAGATTTGAATCACTAACAGATAGTATTGCCTCTTTCATTGGGCTTTTAGTCTCTGGATGGTTCTTCATGATGTATGCTGGAGATAATTACCTTCCTGCCTGATATTCCTCCTCAAAAGGGGGCAACAAATGACCATTTTCAGCTGCCTCCGTAGGTGTCCTCTCACCTTGGAGACTTGGACGCCCAGGGCTGGGCCCCGAGCTTGTCCTCAGCTCCTCCTACAACTCCGTCAGGCCTCTCTGAGTGGACAGAGGGTCTCCTGTTAAGTCCTCGTGGCATCAGTGTTGCTAGTACTGTGATGGGCATCATTCCGATGGGGGGGATCCTTCAGGCAGCTTCCGCCCGGAAGAGTGAAGGGAGCACTCCAGTGGGCCTAGTGTTTCTCTTTGTCCCTGGCCTCTTCTCTCCACCTGTGGCTCTCGTCTCTCACTTGCCCAGGACGAAGCGCAGACTTTAACTGTGTTAGCCTCTTGCCTCACCTGTGCCCAGACTCAGAGCTGCCAGCCCTCCCTCCTTGCCCTGTTAAAAAGTTTGTATCTGGCTGTGAGGCTCCTGGCTGTTTCCATCTGTAAGTCTCCCTGCCTTCTCTCACCCCATGCCATCAAGTCACAGAGCTGTTTTGTTTGAGGTTTGGTTCACTGTCAGTCCCCGTCTCCTTGGCCTTGTAGCTTTTGCGCAGTGAGTCAGTTGTTAGTGTGCAGTGCAAAGAATTCTTGTGGCTTTTTGGTGATTTTTTTTTTTTTTTGGAGATTGTTTTTGTTTTTTAAACTATGGAACCTGTATACTCTTAGTTATCTGTTCCTGCTCTGCAGGAAAGCAAAAATATTCCTCTTTTCAACCAGTGAGGAAAAATTCAGCATGTGTTAGTCTAATTATGCTTAGGGCAAAACAGCCACAGCTCTGGGCCCAGACAGATCAAGCTTAGACCTATAGGGAAATATGATTGAGGTTCTTAGAAGACGTCTGTAATTCTGGTGTGGCTCTGCCGGGCCTGGTGTTGTGTGTCTAACATGTCTGTCCCTTTCCACAATTCCAGAGACTTTCTGTAATTATATGTAGTTTGGGGCCTTTCCCCTTGATGAGTAACCTCTTCTTCTCCTGAGTCAGGATTCTCAGTGTCTGGGGGAGTCCCTCTTTATGAAAGTATTTATGAAATAAATACTTTAACTTTATGAAAGTGACCCCATGGACTGTAGCCCACCAGGCTCCTCTGTCCATGGGATTCTCCAGGCATGAATACTCAAGTGGGTAGCCATTCCCTTCTCCAGAGGATCTTCCCAACCCAGGGATTGAACCTGAGTCTCCTGCATTGGTAGGTGGATTCCTTACCCTCTGAGCCACCAGGGACGCCCTTTCTTTCACTTGTAACATTGTGGCAGAAGCAACTTCTGCTTTCTCTACCCAAGCTGTTTCAGGAAAGGCATTTCTGAGGCTTGCCTTTTAAGTAAGGCTGTGAACACCCTAGGTAGAGTGATTGTCATCCCCACCTTCAGAATTACCCCGGTGTTCAGGCAGTTCCTCTCTGCAGGACGCTGCTCTGACTTCTGTGGTGTGCGCCGTGAAAACTGTGGCCGTGCTGCCTGTTCACTCAGCTTAGTTTCCCTTCAGTACTCAGTCTTTGAGCTCACCGTGACCTTCTCCCTCCCCCTTACTTTAATTTTCTCATACTCTTGCTTCCTAAGATCAAATGAGCATAGCAAACCTGTGACGACATAGCCTTCTTTGACATCCAAACCAGTTTACCAGGTCAGACTGATTGATACCTTTCTCCTAGGCTGGAGTATGTTCAGGGTCAGGACATGTTTGCCGTATTGTCTGGGTCAGACTAAATTCTCTACCAGATCCTCGTCAGAGAAGTGGCTGCTGCGTTTCTTAAGGCAGTGGTCGGCAGTCCTGGTTGCACGTTGAAGTCTTCAGGGTGCTTCGGGGATCAAGGGGGTGGCGGGGGGAAGGGAGGACAGTGTCTGGGCTCCAAACAATTAAACCAGACTCTGTGACTGGATTCTGAGCATTGGTATTTTTGAAAACAGCCTACTGAATGTGTCATTCGGGGTTGGAAACATTGCTTTAGCACTGAGCCGGCTAACTATTTGCTAAGTCAGTGAATAGTTGGGCCCCCGTTAGTGGCCTTTGTCCTGGAGACCATTGGGATCCGGGCAGTAGACTGCAGCTCCTGGGACAGTCTACACGGCCAGTGACACAGAAGAATATCAGACCCGCTCAGTCAGAGGTTTCCATGGGTCCCTCTGATTTAAAAGACACATAAGATTAACTCTTTGCAGAGATACAGTTTTTAAACTATGTATTTTATAATTTATGTGTAAATTTGTAGGAGTGTGAAATTTGTTTTAAATGAATAAAATTTTAAACTAGAGATGTGCATAGTGATTTGCACATGACCATTCTGCTTCCTTAGCATTCATTCTCATTTTAAAACTCAAAATCCCCTAATTACGGCATTTTAAACTTATTTCTTGGTAATTTATCACTTTTAAAGCATAAACTAGTTCTTCTGGTATATGTCTAAGTTTTTATCTATGAGAATATAATTTAAATTTAGAAAGTTATCTACATTTTTCAGATAACTTAAAACCTTTTAAGTATCTCACACATATGCTTGGAATTAAAGCCAGCTTTTTTTTTTTTTTTAATTAAAAGAATAGTTTTAACGATGCTATTTAGTGAGAAGTTAAAAAAAAACCAAAGTATGTGTCAAGAGTCATAATTTACTTCTGAAGGAGGAAAATAGTCTAATTTTAAGAAAGTTGTTCTGTGGATGTTTAAAAATACTGTAAGGATGTGAAAGAAACCCATTTGAAAAATTGATTTAAGATAACAAAGTAGTGAATAGGTGCTACTGAATGGAAATGAGTAGGGTCTCTCTCAGGAAGGGCAGAGGAAGTGCTAGATAAATGTACAGTTAAGGTGAGCTGCAAGCTGTTAAATTGTTCATTAATGAAATATTTATTTTTTTCTTTTTTAGGTTGTAAAGGCATATGATCGTGTGGAACAGGAATGGGTTGCCATTAAAATAATAAAGAACAAGAAGGCTTTTCTGAATCAAGCCCAGATAGAAGTGCGACTTCTTGAGCTCATGAACAAACATGACACTGAAATGAAATACTACATAGGTAAGCAGGCAGACAGGGCGCAGCGTGCCGACTCAGACCGCCGGTTTGAGCTATGCGTATTCTTGTATGAAGAATGCTAACTTTATCTTAAAGTGAGTGAATAAAAAGTTCCGTTATTTTGGTTGGAAGGGCATCAATTTATATATGGTACTTAATACACCAGTAATCTTTTAATCTTTGGGAATGTGCATTCCAGGTGTATGTAGTGTAGAAACAAATGAGAGTCACGTCTTTTGTTTTTCAACTTGCAAGCATCATTGGTTTGCTTTCATGATGCTTGTTTATCCAGAGAGTTCTCTTTCTGTTAACTTTAATCATTCTAGTACAGCTCAGAAATTAGAAGTGAGCGATTATGTTGTTAATGGTTATAGAACCATTTTTGGAATGTCTGAACCAAGGTGTCAGGCTCTTCTTGAGAAATAGTAGCCTCATTTCTTGAACTCCTGCTGTGTTCCTTACGCTTTTCAGTCCTGTACAGAGGCATTAATAGTAGAATCCGTATATTACAGGTTGTTTGTACAAAGAGTAACATTTCCAGGGTTCTTGGAGTGAGAATCTTAATCTGCTTTGATCTAACTGCAGAGCTTATGTTTGTTTCCTTATCCTGTGGTGTTTCTTTTGAGTACCGAAAGGGGAGACAGAAGAATTATGAAACTGGTGAAGTCCTGCCCTCTCTGGGGTCACACAGAGTCGGACACGACTGAAGCGACTTAGCAGCAGCCGTGAAGTCTAGGGCCAATTGATATCTGGGCGAAACATCTTCTAATTATACATTCTAAGATAGAGACTTTTGTTGTTGTCCAGTCATGTTCAGTCGCTAAGTCTTGTCTGACTGTGACCTCATGGACTGTAGCACACCAGGCTCCTCTGTCCTCCACTGTCTCACAGAGTTTGCTCAATTTCATGTCCTTTGAGTTGATCATTTTCTGCCGCCTCCTTTTCCTTTTACCTTCAGTCTTTCCCAGCATCATGGTGTTTTCCAGTGGGTCGGCCCTTCGTATCAGTTGGCCAAAGCATTTTAGCTTCAGCAACAGTCCTTTCAATGAATAGAGACTTTAGGACCAATTAATTACAGACTTTAAAAAAAACAGATGTGTATTAGCAACTCACATCCAGAGAAGGCAATGGCACCCCACTCCAGTACTCTTGCCTGGAAAATCCCATGGACTGAGGAGCCTGGTAGGCTGCAGTCCATGGGGTCACGAAGAGTCGGACACGACTGAGCAACTTCACTTTCACTTTTCACTTTCCTACATTGGAGAAGGAAATGGCAGCCCACTCCAGTATTCTTGCCTGGAGAATCCCAGGGGTGGCGGAGCCTGGTGGGCCGCTGTCTGTGGGGTTGCACAGAGCCGGACACTGCTGAAGCAACTTAGCAGCAGTAGCAGCAGCAGCAACTCACGTCAGAAATGCTAGCTTTACCTGATAAGCACGAGGTTAAGTTTTATTAGCAGACTCCTGTTTAAGAAATAAAGAGAGAACATTATGTTTCTTTAGTCCTCCCAAAATAATAGAAACAAAAAAATTGATGTTTAAAGGTGTATGATTCAGATAGATTTCATTTATGGAACATCCTTCACTCCCCATTGACATAATAAATGAGCTTATACTATTTTTTTCTTTCTTATTGTCTTTGTAGATATCTGATATAACCCATAGTAATAACGTTGTGTTTAAAATCCTTTCTTCTCACATTCATTGCATGTTTGTTGTTCACTCTCATTGTATTTAGCGTAAGGTGGGCGCTTTTCCGTTCAAGGGGCATAGGATGCTGGGAAGGACATTCTAAGGGTGCTTGACTTACGGTCTTTGAACATAACTCCCCTCTTCTTCCTCACTCTTGTGTGTTTATTTTGAAGTTTTGCTTAAGTAGTAGAGAAAATGTTGATAGCATCACTATAATTATGTATTTCTGCTTTATTGAAAGAAAACACAAAATATTAGCTACTTGGTTAACTTATAATAATTACTATTTTTGTTCTTAATAAACTGACTTCAGTGATTGCAGGATCTGGGTTATTTGCTACCAGCCATGGTCTAGTTAAAAAAGCATTCAGTTTAGGTCTAAAACAAAATCCTGCCAACCCTCCATTTTCCCCAAAAACTGAACATACATATTTGTATTTGAGCTTCCTTTGACAATGTCTTTAGTGCTCAGCACATTTATTCAGTAAGTGAATGATGAATCAGTGGAATTGAGTGGATTGATCTTCCATCAGAAGAATATTCTGATCATAGCTTCTTAGAGGGATTTTCATAGTCACATTTGAATTCTGACATCAGTTACCTTTTGCATCCCTTTAGTGGCCGCTGCTTAATTGGATCAAAACTGTTACTTGGACCATGTCTCTGGGGTATCTTATGTCACGTGGAGCTGTGTTCTTCATTTTAAACCTGTGAACTCAGTAATTAAGAGCAGATATTAGACATTCTTATGTAACAGTGGCTGAGCATTGAGTGGTACTGTGGACTCCTATAGAGCTGTGGTAGTTGTTATATTGTGTTATCCCGACTTGCAATCATTTGTGTCAGGAATGATCTAAAAACAAGAATGGTGAGCTCTCAGGGAGGCAGTTCAGGTCTACCACCAGGACAGCACAGGTATCCCTGTTCTCAGGACCTAGGTACTGAGTAATGCCGTGGTTATTCCAGATAGAGCTGTAGAGAAACCTCTGTTTAAGTTATACTCAAAGGCCAAGATGGAGGTAGCCTTGACAGATGGTGGTTTTATGTCATCTCAGCTGAGTTACAGGTGCTCAGTTTGGTAGATGTGAGAGCTGTGCTGCTGGAGGGCAGTGACTTCCTCTGGTGTGCAGTTAGCGTTAATACTTAACAGCTGCTGCTACTGCCGCTGCTAAGTCGCTTCAGTCGTGTCCGACTCTGTGTGACCCCATAGACGGCGGCCCACCAGGCTCCCCCGTCCCTGGGATTCTCCAGGCAAGAACACTGGAGTGGGTTGCCATTTCCTTCTCCAGTGCGTGAAAGTGAAAAGTGAAAGTGAAGTCGCTCAGTCGTGTCCGACTCTTAGCAACTCCATGGACTGCAGCCTACCAGGCTCCTCCATCCATTGGATTTTCCAGGCAGGAGTACTGGAGTGGGGTGCCATTGCCTTCTCCAATAGTTAACAGCACAACTTTTCAAAGCGGTTTATTGACCATTAAGCCTTTAAAGAAGGTCAGTAGTGATACCAAGTAATGTATTCTATACTTTCCCCATTCCTAAGCCTACTCATAATTTCTTGTGATGGAGCTTTATTTTGAAATTTCCCCAAAGCTTCAATCTTGGATAAGAATCCTATGTACCAGTTTGATGAATGTAATCAAATACATTGATTATGAACTCTTAGTACCTTACAACATGATTTCAAAGCCTTTGCTGTATTTGCCTAAAAAAAAAAAAAATGTCTTCCTTTGACAATTGTTTTAGAAAATTATTGGTGAAATCGTAAGGCTTAGCAGAGCAGGTTGTGTATATGTATATCAAAGCCTTCCCAGAGAGGTCTGCCGTGTATAGCATTGTCACAGGCTGGACATCCCAGCGGGTGGAGCTTAGAATAAGTCATGAGGTGTAGGGGTCTCAGGAAGTCAAAAGTGTTTTCTCTTACATGTGAGGATAAAATTATTATTCACAGTACTGCGTGTAAGTTTACTGCTTGTGTTTTCAGACCTGACTTAGGCATTTTGGTGGGACTTCTTACATTACATTGCTTATTGGCGGATTCAGCAGATGTCCAGTTTCAATATTCTTAACTGCTGAAAGAATGTGCTGCTTACTGCGGAATGCTTATCTCCTAATTTTAATTTGATAAACCTTGCATTTGACATTGACATTTTATAGAGTATTGTAGAATTCACCTATGTGTTATTCTCACTTTTTTTTTTTGGTATGTATAATTTAAAATGAAACTTTTTGTTCTCTTACAGTGCATTTAAAACGCCACTTTATGTTTCGAAACCATCTCTGTTTAGTTTTTGAAATGCTGTCCTACAACCTCTACGACTTGCTGAGGAACACCAATTTTCGAGGTGTCTCCTTGAACCTAACACGAAAGTTTGCACAACAGATGTGCACTGCACTGCTTTTCCTTGCGACTCCAGAACTTAGTATCATTCACTGTGACCTAAAACCGGAGAATATCCTTCTTTGTAACCCTAAACGCAGTGCAATCAAGATTGTTGACTTTGGCAGTTCTTGTCAGTTGGGGCAGAGGGTAAGTATATTTCATAACTTGTGATTTAAAGTTAGAATTAGGTAAAACAGCGTAAGTAGATATTGAAATCTTACTAATCTGTATACAATTTGAAGGTAATTACAGGGTTGTTATCTTTAAATCTTGAATCACCTGTGTTGATACCTATTTTGGGAAATCCTTTTTTAAATGCAAACATTGATAGTAATACTTTGAATTAGAAGGTATTTGTTTTTCAAAGTTTATGTTAAATTATGTGTGTGCTAAAAGGATATAATTTCTATCCATCCTGAGAAAACAGGATGGATATAAATTATGACGTGTGTCCAAGCTAATGGACATATTGGTTTGGTTTAGTTGCTAAGTTGTGTCCGACTCTTGCAACCCCATGGACTGTAGCCTGCTAGGCTTCTCTGTCCCTGGGATTCTCCAGGCAAGAATACTGGAGTGGGTTGCCATTTTCTTCTCCAGGGGATCTTCCCAACCCAGGGATTGAACCTGGGTCTCCTGCATTGCAGGCATATTCTTTACCAACTGAGCTACGAGGGAAGCCCAGTGGACATATTAGTTTGTGGTAAACAAACTAATTTTTTGTTTTTGGGTGCTAAAAGCAAACATGTCCATAGCAATAAGTAGATTTAGGTTTAGTTGATTTGGGAAAGCAAGTTTCCCTCTCTTCTTTCTAGCATTATGAAAACTACTCTGTTTTGCATATGAAACAAAAGTTGTAGGTTGTTCTCTTTTTGAAACCAGCTAGGATCACTATTTGATACTTTATTTAAAATGTTCCTATTTACTTGTAGATATTGAAATTGCATCTCTTTTTCTTTTTTTTTTTTTTTAAAGGTAAAAACATAACTGACTTTCAGATATTAGTGTTTCATATTGGGTTTCCATTTCTTGTTTTTCCAAATTAGTGACATTTTCTGTCTTGTCCAACTTTATTCTAGCTTTTAAATAAACTAGGTTAATTTAATTATGAAGGTTTATGACCAGTTAACAGGATTGTCCTTTTGTTATTTCCTGCCAATTATGGTAGCAAATGCTGCATTAAAGTAATTTTTAAAAATGGAAGGAATAGGAAGCAAAGTTTGCAGTTTCAGTGCCTCTGAAAATCAAGAGATGCTTGTAGTTGTTAATAAGAGAGTATATTATAAATGGAAAATATGTGCCTATATTGAATCATTTGAATAGATTTTAAGGCTTGCAAAATTTTTTCCTTTTTGAACCAAGTCGTATATTCTATGCTAATATCAAACACTATTAGCAGGAGACAACTATACCTTTAGCTCAGTGACTTTTTAATTATTGGGTTGGCCAAAAGGTCGTTCTGGTTTTTCCATAAGATGCTTGGAAAAACCCGAGCGAAATTTTTGGCCAACCCAATATGTGACTGTCAGAATCCCGTGGGAAGTCATTTCCAAAACAGACATGCAGTGGGCCTCCTCCAGGCCTGCTGGCTCAGCGTCAGGGGGTAGCAGGGTGCAGCCTTGCGGATAGCCCACTCCTGCTCTGCACATCGCCAGCTGGTTAGGCGGGTGGCAGGATTCTTTCACAAGCTGGGAAACACGAGTCTCAGCAGTAGCTTGTCTTTGGGGCTTCAGGGTGCTCTTGGCTTCTAAAAACTGGGTAGTGTACTTCTTCTTCCTGGTCCCTTTCAGTTAGACTTTCTTCACTTCGAAAAGGCCTTAAGGTCGGGTTGACCTGCTTGTGGGGTCATGAGATGATTCTCCGAGGTTCGGCTGGAGTTTGGGGCGGGCCCCAGCAGCTTTCTGAGAAAGCATCTTCATGCCACTGGCTGCCGGGTTTGAGTATTAAGTTAGGTAGTCTAGTTAGCAGGGTGTTGTTTTGTTTTCTCCCTTTTAATATAAAGCTGTCTTTGCTTTTGTGATATTTCTGGATATAAATTTTAAATGGACAAGTGAAGATGAATTGATCTCTGAAGACATTCTCAGATTATTCCATTGCAAATAATCCATTTCAAGATTTTCTTTTTCTAAGAAGTCTTATGATGGATGGAGGAGGATGGGGTAAAGAAGCGATTAGTCAGAAATGACCCCCAGTTGAATCTTTGCATGGCTCTGTTTCTAGGTTTATCTGTGAGACTAGTACAATACAGATGTCTGAATTTTCAATTACATTGTACTGAGTTTGACTCTTAATGCTTTGAATTAACCTGAAGAAATTTCATTCTTTAAGTTAATTTAAATATAATTTAGCTGTTAAATTAATGGTAGCCACAGCAGCGAAGAGTAGTTAATAGGGAAATAAGTTGTTCTCAATCATATTTTCTTCTAATAAGGCATTATTGTTTTAGGATATATCTTGAGTACCTGTTAGGACTGAACTAAATAAAGGGCTTGAATTTTTTGTATATGCACATTTTGCATTTCAGAGTCTTAGAGTTACCACTCCCTTGAAACATTTAGTTCTTTAAAACAGTATTCATAGTCAAATGTTGAAATCAGTAAACATTACTGATAACCCAGTTTTTTCTGTTCATGTTAGACTTGTGTTCTTCATACAGTATTGACTACAATTAAACAGAAACTGTTATTGAAATATATTTCAGATATACCAGTATATTCAGAGTCGCTTTTATCGGTCTCCAGAGGTGCTACTGGGAATGCCTTACGACCTTGCTATTGACATGTGGTCCCTCGGGTGTATTTTGGTTGAAATGCACACTGGAGAGCCTCTGTTCAGTGGAGCCAATGAGGTACATGATTTCTTTTTGCTTTTAATCTCTTACAGTATAACCTGGAAATTGTTCTTTAGGAAAACGTTTCTGTTTATCAACCTAAATCATTCAAGTGTTTGGTCTTTTAAACTTAATTTATCCATTTAAAATTATTTCAATTATATAATGGTGAGTTTAGAATTATGAGATGGGAAGTGAGATCTTTAAATCTACCAGTGAAGGGGAATAGTAAATTACATTAGAAAATGTTAAGTCTTTCGGTATAAATTTTATAGATTTTAAGTATAATAACAGAAAAAGATAATAGTGATGAAATGAGGAACCATCCTAAAAACACTGTAAATTTTGAGAGTATGACGTGGAATTAAAGTATTAATAAATGATTACCAGTGGGATTGATAGATATATTTGATCTGAATAATTTAGGGTAAATTAGGACTCTAGAATTTTGGAGCTGCAGGCGAAGTGTAATTCTTGTAGTCAACAAGTGTTCAGTCTGTGTTCTTAGAAGATCTTTGGAGGTCAGAGGCAGTGGTGGGAAGGCGAGGGCGAGGGACAGGGGGTCTAAGCTCCGTACAGTTGGAGGAACGGCTTTCCTTGTCTTTAAAACTGTTTGTGGAGGTTTTTTTGTTTGTTTCCTTTTAAAGAAAATTTAACCATTGCAGATTATGATCAGTCCGTTCATTTATACACGAGAAAAGAAAGGCTGATGAAATTTCATGACAAGTAGTGTCATCAAGGAGTGTCAGAAACCTGTCCCCTCCTCCTTCTGCTAGTTCATTTCACTCTCGCCAGCGAGCTGCTCTTTGGCAGTAATTGCTGTGGTGTGTATTTGTTTTTCTTTGAATAATAAATAATATAAAGGTAATAGTACCTTTTTCATGAACTTAAACACCATTAAGATCGCCTGAGAAACTTCAGTGGCTGCCGTCTCACACATGGTGAAGCCAGAGCCCTTTGAGTAGCTGGGAAACCCCTCCCTCCCTCCGCCTCCCGTCCTCTCTCCGCCTGTCCCTCTGTCCGTCTTCCTGCCCAGTCCCCCCAGCATGCAGACCTCTCTCAGGTCCCTGGGAGATGGTGGCCAGAGGGCCCGCGCGTTGGTGCCAGGGGGCTTTGCTCTCATGTCACCTGCTTGTGAAGCTTCCACGGCAGCTTTTAAGCTTTAAGTTGCGGTGCCCCCCTCACTCATGTCCTTTTAGTTTTCTCCCTTTCCTTAGTCAGTACCCAGTAGATCTTACTATGTGTTTGTTTCTGGATGATTTCTTCCTCTGTAATACAAAGTTTCGGGCAGAGATTTTTGTCTGTTTTGTTTACTGCTTGTTCCATGGACATGATTTCTAGCATGCAGTGGACACTCAGGTGTTTGAGGGAATGAATCTGCACCTTAGAAAGATACTTTTTTATTAGGTCCACACTTTATTAAGCCTTTCATTTTTTTTTTTTTAACTCTCCCAAGCTTAAACTTGCGATCCCCTCCAGTCATTCCTTACTTTCCGTTGTATCCATGACCACCTGCCATCCCATAGATGTGTGTATGTCTTTGCTGAATCGTGTGCCCTCCCCTCTGTGGAATGTGGGGCTTCAGGAGGTAGGGGGTTACCTCTTTCCTTCATTATTGTGTATTTACTGCCCGCAGGAGTGCCTGACACACAGGAGAGACTCTCTCTATTCTAATTTGTGAATGGATGAGCAGATATACGATGTTTTACAGTAGAAATTATAGGGTTTTTTTTTTTTGCTTTTGTTTTTAATACAGGTAGATCAGATGAATAAAATAGTGGAAGTTCTGGGTATTCCGCCTGCTCATATTCTTGACCAAGCACCAAAAGCAAGAAAGTTCTTTGAGAAGTTGCCAGATGGCACTTGGAACTTAAAGAAGACCAAAGACGGAAAACGGGTAAAATAGGGAAATAATATTTTTGAGCCTTTGTTACTTCTTTCACTGAATTGTCTTTATAACGCATTTTTGTATATATTTGAAAACAGTGTTACTGAAGTCCGCTGTTAACAGTAGTTCTGTTGATGACTCGGGTATAGATTTTCTTCACAAGTTGGTTTTAGCTTGACCTGAGCTATCTGTATGACCTGAACACTGTTTGGTTAATGCTCAGTATTCTCTTTAAGTCTTCATTTTGAAACTGTCTGCCTGCCTTTTGAGGCCGCTGATCAAATCACCATGCCTTGTTTCCACAGTAGAATCAGGCAGTTTGACCTTTGTTTCTCATAGTTTGGGTATACATTGGGATCCCAGTTAAGAGGACTGCAGCTGGGAACCGTAGAAGTTATAACTGCAGGAATGGCCTTTTTTTGTAGTTCAGATGAGAGCAAAGGATTTCTGACTTAAGCAGTTTGTGACAAGAATCTGAACTGACTGGATGGTCCTTTGATAGATTTCAGTTTCCTAGCTTGGATAATGGGGGTTTCACACCTCTAGAATCTTTCAAAGTGAGGGTTTTAATGCGTTAGAGACCTTTTAGTAATTTTCTCTCATCTGAGAACTTTTCAGGCATCTCAACCATGTCAGTTTAGTAGAATAAATGATGACAATTTTGCATCTTGATTTACAATTTTGTTTTATATATCTGAAAATAATCATATGTTTTGCCATCTAGTTTGTTTCTAGTATTAGATGAATATACTGTATAAATATATGATTGTGTGTGATACATACACCAGAGACTTTATGATTGTAGTTCTGCGTTTTAACACTTAAGGAATTTCATTTTTGCTGCAGTTTTCATTTTGCCCTTGCGTTTCAGCGATACTGCCACCAGGTGTCATTTCCAGGGAACTGAAGGTGATGCTTATTTGCTGTAATTCACCTTCAGCTCTGGAGTCTTAGCTTCTAATATCAAGTGTTTTTTAATAAGAATATATATATATGTAAAACTGTATCTTTCACAGCTGATTTGTAACTTACTGCATTCTGCCCTGTTCTCTAAAGTTTCAGGCAGTGTGATATCCAGCAGCTAAGTTACGCCTCCTCCCCTTAAGGAAGGGATGGGAAATACCGAGCAGACATCCTGGGTCCTTCCGCCTCTGTCCACGTGCCTCTATCAGTCATGGCCCCTTTCCCAGGGGAGTCCTTCTTAGCTTCACCAGCATTCAGAGTAGCTCTTGCAGTTGTTCTTAATTAGCATGGAGTATGTGATGCCTGCTTTACAGTTTTCTTTCTGATACATACTACTACTTCTTTTTCCAGTTTGAAGTTTTTTTTTGCTTCATCTGCTAAATTTTTTTTTCTTTTTCTAAATGAGACATTTATTCATTTCCTCAATCTCTGCCTTATAAAACCACAGTTAAGTCACAATGGACTGTAACCTATCATTTTCCCAAAATTGAGCTATAATTATTATTATTTTAAATTATTTGAGGGGAGCATTTCACTCAGAAGAGTAGATTATTTTTTCCCTTAAAATTGAAAGTATCTTGACCTACGTTTAATATACATTAATTGTAGATTTCATGAGATTTTCCTAAGCTGCAATTAAGCAACTGACTTAAGAAACTTAATTTTTTAAAATGTAAAATAATTACTCCTTTTTAAACAGAAATAAATTTCCAGCAACAAAAAAAAAATCAAATCTGTAACCAAATGGTTACATTATGAAGATGCACTAGGGATTTTAACCATGAATATGAAGAGATGTACATGTACTTTCGGTATACTTGCTCAGCTTATTTCCATAGTGATTTTATTTTTACTTTTAAGTTCTCATTTTATGTTTCAAGAGCCCATTTCAGCTTCTAGTAATGAGATCCATACCTACTGGCTATTTTTTTTCCTTTGGTGGGAGAGGGTAAAGAATTAAGGTTATAAATGACGCTTTTTTGTTGAAGTATAGTTTATGTACAAGATGGGTATTTTAAGTCTTCACTTTGTTGTGTTTTCATTTTTACTTACGACAGTGTATCCACTGCCTGAAACAGGACACAGACTGCTCCCATCACCTCCAGTACCCTTTTCTGTCGTCCACTCTCAGTTTCTGATTTCTGTCATCCTAAGTTAGTTTTGACTATTCACAGGCAAAATTCATATAAGTGGAATCCTGAAGTATTTATTATTTTGTTTCTTTGACGTAACAGGCATTATTTTTGGAGATTCGTCCATAGTGTGTCTCAGAAATTACTCCATTTTATTGCTTCACAGTCTTTCTTTGAATGGAAATGCCAAAATTGATCTGTATTTGCCTGTCAATGGATGTTGGGGTTGCTTCTAGTTTAGGACTGTTTCAGTAAGGCTACTGGGAACATTTTGATCAATTTCTGTACACATAAGTTCTCGGGTTTTCTGGGGTCATGACTTACAATTGCCAGATCATAGGGTGTCTGCTGTGTTTTCTTTCTTAAGAAAATACGAGTTTCCCAAGGTTCTCTCATTTTATATTCCCACAAGGTTATGAGAGATCCAATTGCATGACATCCTCGCCATTTCATGTGGTTGGTTCTTTTGAGTTTAGCTATTCTAATGGGCATGTAGTGGTTTTCATTTGATTTCTTCCTGATTGAGAATATTGACCTGGCCAGCTTTTCATGGGCTCAGTAGCCATTCATGTACCTTCTTTTGTGACCATCTTTCTAGTCTTTTGCCCATTTGTTATTGGGATGTTTAATTATTGGGCTCTAGAAGTTTTTTTAATGTAATGGATGTAAGTCCTTTGTCACCTGTATGCCAGTATTTATTCCCAGACTGTGGTTTGTCTACTTCTTTTCTTAGTAGCAGTTTTTAATAAAAAATTAATTTTTTATGAACAGTATTCTTTTTATTCTAAGAAATCTTCCCTCAAGTTTGTGAAGATACTCTCCTTTAAAAGTTTTAAATTGAAATGTGCATAGTTGATTTATAGTATCATATTAGTTTCAGGTGTACAGCACCATGATTCAGTTATAGATAAATACACACACGTATTATTTTCCCTTATGAGTTATTACAAAACTGAGCATAGTACCATGTGCTATTCACTAGGTCCTTGTTGGTTATCTATTTTATATCTAGTGGTGTGTATATTTTATTCCTAATTTAGCCCTCCCACATCCCTTTTCCCTTTGGTAACCGTAAATTTGTTTCCTGTGTCTGTGGGTCTGTTTCTGTTTTGAAAAGAAGTTCATTTGAATCTTTTTTAGATCTCACATGTGAGTACCCTATTTGTCCTTGTCTCACTCAGTATGATCATCTCTACGTCCAGCCGTGTTGCTGCGAATGGCATTATTTCATTATTTTATATCATTGAGTAATATTTCACTGTATGTGTGTGGAATAACACCACCACATCTTCTTTATATAGTCATCTGTCAATGGATATTCAGGTTGCTTCTGTGTCTGGGCTATTGCAGATAGTTCTGCAGTGAGCACTGGGTGCATGTCTCTTTTTCAGTTAGCTTTTCTCTGGATGTATGCCTAGGAATGGGACTGCAGTCCGATGTGGTAGCTCTGTTTTTAGTTTCTTAAGGAGCCTCCACGCTCTTCCCCATAGTGGCTGCACCAGGTTACAGTCCCACTAACACTGGGGGCGGGTTCTCTTTTCTCCTCTCCGGTATTCGTTATGTATAGATTTTTCATCTCTTTTCCGTGATGACCACTGTGACCGGTGGGAGGTGGTACTTTATCATAGTTTTGATTTGCATTTTCTCTAATAATTAAAGTGACGTTGAGCATCTTTTCATGTGCTTGTTGATCTTTTCTTGGGGAATCTTACTTTGTGTCTGTGTATATTTATTTTATCAATAACTGGGAGAAGTGTTCATCTTTCATGATGGTATAGGATTTGTCTTAATCTTCTTTTTAGTTGTTTTTTTTTTTTTTTTTCCTTTTAGATTTCTGTTTTTTGAAGCTCTCTTAATAGGTGTGCCCATTTAGTATTGTTAAAACTTGGTGATAAATTCAGTCTTTCATCACCATGAAATACTCCTTTTTGTCTTTAATATTTTCTTGTGTTTACTTCGTTTGGTATTATTCAAGCTATGCCAATTTTCTAATTCTTAATACTTTCATAATATTTTTTTTTAATCCTTTTAGTGTAAACCTGTTCATACTTCTGTATGTAAAATGACTTTTATATAGAGAATGTAGTTGAGTTATGCTTTTTAATCCAGTCAGATAGTATCTTTCTTTCACAATGAATTATTTGGTCCCTAGTTATTCAGAGGATTGGGTTTTAGACTTTTGCCATATGTATGTTATCTATTCTTTGTTTCCCACTACTTCTTTCATGCCTTCTTTGAAGTTGAGTACTTTTGGTGTTTTATTTCATCTTTTTGTACTAACTTTATAGCTATTCCTCTTTGTGTAATTGTTAATGTTGCTCTTATTATATGCCTCTTTAACTTACCAGTTGACCTTAACAAAAGGTTACATAACTTGATAAGCTGTGTGATAACCATGTGCTTTTTATCTAATGCCTTCCATCTTTCGTCATCATGTATCACTCATGCGAACAACATTTACGAGATTTTAAAACACACAAAAGATAAAGATAGTAACAAGTTCTTTTCGGGAGTTCCTTGGCAGTCCAGTGGTTAGGACTGACTTTGAGCTTTCACTGCCATGGCCCCAGGTTCAATGCCTTGTTAGGGAACTCTAAGATTCTACAAGCCACTCATCGTGGGCCAGGACCCCTCCCTCCCCTCCCAGCCCCCACCCCCACCCCCACCACACGCACACAAGTTCTTCTTACCCGTAGAGCTCACTTGTTGTTGTTCCTGAGTTCCATCTGGTTATTACGTTCCTTCAGCCTGAAGAACTTCCTTCAACTTTTTTACTTTGTAGTCAGTAACTTCTGCTGTTGAATTCTTTGCAGCAGTTGTTTATCTGAAAATACCTTTATTCACCTTTATTTTTGGAAAGATATTTTTCATGGATATGGAAATTTCAGTGGATGTAGAATTTTAGGTTTACATTTCAGCTAAAGAAAATGATGTTATGACATTGTTTTCTGTATTACATTGTGAGAAGTCATTGATTTTTCTAAGCAGTGTTTTGGGTTTTTTTCCTTTTTTATTCCCTCCCCCACCCCACCCTCCAACTTTTTATGTACTACTTCTTCTGTAGGGCAAGGACTATTATTATTCATCTTAAGCAGTGTTTTCTTTAAAATATTTCTCTCTTTTCCCCCTGGCTGATTTTGATGCCCCCCCCCCCCCTTTTTTTTTAAATATGTTTGATTTTTCAGCAGGTTGACTGTTAGGTTCTTGTGCTTAGTTTTCTCTGTATTTATTTTCTGTGGAGTGTGCTGAATTCGTTAGATCTGTGGGGTTGATATCTTTCATCAAAATCCTCAGACATTATCCTTTCAAATATTTGTTCTGTTTCACTTTCTCTTCTCCTGATAATTATGCACTTAAATATATGTTATGGTGCTTAATACCGTCTCAGAGGTCTCTAGTTTATTTATCTTGTTTTCTTTTTGTGTGTTAGTTTGGATCAATTCTTTGTCTCCTACTTTACTCATTGTTTTCCTTCTGTTGAGCCCAGTCTGCTGTTAAGATCATTAAATGGATTCTTCATTTATGATACTGCATTTTTTAGTTCTAGTGTTTTCACGTTTTAATTTATCTTTACCCACCCTCCCCAGTCTGTCCACACATGTTGTCTAGCTTTTGGACTAAATTTTTTTTTAAATTATATACTTATTTTTAAAATACCTATCTGCCAGTTTCAACAATTGGGTTATTTTATATATGTGGATTTTCTACAATTTTTTTCACTTAATATGGACTCATTTTTTGGGTTTGTTTCTTGTATCTGTAGTTTTTTAAATGTATGCTGGACTTCCTGCATTTAAGAACAGTTGAGGTAGAAGTAAATCTTATTTTCCTGTGAAACGAGACACGGCTTCCGCTCTGTCAGCCTGCTGGTATGATGAGGCTAGTTGGTTTCATTTGGTGCAGCCGAGTCTGGGCTCTGTCTTGTTTGTTTGCTTGACTTAGATTCTGTTCTCCACTGTCTTCATGGGGGTTACGCAGTGTGTGGAGGCTGGGGAGATCTTCTATATGTTACGCCCAGCCAGCAGCCCTCTTCTAATGTTCTGTGCCTCAGGCTGGTCTGTGTTCACACTGCTGCCCTGGCTTCAGCTTGCAACCCTGGGGTCCTCCCCGGGTCGTCGGCCTGTCCCACCCTTCGGCCCAGCCACTCATAGCTGTCAGAAGTTGGTTTGGAGTTGGGCTGGATTCTCCCTCCTCGCGTCCGTGGCTTTCGTTCCTTCTCCCACCGCAGTCTCTTCTCTCCCAGGAAAGGCTTTTCATTTTCCAGAATTTAGTTAGCTGTGGTTTCTTTAGTCCTCTGCTTGCTGATAGGTTTCTTTTTTAATTAATTAGTTTGGTTGCCTCAGGTCTCAGTGGCAGCCTGTGGGGTCTTTGCTGCCTCGTGGGGGATCTTGCATTGCCTTGCGCGAGCTCCTGAGCGTCAGGACAGCAGTTGTGGTGCGTGGGCTCTGCTGCTTTGTGGCATGTGGGGTCTTAGTTCCCTGACCAGGCCCAGAACCCACCTTTCCTGCACTACGAGGCGGGTTCTTAACCACTAGACCACCAGGTCCCTGATAGGTTTTTAAAAGGCAGTGATTTTGCGGTTTGCCTACCTAGCTTGTTCTTGATTTTGAAGAGTAATGGTCTCTTAAAAATTGCTACATTGCACCTAGAAGTAAAATCTGCTAATACTATTCTGAAGAAATTCAGTGTTCATAGGGATTTTAAAGGTTACCTGTTAAAATGAGTTTCCCTAAAATGTCAGCACATGTTAAAGGCAGTTTATTAAACATATTTTCTAAAGTGAAGCATAAATAATTTCCTTGTTTTTTTTTTTTAAAACTGGATATAAGCAAGGTACGGTGTTAAACCCATGGTTCTTTATTAGGAGTGATGGCTAAAGCTTTAATGAGCCACTGTTACCTAGGAAGTGCACCTGAGTTCACAGGTGTATTGGGCAGAAAAGAGGTTCGTAGCCACTGGTTGGTACACTTTCTTTGTAAAGGACCACAGAGTAAAGATTTTGTTGCATATTCTTGGTTCTGTTTGTTTTTACCATCTTTAAAAATGTAAAACCATTCATAGTAGGGGCTGTTTATATAAAACAGGCTCTGAAACAGGGCAGAGTTTGCTGATCCCTGCACTAGATGATCTTTATGGTCATTTGTGCTCAGAGTTATTTTGAATTTCTCCTAACTGCAGTGCTTTTAGAGTAGTACATGTGAAAATCCAGAGGAGCAGACCATGAAGCACTCCTTTTAACAAAGGTCTCGGCCTTACCCTATAAGGAACCTTATTTGATGTGATGTTATGTAGGCTTTTACACATTCCATCAAATTTAGAGAAACCCCCCCTTCTTTTGTCTCTTTTCTCTTTAGGAGTACAAACCACCAGGAACCCGTAAACTGCATAATATTCTCGGAGTAGAAACAGGAGGGCCTGGTGGGCGGCGTGCTGGGGAGTCGGGCCATACAGTAGCTGACTACTTGAAGTTCAAAGACCTCATTTTAAGGATGCTTGACTATGACCCCAAATCTCGAATTCAACCTTACTATGCCCTGCAGCACAGTTTTTTCAAGAAAACAGCTGATGAAGGTACAAATACGAGTAATAGTGTATCCACGAGTCCTGCTATGGAACAGTCACAGTCTTCAGGCACCACCTCCAGTACATCTTCAAGCTCAGGTCTGTTGTTCTGATACCATGTTAGGCTTTGAAATGTGTGCTCTTTTCTTTACAAAGTGGGGGTTATTTAATGTATTTTTAAAGTTTGTTAATGGGTAAGGAGGAATCCATCAGAGGGCAAACAGAAGAAGCAAGAACTACAATCCTACAACCTCCAGAACAAAAACCCACAATCACTAACCAAAATGATCACATGAATCACAGTATTGTGTAACTCAGGGAAGCTATGAGCCCTGCTGTGTGCGGCCACCCAGGTTGGATGGGTCATGGTGTCAGAGACTTCTGACAAAATGTGGTCCACTGGAGAAAGGAATGGCAAACCACTCCAGTATTCTTGCCTTGAGAACCCCATAAACAGTATGAAAAGGCGAAAAGATATGACACTGACACTTGAGGGATGCCCCCCGCCCCCAAGTCAGTAGGTGTCCAATGTGCTACTGTGGTGAAGAGAGGAAAAATAACTCCAGAAAGAATGAAGAGGCCGGGCCAAAGCGGAAACGATGCCCTGTTGTGGATGTGTTTGGTGATGGAAGTAAAGTCCGATGCTGTAAAGAACCTGGAATGTTAGGACCATGAATCAAGGTAAACTGGATGCGGCCAAGTGGGAGGTGACAAGAGTGAATATCAGCTTCTTAGGAATCAGTGAACTAAAATGGGCCGGAATGAGAAATTTAATTCCAGTGACCGTTGTATCTACTACTGTGGGCAAGAATCCCTTAGAAGAAATAGAATAGCCCTCATAGTCAACAAAAGAGTCCCAAATGTAATACTGGGGTGCAGTCTCGAAAATGACAGAATGATCTCTGTTCGTTTCCAAGGCAGACCATTCAATATCACAGTAATCCAAGTCTGTGCCTCAAACCACTAATGAAGTTGAACAGTTCTCTGAAGACCTACAAGACTTTCTAGAACTAACACCTAAAAAAGATGTCCTTTTCATCACTGGATTGGAATCGAAAGTAGAAAGTCAAAGAGATACCTGGAATAACAGGCAAGTTTGGCCTAAGAATACAAAATGAAGCACAGCAAAGGCTAACAGTTTTGCCAAAAGAACACGCTGGTCATAGCAAACACACTCTTCCAACAACACAGGAGACAACCCTACACATGGACATCACCAGATGATCAGTACCGAAATCAGGTTGATTATATTCTTTCCTGCCAAAGATGGAGAAGCTCTACACAGTCAGCCAAAACAAGACCTGGGGCTGACTGGCTCAGATTATGAGCTCCTTTTTGCAAAATTTAGGCTTAAACTGAAGAAGGTAGGGAAAAGCACTAGACCATTCGGGCATGACCTAAATCAAGTCCCTTATGACTACACAGTGGAGGTGTTGAATGGATTCAAGGGATTACGTCTGATAGACAGAGTGCCTGAAGAACTGTGGGCTGAATTCTTAACAACACTACAAACCTCACAAGGTTCGTTACATTGTGCAGGAGGTAGTCATCAAAACCATCTCCAGGAAAAAACGCAAGAGTGCAAAGTGGTTGTCTGAGGAAGCCTTACAAATAGCTGAGATGAGAACTGACAGGCAAAGGAGAAAGTGAAAGAGATAGCCAACTAAAGGCAGAGTTTTGGAGAATATCAAGGAGAGATAAAAAAGCCTTCTTAAATGACCAATGCAAAGAGAGGAAAACAATATAATGGGAAAGACTAGAGATCTCTTCAAGAAAATGGGAGATATCAGGGGAACATTTCATGCAAGGATAGGCATGACAGAGGACAGAAACAGTAAGAACATAACAGAAGCAGAAGAGGTTGAGGAGCGGTGGCGAGAATACATAGAGAGACTGTACAAAAAAGATCTTAGTGACCCAGATAACCACGATGGTGTGATCACTCACCTAGAGCCAGACATTCTGGAATGTGAAGTCAAGTGGACCTTGGAAAGCATCACTACAGTCAAAGTTACTGAAGGTGATAGAATTCCAGTTGAACTATTTTAAATCCTAAACGATGATGCTGTCAAAGTGCTGCACTCAATATGCCAGCAAATTTGGAAAACTCAGCAGTGGCCACAGGACTAGAAAAGGTCAGTTTCTAATCCTTAAGAAAGGGAATGCAAAAAAAATGTTCAAACTACTGAACAGTTGCACTCATCTCACACGCTAGCAAGGTAATGCTCAAAATCGTCCAAGCTAGACTTCCAACAGTATGTGAACCAAGAACTTAGAGATGTACAAGCTAGATTTAGAAAAAGCAGAGGAACCAGAGATCAAATTGCCAACATTTGTTGGCTCATAGAAAAAGCAAGGGAATTCCAGAAAAACATCTACTTGTGCGTCATTGACTGCGCTAAAACTTTTGACTGTGTGGATCACAAAAGCTGTGGAAAATTCTTCAAAAGATGGGAATACCAGACCACCTTAACCTGCTCCTGAGAAACCTGTATGCACATCAGGAAGAAACAGTTAAAACCTTTCATGAGCAACTGACTAGTTCCAAATCAGCAAAGGAGTACTTCAAGGCTGTATATTGTCACCCTGCTTATTTAACTTACATGCAGAGTACATCATGAGAAATGCTGGACTGGATGAAGCACAAGCCAGAATCAAGATTGCTGGGAGAAATATCAATAACCTCAGATAATGCAGATGACACTACCCTATGGCAGAAAGCAAAGAGGAACTAAAGAGCCTCTTGATGAAGGTGAAAGAGGAGAGTGCAAAAGCTGGCTTAAAACTCAACATTCAAAAAACGAAGATCATGGCATCCGGTCCCATCATTTCATGACAAATAGGTTAGGAAAAAATGGAAACAGTGACAGACTTTATTTTCTTGGGCTCCAAAATCATTTCAGACACTTGACTTGAAACTGTGAAATTAAAAGGTGCTTGCTCCTTGGAAGAAAAACTATGACCAACCTAGACATCATATTAAAAAGCAGAGACATTACTTTGCTGACAGAGGTCCATACAATCAAAGCTGTGGTTTTTCCAGTAGTCATATACAGATGTGAGAGTTGGACCATAAGGAAGAGTGAGCACGGAAGAATGGATTTTTCGAACTGTGGTACTGGAGAAGACTCTTGGGAGTCCCTTGAACTGCTAGGAGATCAAACCAATTAATCCTAAAGGAAATCAACCCTGAATATTCATTGGAAGGACTGACGCTGAAGCTCCAATACTTTGGCCACCTGATGCAAAGAGCCAACTGATTGAAATGACACTGATTCTAGAAAAGATTGAGGGAATGAGGAGAAGGGGGCAAAAGAAGATGAGATGGTTGGGTGGCATTGCCAACTTATTGCACATGAATTTTAGCAAACTCCTTGAGATAGTGAAGGACAGGGAAGCCTTGCGTGCTGCGCTCCTTGGGGAAGCAAAGAGTTGGACACAACTTGGCAACTGAGCAACAACAAGGGAGGAATTATTTTTTGTAAGTCTATTCTTTGGGGCTAGTCAAAAAAAGTCCACCAAGTTCTAAGACTTAACTGTGCATATAATAAATTCTGCTTGGGAAAAAACGAGTGGCCAAATATTTAAATTGTTTTTAAAGTGGAAATACTTGGTCCACATGCTTGAGTTTTCCTGACTTAACTTGGTCCATTTGAGTTCAGTGATCTGTGTGAAAGAAGAGAATTGGGTGCTTTTCTGGTGCCCTTTCAGGTTAATAGAAGGTGTTTCAGTTTTAATGTTACAGTTTTAGGATATATCTATTTCAACACAACTAACTTCAAACTCACAAGTAGTGTTGTGTTTCAATGCTCCAGGTGGATCGTCGGGGACGAGCAACAGTGGGAGAGCCAGGTCGGACCCAACGCACCAGCATCGGCACAGCGGCGGGCACTTCACGGCCGCCGTGCAGGCCATGGACTGTGAGACCCACAGTCCGCAGGTGAGCCCGGCCCGCCCTCATGCGCGCCCTCCGCCATGCCTGCGGAGCAGTGTGGGTGCCCAGGGTCTTTCAAGTGATTGTCACTTACCCCAAAGGGTCACAGCTTCCTCACCTGTAAGAGCTTCTCACTTACAAGACTGACATAAAGCAGCACAACCTTGCAGTCATTTCCCTCCTTGTTTAGAAACAGCTAAGATTTACTGAGTGCGTGCGAGCCGCTGCTCCATGTGGGTTTCCCCTGTGTTTATCTCGTTTACTCTGGGAGCATTTTGAGCCTTACCCTGTTTGGAGTTTCGTTTTACAGTGGGAACTGGGACTTCCTGGGTTCAGGTCTCTCTGAGGCTCAGGATCTTAATTACTGCCTCTCCCTCCTCTTGTCATCTGTCACCACCAATGGGCCTAGGTTCTGGATCAGTTTGTGGTTTGATTTCTCTCCTCCATGTTTTGTTTTGTGTTTTGAAGTTTTTTCATTCAGTTGGTTTTTCAACTGATTAAAGAGGATCTAATGAAGTAAAATTTCTTGAGGGGGTGAAGCAGATGGTAGTAGTAAAAATATGTACTAATATTTAAATACTCTGTAAACTAGTAAGTTAATTCATCCTGAGTACTGCGTAATGATGCCTATAATAAGAGGCAGTCTATTATTTAACGAGAAATAAAGTGGACGTTGATGAACATCACCCCTGTTGTTGGGTCTGGGGCTGCCGCGGGCTGGTGGAGCGGTGCACCTGTCAGAGGTTGTCGCCGCCCTTGATTCGTGGTCACCAGCCTGCTGGGCAGGCCTTCCTGCTTCTCACATCATCTCTTCCCGCTCCCGTTCTCTCCAGTACTTGTTTCAAACTCTTCTCTGCCTCTTAGAAGCCTCTCCTCCTCTATTCTCCCTGACTCGTCCCTGGGTGGGGAGCACTCTTCAGAAAGGAAGGCCTCACAGCCTGTCCCCAGACACCTCTCGTGCCTGCGCGGGCGCTTGTCCTCAGCCTCCTGCCCGGCCCGCTGCTACCCGGGGCCTCTGCTCACCGCCTTCCCTCCACGCCCGACCCTCCCCAGGCGTCTCTGGACGGCCTTCCCCGGCCCGTGTGTTCCCGCCCCGCGCTCTGCTCTCCGCGGGCTCTGTCTCCTCGCCCTTCGAGAGCCCTGCTGCTGCTGCCGTCAGCCTGCTCCCGCGTGAGCACCTGTCCTGTGCTGTCACCAGCGGTCAGTTCTCAGGAGCCGGGCGGGCTCTCGGTCGCTTCTCTCTCCGGTCTGCACTCACAGTGATGCGGCACTGGTTTCTGCCTGCCCTGGGCAGGCTCGCCTCTGCTTTCCCGGACAGCGTGGCCCTCCGCCCCGCCTGCCCCCTTCCGTCATCGCCTCCTTTCTGGATTCTCTTCTCCACCTGCCAGTGAAAGTGGACGTCCTGTGCCCTCTCTCACCGACACCCTCCTGGTGACCTCTTGTGCTCCTGCCCGTGCCCACAACTTCCATCTTGATGTCAGTCACTTCACATCTTGATTTCTGACCTGGACCTCACTCCTGAGCCCTGTGCCTTTATTTCTGATCATCTCCTATCAGTGCCGCACTAGAGGTCTCCACAGCACAACCTACAAGTGTGTCACATTGATCCTTGTCATCGCTTCCTCTTCTACCACAGCTCTTATACTTTGATCTATTCTTTGTACAGAATGGCCCCGAATTTACCCATTTTCTTAGGTCATACACTTGATGCTTGGGAGTTAATCCTTGAATCTCTCCCTCCCCCCCTGACAAGGAATCCAGTGATAAATAGTGTGGATTCTGAGTATCTTACATGTGTTTCTGTTCTCTCCACTTCACTCCCCCGCTCCTTGCTGCAGGCGTCTCTAGCCTATCTTACTATAAAGATGGTTTTTGACTGGTCTTCCAGCATCTGTTTCATTCACCAGTTCGCCTCTGTTCTTCAGCCAAGTAAATAAATGTTCAGGAAAGCAGTCTCATCCGGATCCATCCCCTGCTTTCAACCACTTTTTGGCTTTCTCTTGTACTTCAAAAAAAAAAAAAATTTGAGAAGGCTTCCCAGGTAGCGCTGGTGGTAAAGAACTGCCTACCAGTGCCGGAGACAAGAGACGCAGGTTCGACCCCTGATCAGGAAGATCCCCTGGAGGAGGGCACAGCAACCCCCTCCAGTATTCTAGTCTGGAGAGTCCCATGGACAGGGTGGCAAAGAGTCAGACGCAACTGAGCGCAGCGGGGTTTTCAGTGGTTCCTGTGCTCTGGCCCCGACCCAAGCATTCTTCCTCTCCATTCACTCTGGTCTTCCGGGAATTTTTTTCATTTTCCGGACCTTATTGTGTTCTCCATCACAGTTCTCACGTGGACTCTGCTCAGCCTGGAATATGCTTTTCCTCTCTCTCTGCTTCGGTGACTACTGTATATCCTTCTGAGCTTAAATATCACTACCAGAGGCTTTCCCTAATTCTTCAGAGTATCCTTCTTTCCTCCCTTTATTCTTCCAAATATATTAATACTGCAAATACATAAACTCTACCAGGATAAGATAAGACATTTGTGTTCATCCTACCCGTATTTAAAGAAGTCAATATTGTGTCTTATTTGCTTCAAACCTTTTTTATTTAATTTTTAAACAGTTGATACGTTCACATGGTTTACAAATCGGTAACATAGACGGGGACTCAGTGAAGAGTCTTTCCTTCTGTGTCCTCTAGCCACCTGATTACTATATTAATGTTACTGGTTTTCTGTAGCCTTTCTGAGATGTTTTATACATACTCAAGCAAATACAAATATATATTCTTCATCTAACCTTTTGCACACAAGTGGTAGGTAGCATACCATGCACACTGCTTCACAGCTTTTTTTTTTATTTTAATGTGTTTTACATATATTTTTTAATAGATATATTATGGAACTCATTCTGTTTCATAGAGAGCTTTTCATTTGTTTTGTTTTGCTTTTAACAGTCACACAGTATTCCGTTGTGTAGATGTTCCACAGGGCATTGCAGTTGTTCCCTATTAATGGACATTGAGTCTACTTTCAGTCTTCCTTACTTTACTACTCAAAATACTGCTATAATGAATAACCCCATATACAAATCATCCACACACACACAGTTAGTTCATCTGTGATATAAATTCTTGGATGTGAAATTGTTGGGTCAGAGAATAATGTGGCTTGTCACTTTGATGACTGTTGCCAAATTGCTCTCTGTGTAATTTTTACCAGTTTAGCTTGCCAGTAACTGAGTTTTAAGAAACTGGGATCATCTTTGGATACAGTCTGAAATGAAAAACCTAGCATTGGACACAGTATAGTTACATTTTGTTTATTTCTTTTCATGTATGAATTTGAGTAGTGTCACAGTTTAAGAACCATTAGCATTCTCTGATTGGAGAAGGAAATGGCAACCCACTCCAGTGTTCTTGCATGGAGAATCCCAGGGATGGCAGAGCCTGGTGGGCTACTGTCTATGGGGTTCCACAGAGTCGGACACGACTGAAGTGACTTAGCAGTAGCAGCAGCCTTCTCTGAGAATTTTCTGCCTGTTTTTTGTCTGGATTATTTTCAGTAGTATTTCTTGGGACCACTTTCATTGAGTAAATACTGAATGATCTGTGCTAGCCACTGGTGATAAAGAAACAGGCTTTGCCTTCCTAGAGGTTACAGTGACTCAGTATATAAATGAATCAAGTGAATAGAAATTGCAAGAACTAGAAAATAAGACAATATAATAGAGACTAGCTGTTTGTTGGGTGAGGTGTATTAATTTAAGTAGGCCCAACTGGTAACAGATAGAGCCCCCAAAATATGGTAGCTTGAAGAATGTGAAGTTTCTCTTTTATGTAATGTCCAGAGTGGGCATGTGGGTTAGCAGCACGGCTCTCCCATGTCCTGGGTTCCTGACATCTTGTGACTGCCCCATCCCCAGGGCCTAGTTGTCTGCTGCATGCCACAGAAGGACCTGGCAGGTATTTTGTGGACTGGATCTGGTTGTGCTATAGGAACTTGCCATTGACCAAAACAGTTGCACGGCCATGTCTAAGTACAGCGGAGACTGGAAGTGAGTGTGGTTGGAGCCACATGCCCAGGAAGAAGTTTTTTGAGGACAACTGGGAGTCTCTGGCCCAGAAGTTAGGGCAGCGTTAGCCAGAGTGGTGAGGGAAGACTCTGGAATTGAAACAATGAGAAAGAAGCATCCAAGCAGAAATTAGAAATCAGAGCATTGTAGGCAGAAGGGAACAGTATGTGCAGATACTCTGAGGCACGTGAAAGATGTTGACCAGATGGAGGAACAGAAGGAAGATGCTGTGTAGTAGGAACCCAGGCAGCAAGAAGAAGGCAGACCAGAGGAAAAGGCTGGAGAAATGAGCACTGATCAGACTGTGCAGGTTGTGTATCCATTCATCCATCAGTGGGTGCTTGGGTTGTTTCTTATTTTGGCTGTTACAATAATGCTACAGTGAACATGTGGGTACATATATCTTTCCAAGATAGTGTTTTTGTTTTCTTCAGGTAAATACCCAGAAGTGGAATTGAGGATCATGTGGTTCAGTTCAGTCACTCAGTCATGTCCGATTCTTTGTGACCCCATGGACTCCAGCACTCCAGGCTTCCCAGTCCATCACCAACTCCCAGAGTCCACCCAAACCCATGTCCATTGAATCGGTGATGCCATCCAACCATCTCATCCTCTGTTGTCCCCTTCTCTTCCTGCCTTCAGTCTTGCCCAGCATCAAGGTCTTCTCAAATCAGTCGATTCTTCACATCAAGTGGCCAAAGTATTGGAGTTTCAGCTTTAACATCAGTCCTTCCAGTGAATATTCAGGATTGATTTCCTTTAAGATGGACTGGTTGGATCTCCTTGCAGTCCAAGGGACTCTCAAGAGTCTTCTCCAGCACTACAGTTCAAAAGCATCAATTCTTTGGTGCTCAGCTTTCTTTATAATCCAGCTCTCACATCCATACATGACTACTGGAAAATCCATAGCCTTAACTAGACAGACCTTTCTTGGCAAAGTAACATGTCTACTTTTTAATATGCTGTCTTGGTTGGTCATAACTTTTCTTCCAAGGAAAGCGTCTTTTAATTTCATGGCTACAGTCACCATCTGCAGTGATTTTGGAGCCCAAAAAAATAAAGTCTGGCAGTGTTTCCACTAATGTTTGCCCCCATCTATTTGCCATGAAGTGATGGGACCAGATGCCATGATCTTCGTTTTCTGAATGTTGAGTTTTAAGCCAACTTTTTCACTCTCCACTTTCACCTTCATCAAGAGGCTTTTGAGTTCCTCTTCACTTTCTGCCATAAGGGTGGTGTCATCTGCATATCTGAGGTTATTGATATTTTTCCCGGCAATCTTGATTCCAGCTTGTGCTTCCTCCAGCCCAGCGTTTCTCATGATGTACTCTGCATAGAAGTTAAATAAGCAGGGTAATAATATACAGCCTTGACATACTCCTTTTCCTATTTGGACCCAGTCTGTTCTTCCATGTCCAATTCTAACTGTTGCTTCCTGACCTGCATATAGGTTTCTCAAGAGGCAGGTCAGGTGGTCTGGTATTCCCGTCTCCTGAAGAATTTTCCACAGTTAATGTGATCCACACAGTCAAAGGCTTTGGCATAGTTAACAAAGCAGAAATAAATGTTTTTCTGGAACTCTCTTGCTTTTTCGATAACCCAACAGATGTTGGCAATTTGATCTCTGGTTCCTCTGCCTTTTCTAAAACCAGCTTGAACATCTGGAAGTTCATGGTTCATGTACTGTTTAAGTCTGGCTTGGAGAATTTTGAGCATTAGTTTACTAGCGTGTGAGATGAGTGCAATTGTGCAGTAGTTTGAGCATTCTTTGGCACTGCCTTTCTTTGGGATTGGAATGAAAACTGACCTTTTCCAGTCCTGTGGCCCCTCCTGGGTTTTCCAAATTTGCTGACATATTGAGTGCAGCACTTTCACAGCATCATCTTTTAGGATTTGACATAGCTCAGCTGGAATTCCATCACCTCCACTAGCTTTGTTCGTGGTGATGCTTCCTAAGGCCCACTTGACTTCACATTCCAGGATGTCTGGTTCTAGGTGACTGATCACTCCATCATGATTATCTGGGTTGTGAAGATCTTTTTTGTATAGTTCTTCTGTGTATTCTTGCCACCTCTTCTTAATATCTTCTGCTTCTGTTAGGTCCATACCATTTCTGTCCTTCACTGAGCCCATCTTTGCATGAAATGTTCCCTTGGTATCTCTGATTTTCTTGAAGAGATTGCTAGTCTTTCCCATTCTGTTGTTTTCCTCTAGTTCTTTGCATTGATCACCGAGGAAGCCTTTCTTATCTCTCCTTGCTATTCTTTGGAACTCTGCATTCAAATGGGTATGTCTTTCCTTTTCTCCTTTGCTTTTCTCTTCTCTTCTTTTCACAGCTATTTGTAAGGCCTCCTCAGATAGCCTTTTTGGTTTTTTGCATTTCTTTTCCATGGGGATGGTCTTGATCCCTGTCTCCTGTACAATGTCACCTCCATCCATAGTTTATCAGGCTCTCTATCAGATCTAATCCCATGAGTCTCAGTTCCACTGTATAATCATATTATGTGGTAGTTCTGTTTTTAATTTTTTGAAGAACCTCCTCCATACTATTTTCCATATAATGGGTGTACTAATGTATGTTCCCATCAGCAGTACGTGAGGGTTTCCTTTTTTCTGCATCCTCACCAGCAGTTGTCATTTGTTGTCTTTTGGGAGTGGTGTCTCACTGTGGTTTGGGTTTGCATTTCTTTAGTGACAAATGATGTTGAGTTGCTTTCCTTGTGCATGGGGGCCATCTTTGTGTCTTCCTTGGAAACGTGTAGTCAGATCTCCTGCCCATTTTTAAGTCAGATTATTTGGGGTTTTGCTATTGAGTTTTATCAGTTCTTTTTATGCTTGGGATATTAGCCTATCAGGTACGTGGTTGACAAATGTTTTCTCTCATTCAGTAGGTTGCCTTTTAGTTTTGTTGATGGTTTCCTTTAGTGTACAGTAGGTTTTTAGTATAATGTAGTCTCATTTGTTTATTTTTGCTTTTGTGGCTTTTGCTTTGGTGTCAGATTCAAAAAATCATTGCCAGGGCTTGTTCCAGACTGTCTGTGTTTCCTTCTAGGAGTTTTCTGGCTTCAAGTCTTTAATCCATGTTGAGTTCATTTGGGGGTTTAGTGTAAAATGGTGGTTGAGTTTCATTCTTTTGTATCTGGCTGTCTAGTTTTCCTGACACCATTTAAATTAATTAACTAATTTCTCCTCTGTGCTGGGTCTTCACTGTTGCACACAGGCTCTCTGTGGTCTCCGTGAGCAGGGGCTGCTCTTTGCTGAGCTGTGTGGGTCTTCATTATTGCGCACAGGCTCTCTGGTCTCTGCGAGTGGGGCTGCTCTTTGCTGAGCTCTGTTGCTTCTCCTGTGGCAGCTTCTCGGTGCAGAGCGTGGGCTGCAGTATGCGTGGCGCCCAGTCTTGGTTTCCCTGTGGCCTCGGGCATCTTCTGGGCAGGGATCAGACCTGTGTTCCCGGCGTCGGCAGGTGGATTCTTAACCACTGGACCACCGGGAATTCCCACGACACCATTTATTGAAGGGAATAGCCTTTCTCCATTGTATATTTTTGGTTCTTTCTCACAAATTAATCGACTGTATACACATGGGTTTATTTCTGGGCTCGCTCTCCTGTTCCGTTGATCTGTGTGCTGGTTTTTGTGCTGGTACCATGCCGTTTTTAGTTCCTATAGCTTTGTAGTATAGTTCTGTATCAAGGAGTGTGATGCTTCCAGCTTTTTCTTTCTCAGGGTTGCTTCAACTACTTGGATCTTTTTTGTGGATTACAAATTTTAGGATTTTGTTCTATTTTTTGAAAAAATGCCATTGAAGTTTTGATTCTGATAGGATTGCATCAACTCTGCAGGTTGCTCTCAGTATTTGGACACTTAGCAGCGCTGATTCTCCCTTTCCAGTCAGTGAGCAGGGCCAGTCTTCCCATTGCCTTGGGTCTTCCATGTCTCTTGCTCTTGTCTTGTTTTCCATATAAAGCTCTTTCACCTCCTTGGTTAAATTTATTTCTTGCTTATTTTGTTCTTTTTGATGCCTTTGTAAATGGGATTGTTTTCTTTTTCTGATATTTTATTATTAGTATATAGAAATGCAATAGGTTTTTGTGTAACTGATTTTGTATCCTGTAACCCTGCTGCTGCTGCTGCTAAGTCACTTCAGTCATGTCCGACTCTGTGCGAGCCCATAGACGGCAGCCCACCAGGCTCCCCCATCCCTGGGATTCTCCAGGCAAGAACACTGGAGTGGGTTGCCATCTCCTTCTCCAATGCATGAAAGTGAAAAGTGAAAGTGAAGTCTCTCAGTTGTGTCCGACTCTTCACGACCCCATGGACTGCAGCCCACCAGGCTCCCCTGTCCATGGGATTTTCTGAGAGTACTGGAGTGGGGTGCCATTGCCTTCTCCTCCTGTAACCCTACTGAATTTATTATCTCCAAAACTTTTCTCATGGAGTCTTTACGGTTTTCCATATATAATGTTGCATCATGAGTATGTAGCAACCATTTTACTTCTTTATTTCCAATTTGGATGCTTTTTATTTCTTTTTCATGCTTAATAGTTTGGATATCTGTTTTTAAAAGATCATTCTTGTGATTTGGGGAGTGGTTTGGTAAAAGGCAAGGGGGGAAGATGGGAGTTGATTTAGCAGGCTGTTGTGTTAGTCTAGGCAAGAGATGGTAGTGACCTCAGATAGAGTAATGAAGAGATGCCAGATGTGAGTTCTTATTTTGGAGGTGGCTTTAGTGTTACTCACTGATTGTTTGAGTGGAGGAATGGTTAGGCAGCTAAATGCATAGTAGTGGTTCAGTTAAAACAGGAAAGATGGAGAGGAGGGGCTTTAGGGTAAAGAATGTCTTTTGGACTGATCAGAAATAACCAGTTTTACCCTCTGGCCCTTTCCAGAAGAAGTTTGCTGACCCCTGGCATAAAGAGTGCTCCCAAGGAAGGAAAGTGGCCAATAAAATATATGACCCTGTTTATGGGTAGAACTTGCTAAAAATTGCAGCTTTCATAATAAAATGATTTTCACTCTTGAAACATATTTGCAAGTTTGTGTTAGAGAGCTGTCTAAAACATTAAAATTTCAAACCCCTCTCTCTAATGTAAATGCTAATGTAGCTTTTAATTGAAGATTAAAGCTTGGAAACATCCTCTGAATAAATCTTTTTACAATCTGCTCTTCCAGGTGCGTCAGCAGTTTCCTGCTCCCCTTGGTTGGTCAGGCACTGAAGCTCCTACACAAGTCACTGTTGAAACTCATCCCGTTCAAGAAACCACCTTTCATGTAGCCCCTCAACAGAATGCATTGCATCACCACCACGGAAACAGTTCCCATCACCACCACCACCACCACCACCACCACCACCACCATGGACAGCAAGCCTTGGGCAACCGGACCAGGCCAAGGGTCTACAATTCTCCAACAAATAGCTCCTCTACCCAGGATTCTATGGAGGTTGGCCATAGTCACCACTCCATGACATCCCTGTCTTCCTCAACTACTTCTTCCTCTACATCTTCCTCCTCTACTGGTAATCAAGGCAATCAGGCCTACCAGAATCGCCCAGTGGCTGCTAATACCTTGGACTTTGGACAGAACGGAGCTATGGACGTTAATTTAACCGTCTACTCCAATCCCCGCCAAGAGACTGGCATAGCTGGACATCCAGCATACCAGTTTTCTGCTAATACAGGCCCTGCACATTACATGACTGAAGGGCACCTGGCAATGCGGCAAGGGGCTGATAGGGAGGAGTCCCCCATGACGGGGGTGTGTGTGCAGCAGAGTCCTGTAGCTAGCTCGTGACTACATTGAAACTTGAGTTTGTTTCTTGTGTGTTTTTATAGAAGTGGTGTTTTTTTCCAAAAAAAACAAAGTGCAAAGCTGCTTGAATCAGAAGGAGATTAACACACTGAACTGCTACAGGAGGGCAAAGCTGACTTTTTTTTTTTTTTAACTTGAAAAGATTGCAAAGGGACAATGAAGTTTTTAAAAGAGCCATGTCCAAACCCATCTTCTCGGATAGCTCAGAGGCGTCCTCTTTTTGCCGCCCCCCATTTTAACTTGCCACATCCCGGTCACGTAGTGGGGTTTTTTGTCTTTCTATTCCACAAAAGTTATTGTTCAGATGTTGGTCTTGCTCATTTGCCAACTAATTTTAAAATAAAACGGCACTGCACATCATTTGCGTACAGGGCCCCATGAGGGTGTTTTCTCCCCCTTTTTGTTTTTCCTTCCCCCCCCCCACCCCGCCTCCCGTTTTTGTTTTGTTTTTGTTCTGTTTGGGGTGGGGGGTGGGAAATTGGGGTTTTTAAGTCCTCTAAACACACTTGGGCACGGAAACGCAGTACTGTAAGAAGAGGGACCTCCAGCTCACACAGTCATCACCTGCAGCTGTATGGGAGGGACGGTTGTATGGGCGTGTGGAAGGCACAGGACGCACGCTGAGTGGCGGGGTCAGAGCCCTCTGTCTGAACCTCCTGAGGAGCAAAGCAGCACTGACCTGGGGTCCTGTGGGTCTCCCGTTGCCGAGGCCGCAGGGAGGGGAACGGAACGTGACTGGCCTCCCGTCCAGGGTGCACTGAGAAGCAATCAACGGGTCAGTCGTGGCCAGTCCTGAGGAGGTCTGAGTGGTGGTCTTTGGGAAAACCTTTGGCCTTATGGATTTGGACTCGAAACTAGAAGAGCCTACCATTTCAGATGCAATCACTTTGGGACATGCTTTTGCAGACAGTCCTTAACGCTGAAAACACAGAGAATGGGTAATTCAAGAGGCCTTTCTTTTAAAACAGACTTTGGTGACCCACTAATTGTAAGGTATTGCAAGGTCACTTTGCGTGTGTCATAAAGTTGACTTCCTTATTGGTTGAAGGTCACAGAAGTAGTGGTTTGCTTTGATGGAAATAGCTACAGCTGTGTCCCTTCCTGCTTTTTACTTTTTCTTTTGCTTTTTCTCGGCACGTGGTATCTCCACCATTTCTTCTGCACAAAGATGTCTTCTGTTCATCCTGAACATTTTTTAAAAAAAAATGCAGAATTTTATGTGACTGCTTTTTTGCCTCACAATTATGCTGTGAATTTTACAAAAATTTATTTTCTTTTTTGATAATTTATTGTACCAAAGCTGTTTTTATAGCACATAGATGTCTGTAACCAATAATGTAGCAGTTCTGCACTTTGACACAAGGTGTAACTAGACCATTTTTAAATGTCAGTTGAAAATTATGGCTGTACTATTGCTTAAACAAAACTGGAACTGTTGCTGAATCCATAGCCAATACATTTACAGCAATCTGTGTACTGAACATGATAGATTGACACCTAACTCAAGATTACAGCAGCTGTTACATCCTCAATGTGTTCAGGCTTCTGAAGGTAAAGGGACACTGGATCCAGAAGCTATGGAACTAGCAGTTGATTCTTGTATTCCTGATTAACCTACTTGTAAACTTGAAAGCAAGACCTCGATTGCACCAACAGGTCCAAAACATGAGCACGAGGAAAGCAGAACTCGCACACGTGACCTGAGATGAGCAGGCTGGTGTTTTAACAGGTGCCTAGTTTTGAGATTACGCTGCCTTAATGTAACACAGTCTGGCAGTTGCTAAATTTGTGTTCCCATTTTAAATTGACCAATTTTACGGTGTTATACTTTTGAGCGGTTGAATTGGGAGAATGAAGATAAGAAATTTACCTGTCCAGGATCAAAGAAGCCTAGAAAAGAAGCAGTAATCTACCTCTGCCGATAACCCTGTTCAAAACAACTCAGCAGAAACACCACGTTACTTTTTATTGGTCAATTCCATGTGGCTGACTAGGTCAATTTTTTTCTGAACAAAAGCAGGTTTTTATATGTAAAACAGTGACAAAAGACAAAAAGGTTTAAAACTATGTGAATGTGAATGGAAACTTGGGAATATCCGTTTTTATAAAACCACACAAAAATTTTTTTTGTTGTTAATCAGGAAATCCATATTTATTTTGTAATTAAATGTCAAGCCTGTGGATGATTTTTGAACTTCGTAGTTCATGAAGGTTTACAGTGAATAAAAGGATGTCATCTTGAGTCTAGCAATATCAAAAGGAATTCAGTAGTTACTGCTGTTTAGGAATATGAGGTGAAGACATACGTGGGTCAGGTCATTTTTTTTCTGTGCTGGTTGCCACATCTTAGCAAGCACCAAAAAAAAAAGCAGTTTTTAAACCGCTATTTACATACAGGAAGTCATCAGAGCCGATGCTTCTGCATACTGTGTTATGTTGCAGTCCAGTTTTGTGTGCTTTACTACACGGTTTGGTTACAGGGCTTCTGTGCATTGTAAACATAAACAGCATGGAAAAGGTTAAATACCTGTGTGCAGATTGTAAGATCTGGTCCGGACTTGCTGTGTATATTGTAACGTTAAATGAAAAAGAACCCCCCTTTGTATTATAGTCATGCGGTCTTATGTATGATAAACAGTTGAATAATTTGTCCTCAGACTCTTTACTATGCTTTTTTTAAGATTAAGTAAAATGTAAACATAGTTAAAAAAAAAAACGTTACTATGCAGTTAACCTGGTCTAGGTAATGGTCTGGTAGGTATACCAACTAGAAGTTTGAAGTCAAATGTGTAGAAAGGAAAATCATAGTTACATCAACCTAGGCTTCAAAAATCTTGGAAAAAAAAGTAAAAATTGGAGGTTTAACAGACAATTTGATTTTTTAAGATTGACTCTTTACTATATTCACAGGTTCTGTCTGATTGAAAATGCTAGTAGTTCGTCATGTTGGGGATGGCGTGGGAGTTAGGTGGTTTTCTCTAGGCTTTGACCTGCGTGGAAACACGAGGAGCTACAAATCATACCCTTCCTCTTGCCCCAGATCCTTGATGGATGTCTGTCAGGGGCTTTCTTGTACAGAGTCTTAAGATTCCTGCCACGGTGAGTTAATCCTCACCAAAAATCTCTCTTTATAAATTAGCCTGTGTAAGTATGCAGTAAGGTAGCTTTCAGAAGGCAGAAAACATACTGTAAAAGTTGAATGTGATTTCATTAAGTTCAGATTGACTACATAAAGTTGCACCTACCACGTGTGAAAGGAAAACCTCCTTTAGTGTTTTTCTTAGGGTGATGAGCATTTACTTAGGTAAGCAGCACATTTTATATGTCAGACTCCAAAAAGCCTAGGCTTGTTTTATGAATACTAGAGCTACCAAAAAAAAAAAAAAAGATACAAGTGAAATTCACTTAGGCTGCAGTAATCCTCTAAGGCCAATAAGATGACTGCTGTGTTTGCCAGTTCACTCTCTTTTCAGCGCCTGTGTTGTTAAACTCACAGTAAGTTATAATAAGGAAATACAGCGAGGATTTCCTGTCGGTACCCCAGTTTTCTCTTGGCCTGCCCTTGCTACCTTTCAGAACCACGAGTTCAGGGACTTCCCTTAGGCTCCCCGAACACAGTGGTTAAGACTCGCCGCTGCCGCTGCCTGGGTTCGGTCCCTGGTTAGGAACCCACAGGCTGCCCAGTTCAGCCGAAAAAGAGTGTGAGTTCAGTACTCCTTTTAAAATGTGCCTTTAAGTGAAGGGTAATTGCTTTTAGTACTGTGTTGGTTTACACCACACATCAACGTTCACCAGCCATAAGTGTATACACATCCACTCCCTCTGGAACCCCCATCTTACAATCCTCATTTTTATGGCCATTTTTGTCATATGGCCAAAGCTAATAGGTCAAATGATTCATTTCAGATAGAGAACTTGGTCTTTGTGCCATGTATGAAAAAAACGTGTGAAATTTTTTAAGATTAGAGTTGGGAGGAAAACTGACTTTGGCATACTGAGGCTGTATTCGGGTTCTTAGACTCCTGCTTGGGATGTCTGCACGTTGGCACGCCCTTGGCGTCGGGGAGGAGCAGAATAGACGATCTCATTTTCTTAACCGTGGATCTCCTCCCCTAGACTTGTTGCCTAGGGTAAAAACATACCTCAGGTAATTTCTAGTACAAAGAACAAGAAAGCCCTGTGAAGACGGCCTGTTCCATCCTTCATCACCCTCGTTACATCGCCGGTTTGTGCGTCCCCTAAGAACCATCATGTGGGTATCACCTGGGCTGCCACCGTCCACTAGTCACGTCTGCCTGTCCCTGTGCTTAAAGCACTCATCGTACTTCGCAGAAGATTCGCTCACACGGTAAGCGGTCCATCAGTGTGCGTCTGTCTTTCTCTCAGGTGTCGTGTACAGCCAAGCTCCCCGGTTTCAGCCTTTCACAGGAAAGCATGATGGAAGGGCACAGGTGTTCTTCCATCATCACCCGCAGGGATAACATTCACCTCAACACAGAAGGGGCCGGAGGTGTCTGTCATCAATTGTTTTCCAGTTTATTACCTGAAATCTTCAAAGACAAAAGTTTTTCTACAACTGAAACACAGCGGTTTAAATACGTACCAAAGAATTAGGTAGAACCCCACAGGTTTCAGTATCCGCTTCATTGCCTGAAAACCCAGGGGTTTTGTTCTTTACGTGACAGACGATGAGATGGTCGGATGGCATCACCGACTCAATGAACATGAGTTTGAGCAAATTCTGGGAGATAGTGAAGGACAGGGAAGCCTGGCGTACTACAGTCTGTGGGGTTGCAAAGAGGCACGACTTAACGACTTCACACCTTGAGGCTATGACTTCTATTAAAAACAAGGGTTGGAATAATCTGTATGTTTTCAGTCTTGGCATGTCATGAATTACTTGCCACCTGCAGCAGGATTTGGGGATGCTGCTTCCAAGGGGTAAGGACACTGGCTTCCTTAGACCTTAGCTGGTTGTCACAGCCCAGTCTCAGCTGGGTGCTGGAGGAACCGAGTCCAGGAGTCGAAGTCTGGTTGGGTAGTAAAGCGCATTTTAAATGTAGGCCAGGAAAAACGGGTGGCAAAGCTCCCGGTGAAGGATGGGGGAGACAGGCCAGCAGTGAGTACACCCTCACTCTTGGCTAAGGTGGTGTGCTTGTGTGGCGTGGGCGTGGCCAGCCACGTGCTCAGATACAGATCCTCGGGGAGTTTTCAGGCCGCAACACGTTGGAAGGCTGTGTAGGAATTGGAAAGTAAAAAAGTGAAAGTGGAGTCGCTCGGTCATATCCGACTCTGAAGGAATTACATACATGTTAGTCTTAAAAGACCATAGTTAATTATGTTTACCGTTAAATTTTAAAAATTGTTACTTTTGAGTGTTTTTTTTTCTTTTTTGGTTTTCCGTTCTTGTAGATTCTACTCCTAGTATTGACTCGTTAACTCATTTCCTATAATCGCCTCAGTTGTTCAGCTGAAGCTGCAAAGAGGAGGATTCTGAGCCAAAGGGAAGAGAGAGGGGCAGGCCCCAGGCACGTGGCCCGTCCTCCCCAGGCAGGGCCAGGGAAGCCGGCCGAGCGGCTGGGGCCTTGCTGCCTAGGGAAGGGGGGAGACGGCCGAGCCCCAGGGAGGTCTGCCGGGAAGGGACGGCTTCCCGAGGAGAGGGTGGAGGTGGTGAAGGTGGAGTGCGGGGTGGTGAGTCGGTCCCTCTTGACTCAGTGCTGTCTGGGAATGCAGTAGCCAGCTTGGCAAGGGTGGGGCTCGTCACCTCCCTAGACACAGAGGTGACATGATGGTGTCACACAGTCTTGTGGTGGTAAAGATCTGAGGCTTGGTGTTGTAAAACAGCGACCCCAAGGAGAAAGTTTGTGTTTCCATGTACATCACAGGTGAGCCCCATCGGTGGAACAGGTAACACTACCCAGGACCCTGAGCTAGGGAAGGAGTTGCCTTCAGGAATTGTCCAGCAAACCAGTAAGCAAGATATAGGGGGAAACTGATTCTGGTGAACCCTGCTGCTGCTGCTGCTGCTAAGTCGCTTCAGTCGTGTCTGACTCGGTACAACCCTATAGGTGGCAGCCCACCAGGCTCCTCTGACCTTGGGATTCTCCAGGCAAGAACACTGGAGTGGGTTCCCATTTCCTTCTCCAGTGCATGAAAGTGAAAGTGAAGGTGCTCAGTCATGTCCGACTCTTAGCGACCCTGTGAACTGAAGCCTACCAGGCTCCTCTGTCCATGGGATTTTCCAGGCACGAGTACTGGAGTGGGGTGCCATTGCCTTCTGTGCTGGTGAACCCTAGGTGATCTTAATCAAATTGCTAAATCCCTGCTCATCAACTTAAAACAGGAGTTTTTAATCCCGCTGCACATCTGACTACTCACCTCTGCGAGCGTGTGTGCCAAGTTGCTCAGTCGTGTCCGGCTCCTTGTAACCCCTACAGACTGTAGCCCGCCAGGCTCCTCTGTCCATGGGTTTCTCCAGGCAGGAACACGGAGGGGGTTGCCATGCTCTCCTCCAGGGGATCTTTCTGACCCAGGGATCAAACCTGCGTCTCTTAGCTCTCCTGCTTTGGCAGGTGGGTTCTTTACCACCTGTAGAATCTTAACCATAGCCGTGTTGATCAAAGCCCTGGTATATTTGATTCAGAGAGTTGGGGGTAGGGCCTGGGTCTCTCTTTCTAAGGTGGCTTTATAGGATGACCTGAAGATGCGTGAGGCTAACCCAACAAGAGTCTGAATTGAAGACCATTTTAAAATAGTTTCATTACTGGAGTTTATACAATTAAATATATGTCAGTGAGTAATTAAAAGTCACCACTTAGCCTGCATTATAAAATATGATGAGTAAGCCTCCGAGAAAGTCAGAAAACAGCAGACTTCCGTAAGTATATGAAACTTTTAACACTTTCGTGTCCCCTCCCCTTTGGGCAGTGGGTTGGCCTGACCTCCTGGCAGAAGCAAGCTCTCAGGTCTCCCGTGAGAAGGGGACGTGCTAAGGTGGTTTCCCAGGGGTGAGTCTGGGCCGTGCTCAGTCTCGTGCAGTCTCGGCAGGACTGGTGGTGAATTCTCCAGGGCACCAGCCACCTGGTCTGAGTGACAGGCCTTTGAGAAGCACAGTGGCAACAAGATTTGGATTCAAATCATTGCTCCTAATGCTGGGCAAGTTGCTTTATTTCTCTAAACCTTACTGTTATATAAAATGAAAATAGCTATAGTGTGCAGTCTGGGATCTTATACAAGCGTCACTGAGATAATCTACGTTAGAATCTTAGCCCAATATAGGAGGTGCTCAATAAATATAATTTATAACTAGACAGCTTGAGTCTACAGCATGAATGAGTCCGTGTTAACAAGCGCCCTGTGGGAAACTAGGTGAGTAGTGTTCTCTGTGAATGTCTAAGTAGGATTATTTACCAGCTTGCTTTTATTTCTGGAATCTGTAACTGGACATTAACATTCCTTTCCTACTTGATTTTGCTGCTGCACAGTACCAACATCTCCTTGAGAATTTGAAAGTTGTATTGTTTTTGGAGTCTGCTCTGATGTATGATATTTAAATATAAAACATTTTTTTCTATAAAGGAAGCTTTTGGGAGGCCTAACTATACAAAGGACCTGTTTTTTAACAAGCACTATTATCCGACCCAGACATCACGCGTCCAGTGGCCTTTGCCCTCATCCCTTTTCCCACTCGAAGGCATATCTTACATGTTTAGCCTTCAGCGGTTTGACTTAGATCAGGGAGAAAAGAGGAGAAGGAAGAAATCGGGTCCCAAGTTCATAAACAGCAATTTCATTGGGGAAGCTGTCAGAACTCAGTTATAACCCACGTTTTGAAGGCATTAAGTGGCTGCTGCTGCTGGCTTTTTGTTTGTATCCTTTGTTACTGTGTTTGAGGACTCTGTACCTCCGCCAGCTTGGGGGCCCGTACTGTGACCCCCTTCTCTGTATTCCTGTGATGCCCTGCATTCCTAGGGCATACTCCCTCCCTCAGAGAGAAGCCCAGGGACAGACTTTCCTTCTAGTTAGAATATATGTATATGGCCAACGTTACCTCATCAGAGCCTGTGGTTACGGCTGGATGGAGCTCATGATGGATCTAATGATGGGATTTAAATGTTCCCTTGAGGTAGAGAAAATTCTCTGGGTAGACAAGTTTCTTGTGATCTTATCACTAAATTTCAAACATTTCAAAAAAGTTGGTTCGAGTTTTTCCATAAGCTGTTACAGCATTAGTCATTCAGTTGTGGCCGACTCTTTGTGACCCCATGGACTGCAGCCTGCTAGGCACCTCTGCCCATGGGAGTCTCCAGGCAAGAATACTAGAGTGGGTTGCCATGCCCTCCTCCAGGGGAATCTTCTGACCCAGGGATCAAACCCAGGTCTCCTGCATTGCAGGCGGATTCTTTCCCATCTTAGCCACCAGGGAAAAACTCAAACACGCTTTCTG